>NW_027288811.1:1060000-1719801 GCF_037038585.1 Patagioenas fasciata
CCTAACCTTTACCCGAACCCTAACCCTAGCACTAACCCTAACCCTAACTCTAAACCCTAACCCTAACCCTAACTCTAACCTAACCCTAACCCCCAACCGACCCTAATCCTAACCCTAAACCTAACCCTAACCCTGACTCTAACCCTAATGGCCCTAACCCTAACGGCCCTAACCCTAACCCTAATGGCCCTAACCCCTAACCCAACCGTAATGGCCCTAACCCTAAGCCTAACCCTAACCCAACCCTAATGGCCCTAACCCTAACTCTAATGGCCCTAACCCTAACCCTAACGGCCCTAACCCTAAACCTAACCTAACAGTAACCCTAAACCTAACCTCTACCCTTAACACTAACCCTATGCCCTAAACCCTAAACATCATCCCTAAACCTAACCCTAACCATAACCCTAAACCCTAACCCTAACCTTTACCCGAACCCTAACCCTAGCACTAACCCTAACCCTAACTCTAAACCCTAACCCTAACCCTAACTCTAACCTAACCCTAACCCCCAACCGACCCTAATCCTAACCCTAAACCTAACCCTAACCCTGACTCTAACCCTAATGGCCCTAACCCTAACGGCCCTAACCCTAACCCTAATGGCCCTAACCCCTAACCCAACCGTAATGGCCCTAACCCTAAGCCTAACCCTAACCCAACCCTAATGGCCCTAACCCTAACTCTAATGGCCCTAACCCTAACCCTAACGGCCCTAACCCTAAACCTAACCTAACAGTAACCCTAAACCTAACCTCTACCCTTAACACTAACCCTATGCCCTAAACCCTAAACATCATCCCTAAACCTAACCCTAACCATAACCCTAAACCCTAACCCTAACACTAATCTTAAATCTAAACCTAACACCTAACCCTAACCCCTAACCCTAACGCTAAGCCTAAACATAACCCTAAGGCCCTAACCCTAAGGCCCTAACCCTACCCTTACGCCTAACCCTTACGCCTAACCCCTAACCCGTAAGACTAACTCTAGCCCTAACCCTAACCCCTACCCCTAACTCTAAGCCTAACCCTATTCCTATCCGTAACCCGAACCCTATCCCCTAACCCTAACCCCTAACCCAACCGTAATGGCCCTAACCCTAAGCCTAAGCCTAACCCAAAACCCTAACCCTAACATTAACCCTAAACCTAACCCTAACAACCCCAACCCTAACCCTAACCCTAAACCAAAACCCTAATCGTAACCCTAACCCTAACTCTAATGGCCCTAACCCTAACGGCCCTAACCCTAACCCTAACCCTAACCCAAAACCATAACCCTAACCCTAACGGCCCTAACCCTGACCCTAACCCTAGCCCTAACCCTAGCCCCTAACCCGTAAGCCTAAATCTAGCCCTAACCCTAACCCCTAACTTTAACTCTAAGCCTAACCCTATTCCTATCCGTAACCCTAACCCTAAACCTAACTTTAACCCTAACCCTAACTCTAACCCTAATCCTAACCCTAAGCGTAATCCTAAACCCTAACCCTAAGCCCTAACCCTAATCCTAACCCTAAGCGTAATCCTAAACCCTAACCCTAACCCCTAACCCTAACCTTAAGCGTAGCCCTAACCCTAACCCTACCATTAACTCTAACCCTAACCAAAACCCCTAACCCTAACACTAACCCTAACCCCTAATCATAACTGTAACCCTAACCCCTTAAACTTACCCTAACCTTAACCTTAACCCTAACCCTAATCTTGACCCTAACCCTAACCCTAACCCAAAACCCTAACCCTAATCCTAACCCTAACCCCTAACCCTAACCCTAATCGTAACCCTAAGCATAACCCTAACACTAAATCTAACCCTAAGCCCTAACCCTAAGCGTAATCCTAAACCCTAACCCTAATCCTAACCCTAAGCGTAATCCTAAACCCTAACCCTAACCCTAACCCTAACCCTAACCGCAACCCTAAGCGTAGCCCTAACCCTAACCCTAACCCCTAACCCTAAGCGTAATCCTAAACCCTAACCCTAATCCTAACCCTAAGCGTAATCCTAAACCCTAACCCTAACCCCTAACCCCAACCCTAACCCTAAAGCGCAACCCTAAGCGTAGCCCTAACCCTAACCCTAACCCAATTGACCCTAACCAAAACCCCTAACCCTAACCCTAACCCCTAATCCTAACTGTAACCCTAACCCCTTAAACTTACCCTAACCTTAACCCTAACCCTAACCCAATTGACCCTAACCAAAACCCCTAACCCTAACCCTAACCCCTAATCCTAACTGTAACCCTAACCCCTTAAACTTACCCTAACCTTAACCCTAACCCTAACCCTAATCCTGACCCTAACCCTAACCCTAAGCGCAACCCTAAGCGTAGCCCTAACCCTAACCCTAACCCCTAACCCTAAGCGTAATCCTAAACCCTAACCCTAATCCTAACCCTAAGCGTAATCCTAAACCCTAACCCTAAACCTAACCCCTAACCCTAACCCTAACGCGCAACCCTAAGCGTAGCCCTAACCCTAACCCTAACACTAAATCTAACCCTAAGCCCTAACCCTAAGCGTAATCCTAAACCCTAACCCTAATCCTAACCCTAAGCGTAATCCTAAACCCTAACCCTAACCCTAAACCCTAAACCTAACCCTAACCTTAACCCTAATCCTAACCCTAATCCTAACCATAATCCTAACCCTAACCCTAACCCTAATCGTAACCCTAAGCATAACCCTAACACTAAATCTAACCCTAAGCCCAAACCCTAAGCGTAATCCTAAACCCTAACCCTAATCCTAACACTAAGCGTAAATCCTAAACCCTAACCCTACCCCTAACCCTAAGCGTAATCCTAAACCCTAACCCTAATCCTAACCCTAAGCGTAATCCTAAACCCTAACCCTAACCCTAATCCTAACCCTAAGCGTAATACTAAACCCTAACCCTAACCCCTAACCCTAACCCTAACCGCAACCCTAAGCGTAGCCCTAAGCGTAGCCCTAACCCTAACCCTAAACCTAATTGACCGTAACCCTAACCCTAATCCCTAACCCTAACCCTAACCCTAAGCGCAACCCTAAGCGCAACCCTAAGCGTAGCCCTAAACCTAATTGACCGTAACCCTAACCCGAATCCCTAACCCTAACCCTAACCTAACTCAAAACCCTAACCTTAACCCTAATCATAACCCTAATCCTAACCCTAATCCTAACCCTAACCCCTAACCCTAATCCTAATCGTAACCCTAAGCATAACCCTAACACTAAATCTAACCCTAAGCCCTAACCCTAAGCGTAATCCTAAACCCTAACCCTAATCCTAACCCTAAGCGTAATCCTAAACCCTAACCCTAACCCTAAGCGTAATCCTAAACCCTAACCCTAACCCTAAACCCTAACCCTAAGCGTAATCCTAAACCCTAACCCTAACCCTAACCCCTAACCCTAACCATAACACTAACCCTAACCCTAAGCGCAACCCTAAGCGTAGCCCTAACCCTAACCCTAATTGACCCTAACCCTAAACCCTAACCCTAACCCTAACCCTACCGTTAACTCTAACCCTAACCAAAACCCCTAACCCTAACACTAACCCTAACCCCTAATCCTAACTGTAACCCTAACCCCTTAAACTTACCCTAACCTTAACCCTAACCCTAACCCGAACCCGAACCCTAACCCTAAACCCTAACCCTAACCCTACCGTTAACTCTAACCCTAACCAAAACCCCTAACCCTAACACTAACCCTAACCCCTAATCCTAACTGTAACCCTAACCCCTTAAACTTACCCTAACCTTAACCCTAACCCTAACCCTAACCCTAATCCTGACCCTAACCCCTAACTCTAAACCTAACTTTAACAATAACCCTAACCCTAACTCTAAACCCTAACCCTAACCCTAACCTAACCCTAACCCCCAACCAACCCTAACCCTAACCCTAACCCTGACCCTAACCTTAATGGCCCTAAGCCAACCCTAATGGCCCTAACCCCTAACCCAACCGTAATGGCCCTAACCCTAAGCCTAACCCTAACCCAACCCTAATGGCCCTAACTCTAACTCTAATGGCCCTAACCCTAACGGCCCTAACCCTAACCCTAACCTAACAGTAACCCTAAACCTAACCTCTACCCTTAACACTAACCCTATGCCCTAAACCCTAAACATCATCCCTAAACCTAACCCTAACCATAACCCTAAACCCTAACACTAATCCTAAATCTAAATCTAAACCTAACACCTAACCCTAACACTAAGCCTAAACATAACCCTAAGGCCCTAACCCTAAGGCCCTAACCCTAAGGCCCTAACCCTAAGGCCCTAACCCTACCCTTACGCCTAACCCTTACGCCTAACCCCTAACCCGTAAGACTAACTCTAGCCCTAACCCTAACCCCTACCCCTAACTCTAAGCCTAACCCTATTCCTATCCGTAACCCGAACCCTATCCCCTAACCCTAACCCCTAACCCAACCGTAATGGCCCTAACCCTAAGCCTAAGCCTAACCCAAAACCCTAACCCTAACATTAACCCTAAACCTAACCCTAACAACCCCAACCCTAACCCTAACCCTAAACCAAAACCCTAATCGTAACCCTAACCCTAACCCTAACTCTAATGGCCCTAACCCTAACGGCCCTAACCCTAACCCTAAACCTAACCCAAAACCATAACCCTAACCCTAACGGACCTAACCCTAACCCTAACCCTAGCCCTAACCCTAGCCCCTAACCCGTAAGCCTAAATCTAGCCCTAACCATAACCCCTAACTTTAACTCTAAGCCTAACCCTATTCCTATACGTAACCCTAACCCTAACCCTAAACCTAACTTTAACCCTAACACTAACTCTAACCCTAATCCTAACCCTAAGCGTAATCCTAAACCCTAACCCTAATCCTAACCCTAAGCGTAATCCTCAACCCTAACCCTAACCCTAACCCCTAACCCTAACCCTAAACATAGCCCTAACCCTAACCCTACCGTTAACTCTAACTCTAACCAAAACCCCTAACCCTAACACTAACCCTAACCCCTAATCCTAACTGTAACTCTAACCCCTTAAACTTACCCTAACCTTAACCTTAACCCTAACCCTAACCCTGACCCTAACCCAAAACCCTAACCCTAATCCTAACCCTAAGCGCAACCCTAAGCGTAGCCCTAACCCTAACCCTAAACCTAATTTACCCTAACCCTAACCCTAATCCCTAACCCTAACCCTAATCCTAATTGACCCTAACCCTAACCCTAACCCCTAACCCTAACCCCTAAACCTAAGCGCAACCCTAAGCGTAACCCTAACCCTAATTGACCCTAACCCTAACCCTAATCCCTAACCCTAACCCTACCGTTAACTCTAACCCTAACCAAAACCCCTAACGCTAACACTAACCCTAACCCCTAATCCTAACCCTAACCCTAACCCTAATCCCTAACCCTAATCCCTAACCCTAATCCCTAACCCTAATCCCTAACCCTAATCCCTAACCCTAATCCTAATTGACCGTAACCCTAACCCTAACCCCTAACCCTAAGCGCAACCCTAAGCGTAACCCTAACCCTAATTGACCCTAACCCTAAACCCTAATCCCTAACCCTAACCCTACCGTTAACTCTAACCCTAACCAAAACCCCTAACCCTAACACTAACCCTAACCCCTAATCCTAACTGTAACCCTAACCCCTTAAACTTACCCTAACCTTAACCCTAACCCTAACCCTAATCCTGACCCTAACCCTAACCCTAAACCCTAACCCTAACCCTAACCTAACCCTAACCCCCAACCAACCCTAACCCTAACCCTAACCCTAACCCTACCCCTAATGGCCCTAACCCTAACCCTAACGGCCCTAACCCTAACCCTAATGGCCCTAACCCCTAACCCAACCGTAATGGCCCTAACCCTAAGCCTAACCCTAACCCAACCCTAATGGCCCTAACCCTAACCCTAACGGCCCTAACCCTAACCCTAAACCTAAACCTAACAGTAACCTTAAACCTAACCTCTACCCTTAACACTAACCCTATGCCCTAAACCCTAAACATCATCCCTAAACCTAACCCTAACCATAACCCTAAACACTAACCCTAACACTAATCCTAAATCTAAACCTAACACCTAACCCTAACCCCTAACCCTAACACTAAGCCTAAACATAACCCTAAGGCCCTAACCCTAAGGCCCTAACCCTACCCTTACGCCTAACCCTTACGCCTAACCCCTAACCCGTAAGACTAACTCTAGCCCTAACCCTAACCCCTACCCCTAACTCTAAGCCTAACCCTATTCCTATCCGTAACCTGAACCCTAACCCCTAACCCTAACCCCTAACCCAACCGTAATGGCCCTAACCCTAAGCCTAAGCCTAACCCAAAACCCTAACCCTAACATTAACCCTAAACCTAACCCTAACAACCCCAACCCTAACCCTAACCCTAAACCAAAACCCTAATCGTAACCCTAACCCTAACCCTAACTCTAATGGCCCTAACCCTAACGGCCCTAACCCTAACCCTAACCCTAACCCAAAACCATAACCCTAACCCTAACGGCCCTAAACCTAACCCTAGCCCTAACCCTAGCCCCTAACGCGTAAGCCTAAATCTAGCCCTAACCCTAACCCCTAACTTTAACTCTAAGCCTAACCCTATACCTATCCGTAACCTTAACCCTAACCTTAAACCTAACTTTAACCCTAACACTAACTCTAACCCTAATCCTAACCCTAAGCGTAATCCTAAACCCTAACCCTAATCCTAACCCTAAGCGTAATCCTAAACCCTAACCCTAACCCTAACCCCTAACCCTAACCCTAACCCCTAACCCTAACCCTAAGCGTAGCCCTAACCCTAACCCTACCGTTAACTCTAACCCTAACCAAAACCCCTAACCCTAACACTAACCCTAACCCCTAATCCTAACTGTAACTCTAACCCCTTAAACTTACCCTAACCTTAACCCTAACCCTAACCCTAACCCTAATCCTGACCCTAACCCTAACCCTAACCCTAAGCGCAAACCTAAGCGTAGCCTTAACCCTAACCCTAACCCCTAACCCTAAGCGTAATCCTAAACCCTAACCTTAACCCTAACCCTAACCGTAATCCTAAACCCTAACCCTAACCCCTACCCTAACCCTAACCCTAACCCTAAAGCGCAACCCTAAGCGTAGCCCTAACCCTAACCCTAACCCTAATTGACCCTAACCCTAATCCCTAACCCTAACCCTACCGTTAACTCTAACCCTAACCAAAACCCCTAACCCTAACCCCTAATCCTAACTGTAACCCTAACCCCTTAAACTTACCCTAACCTTAACCCTAACCCTAACCCTAAGCGCCACCCTAAGCGTAGCCCTAACCCTAACCCTAACCCCTAACCCTAAGCGTAATCCTAAACCCTAACCCTAATCCTAACCCTAACCGTAATCCTAAACCCTAACCCTAACCCCAACCCTAACGCGCAACCCTAAGCGTAGCCCTAACCCTAACCCTAACACTAAATCTAACCCTAAGCCCTAACCCTAAGCGTAATCCTAAACCCTAACCCTAACCCTAATCCTAACCCTAAGCGTAATCCTATACCCTAACCCTAACCCCTAAACCTAACCCTAACAGCAACCCTAAGCGTAGCCCTAAGCGTAGCCCTAACCCTAACCCTAAACCTAATTGACCGTAACCCTAACCCTAATCCCTAACCCTAACCCTAAGCGCAACCCTAAGAGCAACCCTAAGCGTAGCCCTAAACCTAATTGACCGTAACCCTAACCCGAATCCCTAACCCTAACTCAAAACCCTAACCCTAACCCTAACCCTAACCCTAACCCTAACCCTAACCCTAACCCTAACCCTAACCCTAATCCTAACCCTAATCCTAACCCTAATCCTAACCCTAATCCTAACCCTAATCCTAACCCTAAGCAAAACCCTAACACTAAATCTAACCCTAAGCCCTAACCCTAAGCGTAATCCTAAACCCTAACCCCAATCCTAACCATAAGCGTAATCCTAAACCCTAACCCTAACCCTAAGCGTAATCCTAAACCCTAACCCTAACCCTAAACCCTAACCCTAAGCGTAATCCTAAACCCTAACCCTAGCCCTAACCCTAACCCTAAGCGCAACCCTAAGCGTAGCCCTAACCCTAACCCTAAACCTAATTGACCCTAACCCTAACCCTAATCCCTAACCCTACCCCTAACCCCTAACCCTAACCCCTAACCCTAAGTGCAACCCTAAGCGTAACCCTAACCCTAATTGACCCTAACCCTAACCCTAACTCCTAACCCTAACCCCTAACCCTAAGCGCAACCCTAAGCGTAACCCTAACCCTAATTGACCCTAACCCTAACCCTAATCCCTAACCCTAACCCTACTGTTAACTCTAACCCTAACCAAAACCCCTAACTCTAACACTAACCCTAACCCCTAATCCTAACCCTAACCCTAAACCTAACCCTAATCCCTAACCCTAATCACTAACCCCTAACCCTAACCCCTAACCCTAACCCTAACCCTAAGCGCAACCCTAAGCATAACCCTAATCCCTAACCCCTAACCCTAACCCCTAACCCTAAGCGTAACCCTAAGCGCAACCCTAACCCTAACCCTAATTGACCCTAACCCTAACCCCTAACCCTAAGCGCAACCCTAAGCGTAACCCTAACCCTAACCCTAATTGACCCTAACCCTAACCCTAATCCCTAACCCTAACCCTACCGTTAACTCTAACCCTAACCAAAACCCCTAACCCTAACACTAACCCTAACCCCTAATCCTAACTGTAACCCTAACCCCTTAAACTTACCCTAACCTTAACCCTAACCCTAACCCGAACCCTAACCCTAACCCTAAACCCTAACCCTACCGTTAACTCTAACCCTAACCAAAACCCCTAACCCTAACCCTAACCCTAACCTTAACCCTAACCCTAATCCTGACCCTAACCCCTAACTCTAAACCTAACTTTAACAATAACCCTAACCCTAACTCTAATCCCTAACCCTAACCCTAACCTAACCTTAACCCCCAACCCTAACCCTGACCCTAACCCTAATGGCCCTAACCCTAACCCAACCCTAATGGCCCTAACCCTAACTCTAATGGCCCTAACCCTAACGGCCCTAACCCTAACCCTAACGGCCCTAACCCTAAACCTAACCTAACAGTAACCCTAAACCTAACCTCTACCCTTAACACTAACCCTATGCCCTAAACCCTAAACATCATCCCTAAACCTAACCCTAACCATAACCCTAAACCCTAACCCTAACACTAATCCTAAATCTAAACCTAACACCTAACCCTAACCCCTAACCCTAACACTAAGCCTAAACATAACCCTAAGGCCCTAACCCTACCCTTATGCCTAACCCCTAACCCGTAAGCCTAACTCTAGCCCTAACCCTAACCCCTAACCCTAACTCTAAGCCTAACCCTATTCCTATTCGTAACCCTAACCCTAACCCCTAACCCCTAACCCAACCGTAATGGCCCTAACCCTAAGCCTAAGCCTAACCCAAAACCCTAACCCTAACATTAACCCTAAACCTAACCCTAACAACCCCAACCCTAACCCTAAACCAAAACCCTAATCGTAACCCTAACCCTAACTCTAATGGCCCTAACCCTAACGGCCCTAACCCTAACCCTAAACCTAACCCAAAACCATAAGCCTAACCCTAACAGCCCTAACCCTAACCCTAACCCTAGCCCTAACCCTAACCCCTAACCCGTAAGCCTAAATCTAGCCCTAACCCTAACCCCTAACCCTAACTCTAAGCCTAACCCTATTCCTATCCGTAACCCTAACCCTAACCCTAAACCTAACTTTAACACTAACACTAACTCTAACCCTAATCCTAACCCTAAGCGTAATCCTAAACCCTAACACTAAGCCCTAACCCTAACCCTAATCCTAATTGACCCTAACCCTAACCCTAATCCCTAACCCTAACCCTAACCCCTAACCCTAAGCGTAACCCTAACCCTAATTGACCCTAACCCTAACCCTAACCCCTAACCCTAACCCTACCGTTAACTCTAACCCTAACCAAAACCCCTAACCCTAACACTAACCCTAACCCCTAATCCTAACCCTAACCCTAATCCCTAACCCTAACCCCTAACCCAATAACCCTAACCCTAACTCTAAACCCTAACCCAATAACCCTAACCCTAACCCCTAACCCAATAACCCTAACCCTAACTCTAAACCCTAACCCGAACCCGAACCCTAACCCTAACCCTAAACGCTAACCCTAACCCTACCGTTAACTCTAACCCTAACCAAAACCCCTAACCCTAACACTAACCCTAACCCCTAATCCTAACTGTAACCCTAACCCCTTAAACTTACCCTAACCTTAACCCTAACCCTAACCCTAACCCTGACCCTAACCCGTAACTCTAAACCTAACTTTAACAATAACCCTAACCCTAACCCCTAACCCTAACCCTGACCCTAACCCTAATGGCCCTAAACCTAACCCTAACGGCCCTAATCCTAACCCTAATGGCCCTAACCCCTAACCCTAACTCTAATGGCCCTAACCCTAACCCTAAACCTAACCCTAACCTAACAGTAACCCTAAACCTAACCTCTACCCTTAACACTAACCCTATGCCCTAAACCCTAAACATCATCCCTAAACCTAACCCTAACCATAACCCTAAACCCTAACCCTAACACTAATCCTAAATCTAAACCTAACACCTAACCCTAACCCCTAACCCTGACACTAAGCCTAAACATAACCCTAAGGCCCTAACCCTAAGGCCCTAACCCTAAGGCCCTAACCCTAAGGCCCTAACCCTAAGGCCCTAACCCTACCCTTACGCCTAACCCCTTACGCCTAACCCCTAACCCAACCGTAATGGCCCTAACCCTAAGCCTAAGCCTAACCCCTAACCCGTAAGCCTAACTCTAGCCCTAACCCTAACCCCTAACCCTAACTCTAAGCCTAACCCTATTCCTATCCGTAAATCTAACCCTAACCCCTAACCCCTAACCCAACCGTAATGGCCCTAACCCTAAGCCTAAGCCTAAGCCCTAACCCGTAAGCCTAACTCTAGCCCTAACCCTAACCCCTAACCCTAACTCTAAGCCTAACCCTATTCCTATCCGTAACCCGAACCCTAACCCTAACCCTAAACCTTAACCCTAAGCGTAATCCTAAACCCTAACCCTAACCCTAACCCTGACCCTGACCCTAATGGCACTAACCCTAACCCTGACCCTAACCCTAATGGCCCTAACCCTAACCCTAATGGCCCTAACCCTAACCCTAATGGCCCTAACCCTAACCCTAACCCAACCCTAATGGCCCTAACCCTAACCCTAACGGCCCTAACCCTAACCCTAATGGCCCTAACCCCTAACCCAACCGTAATGGCCCTAACCCTAAGCCTAACCCTAACCTAACCCTAATGGCCCTAACTCTAACCCTAACTCTAATGGCCCTATCCCTAACCCTAACTCTAATGGCCCTAACCCTAACCCTAACGGCCCTAACCCTAACCCTAACCTAACAGTAACCCTAAACCTAACCTCTACCCTTAACACTAACCCTATGCCCTAAACCCTAAACATCATCCCTAAACCTAACCCTACCCATAACCCTAAACCCTAACCCTAACACTAATCCTAAATCTAAACCTAACACCTAACCCTAACCCCTAACCCTAACACTAAGCCTAAACATAACCCTAAGGCCCTAACCCTAAGGCCCTAACCCTACCCTTACGCCTAACCCTTACACCTAACCCTTACGCCTAACCCCTAACCCGTAAGCCTAACTCTAGCCCTAACCCTAACCCCTAACCCTAACTCTAAGCCTAACCCTATTCCTATCCGTAACCCTAACCCTAACCCCTAACCCTAACCCAACCGTAATGGCCCTAACCCTAAGCCTAAGCCGAACCCAAAACCCTAACCCTAACATTAACCCTAAACCTAACCCTAACAACCCCAACCCTAACCCTAACCCTAAACCAAAACCCTAATCGTAACCCTAACCCTAACTCTAATGGCCCTAACCCTAACGGCCCTAACCCTAAACCTAACCCAAAACCATAACCCTAACCCTAACGGCCCTAACCCTAACCTTAACCCTAACCCTATCCCAAACCCTAACACTAAAAGCTAACCCTAACCTAACGGTAACCCTAAACCTAACCTCTACCCTTAACACTAACCCTATGCCCTAAACCCTAAACATCATCCCTAAACCTAACCCTAACCATAACCCTAAACCCTAACCCCTAACCCTAACACTAATCCTAAATCTAAACCCAACCCCCAACCCCTAACCCCGACCCCTGACCCCTCCCCCAAACCCCTAACCCCTAACCCTAACCCCCCTAACCCTAATGCCCCTAACCCCTTACTCCCTCACTCTAAACCCTAAACCCTAACCCTAAACCCTAACCCCTAACCCCTAATCCTTACCCTAACCCTAACCCCTAAACCCTAACGACCCTAACCCCTAACCCTAACGACCCTAACCGACCCTAACCCTAACGCTAATGGCCTAATCCCTACTGCTGCACCAGACTTTTAGTTTTTCGTCTTTTTACCTATACATACTACAGAATATAAATAACAACATCTACAAATAAGAATTAAATATGCAACAGAAAAATACACAACTACACATAACATAAAAAATCCTCAACTACCAGAAATATTCAAATTACACAGCAACTATGCAGATTAACTCATTAAATATGCAAATTAGGGAGGAAAAAAACAACTTTTTCTCCCCTACAAAAACCAGAACACAACAAAAAAAACCACCATAAAAACAACAAAACCAATCCACACCTCCTCCCAGAGACTGCAGGGAGTACTGGGATTTATATTAAATATATTTTTTTAAATCCCCTAGAGCACCCAAAGCCATACTGCTCCACTTAAAAATAAAATACATTCTTTTTCTTCCTCACTTTTTCTTCAAGTAGTTTATTTCATTTTTATTTAGTTTCTTTGCAATGACAAACTAATCTGACACGACATCCAAAAGAAACCCTTCCAGAACTGCACACTCACTGCCCTTCAACCTCAACGACTGGTCCGCTTGCTCAAAGTCCGTCAAATGGACACTCAGACACAGACAGACTCCAATGTGGATACAGACAAAGTCCAACACACCCACATGCACATATGAAGTCCAGCATGGATGGCTGACACTGAGTCCAGCATGCACATGTACATAGACACGGACAAAGTCCTACACACATAGACACAAAGTCCAATGCACCCACGGACGGAGACGGACGAAGTCTAACCCGCACGCCGCACGTGACGAATTGCTGCGTGGACGCGACGGATGGTGACCGAGTCTGGCATGCGCTCGCCGTCGACATGCTCTCGAAGCCTCTCACGCACGCGAAACTTCTCCGACTGAAAAAGATGCCGGACAACAACAAGGTACAGCTGCTTTATTACCTTTGTGAAGGAGCTGAGTTAGGTAAAGCTAGGCCCCTCAAACTCAATATTACCCAACAAATTACATGGAGTTGTAATAAACAGTAAGATCATATACAAACTGCTTGTTATTACAGCATTCCCTTATCACTATGACCATAACACAGAAAACTCCCCCATATTACAGCATTTTGACATAATATATCACAGTGCCTAAGGCTACGGGGAATATCGTCACCTTTGGTAGGGAGCCGTTACAAAGTTTTGTTCTGGATCGGAGCGATTTACGGACTCTTCCTGACCGTGTCCCTTTGACCGCGTCGCAGAATGGACTCCTCCCTGTTATGACTCTTCTACAGAGTATCCTCCTGACTGGTAACCGAAACATCTAATGCGTACCTTGATTACATATTTTACGTATTACATTTATCACGCTACGCAGAAAAGCCAACTCCTCTATCTCACGGCATCCCTGATGTCACCTTACGGAGGATAACACGCCCCTATCACGACCCTGACCGACTCGTGGGCCGTTTAGTTTGACCGCTCCTGGGGCGATTGCAACCGGCTTTCCGGTACCGTTCCCTAAACGAACCTCCTGGCCGCTACCGACCGAGACCGCAATCTGGAATAACTACGGCCTCAAAAGCTGTTCCCAGAGCCTTGACAATCCCCTCGCCTTCGAAACTGCCGTCCCAGCCGGACCCAAATTGGAACGCTGACTGTGAACTTGATCTTGCCTAGCGGCCTGGACCTGGGGAAAAAACACCCTCCTGGGGGGGCAGAGAACAGAGAATCCCCTGACAGGGGCTTGTTTTCCTATTTCTGTTTTTTCCTCCTTTTCAGGTAAATTTCAAAATAAACCTGCAAAGAAAACAACTACCCCAAAACACAATCATACCAGACCTCACAGCTAAACCGCACCACTCACTCCAATACCAAACCCACCACCCTCTCGCACGGCTGCCATTCTCCCAGCTCGTACGATCGCCCCATGTCCGCATCGCCCCTCAGGAACATCGTTCCCGGGAGCCTCCGAAATGGCCCTGCCTGCCAAAACCCCGGTCCGAGGGTCGCCCGCATCCGAACCTTGGCGACCAACATCGCCTTGCGGAGCGGCCGGGACCGGGAAAAAAAAACACCCAGCCGGGGGAAAAAAAAAAATCCCCCGGCTGGGTTTTTTTTTTATTCTATTTTAAAACTTAAATGTACCTGAAAAGGAAAAACCATGAACCTGCACAGACAAAAACCCACAACCCATAAACACAAACACACCAAATCTCACAGCTCACCACACCACTCATTCACCTAACAAAGCCACCTCACGCATCACAGCCATTGTGCCCTCTGTGCCATTGCTCGTGGGGAACGCTGTTCCCAGCAGCCTCCAAAATGGCCCTGCCTCCCAAAACCCCGGTCCGACGGCCTCCCGGGTCCGAACCTTGGCGACGAACGTCGCCTCGCAGAGCGGCCGGGACCGGGGGAAAAAAAACCCAGTCGGGGGAAAAAAAAAAAAAAAATTCCCTGGCTGGGGTTTTTTTATTCTATTTGAAATTTTAAATGTACCTGAAAAGGAAAAATCATTAACCTGCAAGGACAAAAACTCACAACCCCCAATATACAAATGCACCACAATCACACAGCTGAGCGCACCACTCATTCACCTACCAAACCCACCCCACGCTCACATGGCAGCTGTTGTCCCCTCTATGCCGTTGCTCCTCGGGAACACCGTTCCCAGGAGCCTCCAAAATGGCCCTGCCTGCCGAAACCCCAGCCCGAGGGCCGCCCGCGTCCTAACCTCGGCGACAAATGTCGCCTCGCGGAGCGGCCGGGACCAGGGAAAAAACCCGGTCGGGGGGGATGGATCCCCCAGCTGGAGTTTTTTATTCTTTAACTTTGGAATTTACCTGAAAAGGAAAAAAATTTGAACCTCCAAGGACAAATAACTACAGCCCCGAGCCGCGTTTGCTTGAGGTTTCACACTATCCGAACGCTCTGCGCGTCATCTACCCGGCCGACCGCTTCTTCCTCTCCCGAAGATTTGCTTGAGACAGGGCCTTCACACTTTGCACTTAATTCCCTTGCCATCCTTCATATAGTTCTTGACTGTGGTGACCTATTCTTGCTCGGTGTCCTGATCCTGTCAGTTACCGCGACCTCCTTCCTCTGAGATTCCGGAATTCAAACTCGCCCCGCGTCTCCGTCGCCGAACGCCGACGACGCCCGCGATCCCGCCGACATCGCTCGGTTTCGGGTGACCGACTGGGGCGCGGCCGACCGAGGGTGGCGCTAGACGGCTTGCGCTGTGGCAGAATGTAATGGTGAGGGATGCTATTGCTTACTAGGAGGACAGAATATGCTAAGCAAATTCAGCTGAAACTTGATTCAGAGCGATTTCTACGTGGACGGGAGATGCCAAAGGCTACAGGGAGGTCTTTCCGTCGAGGCGTGAGGTTGGGATCAGACCCCCTCACTTTCTAAACTCCTCTGCGGACGGGAGCCCGGGTGCGGCTGGATCTGAACTTAGCCCTGCGCTGGATCTACGGTTGGCCTCCCGGCCGTGCAGGGGAGAGGGAAAACACCTAAGATATTATATTGACATATGGCCAAAGGACTGTATGTGCACACCTGACTCCTTATACCGCTCAGCCTGAATTTCTGAATGGCATCGCTCTACGCCTCGGCATCCCTACCTCCCTTCCAGAGGCACGGGGACGGTTGGGTCATGGTCTAAGTCCTCGGTCTATCGGGGCAAACTCTCCGGCAAAATCCATGTAAATAACCAACCGAACGGAGCGGTACTGCGGGAAGGCTGACTGGAGCTGCCTCTTCTGCTGAGGTCCCAGCCGAGCGTGGAAATCCCTGGGTATTTATACCCTTACAAACTATTCACCCACCCCTCTACGCTGCGATTGCATCCAATAGCGATAGTCGAGTCTCTGGTCTTCTTGCTTCTCAGCGGATCCTGTGCGCTGACCTCGCGCTGGACTCGGCTCTGCGCAGCCGTAGATTCGGTTTACGGTCCGTAGGAGCTTCCCGACGGCCTCGAATGTGGCATTTTTGGCGACAGAAGCCTATTCCTGCGGGAACGTGTAAAGCGCGCCTTATGGGATGGGTGACGATCGGAGTCTGTAGCTGCTTTTGTTACCATCGAGTAAAGGCTATAATTATGAGTGCTACATAGCCTAACAAAACGCCTTTCTATAAGTGATTCATATTGACAATGTGGTCACCTGCAAAGAAAAAAACCAAAAAGATTTCATTAAAACAGGCTTTGTCTATGAAATAACAGCACACCACAGACAACACTAATCATCAATGGTCTCTGTAACGACTGCAAAACACCACTAAAAGGACTTACGACTCCCCTGCCCCCAGCTACTGCGTCCCAGATGACTTCTGGCTATACATTTTAACACAACAACAGATTAACCGTGGACTCCTAGAGCTCACTCCACCCGCCCCTGACTCCACACCGCCGGGCAGAGCAGCTCCGAGCCGAACGTGCACGTACGCAGACAAACGTGCCACAGAACGTTACAGGCGACATCATGTCAACAACACCAACAACACCCAACAATGGGAACAACTCCCAATCAGAGAGGCATCGATCAAAAAAACCTGCAGGGGGGCACTGGTGTGGCGAGGAGCCTCCACTGCAACCCCAGAAAACAAAGGAGCCGAACGTCACGGCCCCTTATAAGACGGCGGCACTGGCGCGCGCGCACACACAGAGGAGACGGCGGCACTGGCGCGCGCGCACACACAGAGGAGACGGCGGCACTGGTGCGCGCGCACACACAGAGGAGACGGCGGCACTGGCGCGCGCGCACACACAGAGGAGACGGCGGCACTGGCGCGCGCGCACACACAGAGGAGACGGCGGCGCTACTTAAAACCTTCAAGACGCTGGGAAGAAGTGCCAGTCCCTTAGACTGGAGGGGTACAGAGCAGAGCTGCCGATGCAGCCCAGAATTACACCATAAAACACAACTGAGCAGAAACATCCAAAATGCAAAAACCATCCACGCTTTCAGCTGCTGATACACGAAAACTGGGACCTGATTGGCGCTGCGCCAACTGGCACCGGCGTTCCGGATCCCGGGATGGTGCCCGGGATGCCTGTCGGGTCCCTCAAGCGCGATGAGAGCCCGGGACCGTCTGGCAGGCACAATGCAAGCCTCCCGACCTGCAATACAACACTGACACTAGGCTGGAGCTGCCCTGCCCAGGACACCCTGGCATCGCACTGTGAAGTTCCCTGCCCAAAAGGGACTGTTCCTGGAACACCCTTGCCCCAAAGAGAACTTTACCCCCCTCCCGGCAGTTCCCAACCCCTTCCCAGCCCTCCAGCCTCCACTTATCGTTAAAAGGGCCAAGAGACTGAATCCATCTTCAACAGAGGAAAACACCACATATGCTGATGGAGATCTTCCTGCATCACCAAGTTCCTCCTCAACATCTGCAATAACACAAGAAAACACACACTCACTAAGCAAAGCCAGCACACAATATAAAGGCACAAGGCACATCTTCCCTCTGACACCACGCACCGACCCACCTGCTTACGGCGCTCTGCTCGGCTCTTCCGTCGCTCTTTCGTGCCATGTTGTCCCTCTGCATCTGAAATCAAGGTATTCAACAAGTCACTGAGATGCTCATCAACAGCTTGACCATTCCACAGGTCTGCTTTCTATTCAGGAATCCCACCAGAAGCTCTAATTGAGTCCCTAAAACACTGGGGAACAGACTGCCAGCTCCCCTGCCCACAGCTACTGCATCCCAGATGACCGCACAACCTTTGCCTACACAACTGAATCTGTCAACAGATTAACCGTGGACTCCTAGAGCTCACTCCACCCGCCCCTGACTCCACACCGCCGGGCAGAGCAGCTCCGAGCCGAACGTGCACGTGCGCAGTCAAACACGCCACAGAACGCTATGGACTATACGACCGCAATGGCACCAAAAACACTCCGCAAAGACAGCGACACCAAAACCAGAGAAGGCATCAATCCAAATGCCCTGCAGGGAGGCAGTGATGAGGCAAGGAGGCTCTTCTGCAACCCCAGGAAAAAGGAGCCCAACGTCACGGCCCCTTATGAGACGGCGACGGCACTGGCGCCCACACACACAGAGACGGCGGCGGCACTGGAGCCCACACACACAGAGACGGCGGTACAACCTAAGAACTTCTTCCCAGCATCTTGAAGTGCCAGTCCCTTAGACTGGAGGGGTAGAGAGCAGAGCTGCTGAAGCAGCCCAGAATGACACCATAGGTCACTGCTGACCAGAAATGCCCAAAATGCAAGCACCATCCACGCTTTTGGCTGATGATACAAGAATCCAGCACCCGATTGGCTCTACACCAATTAACACCGGCATTCCGGATCCCGGGATGGCACCTGAGAGGCCCGTTGGGCCCCCGGAGTACAGCGAGACCCCGGGATCGTCTGACAGGTGCAAGGCAGGCTTCCCGAGCTACACGACAACGCAGACGCAGGCTGGAGCTGCCCTGCCCGGCACGTGCTGGCATCGCACTGTAAAGTTCCCTAGGTCCTTTACCCACCCCAAGAGGACTTTTCCTGGACAGCCCTTCCCCTTATCACAACTTTACCCGCCTCCCTGCGACTCCCGGCCCCTTCCCAGCCCCTGTGCCTCCACTTATCTTTCAGAGGGCTGAGGGACCGAATCCACCTTCGACAGAAAAAACGCCACGTGCGCTAACGGAGATGTTCCTGCATCGCCGGGTTCCTCTTCAACATCTACAGTAACACGGGAAAACACACGCTCACTAAGCCGTACCAGCATACGGTATCGCGGGGTAAACACCAACTCCTTCCGCGACACCCACCTCCTAAGTTCCTTGGCGTTCTGTTCGGCGCGTCGTGCCACGGGTGCGGTCACAAACCCTCATTGCTCGTGGCACCTAAGACATTGGGAAACAAAAGAACTGTAGGGCTTGGAGCGAGTCCCCAGCCTCACGCTCCTCCTCGCCCACACCCCGGCTCACCAGAAACGCTCCTCCGAGTCCAAAGGGCCCAAAAGGAGCCTGCAAAACAAGAAGGAAATGCTGAACCGAGACACCGGGCTCCTTGACACCCACCACCGCCTCACCTTCTCGGCTGCTGGTCGGCGTGCAGCTTCGCCCCTCCGAGCTGGTCCGCGGCACCTGCAAAAACAAAGGCATCTGCTCCGACGCTGCCTGAAAACGGCCTGCCCACAGACAATTCCATCTCCCGCTCCTTTACCTTGGCCGCTCGCCCACCTGGCTGCCTTTGCTTTTGACTGCAACGCTGTTGACCACAGAGGTTCAGCTACCACCTGTAAAACACAACCAAAGGATGCTCATACCTGCACCGGCAACACAAGACCTGAAATGAGCTGCTGCTTTGGCCCAGCACTCGTTCCTCACCTTGCCCGAGGAGCTGCAGTGCCGATACCCAGCTTTCCTCTTTGTTTAACACCTGTAAAACAGACAAACAACCCAACTTAGATAAAGACAGAGGGCACATCTTCCCTCTGACACCACGCACCGACCCACCTGCTTACGGCGCTCTGCTCGGCTCTTCCGTCGCTCTTTCGTGCCATGTTGTCCCTCTGCATCTGAAATCAAGGTATTCAACAAGTCACTGAGATGCTCATCAACAGCTTGACCATTCCACAGGTCTGCTTTCTATTCAGGAATCCCACCAGAAGCTCTAATTGAGTCCCTAAAACACTGGGGAACAGACTGCCAGCTCCCCTGCCCACAGCTACTGCATCCCAGATGACCGTACAACCTTTGCCTACACAGTTGAATCTGTCAACAGATTAACCGTGGACTCCTAGAGCTCACTCCACCCGCCCCTGACTCCACACCACCGGGCAGAGCAGCTTCGAGCCGAACGTGCACGTGCGCAGTCAAACACGCCACAGAACGCTATGGACGACACGACCGCAATGGCACCAAAAACACTCCGCAACGACAGCGACACCAAAACCAGAGAAGGCATCAATCCAAATGCCCTGCAGGGAGGCAGTGATGAGGCAAGGAGCCTCTTCTGCAACCCCAGGAAAAAGGAGGTGAACATCACAGTCCCTTATGAGACGGCGGCACCGGCGCACACACACACAGAGGAGACGGCGGCACAACCTAAGAACTTCTTCCCAGCATCTTGAAATGCCAGTCCCTAGGACTGGAGGGGTAGAGAGCAGAGCTGCTGATGCAGCCCAGAATGACACCATAAATCACAACTGACCAGAAACATCCAAAATGCAAGCACCATCCACGCTTTTGGCTGATGATACAATAATCCAGCACCCAATTGGCACTACGCCAATTAGCACCAGCATTCCGGATCCCGGGATGGCACCTGAGAGGCCCGTTGGGCCCCTGGAGCACAGCGAGACCCCGGGATCGTCTGACAGACGCAAGGCAGGCATCCCGAGCTACACGACAACGCAGACGCAGGCTGGAGCTGCCCTGCCCGGCACATGCTGGCATCGCACTGTAAAGTTCCCTGGGCCCTTAACCCACCCAAAGGGGACTTTTCCTGGACAGGGAAAGCCCTTATCAGAACTTTACCCCCATCCCTGCGATTCCCGGCCCCTTCCCAGCCCCCGTGCCTCCACTTATCTTTAAGAGGGCCAAGGGACCGAATCCACCTTCGACAGAGAAAACACCACGTGCGCTAACGGAGATGTTCCTGCATTGCCGGGGTCCTCTTCAACATCTACAGTAACACAGGAAAACACACGCTCACTAAGCCATGCCAGCATACGGTATCGCGGGGTAAACGCCGACTCCTCCCGCAACACCCACCTGCTCCTAAGTTCCTCGGCGTTCCGTTCGGTGCGTCGTGTCACGGGTGCGGTCACAAACCCTCATCGCTCGTAACGCCTAAGACAGCGAGAAACAAAAGAACTGTAGGGCTTGGAGCGTGTCCCCAGCCCCACGCTCCTCCTCGCCCATACCCCGGTTCACCAGAAACGCTCCTCCGAGTCCAAAGGGCCCAAAAGGAGCCTGCAAAACAAGAAGGAAACGCTGAAACGAGTCACCGGGCGACACCGGCCTCCTCGACACCCACAGCCGCCTCACCTTCTCGGCTGCTGGTCGGTGTGCGGCTTCGCCCCTCCGAGCTGGTCCACGGCACCTGCGAGAACAAAGGCACCTGCTCAGACGCTGCTCAAAAACAGCCCGCCCGTAGACGGGCCCGTCTCCAGCTCCTTTACCTTGGCCGCTCTCCCACCTGCCTGCCCATCCTTGCTTTTGACTGCAACGCCGTTGACCACAGAGGTTCAGCTGCCGCCTGTAAAACACAACCCAATGACGCTCATACCTGCACTGGCAACACGGGACCTGAAACGAGCTGCTGCTTCGGCCCGACGCTCGTTGTTCACCTTGCCCGAGGAGTTGCGGTGCTAATACCCAGGTTTCCTCTTCGCTTCTATGAAAGAGACAAATGACCAAACTTACATAGAGCCACACGGCACATCTTCCCGCTGGCATCACACACCGACCCACCTGCTTATGGCGCGCTGCTCGGCTCTTCCGTCGCTCTTTCATACCAAGTCATCCCTCTACCTCTGAAATCAAGGTATTCAACAAGTCACCCAGACGCTCATCAACAGCTTGACCATTCCACAGGTTTGCTTTCTATTCAGGAATCCCACCTGACACTCTAATTGAGTCCCTAAAAGACTAGGGAACGGACTGCCAGCTCCCCTGCCCACAGCTACTGCATCCCAGATAACCGCACAACCTTTGCCTACACAACTGAATCTGTCAACAGATTAACCGTGGACTCCTAGAGCTCACTCCACCTGCCCCTGACTCCACACCGCCGGGCAGAGCAGCTCCGAGCCGAACGTGCACGTACGCAGACAAACGTGCCACAGAACGTTACAGGCGACATCATGTCAACAACACCAACAACACCCAACAATGGGAACAACTCCCAATCAGAGAGGCATCGATCAAAAAAACCTGCAGGGGGGCACTGGTGTGGCGAGGAGCCTCCACTGCAACCCCAGAAAACAAAGGAGCCGAACGTCACGGCCCCTTATAAGACGGCGGCACTGGCGCACACACACACACAGAGAGGGCGGCACTAGCGCACACACACACACAGAGGAGACGGCGGCACTGGCGCGCACACACACAGAGGAGACGGCGGCACTGGCGCGCACACACACAGAGGAGACGGCGGCACAACTTAAGAACTTCTTCCCAGCATCTTGAAATGCCAGTCCCTAGGACTGGAGGGGTAGAGAGCAGAGCTGCTGATGCAGCCCAGAATGACACCATAAATCACAACTGACAAGAAACATCCAAAATGCAAGCACCATCCACGCTTTTGGCTGATGATACAATAATCCAGCACCCAATTGGCACTACGCCAATTAGCACCGGCATTCCGGATCCCGGGATGGCACCTGAGAGGCCCGTTGGGCCCCCGGAGCACAGCGAGACCCCGGGATCGTCTGACAGGCACGAGGCGGGCTTCCCGAACTACACGACAACAGGCGCCGGCTGGAGCTGCCCTGCCCAGCAGATGCTGGCATCGCACCAGAACGTTCCCTGACCCCTTATCTGCCCGAAGGGGACCGCTCCTAGACTGCGCTTTTCTGTCTGAGAACTTTAATCGCACCCTGCGATTCCCAGCCCCTTCCCAGCCCTTCTGCCTCCGCTTATCTTTCAGAGGGCTGAGGGATCGAATCCACCTTCGACAGAGGAAAACGCCACGTGGGCTAACGGAGATCTTCCCGCAGTTGTCGCTTTCTCCATCGTCGCCTACAGTAAGGAAAGCGAGAACACGCACGCTATCGAGCCCCCAAATAATATTTATCCATAGTAGCCTACGGTTCGTTGCTCACATTGGCTGAGTTCTGGGAGGTACATTTGAATGATCCACCGGGGGCCGCCGCACGCTGCTAAGGTTCTGGAGACAAGACTCTCTTCCAGGAGAAGAGATTACATTAACAACTATTAACACAGCAATACAAACCAAAAAACAACACTCCCTCTCCATTGTAGTCAGGAATCTTGGGAAAATGCAAAGCACCTGGAAGTGAATCAACAAAAGAAACATAACAACAAACAACTTTTCTACTACAGCTGTTGTTAAACCTTCGCTGTTCCTGAAGCTCTTACGTCAAACAGGCACCTCTGCTTGTCCAAAGACATCTGCCCATTTGTATTAAACATCTCAAAAGCTGCTGGCTGCTGAAGGAGCAGCAGAAAACCACCACTGAAGAGGCTCTGGAGCAGAATGAGCTCCCTGCCTGGGGACCGGGGCTCAAATACCCAGGGCTCTGCCCACCCCTTCCCACAAACCCCTGGGAAAGGGGCGGGGTCATTCACCCCAGACCCCCTCACCACCCTTATCAAATTACCTGGAATCTCCCTGAAAATGACAGCACCTGCACTTTATTGCTGCTATTGCAGCTACAATGAGACCGAGTATGGATCTCAACTTAGTTTTTCTAGGGAACAGATAGAAAGTGAAATACAACTGCCAGCACTCCATCTCCATTGTAGTCAGGAATTTTGGGAAAATGCAAAGCACCTGGAACCGAATCAATGAATGAAACATAATGACAAACAACCTTTCTACCACAGCTGCTACTGAACCTTTGCTGCTCCTGAAGCTCGTACCTCAAACAAACACCTCCGCTTCTCCAAAGACGACTGCCCACGTAGATTAAACAGCTCAAAAGCTGCCGAGGGGAGGGGTCGATCATCCCAGGCCCCGCCCACCACCCTTATAAAATCACCTGGACCCTAACTAGAAATGACAGCACCTGCGGGAGATTTAAGGGATTTTCTTAAGGTTGTTGTGCAGATGGGTTTCTGTTAGATAGAGATTTATTTCTGAACTGGACAAAGCGACTCCAAGACTCGCGCGAAGGCTGAAAAACAACATCTGTTATGAGAGTGAGGTAATTCTATAATAACAAGACCTGAACGTGGACGATATCCGATCAGCCGACGCGTGTTTGAAACGTGGACGCTTATTGGGAAATAACTGCGTATATAAGGAGGCTTGTCTCTGTAATAAATGGCTTCGCTTGAATTCGTATTGAGTTGCGTGGAGTCTGCGAGTTTGCGCCCTCGCAAGCGGTGACCCCGACGTGATCCCTAAGGAGAATTTACGGAAGGCGCACGACCGCTGCAGGGAGCGAGCCCCAGCTGGAACGGCTCGGCTGAACCATGACCGGGACGCGGGCTGCGGGCTGCATGACTCCCGATTGATGTCTACGGAGTGACAGAGGAGTGATAAAGGATCCGATATCGTCGCAACGGACGCCCAAAGAGGTGAGCAGCTGGGGCCAGAGGAGATGGGGCAGAATATTTTTAAAGAAGAAGAAGAAATACTGCGGCTCCTCTCGCATATTCTCTCTAAGAGAGGGGTGAAGTATGAGGAGAGTAACCTCAAAAGATTGTTAATTTGGTGCAGAGGCAGTGGGTTTCCTGCTGACCTGTTAGGAGTTTTTCATATAGAGACCTGGGAAAAAGTGGGAACTGTGTTGTGGAAGGCGATTAGTCGCAGTGAAAAATATATTCTCGGCCTTGTAACCACCTGTAAACTGGTAATTACTACAGTGAAGCAATTAAAACCTGGAAAGACTGTTATGAGCATTAGTGACTCAAAACTTAAACTTGAACTTGGGGATGATATGTAAAAACCTAACCCTAACCGTAAACCCTAACCCAGTGTGAAGTGGCCAGGCAGGAGGTGTGAAGTGGCCAGGGAGGAGGTGTGAAGTGGCGGGGAGGAGGTGTGTTTACCTCATTTGCATATTTAATGAGGTCGTTTTCATAATTGGGGTTTAATTTGCATAATCAGGGTCTCATTTGTTTCATATGTGTTTGGCTGTTTATTGTTTGAGTATTTCTTAGGGGTATGGTAATGTCATGTAATGGATTGGAATGTATAATTTAGTTTTCTCTTCTTTTTCCACACAAAATACCTACAAGTCTGGTGCAGCAGTAGGGCTGTGGATGCTCTAGGGGAGGACTGGAATTATTTATTTATTTATTTATTTTTTTTTTAAATCCCCTAGAGCATCCACAACCTTACTGCTGCACCTGAAGAAAAAACAACAACAAGGAAGTTTAGTTTGTATTTTATTTTTAGTTTGGCAATTTAAATAATCTGACATGCTGTCCAATAGAAACCCTGCCAGAACTGCACACGCGATCCCATTCAACCTCACCAATCGGTCCGCTCAAACTCTATCAAACACACACTCGGACAGAGTCCAGCACTCACAGAAACAAAGACTGGCACACACAGACAGACAAAGTCCGACACTCGCACACAACAGCGATAGACACCGAGTCTAACGTGCCCACACGGATGCCAAGTCCAGCACACGGACAGTGACACTGAGTCCTATGCACACACATAGACACAGCAAAGTCCAACACTCACACGGCACGGAGTCCCACACGCTCACAGACAGAGAAAAGGACAAAGTCGAACGCACGCCGCACGGTGACAAATTCCCGCACGGACACCAGCGCTCCGCCCCTCCAGCCCTCCCGTGCCCTCTGATTGGCCCGCTCAGACGCGGGGGGCGGGTGGTGACCCCCAGCAGAACAAACCCTTCTATCTTGCATTGCCCTTCGCCATCACAATCGCACAGCAGTGAACTTGTAAGAGTAAAGCAGCCGTCTGACAGACACGCGCTCAGAACCAGACGAGGCTGGGGTCACACAAACGGACTTGCATTGTGGTAACATCACTTTATTTATTGCCCCCCCCGTGTTTTAAGGTGGGTTGTGCTGGAGTGGGCGGAGTCTTCAGAGGCACCGACGAATCAGGTGAGAGCGATGGTCACCTGCGGGAGGAGCTCGGCCAGGCGGGCGCAGCGATCGGGGGCGGCGGCCAAGGACGTGTCGGCCAATCGGATGCGGTGCAGCTGGGGGCAGGCGGCCAATGGGGTGAGGGCGGAAGTGTCGCCAATCACTAAGGTCAGAGTCAAAGGGAGGAACCAATCAGAGCCTGACCCCAGCACCCCCAGTTCACACCAGTTCACCCGAGTTCCCTTTGATCCGGTCGCACTGATCCCCATTGACCCCCACTGACCCCACAGTGTCTCCCAGTCCCTCCCAGTGCCCCCTTGGTTCTCATGGTTTCCATGGAGATCCAGCTCCTCCAGGTGGTGGAGGGGTGGGAAACCCTGCAGAGTTGTGGCCTCATTGAGTGACAAGTCCAGAACCTGCGGAGGATGGGCAGCCGGATGCCTGGGTCCCTCCTGAACTCCTGGGTAGGTCCCCCGTGAATTCCTGGGTGGGTCCCCCCCTGAACTCTTGGGTCCTTTGGGGCACTCCTGGGTTCCCCACTGAACTCCTGGGTCCTTGGGGCACTCCTGGGTCCCACCCTGAACTCTTGGGTCCCCCCCTCCTGAACTCCTGTGTGGGCCCGCTCCTGAACTCCTGGGTCCCTCCTGAACTCCTGGGTCCCTCCTGAACTCTTCGGTCCTTTGGGGCACTCCTGGGTCCCCTCCTGAACTCCTGGTCCCCCCCCGAACTCCTGGGTGGGTCCCCCCCCGAACTCCTGGGTGGGTCCCCCCCCGAACTCCTGGGTGGGTCCCCCCCCGAACTCCTGGGTGGGTCCCCCCCTGAACTCCTGGGTGGGTCCCCCCCTGAACTCTTGGGTCCATTGGGGCACTCCTGGGTCCACTCCTGAACTCCTGGGTGGGGCCCTCCTGAAATCCTGGGTCCCCTCCTGAACTCTGGATCCTTTGGGGCACTCCTGGATCCCCTCCTGAACTCTGGATCCTTTGGGGCACTCCTGGGTCCCCTCCTGAACTCTTGGGTGCTTTAGGGAACTCCTGGGTTCCCCTCAGAACTCCTGGGTTCCCCCCTGAACTCCTGGGTCCCTTGGAGCACTGCTGGGTCCCCTCCTGAACTCTTGGGTGCCCTCCTGAACTCCTGGGTCCCCTCCTGAACTCTTCGGTCCTTTGGAGCACTCCTGGGTCCCCTCCTGAACTCGTGGGTCCTTTGGGGCACTCCTGGGTCCCCTCCTGAACTCTTTTGTTTTTTGGGGCACTCCTGGGTCCCCTCAGAACTCCTGGGTCGTTTGGGCCACTGCTGGGTCCCCCCCCGGAACTCTTGGGTCCCCCCCCGGAACTCTTGGGAGCCCTCCTTAACTCCTGGGTCCTTTGGGGCACTCCTGGGTCCTTTGGGGCACTCCTGGGTTCCCTCCTCAACTGCTGGGTCCCGCACTGAGCTCTTGGGTCCCCTCCTGAACTCTGGATCCTTTGGGGCACTCCTGGGTCCCATCCTGAACTCCTGAGTCCCCTCCTGAACTCGTGGGTCCTTTGGGGCACTCCTGGGTTCCCCCCTGAACTGCTGGGTCCCTCCTGAACTGCTGGGTCCCCTCTTGAACTCCTGGGTGGGTCCCCTCCTGAACTCTTCAGTCCCCCCCTGAGCTCTTGGGGGCCCCCCTGAACCCCCAGTCCCCTCCTGAACTCCTGGGTGGCTCCCTCCTGAACTCCTGGGTGGCTCCCTCCTGAACTCCTGGGTGGCTCCCTCCTGAACTCTTGAATGCCCTCCTTAACTCTTGGGTCCCCTCAGAACTCCTGGGTTCCCCACTGAACTCCTGGGTCCGTTGGGGCACTCCTGGGTCCCCTCAGAACGCCTGGGTTCCCCCTGAACTCCTGGGTACTTTGGGGCACTCCTGGGTTCCCCCCTGAACTCCTGGGTCCCTTGGGGCACTCTGGGGTCCCCCGCTGAAGTCCTGGGTCCTTTGGGGCACTCCTGGGTCCCGCCCTGAACTCTTGGGTGCCCTCGTGAACTTCTGTGGGGGCCCGCTCCTGAACTCCTGGGTCCCCCCTGAACTCCTGGGTGGGTCCCCCGTGAATTCCTGGGTGGGTCCCCCCCTGAACTCCTGGGTCCTTTGGGGCACTGCTGGGTCCCCTCCTGAACTCCTGGGTGGGTCCCCTCCTGAACTCTTTAGTCCCCCCTGAGCTCCTGGGGCCCCCATGATCTCCTGGTTACCCTCCTGAACTCCTGGGTCCCCCCCTGAACCCACAGTCCCCTCCTGAACTCCTGGGTGGGTCCCTCCTGAACTCCTGGGTGGGTCCCTCTTGATCTCTTGGGTGCCCTCCTGAACTCTTGGGTCCTTTGGGGCACTCCTGGGTTCCCCACTGAACTCCTGGGTCCTTGGGGCACTCCTGGGTCCCGCCCTGAACTCTTGGGTCCCCCCCTCCTGAACTCCTGTGTGGGCCCGCTCCTGAACTCCTGGGTCCCTCCTGAACTCCTGGGTCCCTCCTGAACTCTTCGGTCCTTTGGGGCACTCCTGGGTCCCCTCCTGAACTCCTGGTCCCCTCCTGAACTCTTCGGTCCCCCCCCTGAACTCCTGGGTGGGTCCCCCCCTGAACTCCTGGGTGGGTCCCCCCCTGAACTCTTGGGTCCTTTGGGGCACTCCTGGGTCCACTCCTGAACTCTGGATCCTTTGGGGCACTCCTGGATCCCCTCCTGAACTCTGGATCCTTTGGGGCAATCCTGGGTCCCCTCCTGAAATCTTGGGTGCTTTAGGGAACTCCTGGGTTCCCCTCAGAACTCCTGGGTTCCCCCCTGAACTCCTGGGTCCCTTGGAGCACTGCTGGGTCCCCTCCTGAACTCTTGGGTGCCCTCCTGAACTCCTGGGTCCCCTCCTGAACTCTTCGGTCCTTTGGAGCACTCCTGGGTCCCCTCCTGAACTCGTGGGTCCTTTGGGGCACTCCTGGGTCCCCTCCTGAACTCTTTTGTTTTTTGGGGCACTCCTGGGTCCCCTCAGAACTCCTGGGTCGTTTGGGCCACTGCTGGGTCCCCCCCCCGGAACTCTTGGGTCCCCCCCGGAACTCTTGGGAGCCCTCCTTAACTCCTGGGTCCTTTGGGGCACTCCTGGGTCCTTTGGGGCACTCCTGGGTTCCCTCCTCAACTGCTGGGTCCCGCACTGAGCTCTTGGGTCCCCTCCTGAACTCTGGATCCTTTGGGGCACTCCTGGGTTCCCCCCTGAACTGCTGGGTCCCTCCTGAACTGCTGGGTCCCCTCTTGAACTCCTGGGTGGGTCCCCTCCTGAACTCTTCAGTCCCCCCCCGAACTCTTCAGTCCCCCCCTGATCTCCTGGGTCCCCCCCTGATCTCCTGGGTCCCCCCCTGAACCCCCAGTCCCCTCCTGAACTCCTGGGTGGCTCCCTCCTGAACTCCTGGGTGGCTCCCTCCTGAACTCTTGAATGCCCTCCTTAACTCTTGGGTCCCCTCAGAACTCCTGGGTTCCCCACTGAACTCCTGGGTCCGTTGGGGCACTCCTGGGTCCCCTCAGAACGCCTGGGTTCCCCCTGAACTCCTGGGTACTTTGGGGCACTCCTGGGTTCCCCCCTGAACTCCTGGGTCCTTTGGGGCACTCTGGGGTCCCCCGCTGAAGTCCTGGGTCCTTTGGGGCACTCCTGGGTCCTGCCCTGAACTCTTGGGTGCCCTCGTGAACTTCTGTGGGGGCCCGCTCCTGAACTCCTGGGTCCCCCCTGAATTCCTGGGTCCCTCCTGAACTCCTGGGTCCTTTGGGGCACTCCTGGGTGGGGCCCTCCTGAACTCCTGGGTGGGGCCCTCCTGAACTCCTGGGTGGGGCCCTCCTGAACTCCTGGGTGGGGCCCTCCTGAACTCCTGGGTCCTTTGGGGCACTCCTGGGCCCCTCCTGAACTCCTGGGTCCCCTCCGAACTCCTGGGTTCCCCCCTGAACTTCTGGGTCCTTTGGGGCACTGCTGGGTCCCCTCCTGAACTCCTGGGTACCTTGGGACACTCCTGGGTCCTTTGGGGCACTCCTGGTCCCCCTCCTGAACTCTTCGGTCCCCCCACGAACTCCTGGGTGGGGCCCTCCTGAACTCCTGGGTGGGTCCCCTCCTGAACTCCTGGGTGGGTCCCCTCCCGAACTCCTGGGTACTTTGGGGCACTCCTGGGTGGGACCCCTCCTGAACTCCTGGGTGGGACCCCTCCTGAACTCCTGGGTGGGACCCCTCCTGAACTCTTCAGTCCCCCCTGAGCTCCTGGGGCCCCCATGATCTCCTGGTTACCCTCCTGAACTCCTGGGTCCCCCCCTGAACCCACAGTCCCCTCCTGAACTCCTGGGTGGGTCCCTCCTGAACTCCTGGGTGGGTCCCTCTTGATCTCTTGGGTGCCCTCCTGAACTCTTGGGTCCTTTGGGGCACTCCTGGGTTCCCCACTGAACTCCTGGGTCCTTGGGGCACTCCTGGGTCCCGCCCTGAACTCTTGGGTCCCCCCCTCCTGAACTCCTGTGTGGGCCCCCTCCTGAACTCCTGGGTCCCTCCTGAACTCCTGGGTCCCTCCTGAACTCTTCGGTCCTTTGGGGCACTCCTGGGTCCCCTCCTGAACTCCTGGTCCCCTCCTGAACTCTTCGGTCACCCCCCCAAACTCCTGGGTGGGTCCCCCCCTGAACTCCTGGGTGGGTCCCCCCCTGAACTCTTGGGTCCTTTGGAGCACTCCTGGGTCCACTCCTGAACTCCTGGGTGGGGCCCTTCTGAAATCCTGGGTCCCCTCCTGAACTCTGGATCCTTTGGGGCACTCCTGGATCCCCTCCTGAACTCTGGATCCTTTGGGGCACTCCTGGGTCCCCTCCTGAACTCTTGGGTGCTTTAGGGAACTCCTGGGTTCCCCTCAGAACTCCTGGGTTCCCCCCTGAACTCCTGGGTCCCTTGGAGCACTGCTGGGTCCCCTCCTGAACTCTTGGGTGCCCTCCTGAACTCCTGGGTCCCCTCCTGAACTCTTCGGTCCTTTGGAGCACTCCTGGGTCCCCTCCTGAACTCGTGGGTCCTTTGGGGCACTCCTGGGTCCCCTCCTGAACTCTTTTGTTTTTTGGGGCACTCCTGGGTCCCCTCAGAACTCCTGGGTCGTTTGGGCCACTGCTGGGTCCCCCCCTGGAACTCTTGGGTCCCCCCCCGGAACTCTTGGGAGCCCTCTTTAACTCCTGGGTCCTTTGGGGCACTCCTGGGTTCCCTCCTCAACTGCTGGGTCCCGCACTGAGCTCTTGGGTCCCCTCCTGAACTCTGGATCCTTTGGGGCACTCCTGGGTTCCCCCCTGAACTGCTGGGTCCCTCTTGAACTCCTGGGTGGGTCCCCTCTTGAACTCCTGGGTGGGTCCCCTCCTGAACTCTTCAGTCCCCCCCTGAGCTCTTGGGGGCCCCCCTGATCTCCTGGGTCCCCCCCTGAACCCCCAGTCCCCTCCTGAACTCCTGGGTGGCTCCCTCCTGAACTCCTGGGTGGCTCCCTCCTGAACTCCTGGGTGGCTCCCTCCTGAACTCTTGAATGCCCTCCTTAACTCTTGGGTCCCCTCAGAACTCCTGGGTTCCCCACTGAACTCCTGGGTCCGTTGGGGCACTCCTGGGTCCCCTCAGAACGCCTGGGTTCCCCCTGAACTCCTGGGTACTTTGGGGCACTCCTGGGTTCCCCCCTGAACTCCTGGGTCCTTTGGGGCACTCTGGGGTCCCCCGCTGAAGTCCTGGGTCCTTTGGGGCACTCCTGGGTCCCGCCCTGAACTCTTGGGTGCCCTCGTGAACTTCTGTGGGGGCCCGCTCCTGAACTCCTGGGTCCCCCCTGAACTCCTGGGTCCCTCCTGAACTCCTGGGTCCTTTGGGGCACTCCTGGGTCCCCTCCTGAACTCCTCGGTCCCTCCCTGAACTCCTGGCTGGGTCCCTCCTGAACTCCTGGGTGGGTCCCGTCCTGAACTCCTGGGTCCTGTGGGGCACTCCTGGGTGGGGCCCCCCCTGAACTCCTGGGTGGGGCCCCTCCTGAACTCCTGGGTGGGGCCCTCCTGAACTCCTGGGTGGGGCCCTCCTGAACTCCTGGGTGGGGCCCTCCTGAACTCGTGGGTCCTTTGGGGCACTCCTGGGCCCCTCCTGAACTCCTGGGTCCCCTCCGAACTCCTGGGTTCCCCCCTGAACTCCTGGGTCCCTTGGAGCACTGCTGGGTCCCCTCCTGAACTCTTGGGTGCCCTCCTGAACTCCTGGGTCCCCTCCTGAACTCTTCGGTCCTTTGGAGCACTCCTGGGTCCCCTCCTGAACTCGTGGGTCCTTTGGGGCACTCCTGGGTCCCCTCCTGAACTCGTGGGTCCTTTGGGGCACTCCTGGGTCCCCTCCTGAACTCTTTTGTTTTTTGGGGCACTCCTGGGTCCCCTCAGAACTCCTGGGTCGTTTGGGCCACTGCTGGGTCCCCCCCCGGAACTCTTGGGAGCCCTCCTTAACTCCTGGGTCCTTTGGGGCACTCCTGGGTCCTTTGGGGCACTCCTGGGTCCTTTGGGGCACTCCTGGGTTCCCTCCTCAACTGCTGGGTCCCGCACTGAGCTCTTGGGTCCCCTCCTGAACTCTGGATCCTTTGGGGCACTCCTGGGTTCCCCCCTGAACTGCTGGGTCCCTCTTGAACTCCTGGGTGGGTCCCCTCTTGAACTCCTGGGTGGGTCCCCTCCTGAACTCTTCAGTCCCCCCCTGAGCTCTTGGGGGCCCCCCTGATCTCCTGGGTCCCCCCCTGAACCCCCAGTCCCCTCCTGAACTCCTGGGTGGCTCCCTCCTGAACTCCTGGGTGGCTCCCTCCTGAACTCTTGAATGCCCTCCTTAACTCTTGGGTCCCCTCAGAACTCCTGGGTTCCCCACTGAACTCCTGGGTCCGTTGGGGCACTTCTGGATCCCCTCAGAACGCCTGGGTTCCCCCTGAACTCCTGGGTACTTTGGGGCACTCCTGGGTTCCCCCCTGAACTCCTGGGTCCTTTGGGGCACTCTGGGGTCCCCCGCTGAAGTCCTGGGTCCTTTGGGGCACTCCTGGGTCCCGCCCTGAACTCTTGGGTGCCCTCGTGAACTTCTGTGGGGGCCCGCTCCTGAACTCCTGGGTCCCCCCTGAACTCCTGGGTCCCCTCCCGAACTCCTGGGTGGGTCCCCTCTTGAACTCCTGGGCGGGTCCTCTCCTGAACTCTTGGGTCCCCTCCTGAACTCTGGATCCTTTGGGGCACTCTTGGGTCCCCTCCTGAACTCCTGGGTCCTTTGGGGCACTCCTGGTCCCCCTCCTGAACTCCTGAATGGGTCCCCTCAGAACTCCTGGGTCCCCTCCTCAGGTCCTGGGTGGGTCCCTCCTGAACTTTTGGGTCCCACCCTGAACTCCTGTGTCCTTTGGGGCACTCCTGGTCCCCCTCCTGAACTCCTGAATGGGTCCCTCCTGAACTCCTGAATGGGTCCCCTCAGAACTCCTGGGTTCCCCCCTGAACTCCTGGGTCCATTGGAGCACTGCTGGGTCCCCTCCTGAACTCTTGGGTGCCCTCCTGAACTCCTGGGTCCCCTCCTGAACTCTTCGGTCCTTTGGAGCACTCCTGGGTCCCCTCCTGAACTCGTGGGTCCTTTGGGGCACTCCTGGGTCCCCTCCTGAACTCTTTTGTTTTTTGGGGCACTCCTGGGTCCCCTCAGAACTCCTGGGTCGTTTGGGCCACTGCTGGGTCCCCCCCCGGAACTCTTGGGTCCCCCCCCGGAACTCTTGGGAGCCCTCCTTAACTCCTGGGTCCTTTGGGGCACTCCTGGGTCCTTTGGGGCACTCCTGGGTTCCCTCCTCAACTGCTGGGTCCCGCACTGAGCTCTTGGGTCCCCTCCTGAACTCTGGATCCTTTGGGGCACTCCTGGGTTCCCCCCTGAACTGCTGGGTCCCTCCTGAACTGCTGAGTCCCCTCTTGAACTCCTGGGTGGGTCCCCTCCTGAACTCTTCAGTCCCCCCCCGAACTCTTCAGTCCCCCCCTGAGCTCTTGGGGGCCCCCCTGATCTCCTGGGTCCCCCCCTGAACCCCCAGTCCCCTCCTGAACTCCTGGGTGGCTCCCTCCTGAACTCCTGGGTGGCTCCCTCCTGAACTCCTGGGTGGCTCCCTCCTGAACTCCTGGGTGGCTCCCTCCTGAACTCCTGGGTGGCTCCCTCCTGAACTCTTGAATGCCCTCCTTAACTCTTGGGTCCCCTCAGAACTCCTGGGTTCCCCACTGAACTCCTGGGTCCGTTGGGGCACTCCTGGGTCCCCTCAGAACGCCTGGGTTCCCCCTGAACTCCTGGGTACTTTGGGGCACTCCTGGGTTCCCCCCTGAACTCCTGGGTCCTTTGGGGCACTCTGGGGTCCCCCGCTGAAGTCCTGGGTCCTTTGGGGCACTCCTGGGTCCCGCCCTGAACTCTTGGGTGCCCTCGTGAACTTCTGTGGGGGCCCGCTCCTGAACTCCTGGGTCCCCCCTGAACTCCTGGGTCCTTTGGGGCACTCCTGGGTCCCCTCCTGAACTCCTGGCTGGGTCCCTCCTGAACTCCTGGGTGGGTCCCCTCCTGAACTCCTGGGTCCTTTGGGGCACTCCTGGGTGGGGCCCTCCTGAACTCCTGGGTGGGGCCCTCCTGAACTCCTGGGTGGGGCCCTCCTGAACTCGTGGGTCCCCTCCTGAACTCGTGGGTCCTTTGGGGCACTCCTGGGCCCCTCCTGAACTCCTGGTTCCCCTCCGAACTCCTGGGTTCCCCCCTGAACTTCTGGGTCCTTTGGGGCACTGCTGGGTCCCCTCCTGAACTCCTGGGTACCTTGGGACACTCCTGGGTCCTTTGGGGCACTCCTGGTCCCCGTCCTGAACTCTTCGGTCCCCCCCCGAACTCCTGGGTGGGACCCCTCCTGAACTCCTGGGTGGGACCCCTCCTGAACTCCTGGGTGGGACCCCTCCTGAACTCTAGATCCTTTGGGGCACTCCTGGGTTCCCCCCTGAACTCCTGGGTCCTTTGGGGCACTGCTGGGTCCCCTCCCGAACTCCTGGGTTCCCCCCTGAACTCCTGGGTCCTTTGGTGCACTCCTGGGTGGGACCCCTCCTGAACTCCTGGGTGGGACCCCTCCTGAACTCTGGATCCTTTGGGGCACTCCTGGGTTCCCCCCTGAACTCCTGGGTCCTTTGGGGCACTGCTGGGTCCTCTCCCGAACTCCTGGTTGGGTCCCTTCCCGAAATCCTGGGTGGGTCCCTCCTGAACTCCTGGATTCACCCTGAACTCCTGGGTCCTCTCCTGAACTCTTGGGTCCCCTCCTGAACTCCTGGGTTACCCCCTGAACTCCCGGTCCCCCCCTGAACTCCTGGGTGGGTCCCCTCCCGAACTCCTGGGTGGGTCCCCTCCCGAACTCCTGGGTACTTTGGGGCACTCCTGGGTACCCTCAGAACGCCTGGGTCCCCTACTAAACTCCTGGGTCCCCTCCGAACTCCTGTGTTACCCCCTGAACTCCTGGGTCCTTTGGGGCACTGCTGGGTCCCCTCCTGAACTCCTGGGAGGGTCCCCTCCTGAACTCTGGATCCTTTGGGGCACTCCTGGGTCCCCTCCTGAACTCTTGGGTCCTTTGGTGAACTCTTGGGTCCCCTCAGAACTCCTGGGTCCTTTGGAGCACTGCTGGGTCCCCTCCCGAACTCCTGGGTGGGTCCCTCCTGAACTCCTGGGTGGGTCCCTCCCGAACTCCTGGGTCCCCTCCTGAACTCTTGGGTACTTTGGGGCACTCCTGGGTCCCCTCAGAACGCCTGCGTTCCCCCTGAACTCCTGGGTACTTTGGGGCACTCCTGGGTTCCCCCCTGAACTCCTGGGTGCTTTGGGGCACTGCTGGGTCCCCTCCTGAACTCCTGGGTCCTTTGGGGCACTCCTGGGTCCCCTCCTGAACTCCTGGGTCCTTTGGGGCACTCCTGGGTCCTCTCCTAACTCCTGGGTCCGCTCCTGAACTCTTGGGTTACCCCCTGAACTCCTAGGTCCCCTCCTGAATTCTTCAGTCCCCTCCTGAACTCCTGGGCGGGTCCCCTCCTGAACTCCTGGGCGGGTCCCCTCCTGAACTCTTGGGTACTTTGGGGCACTCCTGGGTCCCCTCAGAACGCCTGGGTCCCCTCCTGAACTCCTGGGTCCCCTCCGAACTCCTGTGTTCCCCCCTGAACTCCTGGGTCCTTTGGGGCACTCCTGGTCCCCCTCCTGAACTATTGAATGGGTCCCTCCTGAACTCCTGGGTGGGTCCCGCCATGAAGTCCTGGGTGGGTCCCGCCATGAAGTCCTGGGTGGGTCCCGCCATGAACTCCTGGGTGGGTCCCTCCTGAACTCTTGGGTCCCCTCCTGAACTCTGGATCCTTTGGGGCACTCCTGGGTCCCCTCCTGAACTCTGGATCCTTTGGGGCACTCCTGAGTTCCCCCCTGAACTCCTGGTTCCTTTGTGGCACTCCTGGGTCCCCTCAGAACTCCTGGGTCCTTTGGGGCACTCCTGGTCCCCCTCCTGAACTCTTCGGTCCCCCACTGAATTCCTGGTTCCTTTGGGGTAGTTCTGGGTCCCCTCAGAACTCCTGGGTTCCCCCCTGAACTCCTGGGTCCTTTGTGGCACTCCTGGTCTCCCTCCTGAACTCTTCGGTCCCCCACTGAACTCCTGGGTCGTTTGGGGCACTCCTGGGTCCCCTCCTGAACTCCTAGGTCCCCTCCTGAACTCTGGATCCTTTCAGGCACTCCTGGGTCCCCTCCTAAGCTCTTGGGTCCTTTGGGGAACTCTTGGGTCCCCTCAGAACTCCTGGGTTCACCCCTGAACTCCTGGGTCCTTTGGGGCACTGCTGGGTCCCCTCCCGAACTCCTGGGTGGGTCCCCTCCCGAACTCCTGGGTGGGTCCCCTCCCGAACTCCTGGGTACTTTGGGGCACTGCTGTGTACCCTCAGAACGCCTTGGTCCCCTCCTGAACTCCTGGGTCCCCTCCGAACTCCTGTGTTACCCCCTGAACTCCTGGGTCCTTTGGGGCTCTGCTGGGTCCCCTCCTGAACTCCTGTGAGGGTCCCCTCCTGAACTCTGGATCCTTTGGGGCACTCCTGGTCCCCCTCCTGAACTGTTGAATGGGTCCCGCCATGAAGTCCTGGGTGGGTCCCGCCATGAAGTCCTGGGTGGGTCCCGCCATGAAGTCCTGGGTGGGTCCCTCCTGAACTCTTGGGTCCCCTCCTGAACTCTGGATCCTTTGGGGCACTCCTGGGTCCTCTCCTGAACTCTGGGTTCTTTGGGGCACTCCTGGTCCCCCTCCTGAACTCTTCGGTCCCCCACTGAACTCCTGGGTCCTTTGGGGCACTCCTGGGTCCACTCCTGAACTCTTGGGTCTTTGGTGAACTCTTGGGTCCCCTCAGAACTCCTAGGTCCTTTGGGGCACTGCTGGGTCCCCTCCCGAACTCCTGGGTGGGTCCCTCCCGAACTCCTGGGTGGGTCTCTCCTGAACTCCTGGGTCCCCTCCTGAACTCTTGGGTACTTTGGGGCACTCCTGGGTCCCCTCAGAACGCCTGGGTTCCCCCTGAACTCCTGGGTACTTTGGGGCACTCCTGGGTTCCCCCCTGAACTCCTGGGTCCTTTGGGGCACTGCTGGGTCCCCTCCTGAACTCCTGGGTCCTTTGGGGCACTCCTGGGTCCTCTCCTGAACTCCTGGGTCCGCTCCTGAACTCTTGGGTTACCCCCTGAACTCCTAGGTCCCCTCCTGAATTCTTCAGTCCCTCCCTGAACTCCCGGTCCCCTCCTGAACTCCTGGGCGGGTCCCCTCAGAACTCCTGGGCGGGTCCCCTCCTGAACTCTGGATCCTTTGGGGCAATCCTGGGTCCCCTCCTGAACTCTTGGGTCCTTTGGGGCACTCCTGGTCCCCCTCCTGAACTCCTGAATGGGTCCCCTCCTGAAGTCCTGGGTGGGTCCCGCCATAAACTCCTGGGTGGGTCCCTCCTGAACTTTTGGGTCCTTTGGGGCACTGCTGGGTCCCCTCCTGAACTCCTGGGTGGGTCCCCTCCCGAACTCCTGGGTACTTTGGGGCACTCCTGGGTACCCTCAGAACGCCTGGGTCCCCTACTGAACTCCTGGGTCCCCTCCGAACTCCTGGGTTCCCCCCTGAACTCCTGGGTCCTTTGGAGCACTGCTGGGTCCCATCCCGAACTCCTGGGTGGGTCCCTCCCGAACTCCTGGGTCCCCTCCTGAACTCTTGGGTACTTTGGGGCACTCCTGGGTCCCCTCAGAACGCCTGGGTTCCCCCTGAACTCCTGGGTACTTTGGGGCACTCCTGGGTTCCCCCCTGAACTCCTGGGTCCTTTGGGGCACTGCTGGGTCCCCTCCTGAACTCCTGGGTCCTTTGGGGCACTGCTGGGTCCCCTCCTGAACTCCTGGGTCTTTTGGGGCACTCCTGGGTCCCCTCCTGAACTCCTGGGTCCTTTGGGGCACTCCTGGGTCCTCTCCTAACTCCTGGGTCCCCTCCTGAACTCCTGGGCGGGTCCCCTCCTGTTCTCTTGGGTCCCCTCCTGAACTCTTGGGTACTTTGGGGCACTCCTGGGTCCCCTCAGAACGCCTGGGTCCCCTCCTGAACTCCTGGGTCCCCTCCGAACTCCTGTGTTCCCCCCTGAACTCCTGGGTCCTTTGGGGCACTGATGGGTCCGCTCCTGAACTCCTGGGTGGGTCCCCCCAGAACTCCTGGATGGGTCCCTCTCGAACTCCTGGGTCCCCTCCTGAACTCTTGGGTACTTTGGGGCACTCCTGGGTCCCCTCAGAACGCCTGGGTTCCCCCCTGAACTCCTGGGTCCTTTGGAGGACTCCTGGTCCCCCTCCTGAACTCCTGAATGGGTCCCGCCATGAAGTCCTGGGTGGGTCCCGCCATGAAGTCCTGGGTGGGTCCCGCCATGAAGTCCTGGGTGGGTCCCGCCATGAAGTCCTGGGTGGGTCCCTAATGAACTCTTGGGTCCCCTCCTGAACTCTTGGGTACTTTGGGGCACTCCTGGGTCCCCTCAGAACGCCTGGGTCCCCTCCTGAACTCCTGGGTCCCCTCCGAACTCCTGGGTCCTTTGGGGCACTGATGGGTCCGCTCCTGAACTCCTGGGTGGGTCCCTCCAGAACTCCTGGGTGGGTCCCTCCAGAACTCCTGGGTGGGTCCCTCTCGAACTCCTGGGTCCCCTCCTGAACTCTTGGGTACTTTGGGGCACTCCTGGGTCCCCTCAGAACGCCTGGGTTCCCCCCTGAACTCCTGGGTCCTTTGGGGCACTCCTGGTCCCCCTCCTGAACTCCTGAATGGGTCCCTCCTGAACTCCTGAATGGGTCCCGCCATGAAGTCCTGGGTGGGTCCCGCCATGAAGTCCTGGGTGGGTCCCGCCATGAAGTCCTGGGTGGGTCCCTAATGAACTCTTGGGTCCCCTCCTGAACTCTGGATCCTTTGGGGCACTCCTGGGTCCCCTCCTGAACTCTGGATCCTTTGGGGCACTCCTGAGTTCCCCCATGAACTCCTGGTTCCTTTGGGGCACTCCTGGGTCCCCTCAGAACTCCTGGGTTCCCCCCTGAACTCCTGGGTCCTTTGGGGCACTCCTGGTCCCCCTCCTGAACTCTTCGGTCCCCCTCCTGAACTCTTCGGTCCCCCACTGAACTCCTGGGTCCTTTGGGGCACTCCTGGGTCCCCTCCTGAGCTCCTGGGTCCCCTCCTGAACTCCTGGGTCCTTTGGGGCACTGCTGGGTCCCCTCCCGAACTCCTGGGTGGGTCCCCTCCCGAACTCCTGGGTGGGTCCCCTCCCGAACTCCTGGGTGGGTCCCCCCCGAACTCCTGGGTACTTTGAGGCACTCTTGGGTCCTTTCAGAACGCCTGGGTCCCCTCCTGAACTCCTGGGTCCTTTGGGGCACTGCTGGGTCCCCTCCTGAACTCTGGATCCTTTGGGGCACTCCTGGGTCCCTTCCTGAACTCTTGGGTCCCCTCAGAACTCCTGGATCCTTTGGGGCACTGCTGGGTATCCTCAGTACTTTTGGGTTCCACCCTGAACTCCTGGGTCCTTTGGAACACTGCTGGGTCCCCTCCCGAACTCCTGGGTGGGTCCCTCCCGAACTCCTGGATGGGTCCCTCTCGAACTCCTGGGTCCCCTCCTGAACTCTTGGGTACTTTGGGGCACTCCTGGGTCCCCTCAGAACGCCTGGGTTCCCCCCTGAACTCCTGGGTCCTTTGGAGCACTCCTGGTCCCCCTCCTGAACTCCTGAATGGGTCCCGCCATGAAGTCCTGGGTGGGTCCCGCCATGAAGTCCTGGGTGGGTCCCTAATGAACTCTTGGGTCCCCTCCTGAACTCTTGGGTACTTTGGGGCACTCCTGGGTCCCCTCAGAACGCCTGGGTCCCCTCCTGAACTCCTGGGTCCCCTCCGAACTCCTGGGTCCTTTGGGGCACTGATGGGTCCGCTCCTGAACTCCTGGGTGGGTCCCTCCAGAACTCCTGGGTGGGTCCCTCTCGAACTCCTGGGTCCCCTCCTGAACTCTTGGGTACTTTGGGGCACTCCTGGGTCCCCTCAGAACGCCTGGGTTCCCCCCTGAACTCCTGGGTCCTTTGGGGCACTCCTGGTCCCCCTCCTGAACTCCTGAATGGGTCCCTCCTGAACTCCTGAATGGGTCCCGCCATGAAGTCCTGGGTGGGTCCCGCCATGAAGTCCTGGGTGGGTCCCGCCATGAAGTCCTGGGTGGGTCCCTAATGAACTCTTGGGTCCCCTCCTGAACTCTGGATCCTTTGGGGCACTCCTGGGTCCCCTCCTGAACTCTGGATCCTTTGGGGCACTCCTGAGTTCCCCCATGAACTCCTGGTTCCTTTGGGGCACTCCTGGGTCCCCTCAGAACTCCTGGGTTCCCCCCTGAACTCCTGGGTCCTTTGGGGCACTCCTGGTCCCCCTCCTGAACTCTTCGGTCCCCCACTGAACTCCTGGGTCCTTTGGGGCACTCCTGGGTCCCCTCCTGAGCTCCTGGGTCCCCTCCTGAACTCCTGGGTCCTTTGGGGCACTGCTGGGTCCCCTCCCGAACTCCTGGGTGGGTCCCCCCCGAACTCCTGGGTACTTTGAGGCACTCTTGGGTCCTTTCAGAACGCCTGGGTCCCCTCCTGAACTCCTGGGTCCTTTGGGGCACTGCTGGGTCCCCTCCTGAACTCTGGATCCTTTGGGGCACTCCTGGGTCCCTTCCTGAACTCTTGGGTCCTTTGGTGAACTCTTGGGTCCCCTCAGAACTCCTGGATCCTTTGGGGCACTGCTGGGTATCCTCAGTACTTTTGGGTTCCACCCTGAACTCCTGGGTCCTTTGGAACACTGCTGGGTCCCCTCCCGAACTCCTGGGTGGGTCCCTCCCGAACTCCTGGGTCCCCACCTGAACTCTTGGGTACTTTGGGGCACTCCTGGGTCCCCTCAGAATGCCTGGGTTCCCCCCTGAACTCCTGGGTCCTTTGGGGCATTCCTGGGTACCCTCCTGAACTCTGGATCCTTTGGGGCACTCCTGGGTCCCCTCCTGAAATCCTGGGTCCTTTGCGGCACTCCTGGGTCCTCTCCTGAACTCCTGGGTCCGCTCTTGAACTCTTGGGTTACCCCCTGAACTCCTAGGTCCCCTCCTGAATTCTTCAGTCCCTCCCTGAACTCCCGGTCCCCTCCCGAACTCCTGGGCGGGTCCCCTCCCGAACTCCTGGGCGGGTCCCCTCCCGAACTCCTGGGCGGGTCCCCTCCCGAACTCCTGGGCGGGTCCCCTCCCGAACTCCTGGGCGGGTCCCCTCCCGAACTCCTGGGCGGGTCCCCTCCCGAACTCCTGGGCGGGTCCCTCCTGATCTCCTGGGTGCCCTCCTGAACTCTTGGGTCCCCTCAGAACTCCTGGGTCCTTTGGGGCACTCCTGCTCCCCCTCCTGAACTCTTCGGTCCCCCACTGAACTCCTGGGTCCTTTGGGGCACTCCTGGGTCCCCTCCTGAACTCTGGATCCTTTGGGGCACTCCTGGGTCCCCTCCTAAGCTCTTGGGTCCTTTGGGGAACTCTTGGGTCCCCTCAGAACTCCTGGGTTCACCCCTGAACTCCTGGGTCCTTTGGGGCTCTGCTGGGTCCCCTCCCGAACTCCTGGTTGGGTCCCCTCCCGAACTCCTGGGTGGGTCCCCTCCCGAACTCCTGGGTGGGTCCCTTCCTGAACTCTGGATCCTTTGGGGCACTCCTGGGTCCTCTCCTGAAGACTGGATCCTTTGGGGTACTCCTCGGTCCCCTCCTGAACTTCTGGGTCCCCTCCTGAACATCTAGGTCCCCTCCGAACTCCTGGGTTCCCCCCTGAACTCCTGGGTCCTTTGGGGCACTGCTGGGTCCCCTCCTGAACTCCTGGGTACCTTGGGGCACTCCTGGGTCCTTTGGGGCACTCCTGGTCCGCCTTCTGAACTCTTCGGTCGCCCCCCTGAACTCCTGGGTGGGGCCCTCTTGAACTCCTGGCTGCCCTCCTGAACTCTTGGGTCCCCTCAGAACTCCTGGGTCCTTTGGGGCACTCCTGCTCCCCCTCCTGAACTCTTCGGTCCCCCACTGAACTCCTGGGTCCTTTGGGGCACTCCTGGGTCCCCTCCTGAACTCTGGATCCTTTGGGGCACTCCTGGGTCCACTCCTGAACTCTGGATCCTTTGGGGCACTCCTGGGTACCCCCCTGAACTCTTGGGTCCTTTGGGGCACTGCTGGGTCCCCTCCTGAACTCCTGGGTGGGTCCCCTCCTGAACTCCTGGGTGGGTGCCCTCCTGACCTCCTGTGTCGTTTGGGGCACTCTTGGGTCCCCTAAGAACTCCTGGGTCCCTCTCTGACCTCCTGGGTCCTTTGGGGCACTCCTGGGTCCCCTCCTGAACTCTGGATCCTTTGGGGCACTCCTGGGTCCCCTCCTAAGCTCTAGGGTCCTTTGGGGAACTCTTGGGTCCCCTCAGAACTCCTGGGTTCACCCCTGAACTCCTGGGTTCTTTGGGGCACTCCTGGGTCTCCTCAGTACTCTTGGGTCCCCTCCTGAACTCTGGATCCTTTGGGGCACTCCTGGGTCCCCTCCTGAACTCCTGGGTCCTTTGGGGCACTCCTGGTCCCCCTCCTGAACTCCTGAATGGCTCCCCTCAGAACTCCTGGGTCCCCTCCTGAAGTCCTGGGTGGGTCCCTCCTGAACTCCTGGGTGGGTCCCTCCTGAACACCTGGGTGGGTCCCTCCTGAACTCCTGGGTGGGTCCCTCCTGAACACCTGGGTGGGTCCCTCCTGATCTCTTGGGTGCCCTCCTGATCTCTTGGGTCCTTTGGGGCACTCTTGGGTCTCCTCAGAACTCCTGGGTTCCCCACTGAACTCCTGGGTCTTTTGGGGCATTCCTGGGTCCGCTCCTGAACTCCTGGGCTACCCCCTGAACTCCTAGGTCCCCTCCTGAATTCTTCAGTCCCTCCCTGAACTCCAGGTCCCCTCCTGAACTCCTGGGCGGGTCCCCTCCTGAACTCCTGAATGGGTCCCTCCTGAACTCCTGAATGGGTCCCCTCAGAACTCCTGGGTCCCCTCCTCAAGTCCTGGGTGCGTCACTCCTGAACTCTTGAGTCCCCTCCTGAACTCCTGGGCGGGTCCCCTCCTGAACTCTGGATCCTTTGGGGCACTCTTGGGTCCCCTCCTGAACTCCTGGGTCCTTTGGGGCACTCCTGGTCCCCCTCCTGAACTCCTGAATGGGTCCCCTCAGAACTCCTGGGTCCCCTCCTCAAGTCCTGGGTGGGTTCCGCCATGAGCTCCTTGGTGGGTCCCTCCTGAACTTTTGGGTCCCACCCTGAACTCCTGGGTCCTTTGGGGCACTCCTGGTCCCCCTCCTGAACTCCTGAATGGGTCCCTCCTGAACTCCTGTATGGGTCCCCTCAGAACTCCTGGGTCCCCTCCTCAAGTCCTGGGTGGGTCACTCCTGAACTCTTGAGTCCCCTCCTGAACTCTGGATCCTTTCGGGTACTCCTGGGTCCCCTCCTGAACTCTGGATCTTTTGGGGCACTCCTGGGTCCCCTCCTGAACTCTGGATTTTTTGGGGCACTCCTGGGTCTCCTCAGTACTCTTGGGTTCCCCCCTGAACTCCTGGATCCTTTGGGGCAATGCTGGGTCCCCTCCCAAACTCCTGGGTGGGTCCCCTCCCGAACTCTTGGGTACTTTGGGGCACTCCTGGGTCCCCTCAGAACGCCTGGGTTCCCCCCTGAACTCCTGGGTCCTTTGGGCATTCCTGGTTCCCCTCCTGAACTCTGGATCCTTTGGGGCACTCCTGGTCCCCCTCCTGAACTCCTGAATGGCTCCCCTCAGAACTCATGGGTCCCCTCCTGTAGTCCTGGGTGGGTCCCTCCTGAACTCCTGGGTGGGTCCCACCCTGAACTCCTGGGTCCCTTGGGGCACTCCTGGTCCCCCTCCTGAACTATTGAATGGGTCCCTCCTAAACTCCTGAATGGGTCCCTCCTGAACTCCTGAATGGGTCCACTCCTGAACTCCTGGGTGGGTCCCTCCTGAACTCCTGGGTCCCCTCCTGAACTCCTGGGTGGGTCCCCTCCTGAACTCCTGGGTGGGTCCCCTCCTGAACTCCTGGGTGGGTCCCCTCCTGAACTCCTCTGTCGTTTGGGGCACTCTTGGGTCCCCTAAGAACTCCTGGGTCCCTCTCTGACCTCCTGGGTCCTTTGGGGCACTCCTGGGTCCCCTCCTGAACTCTGGATCCTTTGGGGCCCTCCTGGGTCCCCTCCTAAGCTCTTGGGTCCTTTGGGGAACTCTTGGGTCCCCTCAGAACTCCTGGGTTCACCCCTGAACTCCTGGGTCCTTTGGGGCACTCCTGGGTCTTGTCAGTACTCTTGGGTCCCGTCCTGAACTCTGGATCCTTTGGGGCACTGCTGGGTCCCCTCCTGAACTCCTGGGTCCTTTGGGGCACTCCTGGTCCCCCTCCTGAACTCCTGAATGGGTCCCCTCAGAACTCCTGGGTCCCCTCCTCAAGTCCTGGGTGGGTCCCGCCATGAGCTCCTTGGTTGGTCCCTCCTGAACTTTTGGGTCCCACCCTGAACTCCTGGGTCCTTTGGGGCACTCCTGGTCCCCCTCCTGAACTCCTGAATGGGTCCCTCCTGAACTCCTGAATGGGTCCCCTCAGAACTCCTGGGTCCCCTCCTCAAGTCCTGGGTGGGTCACTCCTGAACTCTTGAGTCCCCTCCTGAACTCTGGATCCTTTCGGGTACTCCTGGGTCCCCTCCTGAACTCTGGATCCTTTGGGGCACTCCTGGGTCCCCTCCTGAACTCTGGATTTTTTGGGGCACTCCTGGGTCTCCTCAGTACTCTTGGGTTCCCCCCTGAACTCCTGGGTCCTTTGGGGCAATGCTGGGTCCCCTCCCAAACTCCTGGGTGGGTCCCCTCCCGAACTCCTGGCTGGGTCCCCTCCCGAACTCCTGGGTACTTTGGGGCACTCCTGGGTCCCCTCAGAACGCCTGGGTTCCCCCCTGAACTCCTGGGTCCTTTGGGCATTCCTGGGTCCCCTCCTGAACTCTGGAACCTTTGGGGCACTCCTGGTCCCCCTCCTGAACTCCTGAATGGCTCCCCTCAGAACTCATGGGTCCCCTCCTGAAGTCCTGGGTGGGTCCCTCCTGAACTCCTGGGTGGGTCCCACCCTGAACTCCTGGGTCCCTTGGGGCACTCCTGGTCCCCCTCCTGAACTATTAAATGGGTCCCTCCTAAACTCCTGAATGGGTCCCTCCTGAACTCCTGGGCGGGTCCCCTCCTGAACTCCTGGGCGGGTCCCCTCCTGAACTCCTGGGCGGGTCCCCTCCTGAACTCCTGGGCGGGTCCCCTCCTGAACTCCTGGGTGGGTCCCCTCCTGAACTCCTGGGTGGGTCCCCTCCTGAACTCCTGGGTGGGTCCCCCCATGAAGTGCTGGGTGGGTCCCTCCTGAACTCCTGGGTCCCCTCCTGAACTCCTGGGTGGGTCCCCTCCTGAACTCCTGGGTGGGTCCCCTCCTGAACTCCTGGGTGGGTCCCCTCCTGAACTCCTGGGTCCTTTGGGGCACTCCTGGGTCCCCTCAGAACTCCTGGGTCCCCCACTGAACTCCTGGGTCCCCCACTGAACTCCTGGGTCCTTTGGGGCACTCCTGGTCCCCCTCCTGAACTATTGAATGGGTCCCTCCTGAACTCCTGAATGGGTCCCCTCAGAACTCCTGGGTCCCCTGCTGAAGTCCTGGGTGGGTCCCGCCATGAAGTCCTGGGTGGGTCCCTCCTGAACTCTTGGGTCCCCTCCTGAACCCTGGATCCTTTGGGGCACTCCTGGGTCCCCTCCTGAACTCTGGATCCTTTGGGGCACTCCTGGGTTCCCCCCTGAACTCCTCGGTCCTATGGGGCACTGCTGGGTCCCCTCCAGAACTCCTGGGTGGGTCCCTCCTGATCTCTTGGGTGCCCTCCTGATCTCTTGGGTCCTTTGGGGCACTCTTGGGTCTCCTCAGAACTCCTGGGTTCCCCACTGAACTCCTGGGTCCTTTGGGGCACTCCTGGGTCCTCTTCTGAACTCCTGGGTCCGCTCCTGAACTCCTGGGTCCGCTCCTGAATTCTTCAGTCCCTCCCTGAACTCCTGGGCGGGTCCCCTCCTGAACTCCTGGGCGGGTCCCCTCCTGAACTCCTGGGCGGGTCCCCTCCTGAACTCCTGGGCGGGTCCCCTCCTGAACTCCTGGGCGGGTCCCCTCCTGAACTCTGGATCCTTTGGGGCACTCTTGGGTCCCCTCCTGAACTCCTGGGTCCTTTGGGGCACTCTTGGGTCCCCTCCTGAACTCCTGGGTCCTTTGGGGCACTCCTGGTCCCCCTCCGGAACTCCTGAATGGGTCCCCACAGAACTCCTGGGTCCCCTCCTCAAGTCCTGGGTGGGTCCCGCCATGAACTCCTGGGTGGGGCCCTGCTGAACTTTTGGGTCCCACCCTGAACTCCTGGGTCCTTTGGGGCACTCCTGGTCCCCCTCCTGAACTCATGAATGGGTCCCTCCTGAACTCCTGCATGGGTCCACTCCTGAACTCCTGGGTGGGTCCCCTCCTGACCTCCTGGGTGGGTCCCCTCCTGACCTCCTGTGTCGTTTGGGGCACTCTTGGGTCCCCTAAGAACTCCTGGGTCCCTCTCTGACCTCCTGGGTCCTTTGGGGCACTCCTGGGTCCCCTCCTGAACTCTGGATCCTTTGGGGCACTCCTGGGTCCCCTCCTAAGCTCTTGGGTCCTTTGGGGAACTCTTGGGTCCCCTCAGAACTTCTGGGTTCACCCCTGAACTCCTGGGTCCTTTGGGGCACTTCTGGGTCCCCTCAGTACTCTTGGGTTCCCCCCTGAACTCTTGGGTCCTTTGGGGCACTGCTGGGTCCCCTCCCGAACTCCTGGGTGGGTCCCCTCTTGAACTCCTGGGCGGGTCCTCTCCTGAACTCTTGGGTCCCCTCCTGAACTCTGGATCCTTTGGGGCACTCTTGGGTCCCCTCCTGAACTCTGGGTCCTTTGGGGCATTCCTGGGTCCCCTCCTGAACTCTGGATCCTTTGGGGCACTCCTGGTCCCCGTCCTGAACTCCTGAATGGGTCCCCTCAGAACTCATGGGTCCCCTCCTGAACTCCTGGGTGGGTCCCTCCTGAACTCCTGGGTGGGTCCCTCCTGAACTTTTGGGTCGCACCCTAAACTCCTGGGTCCTTTGGGGCACTCCTGGTCTCCCTCCTGAACTACTGAATGGGTCCCTCCTGAACTATTGAATGGGTCCCTCCTGAACTCCTGAATGGGTCCCTCCTGAACTCCTGAATGGTTCCCCTCCTGAACTCCTGGGTGGGTCCCGCCATGAAGTCCTGGGTGGGTCCTTCCTGAACTCTTGGGTCGCCTCCTGAACCCTGGATCCTTTGGGGCACTCCTGGGTCCTTTGGGGCACTGCTGAGTCCCCACCTGAACTCCTGGTTGGGTCCCTCCTGAACACCTGGGTGGGTCCCTCCTGAACTCCTGGGTGCCCTCCTGATCACTTGGGTCCCCTCCTGATCACTTGGGTCCTTTGGGGCACTCTTGGGTCCCCTCAGAACTCCTGGGTCCCCCACTGTACTCCTGGGTCCTTTGGGGCACTCCTGGGTCCCCTCCTGAACTCTTGGGTCCCCTCCTGAACTCTGGATCCTTTGGGTCACTCCTGGGTCCCCTCCTAAGCTCTTGGGTCCTTTGGGGAACTCTTGGGTCCCCTCAGAACTCCTGGGTTCACCGCTGAACTCCTGGGTCCCTCGGGGCACTTCTGGGTCTCCTCAGTACTCTTGGGTTCCCCCCTGAACTCTTGGGCCCTTTGGGGCACTGCTGGGTCCCCTCCCGAACTCCTGGGTGGGTCCCCTCCCGAACTCCTGGGTGGGTCCCCTCCCGAACTCCTGGGTGGGTCCCCTCCCGAACTCCTGGGTACTTTGGGGCACTCCTGGGTTCCCTCAGAATGGCTGGGTTCCCTCCTGAACTCCTGGGTCCTTTGGGGCATTCCTGGGTCCTCTCCTGAACTCTGGATCCTTTGTGGCACTCCTGGGTCCCCTCCTGAATTCCTGTGTCCGCTCCTGAACTCTTGGGTTACCCCCTGAACTCCTAGGTCCCCTCCTGAATTCTTCAGTCCCTCCCTGAACTCCTGGGCGGGTCCCTCCTGAACTCCTGAATGGGTCCCTCCTGAACTCCTGGGTCCCCTCCGGAACTCTGGATCCTTTGGGGCACTCCTGGGTCCCCTCCTGAACTCTGGATTCTTTGGGGCACTCCTGGGTTCCCCCCTGAACTCCTGGGTCCTTTGGGGCACTGCTGGGTCCCCTCCTGAACTCCTGGGTGGGTCCCTCCTGAACTACGGGGTGGGTCCCTCCTGATCCCTTGGGTGCCCTCCTGATCTCTTGGGTCTTTTGGGGCACTCCTGGGTCCTCTCCTGAACTCCTGGGTCCGGTCCTGAACTCCTGGGTTACCCCCTGAACTCCTAGGTCCCCTCCTGAATTCTTCAGTCCCTCCCTGAACTCCCGGTCCCCTCCTGAACTCCTGGGCGGGTCCCCTCCTGAACTCCTGGGCGGGTCCCCTCCTGAACTCCTGGGCGGGTCCCCTCCTGAACTCCTGGGCGGGTCCCCTCCTGAACTCTGGATACTTTGGGGCACTCTTGGGTCCCCTCCTGAACTCCTGGGTCCTTTGGGGCACTCCTGGTCCCCCTCCTGAACTCCTGAATGGGTCCCCTCAGAACTCCTGGGTCCCCTCCTCAAGTCCTGGGTGGGTCCCTCCTGAACTTTTGGGTCCCACCCTGAACTCCTGGGTCCTTTGGGGCACTCCTGGTCCCCCTCCTGAACCCCTGAATGGGTCCCCACAGAACTCCTGGGTCCCCTCCTTAAGTCCTGGGTGGGTCCCGCCATGAACTCCTGGGTGGGGCCCTGCTGAACTTTTGGGTCCCACCCTGAACTCCTGGGTCCTTTGAAGCACTCCTGGTCCCCCTCCTGAACTCCTGCATGGGTCCCTCCTGAAGTCCTGGGTGGGTCCCTCCTGAACTCTTGTGTCCCCTCCTGAAGTCTGGATCCTTTGGGGCACTCCTGGGTCCACTCCTGAACTCTGGATCCTTTGGGGCACTCCTGGGTACCCCCCTGAACTCTTGGGTCCTTTGGGGCACTGCTGGGTCCCCTCCTGAACTCCTGGGTGGGTCCCCTCCTGAACTCCTGGGTGGGTCCCCTCCTGACCTCCTTTTTCGTTTGGGGCACTCTTGGGTCCCCTAAGAACCCCTGGGTCCCTCTCTGACCTCCTGGGTCCTTTGGGGCACTCCTGGTCCCCCTCCTGAACTCCTGAATGGGTCCCCTCTGAACTCCTGGGTCCCCTCCTGAAGTCCTGGGTGGGTCCCCTCCTGAAGTCCTGGGTGGGTCCCCTCCTGAAGTCCTGGGTGGGTCCCTCCTGAACTCCTGGGTGGGTCCCTCCTGAACTTTTGGGTCCCACCCTGAACTCCTGGGTCCTTTGGGGCACTCCTGGTCCCCGTCCTGAACTATTGAATGGGTCCCTTCTGAACTCCTGAATGGGTCCCCTCAGAACTCCTGGATCCCCTCAGAAAGTCCTGGGTGGGTCCCGCCATGAAGTCCTGGGTGGGTCCCTCCTGAACTCTTGGGTCCCCTCCTGAACCCTGGATCCTTTGGGGCACTCCTGGGTCCCGTCCTGAACTCTGGATCCTTTGGGGCACTCCTGGGTTCCCCCCTGAACTCCTGGGTCCTTTTGGGCACTGCTGGGTCCCCTCCTGAACTCCTGGGTGGGTCCCTCCAGAACTCCTAGGTGGGTCCCTCCTGAACTCCTGGGTGGGTCCCTCCTGATCACTTGGGTGCCCTCCTGAACTCTTGGGTGCCCTCAGAACTCCTGGGTTCCCCACTGAACTCCTGGGTCCTTTGGGGCACTCCTGGTCCCCCACTGAACTCCTGGGTCCTTTGGGGCACTCCTGGGTCCCCTCCTAAGCTCTTGGGTCCTTTGGGGAACTCTTGGGTCCCCTCAGAACTCCTGGGTTCACCCCTGAACTCCTGGGTCCTTTAGGGCACTTCTGGGTCTCCTCAGTACTCTTGAGTTCCCCCCTGAACTCTTGGGTCCTTTGGGGCACTGCTGGGTCCCCTCCCGAACTCCTGGGTGGGTCCCCTCTTGAACTCCTGGGTGGGTCCTCTCCTGAACTCTTGGGTCCCCTCCTGAACTCTGGATCCTTTGGGGCACTCTTGGGTCCCCTCCTGAACTCTGGGTCCTTTGGGGCACTCCTGGTCCCCCTCCTGAACTCCTGAATGGGTCCCCTCAGAACTCCTGGGTCCCCTCCTCAGGTCCTGGGTGGGTCCCTCCTGAACTTTTGGGTCCCACCCTGAACTCCTGGGTCCTTTGGGGCACTCCTGGTCCCCCTCCTGAACTCCTGAATGGGTCCCTCCTGAACTCCTGAATGGGTCCCCTCAGAACTCCTGGGTCCCCTCCTCAGGTCCTGGGTGGGTCCCTCCTGAACTCTTGAGTCCCCTCCTGAACTCTGGATCCTTTGGGGCACTCCTGGATCCCCTCCTGAACTCTGGATCCTTTGGGGCACTCCTGGATCCCCTCCTGAACTCTGGATCCTTTGGGGCACTCCTGGGTCCCCTCCTAAGCTCTTGGGTCCTTTGGGGAACTCTTGGGTCCTCTCAGAACTCCTGGGTTCACCCCTGAACGCCTGGGTCCTTTGGGGCACTCCTGGGTCCCCTCAGAACGCCTGGGTTCCCCCCTGAACTCCTGGGTCCTTTGGGGCATTCCTGGGTCCCCTCCTGAACTCTGGATCCTTTGGGGCACTCCTGGTCCCCGTCCTGAACTCCTGAATGGGTCCCCTCAGAACTCATGGGTCCCCTCCTGACGTCCTGGGTGGGTCCCTCCTGAACTCCTGGGTGGGTCCCTCCTGAACTTTTGGGTCCCACCCTAAACTCCTGGGTCCTTTGGGGCACTCCTGGTCTCCCTCCTGAACTATTGAATGGGTCACTCCTAAACTCCTGAATGGGTCCCTCCTGAACTCCTGAATTGGTCCCCTCCTGAACTCCTGGGTGCGTCCCGCCAAGAAGTCCTGGGTGGGTCCCTCCTGAACTCTTGGGTCCCCTCCTGAACCCTGGATCCTTTGGGGCACTCCTGGGTCCTTTGGGGCACTGCTGGGTCCCCACCTGAACTCCTGGTTGGGTCCCTCCTGAAGTCCTGGGTGCCCTCCTGATCACTTGGGTGCCCTCCTGATCACTTGGGTCCTTTGGGGCACTCTTGGGTCCCCTCAGAACTCCTGGGTTCCCCACTGAACTCCTGGGTCCTTTGGGGCACTCCTGGTCCCCCTCCTGAACTCTTCGGTCCCCCACTGTACTCCTGGGTCCTTTGGGGCACTCCTGGGTCCCCTCCTGAACTCTTGGGTCCCCTCCTGAACTCTGGATCCTTTGGGTCACTCCTGGGTCCCCTCCTAAGCTCTTGGGTCCTTTGGGGAACTCTTGGGTCCCCTCAGAACTCCTGGGTTCACCCCTGAACTCCTGGGTCCCTCGGGGCACTTCTGGGTCTCCTCAGTACTCTTGGGTTCCCCCCTGAACTGTTGGGCCCTTTGGGGCACTGCTGGGTCCCCTCCCGAACTCCTGGGTGGGTCCCCTCTTGAACTCCTGGGTGGGTCCCCTCTTGAACTCCTGGGTGGGTCCCCTCTTGAACTCCTGGGTGGGTCCCCTCTTGAACTCCTGGTTACTTTGGGGCTCTCCTGGGTTCCCTCAGAATGGCTGGGTTCCCCCCTGAACTCCTGGGTCCTTTGAGGCATTCCTGGGTCCTCTCCTGAACTCTGGATCCTTTGTGGCACTCCTGGGTCCCCTCCTGAATTCCTGGGTCCGCTCCTGAATTCTTCAGTCCCTCCCTGAACTCCTGGGCGGGTCCCTCCTGAACTCCTGGGCGGGTCCCCTCCTGAACTCTTGAGTCCCCTCCTGAACTCTGGATCCTTTCGGGCACTCCTGGTTCCCCTCCGGAACTCTGGATCCTTTGGGGCACTCCTGGGTCCCCTCCTGAACTCTGGATCCTTTGGGGCACTCCTGGGTCCTTTGGGGCACTGCTGGGTCCCCTCCTGAACTCCTGGGTGGGTCCCCTCCTGAACTCCTGGGTGGGTCCCCTCCTGATCTCTTGGGTCCTTTGGGTCACTCTTGGATCCCCTCAGAACTCCTGGGTTCCCCACTGAACTCCTGGGTCCTTTGGGGTACTCCTCGGTCCCCTCCTGAACTCTTGGGTCCCCTCCTGAACTCTTGGGTCCTTTGGGGCACTCCTGGGTCCCCCTGTAAGCTCTTGGGTCCCTTGGGGAACTCTTGGGTCCCCTCAGAACTCCTGGGTTCCCCCCTGAACTCCTGGGTCCTTTGGGGCACTGCTGGGTCCCCTCCTGAACTCCTGGGTGGGTCCCTCCTGAACTACAGGGTGGGTCCCTCCTGATCCCTTGGGTGCCCTCCTGATCTCTTGGGTCCTTTGGGGCACTCTTGGGTCTCCTCAGAACTCCTGGGTTCCCCACTGAACTCCTGGGTCCTTTTGGGCACTCCTGGGTCCTCTCCTGAACTCCTGGGTCCGGTCCTGAACTCCTGGGTTACCCCCTGAACTCCTAGGTCCCCTCCTGAATTCTTCAGTCCCTCCCTGAAATCCCGGTCCCCTCCGGAACTCCTGGGCGGGTCCCCTCCGGAACTCTGGATACTTTGGGGCACTCTTGGGTCCTCTCCTGAACTCCTGGGTCCTTTGGGGCACTCCTGGTCCCCCTCCTGAACTCCTGAATGGGTCCCCTCAGAACTCCTGGGTCCCCTCCTCAAGTCCTGGGTGGGTCCCTCCTGAACTTTTGGGTCCCACCCTGAACTCCTGGGTCCTTTGGGGCACTCCTGGTCCCCCTCCTGAACTCCTGAATGGGTCCCCTCCTGAAGTCCTGGGTGGGTCCCTCCTGAACTCTTGAGTCCCCTCCTGAACTCTGGATCCTTTCGGGCACTCCCGGTTCCCCTCCTGAACTCTGGATCCTTTGGGGCACTCCTGGGTCCCCTCCTGAACTCTGGATCCTTTGGGGCACTCCTGGGTCCCCTCCTAAGCTCTTGGGTCCTTTGGGGAACTCTTGGGTCCCCTCAGAACTCCTGGCTTCACCACTAAACTCATGGGTCCTTTGGGGCACTCCTGGGTCCCCTCAGAACGCCTGGGTTCCCCCCAGAACTCCTGGGTCCTTTGGGGCATTCCTGGGTCCCCTCCTGAACTCTGGATCCTTTGGGGCACTCCTGGTCCCCCTCCTGAACTCCTGAATGGGTCCCCTCAGAACTCATGGGTCCCCTCCTGAAGTCCTGGGTGGGTCCCTCCTGAACTTTTGGGTCCCACCCTAAACTCCTGCGTCCTTTGGGGCACTCTTGGTCTCCCTCCTGAACTCCTGAATGGGTCCCTCCTGAACTCCTGAATGGGTCCCTCCTGAACTCCTGAATGGGTCCCCTCCTGAACTCCTGAATGGGTCCCCTCCTGAAGTCCTGGGTGGGTCCCTCCTGAACTCTTGGTTCCCGTCCTGAACCCTGGATTCTTTGGAGCACTCCTGGGTCCCCTCCTGAACTCTGGATCCTTTGGGGCACTCCTGGGTCCTTTGGGGCACTGCTGGGTCCCCACCTGAACTCCTGGTTGGGTCCCTCCTGAACTGCTGGGTGGGTCCCTCCTGATCTCTTGGGTGCCCTCCTGATCACTTGGGTCCTTTGGGGCACTCCTGGGTCCCCTCAGAACTCCTGGGTTCCCCACTGAATTCCTGGGTCCTTTGGGGCACTCCTGGTCCCCCTCCTGAACTCTTCGGTCCCCCACTGAACTCCTGGGTCCTTTGGGGCACTCCTGGGTCCCCTCCTGAACTCTTGGGTCCCCTCCTGAACTCTGGATCCTTTGGGTCACTCCTGGGTCCCCTCCTAAGCTCTTGGGTCCTTTGGGGAACTCTTGGGTCCCCTCAGAACTCCTGGGTTCACCCCTGAACTCCTGGGTCCCTCGGGGCACTTCTGGGTCTCCTCAGTACTCTTGGGTTCCCCCCTGAACTGTTGGGCCCTTTGGGGCACTGCTGGGTCCCCTCCCGAACTCCTGGGTGGGTCCCCTCCCGAACTCCTGGGTGGGTCCCCTCTTGAACTCCTGGGTGGGTCCCCTCTTGAACTCCTGGCTACTTTGGGGCTCTCCTGGGTTCCCTCAGAATGGCTGCGTTCCCCCCTGAACTCCTGGGTCCTTTGAGGCATTCCTGGGTCCTCTCCTGAACTCTGGATCCTTTGTGGCACTCCTGGGTCTCCTCCTGAATTCCTGGGTCCGCTCCTGAATTCTTCAGTCCCTCCCTGAACTCCTGGGCGGGTCCCTCCTGAACTCCTGGGCGGGTCCCCTCCTGAACTCTTGAGTCCCCTCCTGAACTCTGGATCCTTTCGGGCACTCCTGGTTCCCCTCCGGAACTCTGGATCCTTTGGGGCACTCCTGGGTCCCCTCCTGAACTCTGGATCCTTTGGGGCACTCCTGGGTCCTTTGGGGCACTGCTGGGTCCCCTCCTGAACTCCTGGGTGGGTCCCCTCCTGAACTCCTGGGTGGGTCCCCTCCTGATCTCTTGGGTCCTTTGGGTCACTCTTGGATCCCCTCAGAACTCCTGGGTTCCCCACTGAACTCCTGGGTCCTTTGGGGTACTCCTCGGTCCCCTCCTGAACTCTTGGGTCCCCTCCTGAACTCTTGGGTCCTTTGGGGCACTTCTGGGTCCCCCTGTAAGCTCTTGGGTCCCTTGGGGAACTCTTGGGTCCCCTCAGAACTCCTGGGTTCCCCCCTGAACTCCTGGGTCCTTTGGGGCACTGCTGGGTCCCCTCCTGAACTCCTGGGTGGGTCCCTCCTGAACTACAGGGTGGGTCCCTCCTGATCCCTTGGGTGCCCTCCTGATCTCTTGGGTCCTTTGGGGCACTCTTGGGTCTCCTCAGAACTCCTGGGTTCCCCACTGAACTCCTGGGTCCTTTTGGGCACTCCTGGGTCCTCTCCTGAACTCCTGGGTCCGGTCCTGAACTCCTGGGTTACCCCCTGAACTCCTAGGTCCCCTCCTGAATTCTTCAGTCCCTCCCTGAAATCCCGGTCCCCTCCGGAACTCCTGGGCGGGTCCCCTCCGGAACTCTGGATACTTTGGGGCACTCTTGGGTCCTCTCCTGAACTCCTGGGTCCTTTGGGGCACTCCTGGTCCCCCTCCTGAACTCCTGAATGGCTCCCCTCAGAACTCCTGGGTCCCCTCCTCAAGTCCTGGGTGGGTCCCTCCTGAACTTTTGGGTCCCACCCTGAACTCCTGGGTCCTTTGGGGCACTCCTGGTCCCCCTCCTGAACTCCTGAATGGGTCCCCTCCTGAAGTCCTGGGTGGGTCCCTCCTGAACTCTTGAGTCCCCTCCTGAACTCTGGATCCTTTCGGGCACTCCCGGTTCCCCTCCTGAACTCTGGATCCTTTGGGGCACTCCTGGGTCCCCTCCTGAACTCTGGATCCTTTGGGGCACTCCTGGGTCCCCTCCTAAGCTCTTGGGTCCTTTGGGGAACTCTTGGGTCCCCTCAGAACTCCTGGCTTCACCACTAAACTCATGGGTCCTTTGGGGCACTCCTGGGTCCCCTCAGAACGCCTGGGTTCCCCCCTGAACTCCTGGGTCCTTTGGGGCATTCCTGGGTCCCCTCCTGAACTCTGGATCCTTTGGGGCACTCCTGGTCCCCCTCCTGAACTCATGAATGGGTCCCCTCAGAACTCATGGGTCCCCTCCTGAAGTCCTGGGTGGGTCCCTCCTGAACTTTTGGGTCCCACCCTAAACTCCTGCATCCTTTGGGGCACTCTTGGTCTCCCTCCTGAACTCCTGAATGGGTCCTTCCTGAACTCCTGAATGGGTCCCTCCTGAACTCCTGAATGGGTCCCCTCCTGAACTCCTGAATGGGTCCCCTCCTGAAGTCCTGGGTGGGTCCCTCCTGAACTATTGGTTCCCGTCCTGAACCCTGGATTCTTTGGAGCACTCCTGGGTCCCCTCCTGAACTCTGGATCCTTTGGGGCACTCCTGGGTCCTTTGGGGCACTGCTGGGTCCCCACCTGAACTCCTGGTTGGGTCCCTCCTGAACTGCTGGGTGGGTCCCTCCTGATCTCTTGGGTGCCCTCCTGATCACTTGGGTCCTTTGGGGCACTCCTGGGTCCCCTCAGAACTCCTGGGTTCCCCACTGAATTCCTGGGTCCTTTGGGGCACTCCTGGTCCCCCTCCTGAACTCTTCGGTCCCCCACTGAACTCCTGAGTCCTTTGGGGCACTCCTGGGTCCCCTCCTGAACTCTTGGGTCCCCTCCTGAACTCTGGATCCTTTGGGGCACTCCTGGGTCCCCTCCTAAGCTCTTGGGTCCTTTGGGGAAATCTTGGGTCCCCTCAGAACTCCTGGGTTCACCCCTGAACTCCTGGGTCCTTTGGGGCACTTCTGGGTCTCCTCAGTACTCTTGGGTTCTCCCCTGAACTCTTGGGTCCTTTGGGGCACTGCTGGGTCCCCTCCCGAACTCCTGGGTGGGTCCCCTCTTGAACTCCTGGGTGGGTTCCCTCTTGAACTCCTGGGTGGGTCCCCTCTTGAACTCTTGGGTACTTTGGGGCACTCCTGGGTTCCCTCAGAATGGCTGGGTTCCCCCCTGAACTCCTGGGTCCTTTGGGGCATTCCTGGGTCCTCTCCTGAACTCTGGATCCTTTGGGGCACTCCTGGGTCCGCTCCTGAACTCCTGGGTTACCCCCTGAACTCCTAAGTCCCCTCCTGAATTCTTCAGTCCGACCCTGAACTCCTGGGCGGGTGCCTCCTGACATCCTGGGCGGGTCCCACCTGACATCCTGGGCGGGTCCCACCTGACATCCTGCGCGGGTCCCCTCCTGAACTCCTGGGCCGGTCCCCTCCTGAACTCCTGGACCGGTCCCCTCCTGAACTCTTGGGTCCTTTGGGGCAATTCAGGGTCCCCTCCTGAACTCCTGAATGGGTCCCTCCTGAACTCCTGGGTCCCCTCCTGAAGTCCTGGGTGGGTCCCGCCATGAAGTCCTGGGTGGGTCCCTCCTGAATTCTTGGGTCCCCTCCGGAACTCTGGATCCTTTGGGGCACTCCTGGGTCCCCTCCGGAACTCTGGATCCTTTGGGGCACTCCTGGGTCCCCTCCTTAACTCTGGATCCTTTGGGGCACTCCTGGGTCCCCTCCTGAACTCCTGGGTGGGTCCCCTCCTGAACTCCTGGGTGGGTCCCCTCCTGAACTCCTGGGTCCTTTGGGGCACTCCTGGGTCCCCCTCTAAGCTCTTGGGTCCCTTGGGGAACTCTTGGGTCCCCTCAGAACTCCTGGGTTCACCCCTGAGCCTCTGGGTCCTTTGGGGCACTCCTGGTCCCCATCCTGAACTATTGAATGGGTCCCTTCTGAACTCCTGAATGGGTCCCTCCTGAACTCCTGGGTCACCTCAGAACTCCAGGGTCCCCTCCTGAAGTCCTGGGTGGGTCCCCTCCTGAACTCCTGGGTGCGTCCCCTCCTGAACTCTTGGGTCCTTTGGGGCACTCTTGGGTCCCCTCAGAACTCCTGGGTTCCCCACTGAACTCCTGGGTCCTTTGGGGCACTCCTGGTCCCCCTCCTGAACTCTTCGGTCCCCCACTGAACTCCTGAGTCCTTTGGGGCACTCCTGGGTCCCCTCCTGAACTCTTGGGTCCCCTCCTGAACTCTGGATCCTTTGGGGCACTCCTGGGTCCCCTCCTAAGCTCTTGGGTCCTTTGGGGAAATCTTGGGTCCCCTCAGAACTCCTGGGTTCACCCCTGAACTCCTGGGTCCTTTGGGGCACTTCTGGGTCTCCTCAGTACTCTTGGGTTCTCCCCTGAACTCTTGGGTCCTTTGGGGCACTGCTGGGTCCCCTCCCGAACTCCTGGGTGGGTCCCCTCTTGAACTCCTGGGTGGGTTCCCTCTTGAACTCCTGGGTGGGTCCCCTCTTGAACTCTTGGGTACTTTGGGGCACTCCTGGGTTCCCTCAGAATGGCTGGGTTCCCCCCTGAACTCCTGGGTCCTTTGGGGCATTCCTGGGTCCTCTCCTGAACTCTGGATCCTTTGGGGCACTCCTGGGTCCGCTCCTGAACTCCTGGGTTACCCCCTGAACTCCTAAGTCCCCTCCTGAATTCTTCAGTCCGACCCTGAACTCCTGGGCGGGTGCCTCCTGACATCCTGGGCGGGTCCCACCTGACATCCTGGGCGGGTCCCACCTGACATCCTGCGCGGGTCCCCTCCTGAACTCCTGGGCCGGTCCCCTCCTGAACTCCTGGACCGGTCCCCTCCTGAACTCTTGGGTCCTTTGGGGCAATTCAGGGTCCCCTCCTGAACTCTGGATCCTTTGGGGCACTCCTGGGTCCCCTCCTGAACTCTGGATCCTTTGGGGCACTCCTGGGTCCCCTCCTAAGCTCTTGGGTCCTTTGGGGAACTCTTGGGTCCCCTCAGAACTCCTGGCTTCACCACTAAACTCATGGGTCCTTTGGGGCACTCCTGGGTCCCCTCAGAACGCCTGGGTTCCCCCCTGAACTCCTGGGTCCTTTGGGGCATTCCTGGGTCCCCTCCTGAACTCTGGATCCTTTGGGGCACTCCTGGTCCCCCTCCTGAACTCATGAATGGGTCCCCTCAGAACTCATGGGTCCCCTCCTGAAGTCCTGGGTGGGTCCCTCCTGAACTTTTGGGTCCCACCCTAAACTCCTGCATCCTTTGGGGCACTCTTGGTCTCCCTCCTGAACTCCTGAATGGGTCCTTCCTGAACTCCTGAATGGGTCCCTCCTGAACTCCTGAATGGGTCCCCTCCTGAACTCCTGAATGGGTCCCCTCCTGAAGTCCTGGGTGGGTCCCTCCTGAACTATTGGTTCCCGTCCTGAACCCTGGATTCTTTGGAGCACTCCTGGGTCCCCTCCTGAACTCTGGATCCTTTGGGGCACTCCTGGGTCCTTTGGGGCACTGCTGGGTCCCCACCTGAACTCCTGGTTGGGTCCCTCCTGAACTGCTGGGTGGGTCCCTCCTGATCTCTTGGGTGCCCTCCTGATCACTTGGGTCCTTTGGGGCACTCCTGGGTCCCCTCAGAACTCCTGGGTTCCCCACTGAATTCCTGGGTCCTTTGGGGCACTCCTGGTCCCCCTCCTGAACTCTTCGGTCCCCCACTGAACTCCTGAGTCCTTTGGGGCACTCCTGGGTCCCCTCCTGAACTCTTGGGTCCCCTCCTGAACTCTGGATCCTTTGGGGCACTCCTGGGTCCCCTCCTAAGCTCTTGGGTCCTTTGGGGAAATCTTGGGTCCCCTCAGAACTCCTGGGTTCACCCCTGAACTCCTGGGTCCTTTGGGGCACTTCTGGGTCTCCTCAGTACTCTTGGGTTCTCCCCTGAACTCTTGGGTCCTTTGGGGCACTGCTGGGTCCCCTCCCGAACTCCTGGGTGGGTCCCCTCTTGAACTCCTGGGTGGGTTCCCTCTTGAACTCCTGGGTGGGTCCCCTCTTGAACTCTTGGGTACTTTGGGGCACTCCTGGGTTCCCTCAGAATGGCTGGGTTCCCCCCTGAACTCCTGGGTCCTTTGGGGCATTCCTGGGTCCTCTCCTGAACTCTGGATCCTTTGGGGCACTCCTGGGTCCGCTCCTGAACTCCTGGGTTACCCCCTGAACTCCTAAGTCCCCTCCTGAATTCTTCAGTCCGACCCTGAACTCCTGGGCGGGTGCCTCCTGACATCCTGGGCGGGTCCCACCTGACATCCTGGGCGGGTCCCACCTGACATCCTGCGCGGGTCCCCTCCTGAACTCCTGGGCCGGTCCCCTCCTGAACTCCTGGACCGGTCCCCTCCTGAACTCTTGGGTCCTTTGGGGCAATTCAGGGTCCCCTCCTGAACTCCTGAATGGGTCCCTCCTGAACTCCTGGGTCCCCTCCTGAAGTCCTGGGTGGGTCCCGCCATGAAGTCCTGGGTGGGTCCCTCCTGAATTCTTGGGTCCCCTCCGGAACTCTGGATCCTTTGGGGCACTCCTGGGTCCCCTCCGGAACTCTGGATCCTTTGGGGCACTCCTGGGTCCCCTCCTTAACTCTGGATCCTTTGGGGCACTCCTGGGTCCCCTCCTGAACTCCTGGGTGGGTCCCCTCCTGAACTCCTGGGTGGGTCCCCTCCTGAACTCCTGGGTCCTTTGGGGCACTCCTGGGTCCCCCTCTAAGCTCTTGGGTCCCTTGGGGAACTCTTGGGTCCCCTCAGAACTCCTGGGTTCACCCCTGAGCCTCTGGGTCCTTTGGGGCACTCCTGGTCCCCATCCTGAACTATTGAATGGGTCCCTTCTGAACTCCTGAATGGGTCCCTCCTGAACTCCTGGGTCACCTCAGAACTCCAGGGTCCCCTCCTGAAGTCCTGGGTGGGTCCCCTCCTGAACTCCTGGGTGCGTCCCCTCCTGAACTCTTGGGTCCTTTGGGGCACTCTTGGGTCCCCTCAGAACTCCTGGGTTCCCCACTGAACTCCTGGGTCCTTTGGGGCACTCCTGGTCCCCCTCCTGAACTCTTGGGTCCCCTCCTGAACTCTGGATCCTTTGGGGCACTCCTGGGTCCCCTCTTGAACTCTTGGGTCCCCTCCTGAACCCTGGATCCTTTGGGGCACTCCTGGGTCCCCTCCGGAACTCTGGATCCTTTGGGGCACTCCTGGGTTCCCCCCTGAACTCCTGGGTCCCCTCCTGAACTCCTGGGTGGGTCCCCTCCTGAACTCCTGGGTGGGTCCCCTCCTGAACTCCTGGGTCCTTTGGGTCACTCTTGGATCCCCTCAGAACTCCTGGGTTCCCCACTGAACTCCTGGGTCCTTTGGGGTACTCCTGGGTCCCCTCCTGAACTCTTGGGTCCTTTGGGGCACTCCTGGGTCCCCCTCTAAGCTCTTGGGTCCCTTGGGGAACTCTTGGGTCCCCTCAGAACTCCTGGGTTCACCCCTGAGCTCCTGGGTCCTTTGGGGCACTCCTGGTCCCCATCCTGAACTATTGAATGGGTCCCTTCTGAACTCCTGAATGGGTCCCTCGTGAACTCCTGGGTCACCTCAGAACTCCAGGGTCCCCTCCTGAAGTCCTGGGTGGGTCCCCTCCTGAAGTCCTGGGTGGGTCCCCTCCTGAACTCCTGGGTGCGTCCCCTCCTGAACTCTTGGGTCCTTTGGGGCACTCTTGGGTCCCCTCAGAACTCCTGCGTTCCCCACTGAACTCCTGGGTCCTTTGGGGCACTCCTGGTCCCCCTCCTGAATTCTTGGGTCCCCTCCTGAACTCTGGATCCTTTGGGGCACTCCTGGGTCCCCTCCTGAACTCTTGGGTCCCCTCCTGAACTCTTGGGTCCTTTGGGGCACTCCTGGGTTCCCTCCTAATTTCTTGGGTCCTTTGGGGAACTCTTGGGTCCCCTCAGAACTCCTGGGTCTTCTCAGTACTCTTGGGTTCCCCCCTGAACTGCTGGGTCCTTTGGGGCACTGCTGGGTCCCCTCCCGAACTCCTGGGTGGGTCCCCTCCCGAACTCCTGGGTGGGTCCCCTCCTGAACTCTTGGGTACTTTGGGGCACTCCTGGGTCCCCTCAGAACGCCTGGGTCCCCTCCTGAACTCCTGGGTCCCCTACGAACTCCTGGGTCCTTTGGGGCACTGCTGGTTCCCCTCCTGAACTCCTGGGTGGGTCCCTCCTGAAGTCCTGGGTGCCCTCCTGATCACTTGGGTGCCCTCCTGATCACTTGGGTCCTTTGGGGCACTCTTGGGTCCCCTCAGAACTCTTGGGTTCCCCACTGAACTCCTGGGTCCTTTGGGGCACTCCTGGTCCCCCTCCTGAACTCTTCGGTCCCCCACTGTACTCCTGGGTCCTTTGGGGCACTCCTGGGTCCCCTCCTGAACTCTTGGGTCCCCTCCTGAACTCTGGATCCTTTGGGTCACTCCTGGGTCCCCTCCTAAGCTCTTGGGTCCTTTGGGGAACTCTTGGGTCCCCTCAGAACTCCTGGGTTCACCCCTGAACTCCTGGGTCCCTCGGGGCACTTCTGGGTCTCCTCAGTACTCTTGGGTTCCCCCCTGAACTCTTGGGCCCTTTGGGGCACTGCTGGGTCCCCTCCCGAACTCCTGGGTGGGTCCCCTCTTGAACTCCTGGGTGGGTCCCCTCCCGAACTCCTGGGTGGGTCCCCTCTTGAACTCCTGGGTGGGTCCCCTCTTGAACTCCTGGTTACTTTGGGGCTCTCCTGGGTTCCCTCAGAATGGCTGGGTTCCCCCCTGAACTCCTGGGTCCTTTGAGGCATTCCTGGGTCCTCTCCTGAACTCTGGATCCTTTGTGGCACTCCTGGGTCCCCTCCTGAATTCCTGGGTCCGCTCCTGAATTCTTCAGTCCCTCCCTGAACTCCTGGGCGGGTCCCTCCTGAACTCCTGGGCGGGTCCCCTCCTGAACTCTTGAGTCCCCTCCTGAACTCTGGATTCTTTCGGGCACTCCTGGTTCCCCTCCGGAACTCTGGATCCTTTGGGGCACTCCTGGGTCCCCTCCTGAACTCTGGATCCTTTGGGGCACTCCTGGGTCCTTTGGGGCACTGCTGGGTCCCCTCCTGAACTCCTGGGTGGGTCCCCTCCTGAACTCCTGGGTGGGTCCCCTCCTGATCTCTTGGGTCCTTTGGGTCACTCTTGGATCCCCTCAGAACTCCTGGGTTCCCCACTGAACTCCTGGGTCCTTTGGGGTACTCCTCGGTCCCCTCCTGAACTCTTGGGTCCCCTCCTGAACTCTTGGGTCCTTTGGGGCACTCCTGGGTCCCCCTGTAAGCTCTTGGGTCCCTTGGGGAACTCTTGGGTCCCCTCAGAACTCCTGGGTTCCCCCCTGAACTCCTGGGTCCTTTGGGGCACTGCTGGGTCCCCTCCTGAACTCCTGGGTGGGTCCCTCCTGAACTACAGGGTGGGTCCCTCCTGATCCCTTGGGTGCCCTCCTGATCTCTTGGGTCCTTTGGGGCACTCTTGGGTCTCCTCAGAACTCCTGGGTTCCCCACTGAACTCCTGGGTCCTTTTGGGCACTCCTGGGTCCTCTCCTGAACTCCTGGGTCCGGTCCTGAACTCCTGGGTTACCCCCTGAACTCCTAGGTCCCCTCCTGAATTCTTCAGTCCCTCCCTGAACTCCCGGTCCCCTCCGGAACTCCTGGGCGGGTCCCCTCCGGAACTCTGGATACTTTGGGGCACTCTTGGGTCCCCTCCTGAACTCCTGGGTCCTTTGGGGCACTCCTGGTCCCCCTCCTGAACTCCTGAATGGCTCCCCTCAGAACTCCTGGGTCCCCTCCTCAAGTCCTGGGTGGGTCCCTCCTGAACTTTTGGGTCCCACCCTGAACTCCTGGGTCCTTTGGGGCACTCCTGGTCCCCCTCCTGAACTCCTGAATGGGTCCCCTCCTGAAGTCCTGGGTGGGTCCCTCCTGAACTCTTGAGTCCCCTCCTGAACTCTGGATCCTTTCGGGCACTCCCGGTTCCCCTCCTGAACTCTGGATCCTTTGGGGCACTCCTGGGTCCCCTCCTGAACTCTGGATCCTTTGGGGCACTCCTGGGTCCCCTCCTAAGCTCTTGGGTCCTTTGGGGAACTCTTGGGTCCCCTCAGAACTCCTGGCTTCACCAGTAAACTCATGGGTCCTTTGGGGCACTCCTGGGACACCTCAGAACGCCTGGGTTCCCCCCTGAACTCCTGGGTCCTTTGGGGCATTCCTGGGTCCCCTCCTGAACTCTGGATCCTTTGGGGCACTCCTGGTCCCCCTCCTGAACTCCTGAATGGGTCCCCTCAGAACTCATGGGTCCCCTCCTGAAGTCCTGGGTGGGTCCCTCCTGAACTTTTGGGTCCCACCCTAAACTCCTGCGTCCTTTGGGGCATTCTTGGTCTCCCTCCTGAACTCCTGAATGGGTCCCTCCTGAACTCCTGAATGGGTCCCTCCTGAACTCCTGAATGGGTCCCCTCCTGAACTCCTGAATGGGTCCCCTCCTGAAGTCCTGGGTGGGTCCCTCCTGAACTCTTGGTTCCCGTCCTGAACCCTGGATTCTTTGGAGCACTCCTGGGTCCCCTCCTGAACTCTGGATCCTTTGGGGCACTCCTGGGTCCTTTGGGGCACTGCTGGGTCCCCACCTGAACTCCTGGTTGGGTCCCTCCTGAACTGCTGGGTGGGTCCCTCCTGATCTCTTGGGTGCCCTCCTGATCACTTGGGTCCTTTGGGGCACTCCTGGGTCCCCTCAGAACTCCTGGGTTCCCCACTGAATTCCTGGGTCCTTTGGGGCACTCCTGGTCCCCCTCCTGAACTCTTCGGTCCCCCACTGAACTCCTGGGTCCTTTGGGGCACTCCTGGGTCCCCTCCTGAACTCTTGGGTCCCCTCCTGAACTCTGGATCCTTTGGGGCACTCCTGGGTCCCCTCCTAAGCTCTTGGGTCCTTTGGGGAAATCTTGGGTCCCCTCAGAACTCCTGGGTTCACCCCTGAACTCCTGGGTCCTTTGGGGCACTTCTGGGTCTCCTCAGTACTCTTGGGTTCTCCCCTGAACTCTTGGGTCCTTTGGGGCACTGCTGGGTCCCCTCCCGAACTCCTGGCTGGGTCCCCTCTTGAACTCCTGGGTGGGTTCCCTCTTGAACTCCTGGGTGGGTCCCCTCTTGAACTCTTGGGTACTTTGGGGCACTCCTGGGTTCCCTCAGAACGGCTGGGTTCCCCCCTGAACTCCTGGGTCCTTTGGGGCATTCCTGGGTCCTCTCCTGAACTCTGGATCCTTTGGGGCACTCCTGGGTCCGCTCCTGAACTCCTGGGTTACCCCCTGAACTCCTAAGTCCCCTCCTGAATTCTTCAGTCCCTCCCTGAACTCCTGGGCGGGTCCCACCTGACATCCTGGGCGGGTCCCACCTGACATCCTGGGCGGGTCCCCTCCTGAACTCCTGGGCCGGTCCCCTCCTGAACTCTTGGGTCCTTTGGGGCAATTCAGGGTCCCCTCCTGAACTCCTGAATGGGTCCCTCCTGAACTCCTGGGTCCCCTCCTGAAGTCCTGGGTGGGTCCCGCCATGAAGACCTGGGTGGGTCCCTCCTGAATTCTTGGGTCCCCTCCGGAACTCTGGATCCTTTGGGGCACTCCTGGGTCCCCTCCGGAACTCTGGATCCTTTGGGGCACTCCTGGGTCCCCTCCTTAACTCTGGATCCTTTGGGGCACTCCTGGGTGGGTCCCCTCCTGAACTCCTGGGTGGTTCCCCTCCTGAACTCCTGGGTGGTTCCCCTCCTGAACTCCTGGGTGGGTCCCCTCCTGAACTCCTGGGTGGGTCCCCTCCTGAACTCCTGGGTGGGTCCCCTCCTGAACTCCTGGGTGGGTCCCCTCCTGAACTCCTGGGTCCTTTGGGGCACTCCTGGGTCCCCCTCTAAGCTCTTGGGTCCCTTGGGGAACTCTTGGGTCCCCTCAGAACTCCTGGGTTCACCCCTGAGCCTCTGGGTCCTTTGGGGCACTCCTGGTCCCCATCCTGAACTATTGAATGGGTCCCTTCTGAACTCCTGAATGGGTCCCTCCTGAACTCCTGGGTCACCTCAGAACTCCAGGGTCCCCTCCTGAAGTCCTGGGTGGGTCCCCTCCTGAACTCTTGGGTCCCCTCAGAACTCCTGGGTTCCCCACTGAACTCCTGGGTCCTTTGGGGCACTCCTGGTCCCCCTCCTGAACTCTTGGGTCCCCTCCTGAACTCTGGATCCTTTGGGGCACTCCTGGGTCCCCTCTTGAACTCTTGGGTCCCCTCCTGAACCCTGGATCCTTTGGGGCACTCCTGGGTCCCCTCCGGAACTCTGGATCCTTTGGGGCACTCCTGGGTCCCCTCCTGAACTCCTGGGTGGGTCCCCTCCTGAACTCCTGGGTGGGTCCCCTCCTGAACTCCTGGGTCCTTTGGGTCACTCTTGGATCCCCTCAGAACTCCTGGGTTCCCCACTGAACTCCTGGGTCCTTTGGGGTACTCCTGGGTCCCCTCCTGAACTCTTGGGTCCTTTGGGGCACTCCTGGGTCCCCCTCTAAGCTCTTGGGTCCCTTGGGGAACTCTTGGGTCCCCTCAGAACTCCTGGGTTCGCCCCTGAGCTCCTGGGTCCTTTGGGGCACTCCTGGTCCCCATCCTGAACTATTGAATGGGTCCCTTCTGAACTCCTGAATGGGTCCCTCGTGAACTCCTGGGTCACCTCAGAACTCCAGGGTCCCCTCCTGAAGTCCTGGGTGGGTCCCCTCCTGAACTCCTGGGTGCGTCCCCTCCTGAACTCTTGGGTCCTTTGGGGCACTCTTGGGTCCCCTCAGAACTCCTGGGTTCCCCACTGAACTCCTGGGTCCTTTGGGGCACTCCTGGTCCCCCTCCTGAATTCTTGGGTCCCCTCCTGAACTCTGGATCCTTTGGGGCACTCCTGGGTCCCCTCCTGAACTCTTGGGTCCCCTCCTGAACTCTTGGGTCCTTTGGGGCACTCCTGGGTTCCCTCCTAAGTTCTTGGGTCCTTTGGGGAACTCTTGGGTCCCCTCAGAACTCCTGGGTCTTCTCAGTACTCTTCGGTTCCCCCCTGAACTGCTGGGTCCTTTGGGGCACTGCTGGGTCCCCTCCCGAACTCCTGGGTGGGTCCCCTCCCGAACTCCTGGGTGGGTCCCCCCCGAACTCTTGGGTACTTTGGGGCACTCCTGGGTCCCCTCAGAACGCCTGGGTCCCCTCCTGAACTCCTGGGTCCCCTCCGAACTCCTGGGTCCTTTGGGGCACTGCTGGTTCCCCTCCTGAACTCCTGGGTGGGTCCCGTCCTGAACTCTGAATCCTTTGGGGCACTCTTGGGTCCCCTCCTGAACTCTTGGGTCCCCTCCTGAACTCTTGGGTCCCCTCAGAACTTCTGGGTTCCCCCCTGAACTCCTGGGTCCCCTCCAGAACTCTTGGGTCCCCTCCTGAACTCCAGAGCCTCTTCGGTGATGGTTCTCTGCTGCTCCTGCAGCAGCCAGCAGCTTTTGAGATGTTTAATCCAAATAGGCAGATGTCTTTGGACAAGCAGAGGTGCTTGTTTGATGTAAGAGCTTCAGGAACAGCGAAGGTTTAACAACAGCTGTAGTAGAAAAGTTGTTTATCATTATGTTTCATTTGTTGATTCATTTTCAGGTGCTTTGCATTTTCCCAAGATTCCTGACTACAATGGAGAGGGAGTGTTGTTTTTTGGTTTGTATTGCTGTATTAGTAGTTGTTAATGTCATCTCTTTTCCTGGAAGAGCATCTTGTCTCCAGAACCTTTGCAGCATGCGGCGGCCCCCGGTGGATCATTCAAATGTACCTCCCAGAACTCAGCCAAGGTGAGCAATGAACCGTAGGCTACTATGGATAAATATTATTTGGGGGCTCGATAGCGTGCGTGTTCTCGCTTTCCTTACTGTAGGCGACGATGGAGAAAGCGACAACTGCGGGAAGATCTCCGTTAGCATAGGTGGCATTTTCCTCTGTCGAAGGTGGATTCAGTCCCTCGGCCCTCTGAAAGATAAGTGGAGGCACGAGGGCTGGGAAGGGGCTGGGAATCGCAGGGTGGGTTTAAAGTTCTCAGACAGAAAAGCGCAGTCTAGGAGCGGTCCCCTTCGGGCAGATAAGGGGTCAGGGAACGTTCTGGTGCGATGCCAGCATCTGCCGGGCAGGGCAGCTCCCGCCGGCGCCTGTTGTCGTGTAGTTCGGGAAGCTCGCCTCGTGCCTGTCAGACGATCCCGGGGTCTCGCTGTGCTCCGGGGGCCCAACGGGCCTCTCAGGTGCTATCCTGGGATCCGAAATGTCGGTGTTAATTGGCGTAGAGCCAATCAGGTGCTGGATTCTTGTATCATCAGCCAAAAGCGTGGACGGTGCTTGCATTTTGGACGTTTCTGGTCAGCTGTGACTTACGGTGTCAATCTGGGCTGCATCAGCAGCTCTGCGCTCTACTCCTCCAGTCTAAGGGACTGGCACTTCAAGATGCTGGGAAGAAGTTCTTAGGTCGTGCCGCCGTCTCTTCTGCGTGTGTGTGTGGCAGTGCTGCCGTCTCGTAAGGGTGTGATGTTCGGTTCCTTTTTCTTTTTCCTGGGGCTGCAGAAGAGGCTCCTTGCCTCATCACTGCCTCCCTGCAGGGCATTTGGATTGATGCCGTCTCTGGTTTTGGGTCACTGTCATTGCAGAGCGTTTTTGGTGCTGTTGCGGTTGTGTTGTCCATAGCGTTCTGTGGCGCGTTTGTCTGCGCACGTGCACGTTCGGCTCGGAGCTGCTCTGCCCGGTGGTGTGGAGTCAGGGGCGGGTAGAGCAAACTCTAGGAGTCCAGGGTTAATCTGTTGACAGATTCAAGTGTGTAGGCAAAGGTTGGGCGATCATCTGGGATGCAGTAGCTGTGGGCAGGGGAGCTGGCAGTCCGTTCCCCAGTGTTTTAGGGACTCAATTAGAGTGTCGGGTGGGATTCCTGAATAGAAAGCAGACCTGTGGAATGGTCAAGCTGTTGATGAGCGTCTGGGTGACTTGTTGAATACCTTATTTTCAGAGGTAGAGGGATGACTTGGTTCGAAAGAGCAACAGAAGAGGCGAGCAGCAGGCCATAAGCAGGTGGGTCGGTGTGTGATGCCAGCGGGAAGATGTGTCGTGTGGCTCTATGTAAGTTTGGTCATTTGTCTCTTTCATAGAAGCAAAGAGGAAACCTGGGTATTAGCACCGCATCTCCTCGGGCAAGGTGAACAATGAGCATCGGGCCGAAGCAGCCGCTCGTTTCAGGTACCGTGTTGCCAGTGCAGGTGTCAGCGTCATTGGGTTGTGTTTTACAGGCGGCAGCTGAACCCCTGTGGTCAACGGCGTTGCAGTCAAAAGCAAGGGTGGGCAGGCAGGTGGGAGAGCGGCCAAGGTAAAGGAGGGGGAGACGGGCCCGTCTACGGGCGGGCTGTTTTTGAGCAGCGTCCGAGCAGGTGCTTTTGTTTTCGCAGGTGCCGTGGACCAGCTCGGAGGGGCGAAGCCGCACGCTGGTCAGCAGCCGAGAAGGTGAGGCGGCGGTGGGTGTCGAGGAGCCCGGTGTCGCTCGGTGACTCGGTTCAGCATTTCCTTCTTGTTTTGCAGGCTCCTTTTGTGCCCTTTGGACTTGGAGGAATGTTTCTGGTGAGCCGGGGTATGGGCGAGGAGGAGCGTGGGGCTGGGGACTCGCTCCAAGCCCTACAGTTCTTTTGTTTCTCGCTGTCTTAGGTGTTACGAGCGATGAGGGTTTGTGACCGCACCCGTGACACGACGTGCCTAACGGAACGCCGAGGAACTTAGGAGGAGGTGGGTGTTGCGGGAGGAGTCGGCGTTTACCCCGCTATACTGTATGCTGGCACGGCTTAGTGAGCGTGTCTTTTCCTGTGTTACTGTAGATGTTGAAGAGGACCCCGGCAATGCAGGAACATCTCCGTTATTGCACGTGGCGTTTTCTCTGTCGAAGGTGGATTTGGTCCCTCGGCCTTCTGAAAGATAAGTGGAGGCACGGGGCTGGGAAGGGGCCGGGAATCGCAGGGATGGGGGTAAAGTTCTGATAAGGGAAAGGGCTGTCCAGGACAAGTCCCCTTTGGGTGGGTAAAGGGTCCAGGGAACTTTACAGTGCGATGCCAGCATGTGCCGGGCAGGGCAGCTCCAGCCTGCGTCTGCATTGTCGTGTAGCTCGGGAAGCCTGCCTTGCATCTGTCAGATGATCCCGGGGTCTCGCTGTCCTCCGGGGGCCCAACGGGCCTCTCAGGTGCCATCCCGGGATCCGGAATACCGGTGTTAATTGGTGTAATGCCAATCGGGTGCTGGATTCTTGAATCATCAGCCAAAAGCGTGGACGGTTCTTGCATTTTGGATGTTCCTGGTCAGTTGTGATTTATGGTGTCATTCTGGGCTGCATCAGCAGCTCTGCTCTCTACCCCTCCAGTCCTAGGGACTGACACTTCAAGATGCTGGGAAGAAGTTCTTAGGTTGTGCCGCCGTCTGCTCTGTGGGTGTGTGCGCGCCAGTGCCGCCGTCTGCTCTGTGGGTGTGTGCGCGCCAGTGCCGCCGTCTGCTCTGTGGGTGTGTGCGCGCCAGTGCCGCCGTCTGCTCTGTGGGTGTGTGCGCGCCAGTGCCGCCGTCTGCTCTGTGGGTGTGTGCGCGCCAGTGCCGCCGTCTGCTCTGTGGGTGTGTGCGCGCCAGTGCCGCCGTCTCATAAGGGGCCATGACGTTGGGGTCCTTTTTCCTGGGGTTGCAGAAGAGGCTCCTTGCCTCATCACTGCCTCCCTGCAGGGTGTTTCGATTGATGCCATCTCTGGTTTTGGCGTCGCTGTCGTTGCGGAGCGTTTTCGGTGCCGATCACTTCTGAAGCAGCTCGAACTCCTTCATATGCTGCTAGTATTTCCTTTACAGTTGGAGTATAGTTGGCCTCAGATCCTTTGTATCCTCGACTCCAAAAACCTAAGGGTTGACCTCGGGTTTCTCCTGGTGTTTTCTGCCAGAGGCTCCAGGTAAGTCCATTATCTCCGGCTGCGGTGTAGAGCACATTTTTAACACCTAGTCCAGTTTGGACTGGTCCAAGGGCCACCGCATGAGTTATCTCACGCTTAATTTGTTCAAAGGCTTGTCGTTGTTCAGGGCCCCACTCAAATTGGTTCTTTTTACGAGTCACTCGATAGAGAGGCTCACAATGTGGCTGTAGTCAGGAATATGCATTCTCCAAAAACCTACAATGCCCAAGAAAGTCTGTGTCTCCTTTTTATTAGTAGGTGGAGACATTGCTGCAATTTTGTTGATCACATCCATTGGGATCTGACGACAGCCATCTTGCCATTTTATTCCTAAAAACTGGATCTCTCGTGCAGGTCCCTTGACCTTGCTTCGTTTTATGGCAAAACCAGCATCCAAAAGAATAGGAATTATTCTCTCACCTTTCTCGAAGACTTCTTTCGCTGCGTCGCCCCATACGATGATGTCATCAATATATTGCAAGTGTTCTGGAGCTTCACCTTGCTCCAGCGTGGTCTGGATCAGTCCATGGCAGATGGTAGGACTGTGTTTCCACCCCTGGGGCAAGCGATTCCATGTATACTGGATGCCCCTCCAGGTGAAAGCAAACTGCGGCCTGCACTCTGCTGCTACAGGAATAGAGAAAAATGCATTAGCAATGTCAATTGTAGCATCGCACTTGGCTGCCTTTGACTGCAGTTCAAATTGCAGTTCTAGCATGTCAGGCACAGCAGCACTCAGTGGTGGTGTAACTTAATTCAGGCAACGATAGTCTACAGTTAGTCTCCACTCGTCATTAGACTTACGCACTGGCCAGATTGGGCTGTTAAAAGGTGAGCGAGTCTTACTGATCACACCCTGGCTTTCCAATTGACGAATCAGCTTCTGGATAGGAATCCAAGAGTCTCGATTGGTGCGATATTGCCAGCGATGCACCGTCGTGGTAGCAATTGGCACCTGCTGATCGTCAACCATCAGCAGTCCTACAACAGAAGGGTCATCTGAAAGACCAGGCAAATCAGACAGCTGTTCAATTTTCTCAGTGTCCACAGCTGCTATACCAAATGCCCACCTATACCCTTTTGGGTCCTTAAAATACCCTTTCCTGAGGTAGTCTACACCAAGGATGCACGGAGCATCTGGACCAGTCACAATGGGATGCTTTTGCCAGTTTTTTCCAGTTAGACTCATTTCAGCCTCTGCAACAGTCAGTTCCTGGGATCCCCCAGTCACTCCAACAATATCGATGGATTGCGTTCCTTTATAATTAGAAGGAATTATTGTGCACTGAGCACCAGTGTCCACTAAAGCTTTGTACTCCTGGGGTTGTGTTGTACCAGGCCATAGTATTTCTACAGTCCAATAAACTCTGTTATCCCTTTCCTCCACCTGGTTGGAGGCAGGGCACCTCTAATTCCTGTTTTGCACAGTCTCTGGGTGTGAATTAGAGGTTCCTTCAAGAGCATCAGAATCTCTTCTGCTCCTTTTGTAAACTGGAGCAGCCACTTTCCTAGGAGTTTTTCCTTTTATCTCACGTACTCGTTCTTGAAGTTGAGGTAGGCCTTCCATGCCACTTATTGATGTTTTCTCCCTGCTCATGTAGGAAGAACCACAGTGAACCTCTTTTTGTGGGCTGTCTCTGCCGTCTCTCTCGAGATTGGAAACGCTGAAACATAGGTTTGTGCAGGTCGTGAACGGTACGAGTCTTCTCTGAGCTCTTTGATTTCTTGCAACAGCTTTTCAAACCGGTCATCAGATTTTTCACACAGTTTCTCCACAGCGGATATACAAGCCCGTAGAGAACCAGCAAGGCTGTCCTCAAAGTACCGGAGCTGCTCAATCACTTCATTAATTTCTTGTATACCTCTAGCTGACCAGACCATTCCTGCCAATGACTTAGCATATGCAGGTGGTGCACTTTGTACAAATCTGCACCACATAGATTTTGTACAATTGATTCTATCTGGGTCTGTCCCCTCTTGGCTGTTTGGTCCTAGATAGATGATCTCTCGCACAGCTAATTCTCTCAGGAACTGGATACCTCTCTCCATAGTATTCCATTTCCCTAACTTGGATATACAATCTTCCTTGTAGGGAAATCTGACTTTCATAGCTGCCAGGAGTCGGGTCCAGAGAGTAGAGGCATTAGACTCTCTTGAAATTGCCCTATCAATGGTGGAATCTTTTGACAGAGATCCCAGTTGCCTGGCTTCACCACCTTCCAATTCAATTGTTTCTGCCTCATTGTCCCAGCATCGCAGCAGCCAGGTTAAAATATTGTCGCCTTCACGACGACTGAAGTCTTTTCGCAGATCTCTCAGCTCACCTGGAGAAAAGGACCGAGTGGTGGTCACTTCATCTCCACCCTGTCCTGATGATGCCCCTTGGGTTGATGTTGGCCCTGTGCCATCACCTGCTGCACGGGTGGTCTTTCTAGTGACTTTCTTACAACCAGCAACTGATGCTGATATGGGTTCACCATCATTTGATTCATTTTCAGAGTCTGAATGACTGTCACAGTGATTGCTGTGGTTACAGCAGCAACAGTGCCCAGTGTGTGAAGGCGGGGGGGCTGCCTTGTTAGACTTTGAGGCTGGAGAAGTAACGTTATCTGCAGCGACCTTGGCAGAGGAGCTCTGCGGAGGAGCTGTAGCTTCAGCCTGTGAAGCTGCGGTTGGGGGGGCAGTGGCTGCAGCAGCAGCTTTGGCTGTTTTGCCTTTTCTCGAGCGGCTAGGAGTGCTTTTTGCTAAAGCTTCCGAAGACGCACTGCAAATCTCAGGACTAAAAAGAAACGCAAACCTCCTATTGAACCTCATTTCTCTTAACAGTAACACAAACTGCCACACATTCAGCAAACCAGATAACACCATCACAGTTCTACAAAGCTCCAAGGATATTCAAAGTTCTCTAAAACATTTGCAAATTGTCCTAGCAAAAACACAAAAGTGTTGTTAGTCAGCCTTTCTAAAGATTCGCTTGACCAATTAGCAAATATAGAGCCATTCTGCTCTTTAATCTCTCCTGGAGGTTTTTCAAGGTAAAGCAGAAGCGAGTAGAAATTCATTAGCGGCTGCAGTATAATGAAATAAACCAGTGCCATACCACACAGCATCATCATGACCGCTGTCCAGTTTCTTGTTGTTATATAATGAATACTTTGATTCAGAAAGAAACACCAACACAGATATGGGATCAGCGAGCACAATGTAGAAAATAACTGATACAACTTTTGCCATAACATCTTTAAATCAATGTAATTCACTTTGCCTTAATACCACTAAATAATATCCAAAGCAAACATACGCGTGAGTATCACAACTCTATGAGTTGGCACCGTGCCAAGAAAATTGAAAGGTACGTCAGAGCAGTAGAAAAGCCAAAAATCTCCAAATTTACCCCTTTCTCTTGCCCCACGTTGGGTGCTAATTATCTGTCGAGGGTTAATATTGCGGGGTGACAATCAAACCCTGGCAGATGTATTGTTAACCTCCTCTCCCCCCCACTTCCCCCTTTTGCCCCTCCCTCTCCCCCCTTCCTACTCAGGACAGGCGATCGGGAGGGAAAGAAGGACAGAGAGAAGAGAGTTGGAAAAGTTAAAGATGTTTTACTAATGCTGCTAATAAGAATAGAGAAAATAATACAAAATATACAAAACCAATCTTGTAAGTCTCAGCAACTGCAGAGCCAGCACCCAAAGTCCTGGATATAGACTCTGTAGCCAACTGGAGCTGGATTCAGTCTCTCACTAGGCCTCAGTTCGCAGGGACGACCAGCAAGGTCCTCTCCTAATGTCAGCCATGAGGAAAAAGGGAAAAAGGGCAAAAAGGGAAAAAAGGGGCCGAGATCCTCGTGATCTCCCACTTTTATATGAAGTATTCACGTGAATGGAATGTTATACACGGTTGGTCAGTCTCTCGATCATCAGTTTCTCGTTGCCCCTCTCGCGAGATGTCCATCCGTGCTTATCAATAAGTTTGCATTCCATTGCTAGGTTTAACCAAAACATGTGTTGGGTTTTCCAGGAAAATGCAGCTAATATGAAGGCTTTAGCTGACAGGCAAAAATTCACTAAAAGAGAAACTTGTTTTTTAACAAAACCAGGACAAGGAGGAACTTGGTGATGCAGGACGATCTCTATCAGCACATGTGGTGTTTTCCTCTGTTGAAGATGGATTCAGTCTCTTGGCCCTCTGAAAGATAAGTGGAGGCTGGGGGGCTGGGAAGGGGTTGGGAACTGCAGGGAGGGGGGTAAAGTTCTCTTTGGGGCAAGGGTGATCCAGGAACAGTCCCTTTTGGGCAGGCGAAGGGTCCAGGGAACTTCACAGTGCGATGCCAGCGTGTCCCAGGCAGGGCAGCTCCAGCCTCGTGTCAGTGTTGTATTGCAGGTCGGGAGGCTTGCATTGTGCCTGTCAGACGGTCCCGGGGTCTCGTCGCGCTTGAGGGACCCGACAGGCATCCCGGGCGCCATCCCGGGATCCGGAACGCCGGTGCCAGTTGGCGTAGCGCCAATCAGGTCCTGGTTTTCTTGTATCAGCAGCTGAAAGCGTGGATGGTTTTTGCATTTTGGATGTTTCTGCGCAGTTGTGTTTTATGGTGTAGTTCTGGGCTGCATCGGCAGCTGTGCTCTGTACCCCTCCAGTCTAAGGGACTGGCACTTCTTCCCAGCATCTTGAAGTTTTTAAGTGGTGCTGCCGTCTCCTCTGTGTGTGTGTGTGCGCCAGTGCCGCCGTCTCCTCTGTGTGTGTGTGCGCCAGTGCCGCCGTCTCCTCTGTGTGTGTGTGCGCCAGTGCCGCCGTCTCCTCTGTGTGTGTGTGCGCCAGTGCCGCTGTCTCCTCTGTGTGTGTGTACGCCAGTGCCGCCGTCTCCTCTGTGTGTGTGTGCGCCAGTGCCGCCGTCTCCTCTGTGTGTGTGTGCGCCAGTGCCGCTGTCTCCTCTGTGTGTGTGCGCGCCAGTGCCGCTGTCTTATAAGGGGCCGTGACGTAGACAGTACTGAATGCTGCTCCGTGCTACTTCTCCTCCGGTGGCAAATGCTTCACAGTCGCCCGAGGAAAGACGCTTAGCAATCGATCTCCAAGAGAAACGAAACACGTGATGCCATAAGGCGAAAGAATAGCAGGGCATCTCTTCACAAGCTTGTCGCTGATCTATAGCTGAGGGCAAACACTTGTGTGCTTGTGGGAGAGCCTGTGTCTTTCCTGGAAGCGTTTGGGAGTTTTGCTCAGACGCGTGTTTTCTCAAGTTCAAGAATCAAGATCTAGGATACCTGCAGACAGGTGCCTGTTTGTGTGGAGACAGTCTGCCTGAAACTCTGTGTTCCTTAGCGCCTGCTCTTTCTATCCGTCGCTCCACACGCCTGTGAGTCCCTTTCTTTCTCTCCACAAGCACGTGTGTTGACTTCGTCGCACACGTGCATCTGCACAAGCGTTGAGCTCAGCGGATGGAGTGTGTCTCTTGACACTTGCTGTGCGTTGGCTGTGTCTGCCTGCTTCAGTGAAGAGAGAAAGGGGAAATCATCTTGGTAGAGGCAACAAAGCAAAAGCGAGGCAGGATTGACATCTGCTCAACAGAGACGGAATCCCCACGCTGACACAGTTCACAGTTACACGAGAAGAAATCTGAGCGGTACATGGACCGGAGACGTGTTTCCAAAGAGGTAGTTTAGTGAGTGAACAGCAGTGTGCGCGACTTTCAGGAGTGTGCCAGAATCACCAGAGCCTCTGTTCAAAAGCTGCTGCCTCTGTGACTGCATTGAGGCACGTTCCCATGTCTGCGAGTGTATAGACAGCTCTTTCGTGTTCACTCCAAGGGAAACGGTCCGCTATTGCTTCTGTGCGTACAGATGCGATTCCCTTGTCTCTTGCGAACACAGGGAACTCTGTGCATCCAAATCTACAGGGTAAGGACGCGTCTGCATATGTTTTGGTGAACAATCGAGTGTGCGTGTTCTGACAGCTGTCTCTATGCAGACGTCTCCACAGAGCCACTTCTGAATGCCCCGCAGCCCAGCACTGAATGGATACACTAACAAGTGGACCGGTGTGAGCAACCACATATGAAGAAGGACGTCTTTCATCTCACAGAAGCGCGAACGTCTTGGCGTTCAAGCACATGGCAGAAACAAGGTGTGAACAGATGAGCTGCTGCTATTTTCTCCGTTCGGCATGCTTCGTTGTAGCTCTCTTGCCGGTCGCAAGAGCAACAGCTGACATAGAACCTTTGTCACAATGCCCGCTACCGTGGTGAGGATGCGGGCACTCTGCGCGTGACAGAGACACAGCAGGACTTGGTGTCAGCTCAGCAATTTCTCAGTTCCCCAAAGAAGCTGAATTCTGCAAATTACTGCTGTTGCTCTTGAAATGATGTCATCAGGTGGGTGTTTTGGTGTAATACACTGAAAACCAGAGCAGAAATGCTGAAATATTCCCATGGTATGCATGGTCTTACGAACAAAGCACCGTGACTCAGCCTAGGTATATCTGCCGCTTATTCTTTTGTACTGCCAGCAGATTGTGGAAGTAGAGTATAAAAACCATGCTTATGGAGAGATCTTTACATTTTAGGCTTAGTCTAAGTGTCTCAAGTAGCCGGGGTTTTTGCTTGGGCCTAATCGATCAGGTCTGATGGCTTGCCTTCTCGTCTCCAGATGAATGTGGTAGAAAATATAAAGCAAGGAAACGTCCTTTGGCCTGGCCTTGGCTTGCCTTATTTCCTTCTCATCCTGTTCTCTGTGCCAGCCTCTCTCACTAAGCCCTTGTCTGGCTGCATGTCTCTTCTTTCCTCTCTCCTTTTCTCAAACTCTCCTGCTTCCTGGCTTTTGTCTTTCCATTCCTCCATTTCAGTCCTGCAGCCCGGCACTAGCTTTTCCTCTTCCCTCCCTTTGGCTTGCTCCCTTCGCTTTCTCCCTTTGTTCCATATCCTTCTTTCCGACTTGTCTCTTGGAGACTTTTGGCCACGCTGGACCCAAGTCTGGGGATGTTTTGGAAACTTTTCCGAGGCCTTGCTGGTGACAGGGGGGACAGCAGGCAGTGACAGGCCCGGGGCTGGCAGGCTCCCCCTCCCCTCGGGGGCGTTCGGCTGCCACACCCAGCTGACATAGAACCTTTGTCACAATGCCCGCTACCGTGGTGAGGATGCGGGCACTCTGCGCGTGACAGAGACACAGCAGGACTTGGTGTCAGCTCAGCAATTTCTCAGTTCCCCAAAGAAGCTGAATTCTGCCAGTTGCTGCTGTTGCTCTTGAAATGATGTCATCAGGTGGGTGTTTTGGTATAATACACTGAAAACCAGAGCAGAAATTCTGAAATTTTCCCATGGTATGCATGGTCTTAGGAGCAAACCACCATGACTCAGTCTAAGTAGATCTGCCGCTTATTCTTTTGTCCTGCCAGCAGATTGTGGAAGTAGAGTTTAAAAACCATCCTTATGGAGAGATCTTTGCCTTTTAGGCTTAGTCTAAGTGTCTCAAGTAGCCGGGGTTTTTGCTTTGGCGTAATCCATCAGGTCTGATGGCTTTCCTCCTCGTCTCCAGATGGATGTGGTAGAAAATATAAAGCAAGGAAACGTCCTTTGGCGTGCAGAAGCATTGGTAGCTTACCTAGGAAAACAAATTATCTCGGTCCAGATGTTAACAATGGCAAAGTCTATTACAGCTAAGTGTGAAATTTGCTTGAAAAATAATCCTTTAGGAAGAAGAAAAATAGAAATGGGGAAAATTAAGACAGGGGAGCTAGAGGCGGCTGAGGGCGCGGTTTTCGGAATGTTCAGGGAACTCCTCTGAGGCCTGTTGTAAAGCTTGGTATAAATCAATGTGCTTATTGTAAGGAGGGAGGACACTGGAAAAATGAATGCCCGAATCGTCTGGGCCCTACGGGTCGGGTACCACGCGCAGCAGGGAATGCAATACAAACTATGGTGTTGGGGGAGTATAATAACAACAGCTGACTATATGGCAGCACAGAAACAGATACCCAGAGTAAGGAACCCCTGGTGACGATACAAGTGGGGGATCAGGATGTGAGATTTTTTGGTGGACACAGGGGCTACTTATTCTGTGCTAAATTCTTTACAGGGAACAGTAAGTAATAAAAAGACGACGATTGTTGGTGCCACAGGGAAGGAAGAAGTACAGCCATTCCTACAACCCTTAGATCTGTGTTTTGGAGAAAAAAAGTTAACCCATGAGTTCTTATATGTTCCAATACAGTGGGGAATAATATCTACCACCTTACCAGAAGTAAATAAAACTAGTAAAATAGCATGTGAATCTCACACTAGAATAGAAGAAGTCCCAACTGAGCGATGGGTAAAAAGCGGACCCCAGACAGAAGTAATGACAATAGAAGATTGTATGAGACTCAGAGGAAAACTTGGTCCAGGTGCTGGGTGGAAAACCAAGTGCACCTATGAAAGCTGGACCAAAGAGACGGTAAATGAAAAGGTTGAACGGACTTACTGGGAATGCAAAGATCAAAATAGCAAAAATAGAACTGAATCATGGAATAACATGTGGACACTGAGTATTGTACAACAATACCAATATAGTGAAGCATTTCCATGGTGTGTACGGTGGTCCAATGTAACAGGAGGAACAACAGTACCATGGTGGAATTGTTCACAAGTAATAACCTGCCAGACAGATGTAAAAGAAATACCTCTGTCCATCATTAAAGTTGCAACAATTGCAGGTTGCATTTGTCAGAAACAATTGGATCCAAAGGAAGCAACCAAAATAGGCATTGATGGAGATAGAATTGATTGTAGAGGCGTTATAGGTAGTGTGGGACATCTGGTTTGGGCCTTAAGTGATGGGACCTGGACAACTCACCTACCAATAGGAGGACCAGTAAGGGAAATTACTCTGGGACTGCCGACCCTATGTCCTATTTGGAAAAAGTCACCCTTGAAAAATAGGCAAGAACTTCTACAGGTTAGGCACAAACGAGAGGTAGATGAAGATGTGTGGCACGAACCATCAAGCAGTGTCAAATTTGGCTGGGCACTAGAATCTTTCTTTGCACCAATTGCAGCCTACAGAAATAGAGAAATGATTGATAAATTGATTGGGCAAATGGATCGATTGGCTAGAATAACTAAAAAGGCTTTTCGGGAACTTAATATACAATTACAGGCTACGACTAAAATGACCTTGCAGAATAGAATGGCACTCGACATAATGTTACTGAAAGAAAATGGTGTCTGTGGATATTTGAAAGACAGAATTGATCGTTGCTGCATCCATATTCCAAACGTAACTTTGGAGGTCGAGAAGGACATTTCCCAACTGACCCAAACAGAGATGGAGCTGCAAAAAGAAAAGCAGGATGCAGAACAGAGCTGGATAGGCGCTCTGTTGAATACATTTGGCTTAAATTTGGGAGGATGGGTACATTCACTACTAGAAAGTGTAGTGGTACTTGAAATTGTGATTGTGCTTCTTTGCTTATTGTATGTAGGTATTAGGCGTGTACTTAGTCAAACAAGTGATCGCATTTTTAGTGTCTTGAGCAGGAATTATGATAATCCTGTATTCAAAAACCCTCCAGCTTATGAAGAATAATCGAAATAGTTGATGAAGGTGAGAATGCATTGTCTAAGAGTAGAAAAGCATTCTCAAAGGGGGGACATGTTAGAGATAGAATCAATTTTATAGGGGATTATACTAATACAATCAATACAGTCAATCTTAATAGGAGACTAACAGGATCAATTTTACAAGATGTTCTTTTCTGGGATGGGTACCAGGCTGATTCAACCTTTGCATACCGTGTTTTACCTAATAAGGGAATTGAGCATACCTTTATCTTATCAACCTAGCGTTTATCTTAGCCCAAATATGCTTAGAATGAGGAGAAATATATACAGTACCTCTGGAAAGTAAGCTAGTCAGCAGTTGTGCAATTATAGAGTAGTGCGCATGTGCAGCATCAAAAGGTGAAAAGGACAGAGGCGATGAAGACTACTTACTTCATCCTGAAGACCCCCTGAAAGACCACCAGAGGACACTGCGCATGATCAAAGTAGTTCCAAGGTGTTGCAATCGATGTTGCAATAAATGTTGAGCAACTGTTACATATTCTAATGATCCTAATGAATATATGAATATGTATGTGAATGGACTGCATAAATACTGTGTAACCTAAACTGACGATGGAAGCCAGTTTTGGGTGCGAACCCCTGGTTTCCCAGCGCTGAAATAAAGCACCGCATATAACTACGCCCGTGGTTATGTGTCCTGATTGCTAACATTTTGGCAACCCAGATGGGACCTCGCGGGCATTGCTGAGACGGCTCGCGTCTCGATCCTGCTCTGGCTAGCACCGAGGTATTCTTGGGGAGTGCGTCGGACGCGACCGGCTCTCTGCTGCTCACGACGGACCTCTGATTGGTAAGAAGGTGCTTTATCTGTTGTTTTACCTGGATTACTGGGTACCCATCTGGTCTGGTTCTGTTCTGGTCCTGTAGCCTGCTGGTCAGGCATCCGGTAGCCTGCCGGTCAGATGCGGCGAAAGCCACGCTCGGTTGGGCAGGGAGCTCCCGAGGTATTGCCTAGGCAGCCGTCCGTTAGACAGAGGGAAACCTCTGCAGGTTCGGCATCTGGTATCTGGTTATCTGGTTCTGGTTTTGCCTGTCTGGTTATCTGCGTGCACCTAGGGTCTGGTTACTTGTGCACACCTGGTCTGTTATTTGTGTTATTCAGGCTCACCACTTGGTCTGGTTATTTATCTGGTTGTCTGGGGTCGCCGGTTTCAACAGTGAATATAGATCATCGTTCTGGTAGTTTGACCTGTGTTCGCTGTTGAGACTGGTGATTTCAAAGTTATCCGTGCGTTATCTTTCTGTATTAACCCGTCTCTGCGTTACTCTTTTGTGTTGGTATGTGTGGTACAAAGATGTCACCATTAGACTGTTTGTTGAAACATTGGAAGGAGGCTGGATTTGCACAATCTATGAGTAAAAAGAAATTAGTTGAATATTGTACTCACTGGTGGCCTGAATATGACTTGCCTAATGAAGTACGTTGGCCACCGGAGGGTACTTTAGAACATGGAACTATTGTTGAATTAATGAGGTTTTGTCAAAGGGAAGGTAAATGGGATGAAGTACAGTATGTGGATCTCTTTTTCTATCTTGAACAAAAACAGGACTGGACGAAGGAATGTGGGTTAATGTTAGTCCAGAGGAACGGTATTAATGATAAATGTACGGGCTGTACGGTGGAAAAGAAATGCATAACGTGTTTGGCAGTAGAGAGCAGCCGCGGCAACGCTTCAGATCTGCCGTGTTTAGACGTTGCGCCTTCAGAAATTGATCCCTCTGCACCTAAACCCCTTAAACCCTCGGCACCTGTACGTCTTACTGAAAGTGATATCGATTCCAGTGGGGATGAGGGGGCAGCAACCGGAGTAAAAGGAGTAACAACTACACCAATATCCCACAGAACTAGGAACAGAGAAAAGGAAGCCCAAAAGGGGGGTGAACCGTCAAATGTAATAGCACCCTTGAGACAGGCGGGTGAACCGTCAAATGTAATAGCACCCTTGAGACAGGCGGTAGGAGTCGGGGGAGAACCAGTTTATGTAAAAGTCCCATTTTCACCAGGAGATCTAATGATTTGGAAACAATCAGCTGGTCCTTACCGGGAAAACCCAGACAAGGTTGCAAGCATAATTAAGATGATAATTAAAACGCAGAATCCCGATTGGGATGATTTGCAGGTGATTCTTGACACATTAATGGATTCTACAGAAAAAGATATGGTTATACGGGTAGCAAGAGATAAAGTAAGAGAGGATATTCGGAATGGGGCTGTGGGCGGTAATGTTGATGAGAATTTCCCAAAAGAGGAACCCCGGTGGGATTATAATACTGGGGCTGGTCAGCTTCGCCTCCGGAGGTATCAGGACTGGTTATTAATTGGCGTTCAGACTGCTATGCCAAAACAAATGAATTGGTCAAAATTGTATAATGTTAGGCAGGAAAAGAATGAATCCCCTTCAGCCTTTTTAGAAAGATTGAAGGAAACTGCAAAAAGATATATGGATTTAGATATTGAAACGGAACAAGCAAGGGTCCAGTTGGCTTTGATCTTTTTGGGGGAGTCTCAGGATGATATTCGGGAGAAATTACAGAAACTGGAGGGGGCACAATTGCGAGATCTGGATGTTATGTTAGAAACAGCCTGGAAAGTTTATAATAATAGAGAAAAGGAGCAGTCGAGGCGTTCTCAGCAAGACTTGTTGGCTCTGGTCCAAGGGCAAGGCAGGGGAATAGGAATGGAAGCCCGCGGCAGGGGAGCTAGAGGCGGCCGAGGGCGCGGTTTTCGGAATGTTCAGGGAACTCCTCTGAGGCCTGTTGTAAAGCTTGGTATAAATCAATGTGCTTATTGTAAGGAGGGAGGACACTGGAAAAATGAATGCCCGAATCGTCCGGGCCCTACGGGTCGGGTACCAAGCGCAGCAGGGAATGCAATACAAACTATGGTGTTGGGGGAGTATAATAACAACAGCTGACTATATGGCAGCACAGAAACAGATACCCAGAGTAAGGAACCCCTGGTGACGATACAAGTGGGGGATCAGGATGTGAGATTTTTTGGTGGACACAGGGGCTACTTATTCTGTGCTCAATTCTTTACAGGGAACAGTAAGTAATAAAAAGACGACGATTGTTGGTGCCACAGGGAAGGAAGAAGTACAGCCATTCCTACAACCCTTAGATCTGTGTTTTGGAGAAAAGGAGTTAACCCATGAGTTCTTATATGTTCCAGATCGTCCAGTTTCCCTTTTAGGACGGGACTTACTGACCAAATTGGATGCTGTAATAACATTCGAGAATGGAAACCTGGTAATGAAAATTCCAGAATCTAAGGTAGGACAAGTTTTGCTGTTAAAAGAAAACCCAGTAGCAGAGGTACCACAAGCTGTGGAGGAGGCAGTGATCCCCACGGTATGGGCGACTGACATACCTGGGAAATCGAAAACGGCCCAGCCCGTTAAAGTGGAACTGAAGGAAGATGCCAAGCCAGTACAGTTGAGGCAGTACCCACTGAAACTAGAAGCTAGGTTAGGAATAGTGCCTCTAATTGAAAAATTTTTGAGGTATGGAATTCTAGAGGAATGTGAATCAGAATATAATACTCCAATTTTTCCAGTAAAGAAGCCTGATGGTAGTTACCGATTAGTCCAAGATTTGCGGGCTGTAAACCAGATCACTAAGGACATTTATCCGGTATTTGTAAACCCATATACCTTGTTAACATCTGTGAAGGAGAAATAGAAATGGTTTACTGTACTTGATTTAAAAGATGCCTTCTTCTGCATACCCCTCGACCAGGAAAGCAAAAAATTGTTTGCCTTTGAATGGGAAAATCCACACAATGGAAGGAAAACTCAGTTAACCTGGACACGTCTTCCGCAAGGATTCAAGAATAGCCCAACTATTTTTGGAAATCAGTTGGCTAAGGAACTCGAGGAATGGACTACGAAAGGCCACATCATAATCCCTTGACAACGGTACCTGTTGCTACAATACGTAGACGACATTTTGATCGCGACTGAGACGCGAGAACTCTGCATCCAGGTAACGATTGAAATACTGAACCAATTGGGAATGAATGGGTACAAAGTATCGAAAAATAAAGCTCAAATTCTATCCGAGACTGTGATTTATTTAGGATGCGAGCTTTCTCAAGGACAGCAGAAAACACAAACCGTGTGCATGCTATCTGTGCTATTTCAGAACCACGAAACTTACATGAATTAAGATCCTTTTTAGGAATGACAGGATGGTGCAGGCTCTGGATCATGGACTATGGACTTACTGCCAAACCTTTATATGAGGCACAGAAGAATAAGACCTTAGTGTGGGGAAAGCCACAACGAGAGGCTTTCCAGAAATTGAAACCAGCTTTGATGCAGGCACCTGCCTTGGGTCTGCCAGACTTGAGCAAAGAGTTTCAGTTGTTTGTACATGAGCGACAAAGACTTGCCTTGGGGGTATTCACCCAACGACTGGGATCTTGGAGAAGACCTGTCGGCTATTTTTCTAAACAGCTAGATCCGGTAAGTGCTGGGTGGCCGGCGTGCTTACGGGCGGTAGCTGCTACAGTAATACTGATCCAGGAGGTCCGAAAACTAACTATGGGAAAAAGGATAGAAGTGTTTGTATCCCATATGGTGACAACAGTACTGGAACAAAAGGGGGGCCATTGGCTTTCCGCAAGCAGAATGATGAAATACCAGGTAATTCTGACAGAACAAGATGATGTTATTCTAAAAACTACTAACCTAATGAACCCTGCTGAGTTTTTGGGTGCAGGTACTGAAGAAGGAGACCTGGAACATGATTGCGTGGAAGTCATCAAATATACCCACGCAAGTCGCCCTGATTTGAAAGACACTCCGCTGGCAGAAACTGACTGGGAACTCTTTACTGATGGCAGTAGCTTTGTGGAGAACGGAATGCGGTATGCAGGATATGCCATCACTACTGCCAAGACAGTAATTGAGGCTAAGCCCTTACCATCAAACACCTCAGCACAAAAAGCGGAGTTAATCGCCTTAACCAGAGCATTGGAACTCAGCGAAAACAAGAAAGTTAATATATGGACTGATTCAAAATATGCTTTTGGAGTTGTTCATGTGCATGGAGCCCTTTGGAAAGAGCGGGGACTGCTCTCTTCACAAGGAACAAACATGAAGTACCAGGAGGAGATACTGAACCTGCTTAAGACCATTCAAAAGCCATCACAAGTTGCTGTAATGCACTGTAAAGCTCATCAAGGTGGAACATCAAAAATCATCGAGGGAAATCGGCTTACTGATCAAACAGCTCGGTCAGTAGCACGGCAAGTAAGAACAATGGTGGGCCTTGTCTCCCAGAAGGTAAGAGCAATTGATTTATTACCTTCAGAACCACCTAAATATTCTACAGAAGATGAAAAATTGGCAAGTCTAGTAAGAGCCAGCAAAAATAATTCTGGGTGGTATGTAACCACCAACGGACAAGTTGTGGTACCAACCACTATTATGAGAGGAATACTTCAGACGGAACAACAGAAGTGTCACTGGGGTGCAGAAGCATTGGTGGCTTACCTAAGAAAACAAATTATCTCGGTCCAGATGTTAACAATGGCAAAGTCTATTACAGCTAAGTGTGAAATTTGCTTGAAAAATAATCCTTTAGTAAGAAGAAAAACAGAAATGGGGAAAATTAAGAGGGGTGTACAACCTGGGGATTATTGGCAAATAGATTATGTAGAGCTCCCCAGAACCCGAGGATTCAGGTATATACTAGTTGGGGTAGATACCTTTTCAGGATGGCCAGAAGCTTTCCCTTGTCGCACCAACCAAGCAAAAGAGACTGTAAAATGGTTACTAAAGGAAATAATCCCTAGATTTGGGGTACCACTGGGGATATCTTCCGATAGGGGACCACACTTTGTGGCACAATTAGTAAAAGAAATCAGCAGATGTTTGGGAATTAAATGGGAGTTACATAGCCCATGGAGACCCCAGTCTAGTGGGCAAGTGGAGAAAATGAATCAAACTCTAAAAAGGCAACTTAGCAAGATCTGTCAGGAAGCAAAAATTCAATGGCCTCAGGCCTTGCCAATAGCATTGCTGCGCATTAGGATTAAACCTAGGAGTGGGATGTCAGTAAGTTCATACGAGATTTTGTATGGCAAACCATGTGAAGCACCAGACCCAAACCCAGAGGTACATGTGAAAGGTAATCAGGACTTGCACAATTATGTGTTGTCTCTTGGCAGGACATTGAATCGACTCAGATCCGCACTAGTGTGGAATCGCCCACTAGCGCTCGATAATCCGGTACATGATATAGAGCCTGGAGACACGGTGTATATAAGAACCCGGAATGAAGAACCCTTAAAAGAGCGCTGGGACAGACCCTATCAAGTACTCCTGACTACATTCACCGCAGTCAAAGTTGCTGGAGTAGACTCCTGGATACATTATACCCGAGTGAAAAGAGTTCCAAGACTGTGGAAATCGCAGATAGTGGGTCCTACCACGCTCAAGATTACATCGCAATAATGTCTGGTTTTCATTACCGAATTGTGATTTTGGTTAGAGCATTTGTACTTTTGAAAATTGGAGGGGGAAGTGCCACTCTATTCCACAAGGCCTCTGATAAACGGTGGGAAAATGGGACAATTCAAATGGGATTGCAAATTAGGCCACGAAGAGCAGTAAACAATGATGAAAGTACCCAGGTGCCACAGGTAGTACAAAGCGTACAGAATCAGGCAGAGAATCTGATGATAGGGCTAATTCGAGATTTTGCATTGACCCAGAATACCAGTAGCATCACTGCTTGCCTTCCAATTCCAAAATCGGCTGAATATCCAATACAGTGGGGAATAATATCTACCACCTTACCAGAAGTAAATAAAACTAGTAAAATAGCATGTGAATCTCACACTAGAATAGAAGAAGTCCCAACTGAGCGATGGGTAAAAAGCGGACCCCAGACAGAAGTAATGACAATAGAAGATTGTATGAGACTCAGAGGAAAACTTGGTCCAGGTGCTGGGTGGAAAACCAAGTGCACCTATGAAAGCTGGACCAAAGAGACGGTAAATGAAAAGGTTGAACGGACTTACTGGGAATGCAAAGATCAAAATAGCAAAAATAGAACTGAATCATGGAATAACATGTGGACACTGAGTATTGTACAACAATACCAATATAGTGAAGCATTTCCATGGTGTGTACGGTGGTCCAATGTAACAGGAGGAACAACAGTACCATGGTGGAATTGTTCACAAGTAATAACCTGCCAGACAGATGTAAAAGAAATACCTCTGTCCATCATTAAAGTTGCAACAATTGCAGGTTGCATTTGTCAGAAACAATTGGATCCAAAGGAAGCAACCAAAATAGGCATTGATGGAGATAGAATTGATTGTAGAGGCGTTATAGGTAGTGTGGGACATCTGGTTTGGGCCTTAAGTGATGGGACCTGGACAACTCACCTACCAATAGGAGGACCAGTAAGGGAAATTACTCTGGGACTGCCGACCCTATGTCCTATTTGGAAAAAGTCACCCTTGAAAAATAGGCAAGAACTTCTACAGGTTAGGCACAAACGAGAGGTAGATGAAGATGTGTGGCACGAACCATCAAGCAGTGTCAAATTTGGCTGGGCACTAGAATCTTTCTTTGCACCAATTGCGGCCTACAGAAATAGAGAAATGATTGATAAATTGATTGGGCAAATGGATCGATTGGCTAGAATAACTAAAAAGGCTTTTCGGGAACTTAATATACAATTACAGGCTACGACTAAAATGACCTTGCAGAATAGAATGGCACTCGACATAATGTTACTGAAAGAAAATGGTGTCTGTGGATATTTGAAAGACAGAATTGATCGTTGCTGCATCCATATTCCAAACGTAACTTTGGAGGTCGAGAAGGACATTTCCCAACTGACCCAAACAGAGATGGAGCTGCAAAAAGAAAAGCAGGATGCAGAACAGAGCTGGATAGGAGCTCTGTTGGATTCATTTGGTTTAAATTTAGGAGGATGGGTACATTCACTACTAGAAAGCTTAATTGTACTTACAATTGTGATTATACTTCTTTGTTTATTATATGCAGGTATTGAACGCGTAATTAGTCAAACAGATGCTAAGAATAACCACATTTTTAGTGTCCTGAGTAGGAATTACGCTAATCCTGTATTTGACAGCCATCCAGCTAGCCCTCCAGCTTATGAACTGTCACATTTGCCAAATCACCAACCAAATCAATAATTGAAGAGGTTGTTTCAAGTGAAAATCCATTGTCTAAAAAAAGGATTTTCAAAGAGGGGAAGATGATAGTAATCAACCTTACAAGATGTTTTTTTCCATGGAACAGGACAGGATGGGTCTTCCCTGAATATCGCTGGATCTGTTACAATTGAATAAATATTAGGATAGCAACCAGCCCTGTAGCCATAGAACTCTTGTAATCAGTAACCAAACTCTGTTCTTAAAGCTGACATAGATTTATGGTATATTCTTATAACGCAGGTAACTGTAACCGAGCCTTATTTTTAAGGTGGACATAGATTTACGATATATTCTTTTAAAGTTGGTACCGTAGAAAATAACTGATAATCATAGCATCTTTTAGACAGAAAGTTTGTGTTAGAATAGGTGTGGAATATGCTAATGGTTGTCAGGGGTGTAATGAATATGTATGTGACTGACTTGTATAATAAGGTATGGTCTGAATCAGCTGTTCGAAGCCAGCTTTGGTTGTGAACCCCTGGTTTCCCAGTGCTGAAATAAAGCACCGCATATAATTACGTCCATGGTTATGTGTCCTGATTGCTAACAGGTCCATTTGGCCACTCCCAGGTCCCTCCCGAACTCCTGGGTCCCTTGGTGCACTACTGGGTCCCTCCCGAACTCCTGGGTCCATTGGGGCACTCCTGGGTCCCTCCCGAACTCCTGGGTCCAACTCGAACTCCTGGGTCCCTCCAGAAATCCTGGGTCCCTCCTGAACTCCTGGGTCCGACCCAAACTCTTGGTTCCCTTGGGGCACTCCTGGGTCTCTCTTGAACTCCTGGGTCCCTTGGGGCACTCTGGGGTCCCTCCCAAACTCCTGGGTCCCTTGGGGCACTCTGGGGTCCCTCCCGAACTCCTGGGTCCCTCCCCAGCTCTTGGGTCCTCCCCGAACTCCTGGGTCTCTCCCTGAACAGCTGGATCCCTTGGGGCACTCCTGGGTCCCTTTCCGAACTCCTGGGTCCCTTGAGGTATACCTGGGTCGCTAGGGGCACCCCTGGGTCCCTCCCGAACCCCTGTGTCCATTGGGGCACTCCTGGGTCCTTCCTGAACTCCTCGGTCCCTTGGGGCACTCCTGGGTTCGACCCTAACTCCTGGGTTCCTCCAGAAATCCTGGGTCCCTCCTGAACTCCTGGGTCCCTTGGGGCACTCCTCTCTCCTTCCCAACTCCTGGGTCTCTCCCCGAACAGCTGGATCCCTTGGGGCACTCCTTGGTCCTTTTCCGAACTCCTGGGTCCCTTGAGGTATACCTGGGTTGCTAGGGGCACTCCTGGGTCCGTCCCGAACCCCTGTGTCCATTGGGGTTCTCCTGGGTTCCTCCCGAACTCCTGGGTCCGACCCGAACTCCTGGGTCAATCTTGAACTCCTTGGTCCCTCCTGACCTCCTGGGTTCCTCCCGATTTCCTGGATCCGTCCCGAACTCCTGGGTCCCCCCCGAACTATTGGGAGCCTCCCCGAACTCCTGGCTTTCTTCGGGCACTCCTGGGTCCCTTCTGACGAGCCTGGGACAGTGCTGGACGGCCTGTGGTGGAGATGGCCAAGGGCACTGGCAAGGCTGAATGTCCCTGACAGACCCAAGGGCTTTGTCCCCTTGTCTATGGCTGATGTTCCTGCCACCAAGGCCTACGAGGAGACACATCAGTTGTCACGGTCCCGGGGCCTCCCTGCGCCCCCTGGGGAGGCTGAGGAGGCGCCACACTACTGTCCTCCGCTTGGCATCGCACTCCAAAATGCAACTTTCACCTCAAATCTCCTCACAAACTCCCCCAAAACGCCATGTTTTTCTACCTCAAATCCCCTCCAAGTCCCCCAAAACACGATTTTTACTTTCAAATCCCCTCACAAACTCCCTTAAGATGCCACTTTTTACCTCAGATCCCCTCAGAAACTCCCCAAAAATGAGGGGGTTTGCCCTGAAAATGAGTATTTACACCCTACAGATGGAGCTCTAGGCCCAAAATAAGGCTTTAGGCCCTAGAAATGAGTATTTGGACCCTCAGAATGAGGATTTAGACCCTAAAAAGAAAGTTTTCTTCCCACGGCACGGCAGTGAGCGCGTCTGTCACATCCCCCATCCTGCACCCGTTTCTGGGAGCGCTGGACGGAGCAGCGGACTGTTCAAGACTGAGAGCAACGGGGGTGGAACTTGTAGAAACTGGGATTCAAATTTGGCCAAGGCCACCCTGAGAGCACCCAGGTGCCCAGGGCTGAGCTGACCCTGGGCCTCCCAAGGAGACACCCTGGCCTCCCTCCCCAGGCGCAGGGTCACAGTGGGGCCCTTTGTGACCTCACACTGTGACTCCCACTGCCCCGCATGTGCTCAGCGCAGCCGTGGCCCCAGCCCACACTGTCCGGCAGGACGGTGACGGGACAGGGTGCGAGCACGGAGCTGGCGAGAGCCCCGAGCGTAGCCCACGTCTTTCAGAGATTTATAGAATCAGAGAGTCATTTTGGGTGGAAGAAACGCTAAAGATCGTCGAGTCCAACCAGCCACAACCTATCTCTAGCTGCCCTGGCAGACTCACGCAAGGAGTCCCTGAGTGCAGCTCCCATCTTTCACTAGCGAGGAGCTTCCAACCACAGCCCACGTCTTTTACCGCTGCCCCTGGCAGACCCGCACCACCAAGACGTTTAGCTGAAGCTCCCCAGTTCCCGACTCTCACCCCTTCACCCCATCGAGCAGGATGGCGCAGAGACCCCCCAGCCGCCCCAGGCTGGCCCTGCAGGACGTCAGGGCTCGTGGGGTCGTCCGAGCTCCATCGCAGCACGAGGTGGATGTGGCCCAGCCACCAGAGATTGGTGAGTGAGGGGCCTTGATTGTCTGGGCAGGGTGGGGGGCAGCCCTTCCTCTGCTCTGTCCTGCAGACCTGCAAACCCTCTCTGCAGCCCTCCCTGCTCTCCTCCTTCATTAGATGCCAGCTGGTTACCTGTTTATGAATTTGAAGAGCAAAGCGTGAACTTCATCGTGACCTTTGTCGGCAACCCAGACAAGGTAACCACGGCTGTGTCAAAGGCGGCTGTGCCGGCGTCTGCTGGCAGGGGCTCTGCTGCGGGGCTGCTGGAGGGAGCTGGCTGGGCAGAGCTGCTGCTCCCAGGTCTCCAATGGGCACCGCACCCCGTGCTGCGGTGCCGCTGGGCGTGTCCCCATCTCACACTCCCTGTTTGTCTCTCTGCTCTACGTCTGCCAGGAGGAGAGCCAGACGATTCGTTTTCTCCTGAGCATCTGTGAGCTGTGTGACAGCAGCCAGCGCCGCGGTCTGACCCAGGGCCTAGATGTCTTCTGCCAGAGATACGAGCTGGCAGAAAATATCAAGGTGAGGGGATACCTGGCGGCTGTGGGGAAGGGATGGAGGCCCCTGGCACCGGCACCCTGTGAGGACAGCGTTGGGCAGGGGCTGGTGGCACTGGGTGCTGGCGGCTGCCAGGTCCCATCCCGGCTGTGCTCTGCAGGTGCTGCTGGAAGAGGAGCCCAGAGAGCAGCTGCGCATGGCGGTGTGGTGGCAGGCCACGCTTGCCATTGCCACATTGAGGTACCTGTCCGTGGCTCCTGGCGACTCCCAGAGCCCCATGTCCGCCTGCATGAGGCCTCGAGGCGCTGCTCCCAGCACCAGTGTCTAATTGGCTCCTCTGTCTCTTTGCAGCTCGGTGGAGGGAGTGCTGGAGGGCAAAGAGAGAAGTCTAATCCAAGTGGTCTTCTCCAGTCTCTTCTTGCCTCCTCCAGAAGAGGAAATGCCATACGCCACCTATTGCCTCTACTTCTTGGTAAGTGCTGGGTGAGCTACAGGAGCCCCCGGTCCCTCTGGGCTGCTCCCCTACCACCCCATGCTGCGATATGACCATAGATCCAAGGCAGGGCAGGGTCTCAGCTCTGCTGTCCCACCCTCATCCCTTCATCCCCTGCCTGTGGGCCTGGCCAAGTCCAGTTTCGCAGGCTGCTCTGCCCGCAGCAGATTATTTGCCGCTGGGTCTCTCCCAGGCACAGCAAAGCAGCGTGAGAGTCATCCCTTGCTGCTGGGAGCTCAGATCAGTCCCCTGCGGGCGAGAGGGATGGCAGGAAACATGGCCACAACTCCTTGTCTTCTTTGCAGACCATGACATCCATGGACTTCATGCTGCAGGAGTTGCTTCTCAACTCTCCTGCCTGCAGAGTCGGCGAGCTGCTGCAGAACATCTTCCAGGTCTGGGGCGTGCAAAGTCTGGGCTTCACAAGGGCTGTTCCTGGCCCTGGGGGACGGGATGTCCACTCTGGAGGTGACAGTCCCACCCCATGCTGTGCAGAGACAGCGCGCTGCCGGGAGGGTGCCCACCTCCCTGGGAAACCTGGGGCTGCCCTCCAGGCAACTCCGCGGCACAGTGGCCGCAGAGGGTGGCATCTGCCTTCCTGCCTGGCCACAGGGCTGGCCCGGGGCCTTTGTCCCAAGCCTGCCAGGGATCCTAGGGCAGGAACCCCACTACAGGCTTTGCTCGAGACCAGGGGAAGCCTTAATGGAGTGGGCCAGTCCATCCCAGCAGCTGAGCACTGCTGCTTCTGCTGGAGCGGGGGGCCGTTCCCAGGGCTCACCAGCAGCTTCTCTCTTCCCAGATGCTCTTGACTTTCACCAGTTCTGATAGAGCACATGTGCGGCTGAGGGCCATGGGGAGTATTGAATGCCTGAGCGCTCTGCTGTCCACACGTGCCACAATGCGGGTAAGGAGCCAGGCACCCTCCGGCCAGGCCGTCTCATCACCCCTGCACCCCAGAGCAGCCTGCAGCTCTCCCCACGCAGGGCTGCTGCCCAGCCAGCTGCTTTGGGAGCTGTGACCAGCACAATCCTGGAGAGCCCTGACTGCCCTGGACACACACTTGGCTTCAGGGCTTTGGCACCAGCTGCCTCCCTTCAATCATCCTCCTGTTCTTTTTCCCTCACCCAGGACTGGCTCCACTCTCAGAGAGACATACACGGCGATGTCAGCTATAGAGACATCCAGTTTCCAATCCTCGGACAGCTGCTGGGACATCTCCTTCTCCATACTTCTGGGGAAATAGAAAGTGAAGCCGAGGAAGCCGTGTCTAGCCTTCAGAGATTCATGGCTCGGCAAAACAGTAAGAGAAGTTGCTGTGGGCTTCACCCCCCTACGCACGGACATCTCCCCCTATGTCTGCTGCTCTTCCTGACCTCCTTCAGCCCTCACAGCTGCTTCCCACAGCATCCCAGCTGTCATTTTGCTGCAACAGCTAAGTGCTCTCCTGAACTCTGGGATCCATTCTCTGCTGCTCCCATTCCTCCTTCCTTTCAGGATCTAGAACCCCGCTCTTTTGTGGTTCCCAGAGCCAAAGCTACGGCTGATTGCCATGTCCCAAAGCCATGTGTTCCCTCCCAGTGCAGAGCAGATCCATCTCTGCATCCTCCTGGCTGGTCCTGCCAGTACTTCCAGCAGGAAGCTACTCCTGATGCCCTCCAGAAATCTCCTTGACCACTTAAGTCCTGCCACCTTGCAAGCAGATCTCAGGGCAGTTTGGGAAGCTTCCTGGCAAAGCTACTGTGTCTTAGTGACTTTTCTGTGTTTCCCTACTGTTTAGGCAGGAACAATCAAGCACAACAGCCCCCTTTGGAAGGTGATCTCCCCGACTTGGGGCTTTGGGTAAGCAGCTAAGACATACTAATCAGCTCTTGTTGGCGCTCTTGTTCGGCATCAGCCGGGGACTTGTGTGAGCAAAGATCTTCACAATCAGCGGGACTGCCGTGGTCTCCCTGTCCCTGCTGAGAAGGTTCCTGCTGTCCCCGAGCAGGGACGATGCGAGGGCTGCGCTCCAGTGTCCCAGCAGCAGCCCCAGTCCTCCTGGCCACCAGCAAGCTCTGGTTGGCAGCAGGGCCAGCACCCTGTGCCCAGGGCCCCAACCCGCCTCCCGCGCCCCGAGGCCTCTTTTCTCATCCTCCCCATGCAGACACTGCCACCCCTGCTGCCAGCTTTGCTGCGGGCACTGCCACCAGCACTGCTAGGCGACTCTGCAGGGCTGCTGGCGCTGCCCAGTTATGCAGCACCATCAGGGCACTTGGCGTGATATGGCTTTGCTTCCTTTCTTCCTCCTCTAGTCCTGTGCACCATACCTCAGACTTTCTGAGAGGACAGACATCGTCCTTGTGTTCATTGAGGCGATGAGAGACTCCAGCATCTTTGACAAGGAGCACACGAGGGACTTGCTGGACGTGGTCATGCAAAACCCTGGCTTCTGGCTGGCGGATGTAAGTGGCCTGTGGCTGGAGTGCCCTGCCTTTTGGCCCTGTCAGGTCTTGTTCCTCTCTCCATCCCTCCTTCCCAACCCCTGTTGTCTCAGGCACCTGAAGCCACATGAAGGCAGCAGAAAGGGATGGTAAGGGCAGCCGAAGAATCCACCGCACTCCAGCAACAGCACCATCCTCACCTGTGTCCCCTCCAGGTGCCAAAGATCACGAGCTGCATCCATGAAAACCTGGAGAGCACCAGCACGGCACCAGCCCGGCAGAGCCTGGACTCCCTGCTTCTGGTGATGGCTGACAGGAGACCGGGGGAGGTGGTCCGGACGCTGCTGAGGATCGCTCCAGCAGGAGACAGGTACTGACCCCAAAAGCCATGAGGGTTTGTCCCCTGTGGGGAGAGGGGCCCGGGGACTCTCTGGCTGCCAGAGCCAAGGAATCCTGCAGGACACCCCCGAGGAGCAGGACCCTCCATCCCACCACGCTTTCCAGCCCTGGGGGTCAGCCAGGCCCGCAGCAGCCACAGCTGAGCGAGCCAGCCCAGAGCCCCCCACCGCGCCCCTGCCAGCCCCACGGGAACACCAGCTCAGCCTCTGCTGCTGCCCAGGGCATCCCATGTGTCCTGCAGCGCTGTGGCCCAGGCTGCCCTGCTGACAGAGCGCTCTGGCTTGCAGGACTGCCCTGGCACTGTGGGAGGTAGTCTTCTCCGCACCCCGGATACCGAAGTTCTTCAAGAAGCTCCTCAGAGAACTCCAAGTCAGCAGAACATTCTACAGCCTGATCAGCTCAGCCACAGACCAGGCCTGCAAACTGCCCTTGGCTGTGAGTTACCAGGAAAGGCCTCGGTCACCTTCAAGAAGCCCAGCAGGCTCTGCCAGTGTCTCACTGCTGCCTTTGCTTGAGCTGATGCCCTCCAGTGAGCTTCAGTCGGAGGATTCTGGTGGCGAGTCCCACGTCCAGAGCTGTCAGAGGCATCCAAGCCTGGTGATAGCCTCCCTGGTCCTCCAAGTCCTCATGAGACTGGCAGAAAGACCTGACATGGTGAGCAGGGTGGCGTCAAGGGGAGCACTGTTGTCAGCTGGGGCTGGGGCAGCAGGTGGGGCGGTGGCTTGGCCTTGGCTGGGGGTCAGGCGGTGGGTGAGAGCTCCAAATGCCCTCCCTGCCATGCTGGAGCCTGATGGCTGCCGGGGGAGCTTTCCAGGCACAGAGGCTCTCCCAGGCATCTCCCCTTCAGGCCTGTGGGGAAAGGGAAAGGGGATGGCTGAGCAGGGCACAGGGAGTCCTCGCTTTTCTTCCTGCCCTGGCCCTGCTGTCCTGTGTCTCTGCCTGTGTGCCCATGGCCGCCACCTACCAGGAGGCTGCCACAGAGATTCCTGTGCCACCACCTGCCAGGAAGCTGGACAGGAGGCTGGTGCTCAGTGACCAGCTTGCTTGCCAGGGTGGTCTTTGAGTGTTTCACAAGAAGGAAACTGTTCTTCACACAGGCAAGAAAAATGCAGGTTTTCCTGCCGCACGTCATCGGGGTGCTCGACTACGCCAATGTAGACATCAAGACGAAGGCCCTGGAGTTCTTCCGAAATGTGATGGGTCACCTGAAGAGGGAGGAGACCAGCCCCATCACCAAGCAGCTGGTGGAAAAGCTCCTGCCCCTCTTTGATGATGTAAGGCTGATGGAGGAGACCGAGCCCTGCGGGCGGGCAGCTGTCACCCCATGGGCAGCACTGGGAGTAGGGTCCTCTCCACTGGGCTCTTACAGGATGGGTTCTGGGCTTTGCAGCCCAGCACAGCTTCCTCCTGCACAATCTGAGCCTGGAGCATCTCCCCTCACATCAGCCCCCATACTGCTGCTGCTCACCCTGGGCAGAGAGCCGCTGGGTTTGAAGTCCGACTTTCCTCCTTCCTCCCAGGTGTCCAGCCGGCTGCGAGAGCTCGCCATCCGCCTCTTCAGAGAGCGGGTGCAGTCAATGATGGGGCATGACAAGAAGAGCATGAAGAGCTATGTGTGCCGTGCACTGCTCCCCCTCTTCTTTCATCTGAGCGACGAGAGCGACAGCGTGGTCAAGGTACAGCTTCCACACTGAGCACTGAGGCAGAGGAGGGCGTGCCGATACCACATGGGTGGCCTGGGCACCAGGGGACAGGGCTGCTGGCAGCTGGCAGCCTCCACCAGCACAGCCCGTAGGAAGGGTCCCTGCAGACCCAGCGCGAGCCGCAACAGAGAAGCTGCCACGGCCATTTCCATCACCTGCCCTACCTGGTCCCGCAGGGCTCAGCAGCGGCCCGTGGCCACCGAGGCCTGAACAGGCACGTCCCTACGGGCTCCTCAGCTGTCCCTGCAGGTGCTGGGGCTCAAGCTTTGAGCCTCACTCCCTGTCCCCAAGGGCTGTGCCCAAGAGAGCTCCAGATGTTTGGGCCAGGGCATGTCTCTGCTCCCAAAGGGCAGGATTATCCCAGCAACAAAGCCAAGAGGAGGGGGACACCAGGTGCCATCTCCCAGCTTCTGCTGTTCTGCAGGCCGCCAGGGAAGCCCTCCTTGCTGCAGCAGAGCTGCTCCAGTGGAAACAGCTCAAGCACTCGGCACAGACACAGCAGACATGGAGGATTGCAGAGCGCTTGGTGAGGACAACGCCCAAGGCTCAGGGCAGATGGGTGCTGCCCCACATCTGTGGGCTGTGGGCTCTGCAGAGGTGCCTCGTCCGCCCTGCTGCAGCCCGCAGCTGCATCCTTGTTCCCTGTCCTCAAGAACAAAGCCCCCAGGGGCTCTTCCCTCTGCCCCACACCCAGTGGGAGGGAGGGCTGCCAGCACCCCTGGGACCCCTCGGCCTGTGTCTCTCTGTCAGCCTCAGCCCCACAGGGCTCCTGGCTGGGACACAGGAATGGCCTGGGGGGGAAGGGGAACGTGGGTTGTTGGGAGGAGAGACAGCGACTTGCTCACACCCTTGTGCTCTCTCCAGCTGGAGCAGGACAGGAGCAGGGCTGAAGAATACTTGAATCGCAGCCTGCCGTACCTGAAGGATGCTCAGGCCAGCTTGCGAGAGGCGGCCGCGAGGTTCATCGGTGAGTCACAGCCCCCGGGTCCCTCTTTCGGCAGCATGGCCCCAGTCCCCGCCGCTGCCCAGGCGCAAGGAGCAGCCCTGTGGCTGCCAGAGCCCCGGCTGCCCCGTGCAGGGCCTCGGGCTCCCCTCCCAGCCCTGCCCACGTGGGTGGCCTTGGTGGCCGCCTTGCTCAGTCCCACCATGTCAGCTACTGGTCTTCCCTGACGAGGGGAGGGAGCAGGGCTCTGACGGAACTCTGTGCCCAGGGCTGGCTGCGCGGCCCCTGAGGGACCGAAGGGAGGAGGAGAAGCTGGCTGAGATCTGCAGCGGTGAGTAGGGAGCATGGTCCGGAGGGGATGCCTGGGGGTCTCTGCAGACGTGGGAGCTCTGGGTTCTGCTTCTTTCTGTTGCAGCCCTTCAGCCCTTGGAGCAGGACAGCGAACCCTCCATCCGCTCTCTGGCGGCTCAGACCATCCTCATCCTGAGCAACCCAAGGGAGCAGCCAAGATCGCGATGGACCCTGCGAGCCCTGTGCTGCTGGTGCCGCTAAGCCCGGCGGAGGTGCAGCTCTTCTCGGGAGGAGGGCTGGATTTTAATAAAGCTGGAGGAGAATGCCAAAGCCCCGGTGCCCTTCAGATGTGTAGTGCCCTGAGCGTCCTGAGCAGACGGCGTCGTTCCTGGGCTCTCCCGCTGCCGCAGGACGTGGCGGGTTCACAGAATCAGAGGACGGTTTGGGTTGGAAGGGACCTTCACACTCATCCAGTGCCACCCCTGCTGAATGGGAACTGCGGAAGAACCGACATCCTTACGTTCCTTTAACTGCAGAGTGGCAGTCTGGGGGGATTTTGAATGTGTTAGCTCTGGTGGATACGGGGGCTGAGCTCACAGTTTTACGTAGTGATATTAAGAACAAAGATGCTACATCACAGATTTGTGGTTTGGAGGGACATCTGACCCCTGCTCTCCAAGCTACTGTTACCCTCACAATCGCAAATCCCAAGCCATTTACTGAAACAGTGTTGATTGCCCCAATTAAAGAATATATCCTGGGTATTGATGTCCTAGCAGGGCAGACGGTTGAAACCTTAAGTGGTCGTTTTGTTTTCGGCTCTCTGCACGCAGGATTTGCTATCTGGTCTGTAACTGTCTTGTGTGGATTCCCAAAATGGGATCCTGTTGTGCTGCCTGCACCTGCCAAGGTGGTGACTCTAAAACAATATCGCATCCCGGGGGGGAGGAAGGAATTACTGAGACTATTCGGGCACTCCAGCAAGTGGGGATCACTAAAGAAACCATGACGGCTTTCAATAATCCTATCTGGCCTGTTTGAAAAAACAGATGGCACTTGGAGAATGACTGTAGGCGATAGAGAATGGAAGAAAGTCACCCCCCACACCTTGCAGTTATGGTGCCAGCCCTTCTGAGAGCTTCTCTCTCTGCCTTTCTCCCAGAGACGGCGCAGCAGCGGCTGAGCACGGCTCACCAGAGGAGACGGCGTGAACAGCCCCGCCAGGAGCTGCCCGACTACCCTGTGACACAGCTGGCCGCAGCCCAGGACCTCAGTGCCCCGACCGAGGGTCTCCCCAGCACGCTGGGTGAGGCTTCCACACACTGCGGGTGGGAAGGGACTTGCCGGGGGGCAGCTGCGCTTGTACCAGTGTCTCCAGAGGCTTGGGATGCTCCTGGGGGCTGGGTTAGTGCCCCTGTATGTAAACCTCAGGTGTGAATTGGCCTCCGCGTCCTCTGCAGGGGCTCAGCGGAGCTCTCTGAGCCAGCGCAGTGCCCGGAGGGGGCAGGAGGGGAGAGGCAGGTGGGTTAAAGCCCGTTTGCCCTGGCTTTGTGGTGTCCCCATCCTGTGCCGTCAGGTCCCTGCTGGGTCTTTCCCCAGGCGGGGACGCCCTTGGCGGCTTCCCCTGCGGGTCTTGCTCAGACTGCGAGGGTCTGGGCTCCGGATGAGCACGAGGAGGGGTCCCCTTCATGGGGGACATGGCACGAGGGAGGCTTTGGGATGTTTCTCTTGTTGGTGAGCAACACCCTGGACTGCGACCCTGTTTCTGTGGCACTTTCTGGGATCATTCCCACACTTCCTTCCCCTCTTCTCAGGGGGATGATTACTTAGAAAAGGAGAAGATCCTCTTGGAGTCCCTGAAGAAAGCGCCATACACCACTTCACGTCTGTCAGCATCCCGTCCGTCCTTCTGCCCTTCTCTGGACCGCAATTTCTTTGGGGTTTCGCAGTTATTTCTGGAGATCCCGAGGAAAGTGCCCTACTGCGCTTCACCTCTCCCAGCGCCCGGCCATCCTCCCTGCCCCCGACCACCATTTCTGAGAGGGTTTCTTAGAGAAATGGGTTTAAAAGCCCAAGGCTCTTTCGCCTTGTGTTCCCTGCCCCTGAGAGGGCCCCAGCCTGGACTGTTTCTCTGCTGTACCTTTTAAGTTGTATTTTATCTTATAATTAAGGCATCTTTTTAACGCGCAAACATCTGAGACTCTGATACAGGGAACCTGGGGTCAAGAACGTTTCCGGGACAGTTTTGTGCGCATGAATCCGCGTGTGGCACTGCTTTGCTGATGGAGCTGGGAAGGAAATACTCGTCCTTCTCTGGAGCCGAAAACCACACACAGTGGTTGGAGAAACTGCCGGTTTGACTCGGAAGGATGGAGCCAGAATTTGAGGGCAGAAATCAGTTGCCCCAGGTCCTTGGGTCTGGAGATTGTTCCGGGATGTTCTTCTGGTTTTTAAAGGCCGTCTTCCAGAAAACAACAATCCAAGTGAAGGGTCCAGGCTGTGTTTTCCTCCCCACGCATTTCCCTGTGTGATCTGCTCTGTGACCCCGCGTGAGCAGGGGTTGGACTGGGGGTCTGCAGGGGTCCCTTCAGCCCGGGATTCTGTGACTCTGCCCTGCGGTTCCCCAGCACCCCCAGGATGTTCCACAGCCCACAGGCAACTGCAGCTTTTCCTTTTTGGGCCGATTTCTAAAAAAAACCTGGCTGTGGTTTTGGGCTTCACCTCCTGTCCGGGTACCCCGGGGTGACAGCGGGGCCTCTCCAGTCCTTCCGCGGGCTCTGCCCGGTCGGAGCAGCAAGGCCGGCGATGGGGAGGGGTTCCCGGGGAGGGCAGAGCGCGCCCCGCAGGGCTGCGGGGACGTTTCTAGGCAGGCTCCGCGCTAAACAGCCCCGTTGCTAGGGCAGGGGGGCATTCCCAGCCCGGCGCTGCGGTAGACAGACCCGTTGCTACGGCTGCGGGGCCTTCCAGGCCGGACTCCGCGCGGCGCGGCCCCCGTCGCTATGGGAACGGGGCCCTTCCAGTGCGGGCGGCGCGCAGCATGGCGGTGCCCCTGCCGAGCGCGGCGCTGAGCGGCGTCCGGAGCGGGCGGGCGTTCGGCACGGCTGGTGAGTCCCGGGCCGGGGAGCCCCGGTTCCCCTGGGCGGGCAGCGGAAGCCGCTTGCGGCGTGGCGGGGAGAGCGCTTGGGCGGCTGAATTCCTGGCGTGGCCGGCTTGGGGAGGCGGGGGTGGCTCCGGCTCTTCCCGGGCTCTCTCGGCCTCATCTCTTGGGCTCTGGAGAAAGCGGGAACTCTTTGGCAGCGAAGAGATGGAGTGAAGAGCAGAGGCAATGCCGCTGTTCAGCGGCATTCTTTATTTCATCAGCGCTGGGCAGCACTGGTAGAGTCTTGCACCTGGGCAGGAACAAGCCCAGGTTCCAGCCTAAGCTGGGGAAGGACCTGTTGGAGAGCAGTGTAGGGGAAAGGGAGCTGGCGGTCCTGGGGACAGCAGGGTGAGCATGAGCCAGCACTGGGCCCTTGTGGCCAGGAAGCCAATGGTACCTGGGGTGGGTTAGAAGGGGGTGGTCAGTAGGTCAGAGAGGTTCTCCTGCCCCTCTGCTCTGCCCTGGGGAGACCACACCTGGAATATTGTGTCCAGTTGTGGCCCCTCAGTTCCAGAAGGACAGGGAACTGCTGGAGAGAGTCCAGCGCAGCCACCAAGATGCTGAAGGGAGTGGAGCATCTCCCGTGTGAGGAAAGGCTGAGGGAGCTGGGGCTCTGGAGCTGGAGAAGAGGAGACTGAGGGGGGACTCATTCCTGGGGATCAATATGGAAAGGGGGGTGTCCCGGAGGCACCCCAGGTTCGTTTAAGGGACAACAGGGTCCAAACCAACTTTTGTTAAACCGGTGAGAAACAGGGTTTTAGCATCCAAAAGTGACTTGAATACAGGTTCAGATACCAGTTGAGGAAAATTATGAAGGGGCAGCAACCAATACGACAGGCGGTGCACAGAGTGCATGCACGTGGCTTCACCAAAACAGTGCCGGAGCCGTCCCTGAGTCCGGGAGGAGTCCGCACTTGCCTGAACACGGTGTGGGGTTATTTTGAAGAGATACACGTGCTGTAGTGAGTACGGAAAGTGCACACTCGCGATTCTGCGAGGGTAAATTTATAATACACTCGCAATCCTGCGAGGGTTAATACACGTGCAGATGTGCACGGAAAGTTACACGTGCTTGTGCGGAAGCAGGGGAGGAAAATACACACGCGATTGTGCGAAGAAATAATTGATACACATGCTTGTATTGAGCACGGAACGTTACACTTGCAAGTGTGCATGGAAAGTACACGTGCTTGTACTAAGCATGGAAAGTACGTGTGCAAATGTGCACGGAAAGTACACGTGCTTGCACTAAGCACGGAAAGTACGCGTGCAAATGTGCACGGAAAGTTACACGTGCTTATGTGGAAGCACGAGAGGAAAATACACCTGTGATTATACGAGGATTAATTTTACACAGGCTCGTATTGAGCATGGAAAGTTACACGTGCATGTGTGCACGGAAAGTATAAATACACTCGCAATCCTGCGATGGGCAGTTTCACTCACACCTGCAGCGGCAAGGCAGCGGAGTCTCCATCCCGGGGGGGCTCTCGGCGGCAGCATCTCGCTCGTGCTCCGAGAGACCCGCGACAAATGGGCGAAGTCTTGACGAGAGTCCCGTTTGTTATTGGCTGATCAGATCTGACTGTGGGCATTCCAGAAGCTTCTCTGCGCCCCCACTCTGGCTGTGGGTGCACCTGAAGCCTCCAAACATCCCCCACACTGGCCGCAGGCGCCCAGCGGCTCCCTGGCACCTCGGCGCTCCCTTCTCCTAACGGCCCTGGCCAGGGGCTCTGGGGCCAAACAAAAGAAGCTGTAGCAGAGAGAGGGGGAGATGTGTCTACTCCTTCCATGATGAAGGAGGGAGGGGGAGAGAGGGGGGTTTGCACCTTGCCACACCCACTGTCCTGTACTGTACCCCACTATACTGCCCCTTCACCCTGCATACCCCCTCCCACCCCCCCTGCACCCCAATGTCCTCCATGTGGTGCTGGTGGATGGATCCAGCTCAGCACAGGGTGGGGTGCCCGACTACTCTTCCTGGGCCCCCCCCAAATCCTGCTGTGAACCAGCAGGTCCCAGTACAGGCCAGCACCGCTGTGCCTGCCCTAGGGGGTTGCAGCCAGTGGGGGGTGCCCAGGAGTGGGTGCTGGCAGTTTGGGGGAGCACCCACCTGGCCCCAGCCCAGGGCAGCATGTTGGGGTGATCCTGGGTCCCCACACCATGACACCCAGCAGCAGCCACTACGTGTGTGTCACAGGGCTGTGCTTGACACACACACATACCCAAGCACCTCAGAGCCCCCACCACCCTCTCCCATGGGCATCCCCACTCCGATGCCTTCATCATCCTCACCTGCACCCCCCTGCTCCTGGACACCAATTTAAGCCCAGCAGCCCCAGTGCTGGGATGTGTTGTGCTCAGCTCTGTTCCCTGTGCCCACTGTGGGGGTTTCCTGCTTTATCTGCCCCCACTTAGGTGTTTTATTTCCCCCTGATGGATGCTGGATGTGCAGTGGGACCTGCTGCTGCTGCCATGGTCCCCCTTTGCTGCCCAGGGTGGGGGTGCTGGGACCACCTGCAGCCCCAGCTCGTTTAGGGGGCAATGACTGGCAAACCAGCCTTCCCCCCACCCCGGGGGCACCCATTCTGCCCCCCTCTCTGTGCACTCTAGGTTCTCCCCATCCCTCTTCCCCTCTGCATCCTCTCTCCAGTTCCTCTGATCCCGAATATCACAGCTCCTGTGCTTCCCCCTCACACCCCCCATGCCCCAGATTCTTTCCTGGTTCTCCCCCATTTCCTCTTTACCCCTCCAAATCCCCTCCAGCTCCGTTGCCCTCCGCAGGACTTTGCTCCTGTCCCCTGCTCAATCACCTCTATCCCCACCAAGCACCTTCAGCTTGGCTCTGGTCCCTGCGTGCTCACTCCCACCCTGTGTGACACCCCCTGCACCATCCCATTCCTTTCCCCCTCCCCATATACACTTGGATCCTCTCTGGACCCGTCTCCAAGACCCTCCCTGGGTTTCTGTGCCCCCTGCTCTGCTCCAAGCTCCTCTGGGGCCACCCAGACCCCTCTGTCCCTTCCTCTGCTCCCCGTGAGCTTGGGCAGGATGTTCCCCCCATGTCCCCCCTGGATGGGACCCTGCCCCACGATCTCACAGCGAATAGAGCCTGGAAAGAGGCTTTGCTGTCATCCGCTCTGGGTCGCCCATGGCGTGGCTGGGCTGGGACAAGCACCAGCCGCCTCCTTCCCCAGGGGAGCTGGAGCTGGTCCCATCATTGTGCAGGTTTTGGCAGTCGTTCTGCTTGCTGGTGTTCTTCAGATGACCTGAATCCCAGAGCACAAAATCTTTCCCATGGATATTTCTCCCAAACAGGCACGGGTGTCAGAGCCGGTGAGCTCCAGAGTGAGCGCTGTGCTGTCCCCGCGCTGTGCTTTGTCCCTGCGTGAGCAGTGAAAGCCTGGCAACTGTGTGGGGGTGTTATTTTTCCCTGCTAAAGTGGCTGAAGCATTTCAAAGGGTTTCCCCAGGTGTTCTTGGCAGAGAGCTAAAGCCAGGCACATTTCCCTGGCCTCTGCATCACCCAAGACACTTCATTTCTGCTTTTCCACCAAGCTGAGTGGTGCCGTCGATGTGCTGGAGGGAAGGGGTGGCATCCAGAGGGACCTGGATAGGCTGGGGGGTCCATGTGAACCTCATGAAATTCAACCAGGCCAAGTGCGAGGTCCTGCACCTGGGTCAGGGCAATACCCAGTACCAGCACAGACTGGGGGAGGATGGATGGATGGATGGATGGATGGATGGATGGATGGATGGATGGATAGCAACCCTGTGGAGAAGGGCTGGTGGGTGACAAAAGGGACATAAGTCCACAATGTGCATTTGCAGCCCAGAGAGCCAAGTGTGTCCTGGGCCACATCACCAGCAGGTGGAGGGAGGGGATGCTCCCCCTCTGCTCTGCTCTCCTGGGGCTCCCCAGAGAACCGAGTCCAACTCTGGGTTGTCCGGCACAAGACAGACATGGACCCCAGGGGCTCTGTCCCTCTGTCACCAGTGCTGCCTCAGTCCCACCCTGCTCCCTCCAGCATTTTAGAACGATGCTAAAACCCAACCTGTGGCTGGTGATGCCAACCCAGGCGATGTGTGGCTCAAAAATCAGCATCACATATATTAACCCTCCTAAAACCAACATGGAAATGGCAGATGTTTGTGCCTCCTTGTGTGGAAGCAGCTCTGGCTGCCTCCTCCCGCATCCCACCCTTGCAGCTCCAGGACAGACCCCACACTGGTGGCCCTGCCTGCATCTCCTGTCCCAGAACAGCCAAAGGAGCCGCTTGTTTTGGCCTCCAACTGGCTGATTTAGCCTGGTTCCCTTTCTCCATGAAGGATAAAACCCGGTGCTGAGGCTCCGGTGTCAGTCCCAGCCTGTGCCTACCCTCCGTTGTGTGTCATTTCATGTGATTTTGATCACATCCTTGAAAACAAAAAGAACCTCCAACCCACTCAATCTCAGCCCTCCCAAGGCAGAGATATTTCCGTGTGGTGAACGCTCCCATGCAAATTCTCCCATGTCCTATTTTAGGTTTCTCGCCGGCACCGGCTGCAGACAACTGCGCTGGAGCTCCTGTCAAGCCTTAGACAAGGTTCTCAGGGATAGGGGTCAGTGCCAGGGGTGGGTTATGGTTGGGTTCCATGATCTTGAGGGTCTTTTCCAACCAAAATGATTAATGAGTTTTTAGGGTTTATCCCAAATGATGGGAACCCCCGGTTCCAGCTCTGCTCTTTACCAAATACCTTTTAGAGGCTGAAGAGGAAGGAGACGCAACACCTCAGCATACGGAGGATCTTCCCCAAAGCTTCCCAGTGTCCCTTCTGTCTCTGCACATCAGGGCAGGGCACAAGGGACAAAGTACCACCAGCACGCTCTGAAAGGTCATCATTTCTACCAACTGCAACCTGATCTGGGTGAAGATGTCCCTGCTCACGGCAGAGGTTGGACTGGATGAACTGTGAAGGTCCCTTCCAACCCAAACTGTTCTGTGAGTCTGATTCTGGGATTCTCTGATTTTCTTCTCTATGACCTTCAGGCTGTCGGAATACCTGGAACTGGGACATTCCCTGCTGTTGACCAACAGACTCTGGGTCTTGGATTCGGTGATGTCGCTGCTGAGAGGTGGGTTTCTCGGTCAGCTGAGGCTTTGGCAGATGTTTGTGGACACACACGGGCCCACTGGTGCAGCCAGAGCCGTCTGGGGGACAGAGGTCCCAGGAAGTTGCTGGCTCCACAGGATCAAGGAGGGGAAGCCAGGCTGCCCCCGGCTTTCCTCTGGCCAGGAACGCCGTCCCCACCCCAGCCCATCCCCAGCTCTGCGAGGAGAACAGCTGGGTGAGGGCCAGGGCGATGGGGCTGCCTTCAAACCCAGGTGAGTGCTCCTCAGGGTTTGACCCCCATGCGTCCCGGGTGACAGAAGTGACCTAGGACCCCCCATTGCAGCTGGACCACAGGTTTGGGAGGAACGAAAAAGATCTGCTTTATTAAACCCAGTGGAGAAAGGGTACAAGGGGTGGCGGGGGAGTGCAGAGCCAAATGGATGGTCTGGGCCATCCAAAAGACGTGGGGTGGTGGGGGCATCCGAAGCACAAGGGATGGTCTGGGACATCCAAAGCTCTCCTGGAGCGACTGCTGCGTCTTCTTGCTGGCTTTCTTCTTGCTTTCGATCAGCTGCTGCCCCTCCTTCTTGATGTCTTCCCATGTGGGGACGTGCTCGTCATCTTTGTCATCAGATTCAGAGGATTCTGGAGGAGGGAACAGAGAGAAATGGGCTGGGGAGGGTCTGCACGGCCCCCTCCGCTGTGCCGGTGTCACCAGGGAGAGCCGGCACGTTTTGGAGGGCTGGTGGCTTCACAAGGAGCTTTCCTGCCAAGCCCTGGCTCTTCTTGCCCAGCATCCCAGGCTGAGCTGCAATGCCGCTGTGACCCATCTCCAGCTGCCGGGGCTTCCCAGAAAGGTCTGGAGCCACGCGGTGCTGGACGCCGCTCCAGCTTCGTTCAAAAGAGGTGGCAAGCTCCAAAAACTCAGTGGCTCCTCCAAGAGCATCCAATAGGAAGAGGCCACAGACAGACCCCAGCACTGGTTATTCTTCACAACCAGGTGATTTTGAAGACAAGGCTCTCCCTCCTTGCCCCATAGCATCTTTTCTTGTTCCTTCTGTGGTTCGATGCTCACCACCCCACTGGCTGCCTTCATGCTCCCACATCCCCACCTAAAAGCACCACCCATACTCAAAGGCTTGGAGACAGCACAAGGTCTGGAGAGAACTCATGGGCTGGACTCTGCTGGGACAGGAGAGACAGGCGAGGATGGTCACAAATCCCAACAGGCAGGGGCAGGGACAGTCCCCGTGGGACGCGTCCCCGCTAAGCTCTCCTACCGTCATCGCTGCTGTCTCTCTCCTCAAAGGAAACCACCACGTTCCGAGGATCGCTCGACATTTTTTTCTCCAGAAAATCCCTGGCCTTCACAAAAGTCTGTGAAAGACACCCTGGGTTCATTGCTGAAGGGGAGGTGGGTGTTAGAACCCAAGGGATGCCCTTGATGATCCCCTGGGGACAACACCCTGCAGTGCCCAGTGCCACCTGGAGCTGAGCTGCTCCATGGGGCCACCTCCATCCTCCTCACTTGGGACGGGCCATCAGGAGGAGCCTGGTGCGGGTCCCCGAAGACCCCAGCAGGGATGGAGACCCCACGTACCCCGTTGCTCCCATCGGGGATGTGCCTGTCAGGGACAGGTGGGCCGCCCGCTGTGCCAGGTACTGCAGCTTCTGGCCCAGGTACTGGAGCTTCTCCTCCACCCCCTGGGACAGGAGAGAATCATCCTGGAGACAGAGAGAACCACCTTGGTGGGCAAAATGAGCCACTTGGGGTGACGGTGGCTGCACCAAGTGTCACCGCGCTGTGTCACTGCACCACCCAGCGCTGGGTGGGTACCTGGCCGGGCACGGTGATGCCGTGCAGATGCAAGATGAGGTTGTCGATGTTGTTTTCAAACCCGAGGAGGAGCTCAAGGTCCCTCAGCATCTGGGCTCGCATGCGGTCCCGCCGGGCCTCTTGTGACTGCAGTTTTGCCCTGAGCTCCTCCTCCAGCATCCTGCAGCCAAGCACAGCCACATCCATACAACTGCACAGGGGTGCAGAGACACCACAAATCCGTTGCAAAAGCTGCTCAGGTTGCAACCCACCCCCCTGTGCCGTGAGCGGGGACATCTTCACCAGCTCAGGTTGCTCAGAGCACCGTCCAAGCAGAGTTGAGGGGCAGCATTTTCGGTGCAGGGCTTTAGGGTACAGGACTTGGGGGTGCAGGCTTCGGGTGTTCAGGACCTGGGGCTGCAGTAATTTAGGGTGCATTGTGTGGGAGGACAGAATTTGGGGTGCAGGATCTGGGGTACAGGTTTTTGGGTGGGGAATTTGGGGGTGCAGGGTGTTGAAGGACCTAGGGGTGCAATATTTGGGCTTTAAGGGTTTAGGGGGGCAGGATCTGGAAGTGCAGAGTTTGGGGACAGGATCTGCGGGTGCAGCATTTGGGGTTACAGGTTTTGGGGGTGCAGGGTTGAGGGAATTGTTTGAGGTGCAGGGTTATGAGAGTGCAGGATTTCCAGGTGCAGAGTTTGGGGGCGCTGGGTATGGGGCAGCAGGATCTGGGGGTGCAGGTTTTGAGGGGAAGGATCTAGGGGTGCAGGTTTTGGGGGTCCAAGGTTAGATAGGATTTGGGGCTGCAGGGATTTAGGGTGCAGGGCTCTGGAGTAAGGGGTGGGAGTGAGGCTTTGGGGGTGCAGGTTTTGTGTTTTCAAGAACTTGGGGTGCAGGGTTTGGGGGTGAAGACTTTTGGAGGGCAGGGTTTGAAGGGTGCAGGGTTCAGGTGTTCAGGACTTGGATGGAGGATTTGGGGGTGCAGGGTTGGGGAGAAGGATTTTGAGGTGCAGGATTTTAGGTGCACGGTTTGGTAGGGCTGAGTTTGGGGGTTCATGATTTTGGGGTGCAGGGTTAGGATTTGGGCGTGCAGGGTTTAGGGAAGCATGACATTGGGGTAAAGGTATTTGGGGTGAAGGGTTGGGTAGGACAGGATTTTGGGGTGCCGGGTTTGGGAAGGAAGGAAGGAAGGAAGGAAGGAAGGAAGGAAGGAAGGAAGGAAGGAAGGAAGGAAGGAAGGAAGGAAGGAAGGAAGGAAGGAAGGAAGGAAGGAAGGAGGGAGGGAAGGAAGGAGGGAGGGAAGGAAGGAGGGAGGGAGGGAAGGAGGGAGGGAAGGAGGGAAGGAGGGAAGGAGGGAAGGAGGGAAGGAAGGAAGGAAGGAAGGAAGGAAGGAAGGAAGGAAGGAAGGAAGGAAGGAAGGAAGGAGGGAGGGAGGGAAGGAGGGAAGGAAGGAGGGAAGGAGGGAGGGAAGGAGGGAAGGAAGGAAGGAAGGAAGGAAGGAAGGAAGGGGAAGTAATGTCGTGCTGGGGCATCGCTCCCGCTTTCCAAGGAAGAACAGCTGCACCCGATGGCAAAGGGCTATCAGGACTTGATCAGCGTTCATCAGGGTGTGAGGGGAGAAGGAGGTGAGGCCCACCTGGTGGAGAGCCAGCTGCAGGCTGAGGTGATACGATGTGCTGGCCCAAATCTTAGCGAACTCTGGAAGAACAAGGGAAAGACCCGTCATGCTCTGAGGCAGCAGCCGGGAAGCCGGCAGTGCTCTGCCCTGCCCGCGGGGGCACGGGGCTGTGCTCCACGCGGCTCTCGGAGGCTCAGGGCAGGCCCTGGTGTCTCCCCAGCAGGGGCCAGTTTTGCCGGGTCACATCTCTGAACACACAGAGCACACGTGGCCCACGAGCACCTTCAGCTCTTCCATTCAGACATGAGCTCAGCGTGGGCAATGCCCAGCGCCAGGCAAGGGCAGCCCCTTGGGGTCAGGGGCTTCTGCCTGGGCTGCCCCAGGAAGGCAGGGGCCACGTCAGGGAGGGAACCAGGAGCCCTGGCTGCCACATCAGCCCCTCAGCCCTTTGAGATGGTCAAGCAGGTCCCTCCTTGCAGTCACCACTCCTGAGCAACCACCCCCCACAGTCCTCAGGTTTCCATGCCTGATTTCAGAGATGTCCTTGACCCAGACACACATGTGAAATTGGGCCTGAAGGCCTTACCATAACGCTCCAGCTTCTCAGTTGTTGGAGTCGGGTGAGGCTGCCAGAAGAGGTCTCTTGCCATCTTAGTTCCACTCCTGCTTCAGGTCAACAACTGCAGAGAGTGGCTGGATGATGGCTTTACTGCTTCCTGCAAAAAGCCTCCTCTTTCTCCTCTCTGCTCTTCTCTCTTCCTTTTCTTTCTTCTCCTCCTTCTCCTCCTCCGTCTCCTTCTCCTTTGGAGCTCTGGTCAGTTGTGCTGTTGGACTAGAAGCGTCTCTCAGCCGAGGTGTTTCACTGGGTGGGGGCCCTGTCTGCCAGCCAAGGGCCATGAGCAGGGTGGGCTGTTGGTGGAGAAGTTTCTGGTGCTTTCAGGGGGTGGGGGAGGAAGGTGCATCTGCCACAGCCCCTCACAGTGTCTGGGAACTGGAGGGCACCCAGCTGAGGATGGTGCTGCCACTGGAGTGCAGCCATTTCCTCAGCTGCCTCTGAACCTGCTGCCCTTCCCATCCCAAAGCTACTGCCTTGAAATCATTTCCGGGTGCCTGAGGCAACGGGGCAAGGGAGGGAAGAACAAGGCCTGGAAGGGCTCCAGGGCAGGGCAGCCACGGGCCGCTCACCTTCCTCAGCCAGGAGCCAGGTTCTCTCACGGCCACATCCAGGATGCTGCTCGCCTCCTCCTTGTCACAGGTGCTGGAGTCTCTCATGGCCTCAATGGCCACAAGGGTTGACGTTTAAAACCTCTACTTGAATCTGAGCTGTGGTCAGTTGTGGTGGCGGACTAGAAGCTTCTCTCACCTGAGGGGTTTCACTGGCCAGGGGCCCTGTCCGCCAGCTGAGGGACACGGCTGTGACCGCAGTGCGCTGATAAAATAAAGAAGGCCGTGTCACGGGATCATCGACTCTGCTGTTATTTCTCCATTTGTGTGGCGTCTGGGCCAGCACCACCGCTCCTGAGCCGGGAGCCCCAGGAGGTGACGGGGCCCCAGGGTTTTGGAATTTGACAGTGGACTTGGAGGTGCGGGGAGGAAAACTGGCAGCTCCTGCACACCAGGAGGGGCTGTTGTCCATTAAAACGAACCAAGTGGCTCATGATGTTCAAAGCCGGTTTAGTCCAAAGGACTCAAAGACACTTATGCTTTTTCTATGGATAAACAACGTTTAATCCAATTCCTTAATTGTATTCTTTAAACATGTGTTCATTAGAGCATAAGCAAAACAGCGCTGGGTGCGCGGGGGATTCACTCCGCCCAGCACGCACACTTTTAACAATAAGAAGTGTGCTTAAATACAGTAAGGTATTACATATTCATAACGACCCCAGGAACGCCTCTACATATTCATGAAGTGAGTCTCAGATCACCATTCCCATAGCCCCTTCTCGCCCCTCCCCTGTTCGCCTGCGCAGTGTCACTTGGTGAATTTGAGGAGGGGTCTTTAGGGGTCTCTGGATGAAGGCTCCTTCAGCTCCGTCACAGTGGACTTTTTCCCTTTGGCTCATTACGAGGAACTGGTTGGAACTCAAGCTACCAAACCGACTGAAACCGGACTGGCGCCCCCTTTTTGCTGTAAATCTTGGCTGTCTTGTCTCCTCAAGGTTGCAGCTGGTGCTGTAAAACTTCTTATCTTGGCATTCGATGAAGTCCTGCTTTTTTTAGCACAATTGGTTACATACAGCTCTAAACTAGATATTAATTACGTGGTTTAAAATGTTAGCTTGTTAGTAGGCCCTTACTATATAGTTGCTTAACCCTTAAAACGTTAGTTCCCTCTATCAATAAAACTTCCTAAACAAGTTTCATAACTTTTTACATAGAACTTAACCACCTTTTTCCCTTTTCCAAGTTCAGAGTCCGTGCCTCATTTGGTTATATCTGTAAACATTCAACATCTTAGCGCGAATCACAACTGCATTTTTCACATTTTTCACAATTCCCCCTTTTTCGTTTTATCCTATTGATTCGTGCTTTGCCTCAAAGTTAGCTAGTACTTGCCTAGCGGCAGCTAGGTCCAGTTTGGTGTTATCTTTTAAAATCATCAATTTATACCCCGTTTCTTTTGTTGCCGTTTCAGGATCTATAGGCATAGCTGAGATTTGCATGCCTTGGACTACTGAATGTATTAACTGAATAAAGCATGGGATCATATATGGTACAAACAGTAAACCCAGAAATGCGCATACTATCATGAACCCTATTTTCTTCCACCAGACTACCATTTTGAGACCAATATCCATTAGGTGGTCTTGGCCACCAAGTGGGAGGAGTAGAGGTATTTGATGAATTTGCCCGCAGCACTAACAAGGGTTTGTCCAATGTATTCACTAAAATCTCGTTTACCATCCTCCCTTGATATGCATATCTGCCCTATTATTAAGTGACTTAATACCCATCCTTCTGGTCTTTTTTTTTCTTGAGTTACATGAGTTCTGTTCCGCACCAGTAATCCTTCTGGGCTTACACTCTCTCCTCTCCAAGGCCACTGTTCTGCCATGTGAGACCCCCACATATCCAGCATGATGTGACATTTAATTCCTGGGCTATCTTTTCCATAAGGTCTATGAACAGGTTTTTCCCCTACTGTTGGTAATTGTAATCCCTTGTCTTTTTGCCTTATTTCTTCATACCAATCACTGCTTTTCTGTACCACTTTCTGTTTCTCTTGCCTTCTTTTCAATTCCTGAGTGGCACTCTTAACTAACTCCTCCTTATACTGATCTTGCACTCCCTTCCATCTGAATAGCCCCACATACCAGCTTGTGTAAAACAGATACTCTGTTCTCACCTAGGGCAGGAGACAGAGCCTACACCGAGTCCACCTTTCCCTAGATTAGTTGCTACCCGTAACTTCTGCCCCTGGATTTCACATTTTTCCAATTTTGTTCTATCAATCATAACATCCAGAATTAACATGAGTGTGATAATTGAGAACATATTGTGTCAGTTGTCTTATTCTCACGTGCTTATAGCATTTGGTACAGGGATTGGGCAGGCTAAGTAGGGAACAACAAGTCACCACTCCTAGCAAGAGGATCAGGTCCAGGTTTCCGCACCCTCTGCCTCTCTGGCTGAGCAGGTTGCAGCCGGCAGCCGAGTTCGTCGTCTTCTCAACAGAAAGGGCAGTGTCCCCGCCTTTCCTATTTTTGCCGTTAGCGTGGCGATGTTTTATCGTTTCCCACCTCTTGGCCTTCACTTCCTAGGAACAACAGGAGCAACATGGAATTTGATTTCTCTTTCTACACTCTATTCTTCTCATCACTGGTGGACTCTCTAAATTCCCATTCATCCCTTCAGTAAATACCTCCCACCATTCTTGACTATTCTTTTTCTGTTCTTCCAGTGGCAACTAGAATCCTCAACCGAGCTCTAGTTTCCTTATCTTCTATTTTTAGACATTTATTATGCAATCCTGTTGGTAAGTTCCCTTTGTGGATATGCTTATACCACAGTCCATTTACAACCTAAACATCGAAAATAACAAGAGAATTACATATACAACTTGGTTCAACACATTTAACTATTAAACCATTCTCATTTTCATTTATCAATTTCAATTCCCCTGGTTCTTGAGTTACTTTCCAGGTTCTTTCTTCCATCAGTGGTCCTTTAACTCAAGAGATGTGTGTCCATCCTTTCTCTGCAGTCCAAACAGCTGTTCCTGTAGTTAAAAAAGCAAGAAAAAGACCCCTCCCATCATGGGGTTTTCTTCACTCTAGAATGATGAATCCAGGCATTCTGTTCTCTAATATTGGTAGCAGTGAAGGATATCAGGAGGTCTTGAAATGGACCTTCCTATTATGGTTCCAAAGTTCTCTGCAAAAGACTTCACATACACATAACTAAAATGTGGCCCTCTATCAGAGGATATAACAGCTGGAACTCCAAACCTTGGTGTTATTTCATGTATCAATGTTCTAGTCACCTCCTAAACTTTTGCTGTCCTGGTAGGGAACGCTTCTGGCCAACCTGAAAAAGTGTCAGTTAATACCAACAAATATCGGTGCCCCCCTTTTCCTGGGAGTTCTGAAAACTCAATTTGCCATTGTGGTCCAGGCCCATTCCCCTTACCCATTTGACCCATTTCTAGCTTGGGCGTATTTCTGGGATTAGTCTGGAGGCAAAGATCACACTGCTGTCACCTGTTTTACAGCGATATACAAATTTCTAGCTCCTGTTTCCCCTAATCAAATGTTTGCATAGTGGTTCTACTCCCCAAAATCCTTTCTTATGTTCTTCCCTTACTGAAGGCCAAACTAGATGAAAGGCGACAATAAGTTTTCCCTGGGGAGAGGGGGCGGCGGGGGGGGGTGAACCCACCCTTCCTCATTATATGATTCTTCTAAATCTATGATGAGTTTCGATTCTCTTTAGTATACTCTGGCTTACCTGTTAAAGAGACCTGCCCGCCAAGGACGAGAGCACTTTCTGTTTTTACCTTATGCTTAGCCGTTTGTTTTGCCTCTCTGTCCACCAGCCTTTTCTGATTCCGAGCTCACTTTCTGGTGTGCCTTAATGCACGGTTGCCATTTTCTTAGGAAGTTTAACTGCTTCCGGTAGTTTCAATATCTCCTCCACACATTTGATATATTTGTCTTGAGAGTTCAAAAGTCCCTTTTCTTTCCAAATTGCTCTGGGCACATGCACAACCCTTATGGTTAGCTGCTTCCGTTTTCAGAGTTTTCAGTAGGAATGTCTTTTAGATTTAGTCGATTGTATTATGTTGCTTCGATGGTCTCCAGGCAGTCATGATGAACTGGTTCTCCAAAATTACCACTGAGGAAAGAAGCTGGGTTGACAACGTTAGTGACGGTAATTTCTACACCATCTTGTTAGACACTGTGTGGGATACTAGCACAGTCATTTTCTGACCCATGGTAAATCTCCAGGCCTCCTGTACATTCAGTACCACTGCAGTAACTGCCCACAGGCATCCAGGCCACCTCTTCGCAGTTGCGGCTAACTGTTCGGAGAAATAGGCAACTGCTCGTCGATATGGGCTGAGATCCTGTGCCAATGTACCCAAGGCTATTCCCTGTTTCTCGTGAGAGAATAGGAAAAATGGTTTACTCATATCTGGGAGTCCTAGAGCAGGGGCTGACACTGAAGCCTTTTTAAGTTCTTTAAAGGCTAGTGTGGCTTCCTTATTCCATTGCAGCTGTTTCTGGTCCATAGGGTCCAGGTCATGCACGTCTCCTTGGTTCTAGTAGCGATTAGAACGTCATCCACATATTGTAGCATCTGTCCCTCATCAGACAAAGCTTCCCAGGATTAAAAATCTTTAGCGAGCTGATTTCCAAATATTGTCAGGCTGTTCGTGAATCTTTGTGGCAACACCATCCACGTGAGCTGGGTTTTACATTTATTTTAGGGTTTTCTCATTCAAATGCACGTATTGTCTGGCTGGCTTCATGGAGAGGGAGGCAAAAGAAAGCATCTTTTAAATGATAAACCAAGTCAAATTAGGTGTTAATACTCTCAGAGGGGTGTATGGGTCTGCTACCACTGGGTAGAGGTCCTCAGCTATTTTGTTTATAGCTCTTAAGTCCTGAACCACCCAATATGACCCATCTGGCTTGAGGACAGGCAACATAAGGGTGTTATAATTGGACTCACATTCCTTTAATAACCCCATTTGCAGGAATTTCTCTATTACTGGCTGAATTCCTACTTCTGAACCTGGGTCAGAAGGTGTATATCTAAGGGGAAATCCGCATACTCTGTGCGCGTTACACACACCGGAGCAGCCCAGCAGGAACGGGCAATTTTACAGCCTCTCTTCCTCGAGCCTGTAGTGCTGCCTGTGGTTGTTGTGACCCACGTGCAGAACCCAGTGCCCTCAGGCAATTGGCCTCAGCACAACAATCCAGCTGGTCCAGATCTCTCTGTGAGGCCTTCCCACCCACCAGCAGAACAACACTCCCACCCAACCTGGTGTCATGTGCAAACTTACTGGGGCTGCACTCGATCCCCTCATCAAGATTATTGATAAAGGTTAAATAGAACTGAGCCAAATACTGAGCCCTGAGGACACCACTTGTGACCGGAGGCCAAGTGCATTTGGCTCCATTCACCACAACTCTTTGGGCCCAGCCCTCCAGCCAGTTCTATACCCATCGCAGATAACACCATTCAGGCCATGAGCTGCAGCTTCTCCAGGAGATGCTGTGGGATACAGTGTCAAAGGCTTTACTGCAGTCTAAGGACACAACACCCACAGCCTGTGTGGCGGATTCACTCCCCACGACAGACTTTCCCTCATCTGCTCAGCCGGTCACCTTGTCATAGAAGGAGATCAGGGTGGTCAAGCAGGACCTGCCTTTCACAAAGCCATGCTGACTGGGCCCGATTGCTCGTCTGGTGTGTGTGACCTCACAGTCCTTTCCCAGCCATGTTCCTGCTGTTGGCCTGTCCCCTGCAGAGGCAGAAGTGACCTCACAGTGCCCTCCACAGCCATTGGCTTCCTACTGGACTATGAGCTCCTGAGACACAAGTGACCACATGGCATCGTACCCAGCCATCACCCTCCTTGTGCTCCAGTGTGTGACCAGATAACAGTGAGCTGCTTTCATCAAATGTATCCAATAGATTTCCTATCAAGGGTTTGAGTGGAGAAACGTTCCTCAGAGAAGCTGCTTTATTTACTCTGGGGCATTTTACATCTCTGCTTCTGACTCTTATTATTTTTCTCTTCTTCCTCTGTTTATTCTGATGTGAAAGAGCTCTCCAAGGAAAAGATCCATGGAATCCTACAATAACACAGGTTGGAAGAGACCTCTGAACACCATCTCTGTCCCACTGACTTTTATGACACCCCAAGGAATAGCAGATAGCATTTGTGCTCCCTTGGGTTCACCTCACCACATGCACACAGTGGACATGCACATGATGTGTGTGTTTACAACTCATCTGTACAATGAACACATGGGTTTTTGACCTAGTATTTCATAGAATCATAGGATGTCCTGAGTTGGAAGGACCCACAAGGATCACGGAGTCTAACTCCTGGTCCTGTACAGGACACCCCACAGTTCACACCGTGTGTCTGAGGACGTTGTCCAGTCTCTTCTTGAACACTGTCAGGTTGGGTCCGTGACACCTCCCTGGGAACCTGTTCAGTGTCCAGCACCTCTGGGTGAAGAACCTTTTCCTCATGTCCAACTGACCCTCCCTGGCACATCTTCTGCCATTCCCTTGGGTTCTGTCATTGGTCACCAGAGAGAAGAGATCAGTACCTTCCCTTCTTTCTCGCCTTGTGAAGAAGCTGTAGCCACCATGAGGTCTCCATTTAGTCTTCTCTTCCGCTCTGATGCTCAGAAACCCCTTGGTTTACTTTCTGAGCAGAAAGGAGAAGCCATGACCTGCAGGCAATGGGAAGGGGGATCCTGTCCCTCACACATGGCTCAGGGCTTTTCCTGGGACCGTGGGATGTGGGCGTGCAAGGCCCAGGGAAGGACAACACTGGTACAACAACTTCCAGCTTCCCCATGGGGCTGCAAGGAGGCAACGAGGCCCCAGTGCCATGAGGACAATATGGCTTCTTCTGGGCCTCAGTGGCAGAGGCAACTGCTATGGCCAAGGGGACAGAGACCTGGGTTCTGTGGGTGCCTTCCAGCCTTGCCAGTGCCCTTTGCCATCTCCATCACAGGCTGTTCTACACGGTCCTACCCCTGCCCCTCTTTCCCTGCAGGCTGCAGACACCCATCTCGCTTCCCCACCTGTTCTCAGCATTTCTTGTGGTCTTTCACCTGAGAGGAGAGAAGTAACCTCATCATGATCTTCTGAACCCCATGGCTGCTGCTGGCCTTTCAGCTTCTCTGACAGACACGACCATGTCCCTGCTGCTGTCCCGTCATGTACTCAGGTGGGATGGACATGACAACAAGTCTTCAAGGCCTCTTCCTGGGTAGGGCCTGTAGGTGCTTAGGCAGAGATACCTTCCCAGCTCTATTCCTGTTTCTGGCCTGCCACCTCCAGAGACAGAACTGACTTCACAGTTCCCTTCACAGCCAAAGTCTTTGAACTCAATTATGAGTTTCTGAGACACAAGTGACCTCGTAATCCCACACCCATCCATCACCCTCCTTATGAGCCAGGACCTGACTAGATAAAGCATGCTTGTTTTATCAAATTGATCAATTTTTTTTCCTACTAAAAACCTGAGTGGAGAAGCATTATTTAAGGGAATGTGAAATGTTGACATCCTTTCTATGTCCTCTCCTGCCTCTTTTATTTTTTGATTTTTTCCCTTCTTCCTGGTTGCTAATTGCAAATTCACTAACTGAAGTGCAAAGCCAATCCCACACCCAGAGATGAGATTTTGTTTATTCCAGAGCTGTGCAAGTCTGGATGCTGGAATAAAACCAGCACAACAGGTAGGGAAGGAACATCTATTATATCCAAAATCTTATCCCTACATTCAGACCCTCACTGCAGTCCTAAAGAGCCAAGTGTTTACACATTGGCATATTGGTTACATAATCATTTTATCACCATGCAAGCTTGTTGAGAAAGGGTCCCGGGCTGACCCCGGTTTCCTATTCTAGGGATGCATATGAGCACATAAGGTGAAAAGTACAGCTAAAGGACACTTTATGTAACAGTCTTGAGACAGATGTTAAAACAAGACTCAACTAATTGTGCAGACTCCAGAGTGACTGCACTGCAAGGACAGAATTCTTTGCAGGTTCTGTTTAGGTGTTTTAAAAGTCACTTTTATCTTTGGTAGCAGGGCAGACCGACCAAAACGGAGAGGATTTACATATTTTAGTTTAGCAATTACAGGCAGGATTTGTTCTTTTAACTGGTAAGGACTACATATTCTGTCTTCAAACACCTTTTCAAGGTAAAGATTCATTGAATCATAGAATAACTCAGGTTTGAAGAGAGCCCTGAACATCATCTTGTCTCACTCTGCTGCTCAAGACAGGGTCAACCAGGTGAGGTTGTTCTAGGCCTCTGCCCAGCTTTGCACTGTCCACAAAGGAGCTGAAAATGTGCTCCATGACACGATGCAGGGGGAGAATAAAGCCGTTCAACGGTGTTGGCCCCAGTACTCATCACTGAGGGTTGCCGCCTGTAAAAGGCTAAACACAGGACTTTGTACCACTGATGATATTTGGGCTTGGTCATCCAGCCAACTTCCCACCTATCACAACATCCACATCTGCATCCCAGATCTCCCCAAGCTGCTCTAAGGCCACCACAGGAGACCATGTCTGGGGCCTTGCAAAACTCCATGTACACAACATGCCTTTCTTTCCCCTGCCCATCTGGGTTCAGCAATCCCTTCCTTGTCCTACAACTGCCTGGAGATGGCTGCAGGAGAATGTGACTCGTCACCCTCCCAGGGACAGATGTAGGCTGACCAGCCTGTCATTCTCCCAGTTCTCCTTCCTGTCATTCTTGAAGATGGGTTTGACGTCTGCCCTTCTGAGGGACCTCTGATCCTCTCTGATTACTCTGGCACTTCTGAGACCACAATCCAGAATTTCCCACAGGGCAAGAGGGGCAGATGCAGGACTGTGTAGAACAACATGTGGTGGAGATGGCAAAGGTGATATAGCAAACAGGGACACTTGCGATAAGCCTGTCCAAGGCAGCTGAGATGAAACTCACTGCACCACTGGGGTTTGTCCCTGAAGTCACACACGCAGATGTTGGGGTTCTGTCAGGTGTGCACATAGAGATATTGAGGGACAGACACTTTCCCTTTTACACACAGAGGCAGGAGTCACAGTATCCCTCTGTCCTTCTGTTCCTGTTCCCAAAGAATGGGATGCACCTCAGTCCTATGTTGTTTCACCATGTTCTACATTTGTTTTGATGTCCCACACCATTAGGAAAGGAGATTGGCTCAAGGAAGCACATCCAAGTGCTGCATTCCGGTGGTTTCCTATGGGATATTAGTCCCAACATGATAGGACCTCAATGAACTGTCTGTCTCACAGGTCTTCATGGAACCACAAGGAACGGTGTTTGTACTGACTCAGATTCATATCACCTCATGTACATGATGTGCATGCTCAGTCTCATCTGTTCAATGCAAACATGGACATCTGAAATACTCATTCAGTGTAATTCCATGGAAGAGTAAAGAGCTCTGACCAGGGGTGAGAGGCCAGTGCTGGAAATGGTGGTTGGGAGGGGCCAGCCCATGACAATTGCCAGTGCACAGGGGCACAGCGCAGCCCCCGCTCTGCTGGTCCTGCAGGTCTCTGGCAGGAGGCCTGGCTGTGAGAGGACACTGGTGTGTGCCAGCCCTGCACACACACACTGTTCAGATATACACTCGTGTTTCATCTGTGGCCACTTTTGTGGGCATGTTCTTAAGAGAAGGTTTGGAAGAAGACCTAATCCTTTAGTCACTGCCCTTAGGAGAGCACCTTTCTATCTGGAAAGGCTGTTGTGAGTCAGCTCTGTCACAGCAGTGCCCATTGCCTGTCCCTGCCTGCGCTCACAGCACTGACACACAGCAGGATGGGGACCAAGCTGCCAGAGCACTCAGGTCTTGCACCAACACAAGGGATGGGAAGGAGAGTGTGGGAGTGGAACCAGAACAGCTCTGGAAGACCAAGCGCTTGTGCTGCCTGGCAGGGCTGCCATGCTGGACTCTTGTCCCTCCACCCATTTACAGGAACTGTCCCTGCAGCTCCAAACAGGCCTTGCAGGAAAGATACAGTGAAAGAAGAGTCACTACAGAACCCTTTATTTTGTTTAAATACACAGAGATCATGGTTCCTCATTTGCCCAGCCAGTGATTATAAAAGAACAGAGTGAATTAGAAAGGGGATGACAATGTTTTCACAATAGAAAAAAACACCGGTAACAACAGAAAATACAGATTACAGGCTGGGCCTGTAATTAGTTACATTAAAACTGCTATATAGAATAAGTTTATTGGTTTGGTAAACACCCAGATATCTGTTTCCACAGGGCATCCTTGAGCTCCTGGTTCTTCATGCTGTAGATGAGGGGATTAATAACTGGAGGCACCATCGAGTACAAAATTGCCACCAGCAGGTCCCCGGAAGGAGAGGAGATGGAGGTGGGCTTCAGGTATGAAAATGCACCAGTGCTGAGGAACAGGGAGACCACGGCCAGGTGAGGGAGGCAGGTGGAAAAGGCTTTGTGCCGTCCCTGCTCAGAGGGGATCCTCAGCACAGCCCTGAAGATCTGAACATAGGAGAAAAGAATGAAAATAAAACAAACAAATGCTAAACAAGAGCTGACCACAATAAGCCAGACTTCCCTGAGGTAGGAGTGTGAGCAGGAGAGCTTGAGGATCTGGGGGATTTCACAGAAGAACTGGCCCAGGGCATTGCCCTTGCACAGGGGCAGTGAAAATGTATTGGCCGTGTGCAGCAGAGAATAGAGAAACCCAGTGGCCCAGGCAGCTGCTGCCATGTGGACACAAGCTCTGCTGCCCAGGAGGGTCCCGTAGTGCAGGGGTTTGCAGATGGCAACGTAGCGGTCGTAGGACATGACAGTGAGAAGGAAATATTCTGCTGTAGCACAGAAAAAGAAAAAAAAAGCTGGGCAGCACACCCTGCATAGGAGATGTTCCTGGTGTTCCAGAGGGAATTGGCCATGGATTTGGGAACAATGGTGGAGATGGAGCCCAGGTCGAGGAGGGAGAGGTTGAGCAGGAAGAAGTACATGGGGGTGTGGAGGTGCTGGTCCCAGGCTATGGTGGTGATGATGAGGCCATTGCCCAGGAGGGCAGCCAGGTAGATGCCCAGGAAGAGCCAGAAGTGCAAGAGCTGCAGCTCCCGTGTGTCTGTGAATGGCAGGAGGAGGAACTGGGTGATGGAGCTGCTGTTGGACATTTGCTGCCTCTGCTGGGGACCTGTCCAAAGAGGAAAAGACAGTGACAGTTTACGTGAGACTTCTCTGAGGAAAAACAACATGTCATTTCTCCTTGAACATCCCGTCTCTGAATGAGCAATGATTCCTCTCATTCTCCATGACTACCATCTGAATGATATCGTTCATCACAGTTTAAAACGTAGCTTTAGCATCTGGTTTCCCTGAGAATACTTCTGGGACAGGACTCTCAGTGCTGGTGTTCGAACAAAAAGTGGTCCCCTTCCCCTCCCCACCCCAATACTAGACAGTAAGAGAACCAAGGACAGGTGGACAAGCAGGGAAGAACACTGCAGTGCTCCTGAAAATAAAGGAAGGACAGAAAGGTAGACAGGGATGCTGGGAAGCCTTCTCCCTGCGCAGCTGTGCTCACTGCCGCTCACATGATGTCACTGCAGGGCAAGTGCTTTTAGTATCTTTTTTTTTGTGTACCTCATTCCAGGAACCCTTCACCTGGAGGTCCAGGTGCTGAGGTGGAGACTCTTGACCTGGGCCCCATTGCTTTGGGGTAGAGGCTCTTCTGGGGAAGAGAGCAGACAAGGGGTTGCACTGGGAAATGTGTCTGCAATCGAGAGGATGTGAGAGAGGTTCCTAAATCCCATCCCCAGCATTTCTGGTAGCAGTTAACTCTCCCTGCCCATGTCTGTGCTGCCTGCAGCTGTGTCTCTGTCCCTGGGTCTGCTCCCTGTCAGTGTCACAGACCCCGTCCCACCCGCTGTGTGCTCAGCTCTGTCCTGCTCACACCTCCTGGCACTGCCCAGGGGCAGCTCTGTGTGCACAGGGCCTCAGGAGCAGCTCAGACAAGTCCTAACGAGAACTGGGGTCTCAGTGTCTTCTCCAAAGAGATAAATAAATCCCCATCTCCCACTGTACACCCAGACAACCAAGAGTGGAAAACTGAAAGTACAGAATCCTTCCTTTGCAGCTGTTTCTGTCTCGATGTTGTTGTTCAGAAGGACCCTCTGCCATGTCTGTGGGGTTGATCTGGAGCTGTTAGCAGCCCTGACCCACACAGCACCCTCCAACCTCACAAACTCACTGCCTGCCCTGCCGGGGGTCGCTCCTTCCACCCACAGCTGCTGCCATGGGATCTCCCCGGGCAGGCTGAGCGCTGACCCTGGCAGGTGGCAGAGTCCCTGCCCCGGCACAGCCCTGGGGAGCAGGGACCCTGCTCTGCAGGACAGCCCTGGGCACCCCTGGGTGCTCACCCAGCTTCACAGCTGTTCAGCATTGCCTGACAAGAGCCCCCTCCTTACAGATCCCACCAGCTGTGCCTGTGCCAGGTTTAGGAGATGCCTCCAGGAGCTACAGCTGCATTGCCCTGCACCCAGAGACTTACCATGGCAAGGGCTGCAAAGTTTTCTCCTCCAGTGAGCTCTCAGTCATCCTCCCAATCCTGACCACCTTTAATCTCTCTCTGCCTTGCTCGTCTCCCTGAGATCCCCAGGCAGAGCCCTCAGCCCTGCTGCGCTGTGCAGAGGAGCTGCTCCTGGGCAGAGCTGTCTCTCTGCAGCGTTGCCGCTTGCCAGGAGCTCCCTCTGTCCCAGGAGCCCAGCCCAGCTCAGCAGCACAGGAGCAGCCCAAGGCGCTTTAATGACCCCTCTGGTGGCTTTGGTCCTGAGTCCACGAACCTCAGACCCTGAGGGCAAGTTGAGGAAACCTCTCAAGAAGTCAAACTCAGATGCAAACTCCAGAGTTTCTTGTGATGTTAATGGGTCCAACTGAGGCACACAACTGAGAAACTGTCCCAGGGTCAGTTAGAGCAGAAAACTGGAGGCAGAGATCACAGGTCAGGAATAGCAAGGCGAAGGTCTCTCTGATGCTGAGTAAACCTGGTTGTCTTTCATTAATCAAAGGGCCCCCAGCCCTGGGAAGTCAGATCCTGTCCTTCCCACGTTGCCCAGGGCCCTTCCTGGACAGTGTGATGTGGGGCTGTGCAAGGCCAAGGGCAGGACTATGGTCCCACACCTCCCAGGTTCCTGGCTGGGGAAAGGAGGCCATGAGGCCCCTGTGCTGGAAGGACAAGGTGTCTCCTCACAGGCATCAGAGGTGCAGACAACAGCCATAGCCAAGGGGAGAAGGAGCTCATGTCTGGTGGGGCTTTCTGCCTCTTTACATCCCTTGATCATCTCCACCACAGCCTGTCCTGTGCTGTGGCATCCCCTGCACCTCTTTCCCTGCAGGCTGCAGACATCCCCCCTGCTGCCCCACCTTGCTGTTGTCTGAGCATCTTCCTTCCTTTGCTGAGATCTCTGCATCCTCCCCAGCTGTTCCTTGGAGCACAAAGCCTTGGGCTGATGCAGACTCCCTCTGCTGACCTGCTCCACCACAGCACTGCCGTTCCAGTCACATTCCTTGCTGCTCATGTCCAGCCTGGACCTCCCCAGCTGCACTTTGGGCCATTATTTCTTTCTCAAGCTCTTTTCCACTAGGCAGAAAACCTCCACCACCTCTGAAACCAACCTTCAGGCACTCTCAGGCTACTCCTCCACTGCTGCAGTCTCCCCAGCGCTGCTGGGCCAAAGCAGCCCAGGTCCCTCAGCATCCCACACCATGTGCACAAGGTGCTGAACCTGCCTTGGCATAGCCCTGCACTCTCCAGTTCCTCCCTGCTTCTCCAAACTGGGAAGCCGCACACTGGCACAGCCCCGTGTGTGTGGGGTCACAGCAGTGCTGAACCGAATGGGATGAGAACTCCAGGTGTCTGGGTGCCCACGCTCCTCCTCATGCAGCCCCGTGTGCAGCTGCCTTGTTCATGGTGAGCGTGCACCACGGGCTGGTGTGGGGACCTTGGAGTGCCCAGGCCCTTCTCCTCAGGGTCACTGCTCAGCGTGTCAGGTCCTGCTCTGTCCTGATGGATGGGGTTATTGTCCCACCCTGATACAGCACTGGTCACTTCTCTTTGTACAGCTTCAGAGCTTTCTGCTGGTTGAATACCAGATTTTCACAAGGTCTGGACTCACCCTGGACTGAAGCTCCATTTGCTCATCTGTTAATATTTTCATGCAGATGGTTTATCCTGATAAGGGTTTCTCTCCCAAGATAACAGGATAAGGAGTTACAGGACACTACAAATTCCTTCTCCTGGAGAAACTGTGGAGTCTTAGGGGTCTGCTACTCACAATGTCAGAGGTTTGGACTCACAGGGGTAGATTCCCTTCTTGTGAGAGAACAGCAGGAATCCATGAAATTCAGCCTGGCGACAGACAATGTCAGCTGAAGGTTGAGGAGTCACCATGAGAAGGCAGAACAACATGGGCAATGTTGTTGTCACTGGACATCAGCTACAGACTCAGTGATGAGGAAGAGGAATTAGATGAGGCCTCCTTCAGACAAATGAAAGAAGCCTCATGTTTCCAGGGCAGTGTCCTCATGACAGACCTTAGACATCCCAATATCTGCAAGGTACCAACCATCCAAGAGGGGTTGGAGCTCATTGACAACATCTTCCTGACAGAGGTGACTGAGGAGTCAGTGGGGTGAGGTGCCCTGTGGGACTTCACACTTACAAACCACAAAGAGTTGATCAGGATGGAACAGTCAGGGATGGGACAGTGGAGCTGAGGCTCCTGGGAGATGATCACAAGGCCAAGAGCAGGATTTCAGGAGAGCAAGCTTTGGCCTGCTGAGGGACCTGCTTGGGTCCTATGGGATATGACCTTGGTGTCTGCAGTGCTTTTCTCACACATTTCCTCCCTCCTCTCTCCCACCTGCTGTTGTGCAGCGTTTTTTACCCTTTCTCAAATACAATATCCCAGAGGTGCTGCCAGCATCACTGAGTGGCTCAGATTTGGCAAGGAGTGGGTCCATTTTGGAGCAGCTGAAATGGGCTCTGTCTGACATTGGTCAAACTCCTGTTGTCTTCTCAGAGAGGTGACAACTGTAGCACACCCACACCCACCCCCCGTTCCAAGACTTTGCCATAAACCCAGCACGGGGTGACAGTGCGTTGGATGTTACAAAATAACTGATCGTGAAGAAGAAATTGTAAAGATCTTCTTTCAGCAACGCATGAAAGTCTCCAGTCAATGAGCAGGTTCCTATGGGGCACTGTAATTGCCGTGACAGTCACTGGCCAGGCAAATCTGCAGTTGCCAACAGTCCAAAGGATCTTGGGCCAAATGCTTAAGAGAGCTGCCTGATGGGCCAACAAGGGTGATGCTCACCTGGATCTGGTACCAACGAAGAAGGAAGAGATGGTGAGGGATGTGAACATGAGTGTCCACCTTGGCTGTTGTGACCAGAACACAGTGGGGTCCCAGGCACCAGAGGGGAGGGAGGAAGGCCAGCAGCAGAGCACAGGCTGGTGGGCTCCAGAGGAGAAGACTTTGACATACTGGGGGATGGCAGGTAGAGGTGGTGATGTGGTAAAGTCATGGAGGGTGAAGGATCTCAGGAAATCTGATCAGCCTTATAGGACAGGCTGCTCCAAGCACAAGAATGATCCCTCCGAGTACCCATAAAAAGAAGCATTTATCTTGTGAGGCTGCTCCTCTGAACTGATGGAGCTGCAGAGCAAAAAGGCATCACACAGGAGGTGGAAGCAGGGGAAGCTGCAAAGGAGGAATTTAGAAACCTTGGCCACGGATGCAGAGATGATTCCAAAGTTGCTCTGGACTTGATACCTAAAGGGGAGGCTGAGGGCAGCAAGATGAGCTGATACAGCTTCCTTACAAAAAAAAAAAAAGGAATAGACAGGGAGAACATGGGCTTGCTGCTGAACTTTATAGGGGCAGAATCAGACAGGACTGAGGTTCTTCATGGCTTCTTTGCCTCCATCTTCACCACCAAGGTCTCCTGCGACTTTGTTCCTGAAGACAGGAGTCTGGAGAACACCCAGCAGTGGATGGGGCTCAAGTCAGGGGTGACCTGAGCAAACTCAGACACCATTACAGAACAGGAGATGGGTCACTTGAACAGCTCCCTGAACACAAGTATCACTGTGCTGTGGCATCTGAGATTCCCAGGAACACCCACCTCTTGGTACAGAGGAGTGTGACTCCTCTTGAGGTGTCCTGGCCTGTCTCCTCGGTCAAGTGATCCTTTAGGCACCCACTTCTCTGACACATTCAGTCGTTCTCAGGAGATTCTCTAGATCAATATTCATTGGAGATTGTTGATACCAGCTGTTGTGGAAATAAGGGTTTTGGGAGGGTGATGGAAATATTAGAGATTTGGTTTTATTACTCTTTATTATGGAAATGCTCACTGTTTGGCTACAATTCTGAAATCTCTGAAATCATCCACACCAGACTTGAAGCGTTTAGGAAAGTGCTGCAGAGAGCATTGTCTTGAAAGGGCGTTTTGGATGTTACTTAGCCCTCTGCTGCCACGATCCTGAACTGCAGGTACTGAAAGAATGAACAAACCCGTCATGACCTGAAGGGCAGAAACAAACCCCAAGTTTCTGAGGGTGTTTGGGACCCCACGAAGGACCATTGCTGACACAAGCAGTCCCTGTCCCTGGAGACAATGGTCAGCAGTCGTAAAGGTGATATGGAGGTGCCACGTCAGCCCTTGACGTTTGTTCATCACCAGAATGGCCAAGCCCTGACCCCAGGACCAGACAAAGGAGACCCTTTCAGTCAAAGGTTTCTCAGGCTCTGCCTGTGGTCACTGTGAGTGTTTTGTGTTTTGGGGGTGGGTTTGGTGCCAAGTGCTGTTGCTTTAACCACAAGGCTCTGGTTTTCTGAGGACTTGGCAATGCCTGTGAGGTCCCCCAAACCCATTCAATTTCTTTCATACACCTCGCAATGGTCACCAATCACCTGAGCTGTCCCAGTCCCACACTTGCTTGAATCCTCTATTTGGATCCATACCCATCCCTCCAGGAGGTCCATGCATCCGCCAGGTTCATGGAAGAGTCCTGAGGTCCATCCAAGTGTGGGCAGTGTAAGAGAGGAGCAGAGCAGGATCAGCTCATGGGCCATGACTGAGCACAAACACCCCAGCAGCAGCCATTCCCCATCTCCCAGGCACAGCTAAGCCCACAGCATGCAAATGGCACTGCCATATATCCTTAGTCCAAAAAAGCCTGCCTTCTTTCCAAAATCAACAACAATCTTTCTACTATTCCTCTTTGACCCCCAGATATCAGCCGCATTCCACTTGTGGCTCAGACATGGTTGTAAGGATTTGCTGAAGTCATCAGCCGTCACCCTTTACTACCCCACATCTCCTGACCCTCTCCCACACCACACATGGCCGGTCACTGCTGCTCAGGGCCTCACGCTCTACAGAACAGGTCTTGAGCTTCTTGGTTCTTCCTGGTGCTTGTTATAATCTTCCTCACTCCCTCCAGATCTCACGGTGAGATTTCTTGTTCGTGACAGGGCCTTTGAAACCAACTCTTACAAAATGGTTGTCCTTCTGTGATCATCTGTGCAGAAGAAATGATCACAGAAAAGCACCAAATATGTCAAATCTGATGCCGAGTGAAATGCAATAAAACCTTGTTGAGCCAGCTCTGTAGCTCAGCAAGGAGTTTCTCCTGAGAAAGGGATCCAACCTCTGCCACTCTCTGCAGAGGCACATGAGCAGCGTCCATGCACCTGGGGACACAAAGGGTGACTTTTGCAAGATCACCCTCTATCTGGACCATTTAAAAATGTACCTGTGGATGGGGTATCAAGCCTTACAGTACAGCAGAGACTGGAGTTCTGAGCTCCCTTCAACTCCCTGTGTGACAGTCTGTAAAATTAATTAACCCAGTGAAAAAGTTGGTTTTGATTCTCTTCACAGCCAGAAGCACCACATGGCTCAGGAGACAATCCAGGATACCCAACCAGCACTCACATGCCCTGAACTTAAAGTTCAGGTGTTCCATGGAATCTCAGCAGACACGTCACGCTGATATCTGGGTTCAAGGAGCTGGTCAAGAGCCTCGTCTGCATTTCTGTAACGGTGGCTTTGCTGCCTGGCTGATGTGCAGACTCTGTACATGGATGCTGACACCTCTTGAACAACCTGCTCTGAAAGGATGAACAAGGTGGTGTTTTCTTTCTGGAAGGGTATTAGGACAGCAAACAAGAGGAAGCTGGATTGCAGGGAATGAAAAAGGATACAAACGTTGTGATCAGGGTTGTTTATGGTTACTTGTAAAGCAGCCTTGTGCCTCATGCGAATTATTTCTGTGATCAGAGGGAACCTGAGAGCTTTCTCCAAATCAGAAACATGAAGGGGAAGGAAGGAAGGAAGGACAGTGTCATTCAGTCTCTAAGGCACCTCAAGAGGTGTCTTGACCAACCTCCTCCTCAAAGCAGAGTCAGACCAGATTAGTGAGGGGTCTATACAAACACATTGTGGTAACTTTCTGATGTAGAATGGATGCGCACTGCTGGGAAACAGCTTCCAGTGCTTGACTGTCCTCAGGAATGCAAAGTTTTTCCCCTTATCAATTGTCCTTCTAAGCCAAACCATCCAAATTGCCTTTTACCCGTCTACTTGCACACTGACACAGACCGTAATATCCTAACTTGGGCACAAGCACATTGTAGGGGATGACGCTGAATGCCTTGCTGACTTCCAGGTAACAGACCACCCCTGCTCTGCCCACATCCAAACCCTTTCCTTTCCTCACTGAAAGCAAAGAGGATGGACAGGCACAACCTGCCCTGGGTAAACCCCGTCACCTTCTCTTCCAGACACCCAGAAATGGGGTCCCAGTGGACATGTTCTGGGGCACAGCCCTTAGTTCCCCTGCTCACCCATTGGTCATTCTGAAAAGTGCACACACTGTGTGAGAGCTGCCAGTGGTCAGGGAGTCCCCCCAGTCTCCATGAGCTTTCCAAGATGGTGGAGAGTGGCCTCCCTGTGACATCGTCCTGCTGTCTCAGCTCCTGGGATGCTGCCCCTGCTGTCCCATAGACTGGAAAGGGTAGTGTTAGTTCCAGTGGCCCCTGACTTGATCCCCATCCTATGCTGCTTGTCCTCCAGATTCCTGTCTCAAGTCACAGAGGCCTGGACACATTGCTGGTGAAGATACAGGACAACAGGACACAGGGATTCTCACCTCTTTCCCTTATTAAATTGATCAGTGGCCACACACTGTCTTTGTTTCTCCTTTAAGTGTTCTTGCAGTAGTAACAGCTCATTATGGGCCCTTGAACTCCCTTACAGGTCCAGACTGAGTTCTGATCTGGGCTGTTCTGTGCTTGGAGGCTGCTGTCCTTGCAGACCAGATGAACTCACTTCTGCCACCCTGCCTGGCAGTTCATTCCACCCGTGTCACAGCTCTGTCTGCAGCACTGACAGCTCCAGCTCCCCCAGTCAGGTCCCTGGCTGAGGACATTGCCTCACATCTGGGCTGAACCACCCCAGCTGTGGCACCAGCCCAGCTCTGACCTGCCACAAGAAACTGGTACCAAGTGTCCAAGAGCCCATGTGTGCAAAGGCTTTGCCTCAGAGCACAGACATGAGATGGTCAAAGATTGATGAATGTCTCTCTAGACCTAGGAGTATAAAACCAGAATATGATGCTTAAACTCATTCAAATGAAGAATTTCCCATCCACAGTTTACAGAAATTTGCTGTAACATTCCTGGTGTCCTGCCTAAAGATGGGACAAAAAAATATGATTCTCATACTGATTTATTTTTTAATACAGAGAACACAATGCTGGCAAGAAGTGTCTGTTTAGAGGAGAGAGAATCAACATCACTGATTACTTGAGGCTGTTTGAAGGGATGTGCCCTTGGAGCCCCAGGGACACATGGAGGGAACCCAGAGGGGACAGAGAAAGGGACATCATGGGCTGCTCCTGTGCTGCTGAGCTGGGCTGGGCTCCTGGGACAGAGGGAGCTCCTGGCAAGCGGCAGCGCTGCAGAGAGACAGCTCTGCCCAGGAGCAGCTCCTCTGCACAACGCAGCAGGGCTGAGGGCTCTGCCTGCAGCACCAAGGGCAGAGGAGCCAGGCACAGAGAGGGGAAAGGCAATGTAGGTGGTTCGCTGCTGAGGGCTCATTGAGAGACAAATCTTCACAGTCCTTACATGGTAAGTCTCTGGCTGTAGGACAATGCAGCTGCATTTCCTGGAGAGAGACCCTAAAGATGATTCATCCCACAATCTACAGGGTCTGTCAGGTCTTTCTCACAGTATCTCTGTTGTAGAGAAGAACACACTCCAGAGCAGGGCTTCCGTGCAGCACCATCAATGGGAAAGGGCATCATGGCACCTTCTGCTGAGGGTGACTGCAGGGGGAGCTCCCAGGGGTGCCCAGGGCTGTCCTGCAGAGCAGGGTCCCTGCACCCCAGGGCTGTGCCAGGGCAGGGACTCTGCCGCCTGCCAGGGTCAGCACTCAGCCTGCCCGGGGAGATCCCAACAATACTGAGGGGAGAAGATGTCACATGAAGGAGCAAGCCCGATAGGGCAGGAAATGTGTTTCTGCTGTGGAGATGGTGCTGTGTGGGTCAGGACTGCTCACACCTCCAGATCACCCCAAGATTTTTCCAGGGGGATGCCTCAAGGACAAGATCAGTGCAAGGATTACCAGACAGATAAGGAGCTTTCCTGCGCCTGTCTTTTCAGTTTCCTCTCCCAAGGAGTGGGGGGTGCAGGAAAGGATAAAATGAAAATGAGCTCTCATGCTTAAACAAGTCACTGAGACTCCTGAACTGCAACTCTGAGTGATCAGTACATCTGCCAGAAGGCTCATAACATCCCTTCACCACCCCTCTGCCTGTGCACAGCACCTGCATCACCTTGGCTGGACCCCTCAGCCTAGTCTGACCTGTCCTGTTTTCCAGCCTGCAAACAGGAAGATGCCCCCAGGCAGTGCCCTGTGAACAGGCAGGATCTGTAGGGCCGGGGGAGGGCACAGAGGGTGGGATGGGGTCTGTGAGCACTGACAGGGAAGAGGCATGGACAGGGAAACACCTCCCAGGGGGAGAATCTCCAGGCAGCAGGGAAATGATCAGAAATGAGAGGAAACTAAACCTGGAGTGGTTATGGGAGGGAGAACAGAGAAAAGACCCTGTGATCCTCTGCAGTGCCGATCCCTCCTGTGAGCAGCCCCCTGGCCTCCTGTCCCACCCAGCAAAGCCTCTGCCCTCAGGGCCGGGGGCTCCAAGGCATGAAGCAGCTCCTGTGCAGCCAGAGCTCCAGTTCCTCTGCAGAGCACAGGGGCTGAGAGCAGCTGCCCGGCAATGTTGGTGGCTGGGAGGTGGCTGCACAGCTGGGGAAGGGTGACGCTGTCTGAGTGCCCGGCTGCCTCTGCCCTGGCCTCTCTCACACCCACCCTCACCGCATTGTCCTTCTTGCTCCCCTGCTCTGGGTCACTGCTGTTGGGATCTTGTTCTTGCTGTCAGGCTCTCTCGGGATGGCAGTTTCAGCTGCAGAGTCACAGCCTGACCTTGTGGGTCCTTTCCTGCAGGTGTGTCCATGGGAACGGTTGTCCCAGCTTTTCTCTGCTCTGTGGAGCCGTGGGCAATGCAGTCTGTGGGGATGGGGAATGAGCTGAATCTCCCTGAATCAAATGCCGACATTAGGACTGTTGGCTGTGTCACTGAGGTTTCCTTCCAAGCTGTGAGTTTCCATCCAGGATGCAAACCTGTCCTACAGCATGTGTGTGTTATGTGAAATCCCCACAGATAAGCACAAAGCTGCTGTGACAGAGAAAATGCTGTTTGGTTTTTGAAATGAGCCATGTGTGTCCTGGTTCGAATGTGAATGCTGAGACCTTAGGAAAGGGTGAGACATGTTTTGGTTCCATTTGACAAAGATGAACCCCAGCTGGAGGAAGGTCTGGAAGAAGGAGAAGGGGGTGTGGAGTAGGGGGAGGATGTGTGAGAAATGGCTTTGATTTCCTCAGAGAAGTCTCCTCTTACTTGTCTGTTTTGCCCTGTGACAGTGCCCCATGTGCAGAGCCAGCAAATGCCCAACAGCAGCTCCATCACCCAGTTCCTCCTCCTGCCGTTCACAGACACACGGGAGCTGCAGGTCTTGCACTTCTGGCTCTTCCTGGGCATCTACCTGGCTGCCCTCCTGGGCAACGGCCTCATCATCACCACCATAGCCTGGGACCAGCACCTCCACACCCCCATGTACTTTTTCCTCCTCAACCTCTCCCTCCTCGACCTGGGCTCCATCTCCACCACTCTCCCCAAGTCCATGGTCAATTCCCTCTGGGACACCAGGAACATCTCCTATACAGGATGTGCTGCCCAAGTCTTTTTTCTCTTGTTCTGTGCTACAGCAGAATATTCTCTCCTCACCATCATGTCCTACGACCGCTACGTTGCCATCTGCAAACCCCTGCACTACGGGACCCTCCTGGGCAGCAGAGCTTGTGTCCACATGGCAGCAGCTGCCTGGGCCACTGGGTTTCTCTATTCTCTGCTGCACACGACCAATACATTTTCACTGCCACTGTGCAAGGGCAATGCCCTGGGCCAGTTCTTCTGTGAAATCCCCCACATCCTCAAGCTCTCCTGCTCGCACTCCTACCTCAGGGAAGCTGGGCTTATTGTTGTCAGTGTCTTCTTAGTTTTTTTATGTTTTGTGTTCATTGTGGTGTCCTATGTTCAGATCTTCAGAGCCGTGCTAAGGATCCCCTCTCAGCAGGGATGGCACAAACCCTTTTCCACCTGCCTCCCTCACCTGGCTGTGGTCTCCCTGTTTGTCAGTACCGCCGTATTTGTCCACCTGAAGCCCCCCTCTCTTTCTTCCTCATCCCTGGACCTGGTGGTGTCTGTTCTGTACTCGGTGGTGCCTCCAGCAGTGAACCCTCTCATCTACAGCATGAGGAACCAGGAGCTCAAGGATGCCTTGAGGAAACTAATGACGGGATGCATTTGAAGTGCTCATCAACTGCTCTCTAACAGATAACAGTTTTAATGTAACTCATTAGAGGCCCAGACTTCTGGGTGTGTGTGTTAGTGGTATTTATTTTTTAATAAATCATGATATTTTTGTCATCCGCTTTCTAATCCATCGCTTCAGACAAGCCAGAAGGGAAAGACTCCAGCCTGGCTGAACAGAGAGTTTCAGGTGGAACTCAGGAATAAAAGAATTCAAAACCTATGGAAGGAGAGTCTGGCAAGCCAGGAGATATACAGGGATGTCATGAAGCTGTTCAGGAAGGAATCAGAAGGGCCAAAGCCCAACTGGAGCTGAATCTGTCCAGTGCCATAAAGGAAAAATAATATTTCTATAAATACATTATCCACACAAGGAAGGTAAAGAGAAACGTCATCCTTTATTGGATGCAGGAGGAAACACAGTGACAAGGATTAGGAAAAGGCTGAGGCCTTCTTGCCTCAGTCTTTAATAGTCAGAACAGTTGTGCTCCAGGTCCGCAGCCCCCTGAGCCAGAAAACAGGGATGGGGAGCAAATTGAAGCTCAAAAAATCCAAGGGAAATGGCTGGTGACCTGCTACAACACTTGAATACCCACAAGTCTATGGGGCCAGATGGGATACACCAAGGGTGCTGAGGGAGCTGGCGGAGGTGATCACTGAGCCTCTTTCCATTATCTACCAGCAATCCTGGCTAAGTGGGGCGGTCCCGGTTCACTGGAAGTTGGTGAAAGTGACACCCATCTACAAGACAGGACATAAGAAGGATCTAGGGAACTATAGTCCTGTCAACCTGACCTCAGTCCCAGGGAATAGTATGGATCATATCATCCTGAGTGCCATTATGTGGCAGACACAGGACAACCAGGTGATCAGTCCTAGGCAGCATGGGTTTAAGAAAGGCAGGTCCTGCTTGACAAACCTGATCTCCTCCATGACAAGGCACCCTGTATAGGGGATCAGGGAAGCTTTAGTAAGACTTTGACACAGTTTCCCACAGCATCTCCTGGAGAAGCTGCAGCTCATGGCCTGGATGGTGTATCTGCGATGGATAAAGAACTGGCTGGAGGGTCGGGCCCAAGGAGTTGTGGTGAACGGAGCCAAATCCAGTTGGTGGCCGGTCATGAGTGGTGTCCCCAGGGCTCAGTATTGGTGCCAGTTCTGTTTAATTTCTTTATCAAGGATTTAGACAAGGGGATCACGTGCACCCTCAATAAGTTTGCAGATGACACCAAGTCTGTTGGGAGTGTTGACCTGCTAGAGGGTAGGAAGTCTCTACAGAGAGATCTGGATCAGGTGGATCAATGGGCTGAGGCCAATTGTATGAGGTTCAACAGGGCCAAATGCTGGGTCCTGCACTTGGGTCACAACAACCCCAGGCAGCGCTACAGGCTGAGGGAAGAACGGCTAGAAATTTGTTGAGGACGGAAAGGACCTGGGGCTGTTGTTGACAGTGGTTGAACCTAAGCCAGCATGTGCCCAGGTGGCCAAATAGGGCCAGTGGTATCCTGGTTGGATCAGCAATAGTGTGGCCAGCAGGACTAGGGCAGTGATTGTTCTCATGTACTGAGGACTGGTGAGTCTGCACCTCGAGTCCTGGGGTCAGCTTTGAGCCCCTTATGACAAAAAAGACCTTGAGGTTCTGGAGCAAGTTCAGAGAAGGGAACGGAGTTGGTGAGGGGCTGACGAGCAAGTGTGATGAGGAGCAGTTGAGGGAACAGGAGATGTTTAACCTGGAGAACAGGAGGCTGAGGGGAGACCTTATGAGTGTCCACAACTACCTGAAAAGAGGTTGGAACATGGAGGATGTTGATCTCTTCTCCCAAGTACCGAGGGATAGGACAAGACGGAATGGCCTTAAGTTGTGCCAGGGGAGGTTTAGATTGGACATAACGAAACGCTTCTTCATGGAAAAGGTTGTGAAGCAGTGACTAGGGTTCCCAGGGAAGTGGTTGAGTCATCATTCCTGGGGGTGTCTAAAAGATGTATAGAGAAGGTTCTCTGGGAAATGGTTTAGTGCTAGAGTTAGGTTATGGTTGGACTTCATGGTCTCCTCTAAATAAAATGATTTTATGGTTCTACGATCCTGTGATTCTATGCTTGAAGGGCTATTTCCCAGATGGTGGAGCTTTCCTTGGAGATAGGAATCATAGAAGCATAGAGAGTGTTGGAAGGGAGCTTCAAAGGTCATCTAGTCCGACTCCCCTGCCATGGGCAGGGACATCTTCAGGCAGATCAGGCTGCTCAGAGTCCCATCCAGTCTGGCCTGGGAATTCTTCAGGGATGGGGCATCCACCACCTCTCTGGGCAACCAGTGGTTGTGTTTCATCACCCGCATTGTGAAAAATGTCTTCCACATGTCTGGCCTCAGTCTCCCCTCTTCTAGTTCAAAACCATCACCCCTTGTCCTATCACAACAAGCCCCGCTAAAAAGTCTGTTCCCATCATTCTTATCGACATGTTTTAAGTACAGAAACATGGGAATAAGGTCTCCCAGGAGCCTTCTCTTTTCCAGGCTTAACAACCCCAACTCTCCCAGCCTGTCCTGCCAGCAGAGCTGTTCCATCCCTCTGATCATCTTGGTGACCCTGCTCTGGACCCTCTCCAACAGTTCCATGTCTTTCCTGTACTGAGGGCTCCAGAGCTGGATGCAGGAGGTCTGGTGGGGTCTCACCAGAGTGGAGCAGAATCCCCTCCCTTGACCTGCTGGTCATGCTCCTTTGGATGCAGCCCAAGATACATTTGACCTTCTGGGCTGCAAGCACACATTGATGGCTCCAGTCCAGTCTTTCACCCACCAATTTCCCCAAATCTTTCTTGTCAAGGCTGCTCTCCATCCCTTCATCCCCAGCCTGTACTGATACCCAGGGTTGCCCCAGGAGATGCAGGACCTTGCGTTTGGTCTTGCTGAAGCTCAGGAGACTCACATGAACCCACTTCTCCAGCTTATGCAGGTCCCTCTGAATGCCCTACTGTCCCCCAGGTGTATCAGCAACGCCACTCTGTTTGGTGTCATCTGCAAACTTGCTGAGGATGCACTTGATCCCACTATGCCACTGATGAAGATAATAAATGGTACTGATCCCAGTATGGACCCATGAAGGACACCACTTGTCACCAGTGTCCGTCCAGACATTGTGCCATTGACACTCTCTGGGTGTGACCACTGAGACAGTTCCTCATCCGCAGAACAGTCCAGTCATCAAATCCATATCTCTCCAATGTAGAGAGAAGGATGTGGTGAGGGACTATTTCAAAGGCTTTACAGAAGTCCAGATAGATGGCATCCATAGCCCCTCCTTTGTCCACTGATGTAGTTACTCTATCGTAGAAGGCCACTGGGTTAGTCAGGCAGGACTTGCCCTTGGTAGAGATGTGCTGCCTGTCTCAAATCACCTCCCTGTCCTCCTTGTGCCTTAGCACAGCTTCTAGGAGGATCTGTTCCATGATCTTCCCAGGCACAGGTAAGAGGCTGACAGGTCAGTACTTTTCAGGGTCCTCCTTTCTACAGCAGAGAAACACTGCCACAGAGCACAGCTTGGAACGTGGAGACTGTACATGAGGAGGGAGAAATGTGACCCAAATGGCAGTGCTGTGGCACAAGAAATCATCCAGGAGGAGCATAAGATCAGTCCATGTCCTTGTGTTTCAAGGAACAGAGCATGAGACTGGAGACACATCAGTCAACGTTTGGAAATACCAGGGCGAGAGCAAGGGGAGGAAGCGAGATGGGTGTCTACAGCCTGCAGGGAAACAGAAGCAGCTGTGAGACAGTGTAGGACAACCTGTGGTGGAGATGGCAAAGGGCACTGGCAAGGCTGGATGTCACCAAGAGAACCCAAGTCTTTGTCCCCTTGGCTATGGCCATGGCCTCTGCCACCAAGGCCTGTGAGGAGACATGTTGTCCTGAGGCACTGGGGCACCTCATGGCCTCCTTGCACACCCCCAGGAAGGCTGGGAACTGTCACACCATTGTCCTTCACTCAGCATCACACAGGCCACATACCCCTGGCCCAGGAAGAGCCCTGAGCAATGTGTGAGGGACAGGATCTGCCTTCCCAGGGGCTGGGGGTCAGGCCTTGGCCTCTCTGCTTCACCCAACAAAACCAGGGTTTTCTCAGCACCTCAGCTGCCTGCACATTTCCCTTTGTTTATCTGGCACCATGGCCTCCAATTCTCTGCTCTAACGAGTCCCTGGGGAGGCTCTGCTGGTACTTGCCCTCAGTGGAACTCATTAATACTTCAAGGTACTTAGTACTTTTTTCTTCTGGCTTTGACTTCTGGAAAGGTTTGTGCAATCTCCTCCCAGCACATGAGTAATGTTCAAGGACTCAGCACCAAATGCACCATGGGGCTCATTACACTGAAGAAAGCTCTATCAAACCATGTCTCTTCTTGTAATTGTCTTTCAGTCTTCTCTAGTTAATCAGAGAGTTTTCTTGGTGTAATAATGGAGAATGATTTCAAAAAGCTTCTGACAACAATGTCTTTCTATTGTAAAGGGTGCATTTTATTACTTATCAGTTTGCAGAAGACCTGATTGCAGCATTATCTGATGTGGATCCAGGGTCTCTCCTAAGCAGGTCTGGACTGGCTGGAGAAGCTGTCCCTTGAGCTCTCACACCGTGTGCACAACCTTGCTCCTCACCTCCCCAACCCCATCGTTTCTCTCATTGGCCCCCTGGGCCTTGCATCCCTTTTCCTTACACCAGACTTCTCCACTGCAGTCTGCAGCTGGACGTGCCAGCTCCTTTGCACCTGCTCCCACCTGCTCTCCTTGGAGACCTGGCTGCACACAGCAAACAGGGACTTTGCTTTACCTTTGAACTAACAAAATAACACTGATGAGAGTCATGATTAAAACACATCCTCAACTGTACACCATGGACAAACTGCCACCACTGAGGTTCACCTTCTCCAAGGCAGAACCGTGCAAGAAATGTTGTAGATAGGAAGGTAATTATAAAATAAACACAATAAAAGAGTTGGCTAAAGACAGAATTAGACAGAGTACTGAAAGACAAGAAAACTTATAACTCCTTGAAACTGAAAGCAGCAACTGGATTGTGGAAAAGTGTCTGAGTGATCAAACTGTAAGAGGAAGGGAACCCCAGAGAGCAATCGCAAGTGCTTGTGTGCAGATCAGCTGCTGGAAATGGGACTTCAGACATGGTCGGTTTAGTTAGGGCAGGAGGAAATACCTGGAAGATGAGGGAGATCAGATGCGCAGCCTGATAGAGAGAGTGCTGAGAAGGCAAATCTAGTGGAAGATCAGTAGTTCTCCTGTTGCTCTTAATGCACATGCTGAATAGTCTCATTTTGATCTCATGGGAAAACACTGGTATTTAAAATATTCAAAACAAAGAAAGGAGAAATAAAACACCAACAATATGTGATGCTTAAAGTTGCAACAAGACAGTTCCTTCACTCTACATCTTTCATTTGATTTCTTTTTCCCTTCAGTTTTTAAAAATGTTCTCTAGATTTCTGTCCTGCCAAAGCATCCAGCATTAAAAAGATAATCCTTTTTCTTTCGTGGAGTCGAAGGCACCAAACAATCCACTGCCATGGACTGTCAGTGCCACTTTTTACCCTTGGCACAGAGTGAGTCCTGCTGGAAGCTGTTGGCCACTCTTGCCTGACGGAGGGAAGAAGGAGAAAAAGGTTAATTGAACTGTTCTCTTTTTAGATGGTCATATTGACAGTCATCTTAACACACCTGTGTTATATGTCTTTCTATGTGGTCATGAGCTCCCTTTGAACCTGAATGACACTGCCCTTCCTTCCCCTTCATGTTTTCAGTTTAGAGATTCTCCCTGACCACAGGAACAATTCACATGAAGTGCAGGGCTGCTTTACAAGTACCCCTGAACAGTCCTGACCACATTCCTTTTCGTTTGACCCAACCCAACTTGTTCTTTTTTGCTATACTAATGCTCTTCCAGAAAACACTGCCCATTTTGTTAATCCTCTCAGAGCAGGTTGTTCAAGAGGTGTCAGCATCCATGTGCAGAGTCTGCACATCAGCCAGGCAGCAAAGCCACCACTGCAGAAATGGAGACAAGGAACTTGACCAGCTCCTTGAACCCAGATATCAGCGTGAGGTGTCTGCTGAGACTGCAGTGAACATCTGAACTCGAAGAGCAGAGCATGTGAGTCCCCATTGGGTATCCTGGCTTGTCTCCTGACCCATGGGGTGCTTCAGGGTGTGAAGAGAACCAAAAAAGCCATTTGACTGGGGTAGTTCCATTTTACACGTGTCACACTGGGCAGGTGAAGGGAGCTCGGAACTCCAGACTCTGCTGCACAGTTGGGACTTGAGAGACTGGATACGCATGTAAAAGTGTTGTGTAAGTGTACATCACATAAACATTCTGACTTCCTTTGTGCCTTTGCACTGACCTGGGATCTGTTCCTTGGCCTTCTTTGCCTCAAAAAGAAACTGTTCTCATATGCCACCTCCACATCACACCAGGGAAAATAAAAAAGGAGGAAAGTTATGAAAGAAGCATGATTTTGGGGTAATTCTTTCCAACAGGTGTAATCTTTAGATGATTAAAATAAAGGTGAGACGAAAAGCATTGCTCCAAGAACTTATTTCAGGACACAACTACTGAGGCATAGTAGATGTTTTGAAAAGTAAGAATGACTGTTAGGAATGCAATTAAAGAGCTTTACTTCATAACCATCATCAGTGAGAATAAGGAGTTCCCTGTTACTGTTTTTAGTGATAGCACCACTGTTCAAAACCATCTTTCAGAGCATCTCTGTTGTCCCTCGGCTCCAAAGCTCAGCCTGCTCAGATTTTGAAGGGATTGCTTCAAACCCCTGTGACCCAAATCTCTACAACTGTCTCTCCTCAACAGCCCTTTACCCCAGGAAGGGGAAAACTCCCAATGCAGGCACCAACCAGTGCCCAACCTGCCTGGAGAGTCAGGACAGCTGTGCCACACAACAGCAGCCTCTGAGGGAAGCTGGAGGTGATGGAATTGAAATGGTTTCAAACCAAATCATAGAATCATAGCATAATGGAATCATTTAGGCTAGAAGAGACCCTTGAGAACATGGAGTCCAACTGTAAATCAAACACTGTCAGCTCCACCACTATACCAGATCCCTAAGTGCCACATCTCCACATCGTTTAAATACCTCCAGGGATGGAACCCCAAATACTGAGCTGTCAGGACACCATTGGCTGCAGTTGGACATAAGATACTGGTCATGACTGTGAGTTCAGCCCTCGGTGGCAGAATGTCTCACACCCTCACTGAGGAGGGCAGGGGGTTGGGAGATGGGAGCACGTTTCAGTTTCCAGATCCCAGCACAGAGCCCAAACCATCCTACCCTTGAACTCTGGCATCCCATTTCCTGAGATACAAAGCTGGTGGCCTTCTGAGGATAATCAGGTTAAAAGGCATGAGAAGTCCTTCAAATGTTTGCATAACTTATCTAGACACAGGGGTAACTCACCAGGTCTTTACGGCATTTGACTCGGCATCAGTTTTGACATAATGGGTGCTGTCCTGTGACTGCCTTTTCTGCACAAATGATCATAAAAACACAACCATTAAGTAAGACATGGCCATAGGGGGCTGTTATGGACAAGAAAGCTCACCATGAACTCTGGAGAGAGCAAAGAAGTTTATTATTATCACCATGACGAACCAAGAAGCTCAAGGCCTCTTCTGAAGAGCGGGAGGCCCTGAGCAGCCATGATTGGCCATTGTAGGTGTGGGAGAGGGTGAGGGCATGTCAGGGAGAAGCAGTGAGATGGCTGATGGCTTCAGTGAATCCTTACAGCCATGTCTGAGCCCAGAAATGGAAAGCAGTTGATGTCTGCAGGTGGAGGAGGAACAGGAGGAAGAATTTCCTGGGAATATGGAAGGAAGAAAGCCCTCTCTTTGGTTAATCATGTATGGCAGTGACATTTCCATCCTGTGGGCATGGCTGTGCCTGGGAGATGGGGAATGGCTGCTGCTGGGGTGTTTGTGCTCAGTCATGGTCCATGAGCTGACCCTGCTCTGCTCCTCTCTTACAGTGCCCACACTTGGATGGTCCTCAGGAATCATCCATGAGCCTGGACGATGCATGAACCTCCTGGAGTGATGGGTATGGATCCAAATAGAGGATTCAAGCAAGTTTGGGACTGGGACAGCTCAGGTGATTGGTGACCATTGCCAGGTGTATGAAAGAAGGTGGATGAGTTATGAGGAACTCACAGGCATTTGCAGCTCCACAGAAAACCAGAGCCTTGCTGTTAAAGCAACAGCAGTTCACATAAAACCAACTCCCAAAATACAAAACACACTGACCACAGGAAAAACCTTGATAAATATTTGAGAAAGATCTACCAGGTCCCAGGGGTCAGATCTCAGCCATTCTGGAGATGAACAAGCATCAAGGGCTCACATGGCATCAGAGCCACCTCCACATGGCCCTCCCCACCTCTAACCAGTGTCTCCAAGTCTTTCCTTGACCAGCCTCCAGGGACAGGGACCTGCACTGGTTGTTTCCTTCACAGCTGTGTCAGCGATGGCCCTTCATGGGGTCCTAAACACCCTCAGAAACTTGGGGTTTGCTTCTACCTTTCACTTCATCAGAGGTTTGTTCATTGTTTCAGTAGCTGCAGTTCAGGATCATGGCAGCAGAGGGCTCATGAACATCGAAAATGCTCTTACAAGCTAAGGCTCTGTGCAGCATTTTCCTAAAATTTTCAAGTCTGGTGTGGATGATTAGAGAGATTTCAGGAATAGCCAAACAGAAAGTATTTCCATAATAAAGAGCAAGAAATCAGTATTTCTTCTGTTTCCTTCCCTGCTCACCCTTCCCTTCCTTTCCAGAGCTGTTCATCTCAGCAGTTTCGTTTTCATACAGTTCTGGAGAGTCTCCTGATAAAGACTGAATATAATGGAAAAGTGGGTGCCTAAATCACCATGTGAATGAGGAGACAGGCCAGGACACCTCAAGAGGAGTCACACTCCTCTGGACCAAGAGGTGTTCCTGGGAATCTCAGGCAACAGAGCACAGTGACACTTGTGTTCAAGGACCTGGTCAAGTGACCCATCTCCTTTTCTGTAATGGTATCTGAGTTTGCTCAGGTCACCCCTGACTTGAGCCCCATCCACTGCTGGGTGTTCTCCTTTAGGATTAAAATCCCAGGAAACCTTGCTGGGAAAGATGGGGGCAAAGAAGCAATGAAGAACCTCAGTCCTGTCTGAATCTACTCTTACGAAGTTCAGCAGCAGACCCATGATCTAGACAGGGTGTCTGTTCTTTTACTGCAAATGAAGCAATGTCAGCTCATCTTGCTGCCCTCAGACTCCCATTCAAGGATCAAGCCCAGGCCATCTTTGCCATCATCCCTACATCCATGTTATAAATGTCTTCTTCTGCAGCTTCCCCTGCTTCTACCTCCTGTGTGCTGCCTTTTTGCCCTGGAGCTCCATCAGTTCAGACAAGCACCCTCAATGAGATAAATGCTTCTGTTCATGGGTGCTTGGAGAGAAAATTCTTTGCTTGGAGCAGGCTGCCCTGTAAGGCTGATCAGATTTCCTGAGCTCCTTCACCCTTCAGACCTACTTTCTACTTCCAGACCTACTTCCTACTTTGCCCACCATCCCCCAGTATGTCAAAGTCTTCTCCTCTGGAGCACACCAGGCTGTGCTCTGCTGCTGGCTTTCCTCCCTCCCCTCCGGGGTCTGGGACCCCACTGTTTCCTGCTCGCGACAGCCAAGGTGGACACTCATGTTCACATCCCTCACCAGCTCTTCCTTCTTCATCAGTACCAGATCCAATTGAGCATCACCCTCATTGGCCCACCAGGCAGATATGTTAAGAAGTTGGCCCAAGATCCTTTGCACTGCTGGCACCTGCAGCTTTGCCTGGCCAGGTAATGTCAGGGCGATTACAGTTCCCCATAGGAACCTGCTCATTGACTGGAGACATCCTAAGGTTGCTGACAGAAGATCTTTTCCATTTCTTCTCCATGATAGAGTAGTTTGTAACATCTAACTGGATTTACATGGTGAAGTCTTGGAACTGGGGGTGAGTGTGTCTGTGCTACAGTTGTCACCGCTCTGAGAAGACAACAGGTGTTCAACTGACATCAGACAGAGCCAGTTTCAGCTGGCTCCAAGATGGACCCACTTCTGCCAAATCTGAGCCACTCAGTGATGCTTGCAGCACCTCTGGGATATTGTATTTGAGAAAGGGTAAAAAACACTGCACAACAGCAGGTGGGAGAGAGGAGGGAGGAGATGTGAGAGAAAAGCACTGCAGACACCAAGGTCATATCCCATAGGACCCAAGCAGGTCCCTCAGCAGGCCAAAGCTTGCTCTCCTGAAATCCTGCTCTTGGCCTGGTTATCATCTCCCAGGAGCCTCAGCTCCACTTTCCCATCCCTGACTGTTCCATCCTGACAAACGCTTTGTGGTTTGTAAGTGTGAAGTCCCACAGGGCACCTCACCCCACTGACCCCTCAGTCACCTCTGTCAGGAAGATGTTGTCAATGAGCTCCAACCCCTCCTGGATGGCTCGTACCTTGCAGATTTTGGGATATCTCAGGTCTGCCATGAGGACACGGCCCTGAAAACATGAGGCTTCTTTCATTTGTCTGAAGGAGGCCTCATCTAATTCCTCTTCCTCATCACTGAGTCAGTAGCTGACGTCCAGTGACCACAATGCCCATGATGTTCTGCCCTCTCTTGCTGACTCCTCAACCTTCAGCTGACATTGTCTGTCCCCAGGCTGAATTTCATGCATTCCTGCTGTTCTCTCACAAGAAGGGAATCTACGCCTGTGAGTCCAAACCTCTGACATTATGAGTAGCAGACCCCCAAGACCCCACAGTTTCTCCAGGAGATGGAATTTGTAGTGTCCTGTAACTCCTTATCCTGTTATCTTGGGAGAGAAACCCCTATCAGGATAAACCATCTGCATGAAAACATTAACAGCTGAGCAAATGGAGCTTCAGTCCAGGGAGAGTCCAGCTCTTGTGAATATCTGGTATTCGGCCAGCAGAAAGCTCTGAAGCTGTACAAAGAGAAGTGACCAGTGCTGTATCAGGGTGGGACAATAACCCCATCCATCAGGACAGAGCAGGACCTGACACGCTGAGCAGTGACCCTGAGGAGAAGGGCCTGGGCACTCCAAGGTCCCCACACCAGCCCGTGGTGCACGCTCACCATGAACAAGGCAGCTGCACACGGGGCTGCATGAGGAGGACCGTGGGGACCCAGACACCTGGAGTTCTCATCCCATTCGGTTCAGCACTGGTGTGACCCCACACACACGGGGGTGTGCCAGTGTGCAGCTTCCCAGTTTGGAGAAGCAGGGAGGAACTGGAGAGTGCAGGGCTGTGCCAAGGCAGGTTCAGCACCTTGTGCACATGGTGTGGGATGCTGAGGGACCTGGGCTGCTTTGGCCCAGCAGCGCTGGGGAGGCTGCAGCAGTGCAGGAGTAGCCTGAGAGTGCTTGAAGGGTGGTTTCAGAGGTGGTGGAGGTTTTCTGCCTAGTGGGAAAGAGCATGAGAAAGAAATAATGGCCCAAAGTGCAGCTGGGGAGGTCCAGGCTGGACATGAGCAGAAAGGAATGTGACTGGAAGGGCAGTGCTGTGGTGGAGCAGGTCAGCAGAGGGAGTCTGCATCAGCCCAAGGCTTTGTGCTCCAAGGAACAGCTGGGGAGGATGCAGAGATCTCAGCAAAGGAAGGAAGATGCTCAGACAAGAGCAAGGTGGGGCAGCAGGGGGGATGTCTGCAGCCTGCAGGGAAAGAGGTGCAGGGGATGCCACAGCACAGGACAGGCTGTGGTGGAGATGATCAAGGGACGTAAAGAGGCTGAAAGCCCCTACCAGACATGAGCTCCTTCTCCACTTTGCTATGGCTGTTGTCTGCACCTCTGATGCCTGTGAGGAGACACCTTGTCCTTCCAGCACAGGGGCCTCATGGCCTCCTTTCCCCAGTCAGGAACCTGGGAGGTGTTGGACCATAGTCCTGCCCTTGGCCTTGCACAGTCCCACATCACACTGTCCAGGAAGGGCCCTGGGCAACGTGGGAGGGACAGGATCTGATTCCCAGGGCTGGGGGTCAGGGTTTGGCCTTTTGGTTAATGAAACACATCCAGGTTTACTGATCATCAGAGACATCTTTACTTTGCTTTTCCTGACCTCCAGTTTTCTTCTGTATCCAAACCTGGTATTGTTTCTCAATAGGTTCCCTCAGTGGGACCCATTAACAGTACAAAAAACTTTGGAGTTTGAATCTGATTTTGACTTCTTGAGAAGTTTCTTCACCTTCCCCTCAGGGTCTGAGGTCCATGGACTCAGCACCAAACCCACCAGAGGGGTCATTAAAGGGCCTTGGGCTGCTCCTGTGCTGCTGAGCTGGGCTGGGCTCCTGGGACAGAGGGAGCTCCTGGCAAGCGGCAGCACTGCAGAGAGACAGCTCTGCCCAGGAGAAGCTCCTCTGCACAGCGCAGCAGGGCTGAGGGCTCTGCCTGGGGATCTCAGGGAGACGAGCAAGGCAGAGAGAGATTACAGGTGGTCAGGACTGGGAGGATGACTGAGAGCTCACTGGAGGAGAAACCTTTGCAGCCCTTGCCATGGTAAGTCTCTGGGTACAGGGCAATGCAGCAGTAGCTCCTGGAGCCATCTCCTAAAGTTAGTCAGGCACAGCTGGTGGGATCTGTAAGGAGGGGGCTCTTGTCAGGCAATGTTGAACAGCTGTGAAGCTGGGTGAGCACCCAGGGGTGCCCAGGGCTGTCCTGCAGAGCAGGATCCCTGCACCCCAGGGCTGTGCTGGGACAGGGACTCTGCCGTCTGCCAGGGTCAGCGCTCAGCCTGCCCAGGGAGATCCCCTGGCAGAAGCTGCTGGGGAAATGAGCATTCGCCCATAAGGGCAGGAAAGGTGCTTCTGCTGTGGAGAGGGTGCTGTGTGGGTCAGGGCTGCTCAGAGCTCCAGATCACTCCACAGACACTACAGAGAGTCCTTCTGAACCACAACATCAAGACAGCAACAGCTGCAAGGGAAGGAGTCTGTGCTTTCAGTTTTCCACTCTTGGTTGTCTGGGTGTGCAGTGGGAGATGGGGATTTATTTCTCTCTTTGGAGAAGACACTGAGACCCCAGTTCTCATTAGGACTTGTCTGAGCTGCTCCTGAGCCCCTGCACACACAGAGCTGCCCCTGGGCAGTGCCAGGAGGTGTGAGCAGGACAGAGCTGAGCACACAGCGGGTGGGATGGGGTCTGTGACACTGACAGGGAGGAGACCCTGGGACAGAGACACAGCTGCAGGAGCACAGACATGGACAGGGAGAGGGTGATAGACCAGAAACGCCTGGGAGGGGATTCAAGACCCCCCTGCCATCCCCTGCAGTGCAGACACATTTCCCAGTGCAACCCCTGGTCTCCTCTCCTCCCCAGCAGAGCCTCTGCCCCAAAGCCATGGGGTCCAGGTCACGAGTCCACCTCAGCAGCTGCACCTCCAGGTGAAGCGTTCCTGGAACGTGGAACACAAAAAGGTGCTAAAAGTACTTGCTCTACAGTGTCATTAAGTGAGTGGGAGCGGCACAGCCGGGTAAGGAGAAGGTTCCACAGCATGCCCGTCTGCCTTTGTGTCCTTGCTTTATTTTTTCGTAGCACTGCAGTGTCCTTCCCTGTTTCTACACCTGTCCCTGGTGCTCTTGCTCTCTGTGGTTGGGGTGGGAGAGTGGGTCAGTTTTAGTTCTGACACCAACTCAGGCGGTTTTGCCCCAGAGCTGTGTTCATGGAAATGAGATGTCCAAGCTGCATTTTAAACTGTGATGAACTGTTTTTCTCACTTGGTAAAAAGAGAGAATGAGCAGAAACATCCCTCCATCAGGGAGGGGTTTTTCCATGAGAAACAGCCTGTTTATTTTCTTCAGAGAAGTCTCCCCTAACTTGTCACAGTCTTTTGCTCCTTGCACAGGGCCTCATGCCCATAGACAGCAAATGTCCAACAGCAGCTCCATCACCCAGTTCCTCCTCCTGGCGTTCACAGACACACGGGAGCTGCAGCTCTTGCACTTCTGGCTCTTCCTGGGCATCTACCTGGCTGCCCTCCTGGGCAACGGCCTCATCATCACCACCATAGCCTGGGACCAGCACCTCCACACCCCCATGTACTTCTTCCTGCTCAACCTCTCCCTCCTTGACCTGGGCTGCATCTCCACCACTGTCCCCAAATCCATGGCCAATTTCCTCTGGGAAACCAGGACCATCTCCTTTTTAGGATGTGCTGCACAGCTCTTTTCATTTGTGTTCCTGATAATAGCAGAGTACTCTATGCTCACCATCATGTCCTATGACCGCTATGTTGCCATCTGTAAACCCCTGCACTACGGGACCCTCCTGGGCAGCAGAGCTTGTGTCCACATGGCAGCAGCTGCCTGGGCCACTGGGTTTCTCAATGCTCTGCTGCGCACGGCCAATACATTTTCACTGCCACTGTGCAAGGGCAATGCCCTGGACCAGTTCTTCTGTGAAATCCCCCACATCCTCAAGCTCTCCTGCTCACACTCCTACCTCAGGGAAATTTGGCTTCTCATGTTTAGTGCTTCTTTTTTTGTGGGATGTTTTGTGTTCATTGTGGTGTCCTATGTGCAGATCTTCAGGGCCGTGCTGAGGATCCCTTCTGAGCAGGGACGGCACAAAGCCTTTTCCACCTGCCTCCCTCACCTGGCTGTCATCTCTCTGTTTGCCAGCACTGGCATTTTTGCCTATCTGAAGCCCCCCTCCATCTCTTCCCAATCCTTGGACCTGGTGGTGTCTGTTCTGTACTCGCTGATACCTCCAGCAGTGAACCCCCTCATCTACAGCATGAGGAACAAGGAACTCCAGGGTTCCGTGTGGAAACTGATAACTGGATGTTTTCAATAACAAACAGCAACAAACTCTCATTTTCTCCATAGCAGTTATAGTTTAACTCACTGCAGGCTCAGCCATTCTTGTTCTCTTGTTGTTCTTGTCATGTTTTGTGATAATGTTGTCATCCCTTTCCTAATTCACTGTCTACCTTTTTTTCTGACCAATTTTTATGTAAATGAGAAGCCATTTTGCCTGTGTTTAAAAAAAAAAAATAAAGGGAACTACAGTGTTCTGTCTAGGTTTGTTTTTCTCCTGAGATCTTCTTTTAAGTCCTTTTTGGAGACACAGGGAGTTTCTGTTTGCATTGGTGGAGGGGAACAGAATCCATCATGGCAGCCCTGCCAGGGATCAGCAGCCCTTGTTCTTCCAGAGCTGTTCTGGTTCCACTCCCACACTCTCCTTCTCATCCCTTGTGTTGGTGCAAGGCCTGAATGCTCTGGTAGCTTGGTCACCATCCAGAAAATAAAGCAGGGACAGGCAATGGGCACTGCTGTGACAGAGCTGGTCTCAGAACAACCTTTCCAGATGGAAAGGTGATCTCCTCAGGGCAGGGTCTGAAGGTTTAGTTCTTCTTACAATGTTTTTCTCAAAAACATTTTCAAGAAAGTGGGCACAGATGCAACACCAGGGTACAGCTGAACAGTGTGTGTGTGCAGGGCTGGCACACAGCAGTGTCCTCTCACAGCCAGGCCTCCTCCCAGAGACCTGCAGGACCAGCAGAGCAGGGGCTGGGCTGTGCCCTGTGCACTGGACACCCCTTCAGAAGGTGCCTCAGGTCAATCACCATGCACTGGCCACTCACAACCACCATTTCCAGCCCTGCGCTCTCACCGAAAGAGGCTGTTCTTCCCTCCATGGGTAGACACTCAATGAGTGCTTCAGCAGTCCATGTTTGCTTTGGACAGATGAGATGGGAGTATGCACATCATGTACGTGAGGTGACATGAACGTGAGTGAGCACAAACACCATCAACTACTCCTTTCCATTCTGTGAAGGCCTGTGGAACACACGAGGTCTTGAGCTCATTTCATATTGGGAGGAACAACCTATGGGAAATCACCTGAATGCAGCACTGGGTTGTGCTTCCTTTGACTGAGGTCCCCGTGTCCATTCCTCATGATGTGGGACATCTCAGATGAGTCCAGAGCAGGTGACACAGCACAGGGGTGAGGTGTCTCCCATCCTTTGGGAGCGGCAACAGGAAGCCAGAAGGACACTGTGACTCCTGCCTCTGTGTGTAAAAGGGACAGACTCTGTCTGTGAGCATCCCTGAGTGCATAAGGAGCCCATGAAACCAGTGGACACCTGACAGAACCCTGATATTTATGTCAAAAGTGCCATAGAAACCAGAATGGTTCTTGGGTCCTTAGAAAACACAGACCTCAAACCCATCTTCAAGAAGAGTAGGAGTAGGAACTGGGAGAATAACAGGCTGGCCACCCTACCTCCCTCCCTGGGAAGGGGATGGGACACGTCCTTCTGCAGCCATTGCCAGGAATGTGAAGGACAAGGAAGGGACTGCTGAACCCAAATGGACAGGGGAAAGAAAGGCATGTTGTGTACAGGGTGTTTACAAGGCTCAGCCATGGTCTCCTTCTGGCCAGAGTGGTGCTGATGGGGCTCAGGAAGTGGATGCTGGGTGTGAAGTTGGCTGAACCATCAAGCCCAAGTATCATCAGTGGTACAAAGTTCTCCATGCAGCCAGTTACTGGTGTCATCTCTCAGTGACCAGCACTTGGGGAACACTGTTGAACATCTTTATTCTCCCCTCCTATGATGTAACGGAGTGAACTTTCAGTGCCTTTGAGGATGATGAAGTCCTTGAGCAACCTCACCTGGTTCACCCTGCCCTGAGCAGGAGAGTGAGACAAGATGAGTGAGACAAGGGTTCTCTGTAAACCTGAGTTATTCTGTGATTTGACAGAACTTTTGCCTTGGAGAGGCTTCTGGAGAGGGAATAGGTAGAATAATAATAATAAAAATGAATAAATAAATGAAAAATAAGGCTGTAGAGGAGATCTAGAAGGTGTTAACATAAAAACAGCAGTTCCAGTGAGGAGTGCTTTTCACTCACAGTGTTAGTAGGAAATATATTTGACAAATTTGAACAAGGTGAGGAAGCGAGATGGGTGTCTGCAGCCTGTGGGAAAGAGGGGCAGGTATAGGACTGAGTAGAACACGCTTCAGTCTTGGGAGGTCCTGGGTGCTAAGGAGGAGGATGGATGAGTGTGGTATTATGAGTTCACTTGTGTTTCAGACACTCATAATCCAATCAGAATCCTGTGGCTGTGAAGGGGACAGTGAGGTCAGTTCTGTCTCTGGAGGTGACAGCCCAGCAGCAGGGACATGGCGGGGAAAGAACCTCTGCCTAGGTGCCCACAGGCCCTACCCGGGAGATGGGTAGGAGATGCCTTAGAGATGTGTTATCATGTCCATCCCACCTGAGAACATGACGGGACAGCAGCAGGAACATGGTCGTGTCTGTCATTGAAGCTGAGCAGCCCGTAGCAGTCATGGAATTTAGAAAATCATGGTAAGGTCAGGTAAAAGACGACAAGAAGCCTAACGGGTTGGGTTCCCTGCATGAAGGGCAGTTTCTGAAGCGGCTGAGCTTTCCATGGTAGTTGGAAAAACCAGAAGAGAGAAAAAAAAAAATGCAAAGTGCAATTTGGAAGGTGAGGATTGGATATGAGGAGGAAGAAATGTCAGTGGAAGGGCAGTGCTGTGGTGCAAGAGGTCACCCAGAGGGAGCTGGATCAGCCCATGGTTTGTGTTCCAAGAGCAGCCAGTGAGGGTGCAGACACAGCAGTGAAGGTGCAGAAATGCTGGGGTGAGAGCAGGTGGGGAAGCGAGATGGGTGTCTGCAGCCTGCAGGGAAAGAGGGCCAGGGGTAGGACCGTGTAGAACAGCCTGGGATGGAGATGGAAAAGGGCGCTGGCAAGGCTGGAAGGGACCCACAGAACCCAGGTCTCTGTCCCCTTGGCCATGGCAGTTGTCTCTGCCACTGAGGCCCAGGAGAAGCCATGTTGTCCTCATGGCACTGGGGCCTCTCTGCCTCCTTGCAGCCCCGTAGGGAAGCTGGAAGTTGTTGTCCCAGTGTTGTCCTTCCCTGGGCCTTGCACACCCACATCTCACGGTCCCAGGAAGAGCTCTGAGCCGTATGTGAGGGACAGGATCCCCCTTCCCATTGCCTGCAGGTCATGGCTTCTCCTTTCTGCTTCAGAAAGCAAACCAAGGGGTTTCTCAGCATCAGAGCTGAAGAAAAGACTCAAAGGAGACCTCATGGTGGCTACAGCTTCCTCACAAGGGGAGAAGGAAGGGAAGGTACTGATCTCTTCTCTTTGGTGACCAATGACAGAACCCAAGGGAATGGAAGAAGGGTGTGCCAGGGGAGGTTTAGGTTGGACATGAGGAAAAGGTTCTTCACCCAGAGGTGCTGGACACTGAACAGGCTCCCAGGGAGGTGTCACGGCCCAACCTGACAGTGTTCAAGAAGAGACTGGACAATGTCCTCAGACACACGGGGTGACCTGTGGGGTGTCCTGTGCAGGGACAGCAGTTGGATTCAATGATCTTTGTGGGTCCCTTCCAACTCAGGACATTCTACAATTCTATGAAATACTAGGTCAAAAGTCCATATTTTCATTGTACAGATGAGTTGTAACCATAGACATCATGTGCATGTCCAATGTGTGCACATGGTGAGATGAACCCAAGGGAGCACAAATGAACCTTGGGGTGCCATAAAGGTCAATGGGACAGAGATGATGTTCAGGAGTCTCTTCCAACCTGCGGTATTGTAGGATTCCATGAATCTTTTCCTTGGAGAGCTCTTTCATGTCAGAATAGACAGAGGAAGAAGAAAATAAAAATCAGAGGCGGAAGCAGAGATATAAAATGCCCCAGAGTAAATACAGCAGCTCCTCTGAGGAACGTTTCTGCACTCAAACCCTTGATAGGAAATCTATTGGATACATTTGATGAAAGCAGCTCAGTTCTATCTGCTCACACACTGAACCACAAGGAGGGTGATGGCTGGTACGATGCCATGTGGTCACTTGTGTCTCAGGAACTCATGGTCCAGTAGGAAGCCAATGGCTGTGGAGGGGACTGTGAGGTCACTTCTGCCTCTGCAGGGGATAGGCCATTAGCAGGAACATGGCTGGGAAAGCACTGTGAGGTCACTCATACGAGACGAGCAATCGGGCCCAATCAGCATGGCTTTGTGAAAGGCAGGTCCTGCTTGACCAGCCTGATCTCCTTCTATGACAAGGTGACCGGCTGAGCAGATGAGGGAAAGTCTGTCGTGGGGAGTGAATCCGCCACACAGGCTGTGGGTGTTGTGTCCTTAGACTGCAGTAAAGCCTTTGACACCGTATCCCACAGCGTCTCCTAGAGAAGCTGCAGCTCATGGCCTGGATGGTGTATCTGCGATGGGTAAAGAACTGGCTCAAAGGCATTTTGTCCCCTGGAGCCGTTTATTCCCTTCCTGTTCACATGGGCATCCCATGAATGCATCACTGCTCTCCTCCACTGTAGACAGTCACAAGGCCTTCTCCACCTGGACCTCAAACCAATGCCACTGGTTTCTCCAGCAACCTCATCCTAGACTGTGGGATGTCCAGAACAGTCCTCCCAAGACAGTTTGACAAAGCCTTTTTTCTGCACCATCCCCGCATCACTGCTCAATCCCCTCATGTACAGTTCAAGGACCAGAAAGTTTGGGTGTAAGTGGAGCATTGAGAAAAATGGTCAGGAAAGCTTTGAAATGCACAGGGAGCCCATCAACATGTTGGCCTGCTGCTCTCTTCTGAACAGGCCCAGCGGACCTGGACAGGATTTGCTGTGTTCCAGAAATTTGCCTGGAAGGTTGGGATATGGGGAAAAGGTTTGGTCTGGGAAGGGAGAGACAGGAGCTGGTGGAACTGGCTGGTGTGACCGTGAGACATCTCTCCAACACCTCAGAAAAGTCCTGGCTCTCAGGGGGGTTGCATGGTCCTCTGAGAAAGAAAATATCAAAAATGACTTATCATAGAATCATAGAATAATTGTGGTTGGAAGAGACACTTAAGATCATCGAGTCCAACCATAACGTAAATCTGGCACTAAACCATGTCCCTAAGAGCCTCATCTATTTGTCTTTTAAACACCTTCAGTGAGGGTGGGCAGTCCGTTCCGTTGCTTCTAAACCCTTTCCCCAAAGAAATTTTTACTAATATCCAATCTAAACCTCCCTGTGTGCAACTTAAGGCCATTTCCTCTTGTCCTATCACTTGCTACTTGGGAGAAGAGACCAACACCCACCATGATAAAACCTCCTTTCAGGTAGCTGTAGACAGCAATAAGCCTCCTTTTCTCAAGGCTGAACAGCCTCATCTCCCTAAACCGCTCCGCATAACACTGGTGCTCCAGACCCTTCACCAGCCTTGTCACGCTCCTCTGAACTCTCTCCAGCACCTCAATGTCTTCCTTGTCATGAGGGGCCTAAAATTGACCCCAGGATTCAAGGTGCAGCCTCACCAGTGCTGAGTACAAAGGGATGATCACTCCTCTAGTCCTGCTAAAACTCAGATTGAATCAAGGCTTGAACACCTCGGTCTGACCCCTGTTGGTGACAGGTTGGACTGCAGATTCCTGAGGTCCCTTCAACCTCAGTTCTCTTACGATCCCATTGTGATGTTGGGCTCTGTTTCTAACTGGAGCAGAGCAGACGATGATGGGGCAGGATCCACCTGTGCTGTAGGTGACCATCTAAACCAACATCTCAGCCAGGGAACCAGCCAACACCTCAGTGTGACTCGCTCTGGGCAAAGTGTGAGGAGTCCCGGGTAGGGAAGGTTTGGAGGGCATGGGGCGCTATGTAAGACACAAAATGATCTTGGCTTAATGATTGTAGGCCCATCAGATGTCAGTTAATGTCGATTAAAATTAAAATAAGAAGAACTGAAGACAAAGATCTAAAGCAAAGGAAGGTGTCAACATACTACTCTTTATTTTTCTTTACGGGGGGTTTCTTTTCCTTGAAAAGGAAAGAGTTTTCCAGAACTGGGCATGGATTTAGGACACAGATGTCTTCAGCTCCAGAGACACAAACACCTGGTGCCAGTGTAGATGCCCTGGGAAGCCCTCCCCAGGCTCCACCTGCATTGCAAGGTGCTCTGGTCTCCCCAGGTCCTGTGTGATAGATGGAGATCCCAGGCCAGCACCTCAGGTACACTGGGGCCCCTAAGCTGGCACTGACTGTTAATGATGAGACAGCTGATGACTGATGTCTGCTTGGAAAGGTGCACCTTTGCGTTGTTGTTTTGTTTCTGCTTTGTTTTGTTGTTGTTGTTCCTGCTGTTTTGTTTTTGGTTTTGGTTGTTGTTTTGTTGGGTTTGTTTGTTTGTTTGTTTTTGCTTTGGTTTTGTGGGGTATTTGTTTCTCCTGTTTTTTTTTCTTCGTTTGTTTGATTGGAGATTTTTGTTTAGTTATTTTTTTTATTTGTTTGGGTTTTTGTTTGTTTGTTTGTGTGGGATTGAGTGTGGTTTGTTCTTTTAAACATATTAATTAAAAAAAATAAAGACCAAAAAGTGAATTATGGGGAAGTGTACTAAGGGTAGAAGAAGAAATATCGGTCTTCCCCTGTACTTCTATTACCAACACACTATTTTATCATCTCCCTCGTCATTCAGGAGTTCCCACCTCTCCTGATTCAATGTCCCTGTCAAAGGACAACTTTCCAGCACTGTCTGGACATTTGCCCTTCCCAGTGCTCTCAGGTTTCTCCTCCACTTGCTCTTCAGTCATTCAGTTCCTCTCAACTGTCTGGTTCCTGCTTTGAGCTTCAGGGAGTTACAAACTTGCCCCATTCTTCAGAGCTCTAATTAACATGGCAGTCAACACGTTCATTGTGTTTATTGCTATCCTTTCCTGTCTCTCTGTCTAGACCAGTTCTTGTGTGGGTGTCCCTTGTGGATGGTGGACCTCATCAGATCCAGCTTACACACACAGCTGAGGAAAGTGTTTTACTGTTTATTAAACTGTGCAGTGTTTGCACAGGAGAGCAGGTGGAGCTGGTGCACAGGAGCTGCAGCATCTCCTGCAGAGCTCAGTGGAGAAGTCTGATGTGAGGAAAAGTGATGCAGTCTCTGGTGGCCAATGAGGGAACCGGCAGACTGGGGGTGGGGGGTGAGGAGCAAGGTTGTCCATACAGTGTCCAGCCCCAAGGGACTGTTCTCCTGCCTGTCCAGATGTCTTCAGGAGACCCTCTGGATCAATGTCCAGTGTAGAATGCTGCTGTCACTTCTTCTATACACTGAAAAATGACAGAAAACAGCCTTGAAAGAAAAAACCCTCCTTTATGAGATCTTCTTTGAAATCTTCATCAGCAATGTCCCATTGAAACCTCTCCAGTTACTTCTACAAGTCTTGAAGATTTGAAGAAAATTAGAGAAAGAAACATCGCTCGTTAGGTCTTTCTGTGTTTTAATGAGCCCCATGGTGTATTTGGTGCTGAGTCCATGAACCTCAGATGCCAAGCACTGACTGAAGAATCTGCTCAAGAAGTCCAAGTCAGAGAAAACTCCAAAGTACCTTGAAGCATGAATGGGCCCCACTGAGGGCTGTTACTGACAAAGCCTCCCTGGGGACTCGTTAGAGCAGATAATTGGAGACTGTGATTGCATCAGGCAAAGGCAAAGTGCAGCAGTTCTGATGCTGAGAAAACCCTTGGTTTGTTTGATGAAGGACAATGGCCAAGTCTTGAGCCCTTGCCCCTAGGAAGGGAGATCCTGTCCGTCACACGTGGCTCAGGGCTCTTGGTGGGGATGTGGGGAGTGCGATGCCCAGTGCAGGACAATGGTGTGACGCTCCCTGGGGGTGCAAGAAGGCAATGGGTGCCATGGCCATGACAACCATGTGTCTCCTCTTAGGCCTCGCTGTCAGGGACATCAGCCATAGCCAAGGGAACAAAGACCATGGCTCTTTCAGGGACATCCAGCCTTGCCAGCGCCCTTGGCCATGTCCACCACAGTCCATCCTCCACTGTCCCAGGCCTGTGGCTGTTTCCCCACAAGCTGCAGACATCCCATGCACTTCCCCACCTTGTTCTCACCCCAGTGTGTCCCCACCTCTGCTGCTGTCTCTCCATCCTCACCAGCTGTTTCTCGAAACACAAAGCCATGGCTGATCCAGGGTTCCTCTGAATGATTTTCAAGAGATCTTGAGCTACTACTGTTCTTCCCTGTCGATGTTTTACCTCAACCAGAAACTAAGACCACAGCAGCTGCTCATACAGTCCCCCAACCTATGAAGTGCAATACGGAAGAGAACTGAAGAGAAGAGAGAAATCCATGGGTTCAGAAAAAGCATTTTAATAAGGCAATAAAAATAGTGTTTTGGAATATTCTACTAACATGCTAATACTACTATGTATATAATAAAATTAAATTAAAATACTAAATGAAATACAAACAAATCAAACTAAATCAAACTAAGAAAATAACTCAGTGCATTCCCTCATGTAACTCCAGTGACACGAAACAGCCAGTCCTGGAGAAGGGAGCACCTTGGTCCCAAACAACCAATCCCAGGAAGACAGAGCAAAAAGACCCAAGGGCCAATTGCAAAATGGCAGAACAGCAAAAGGCTGAACTCCCTCAAAACTCCCAACAGAACAGAACTTCCACACAAAACTAACCAAAGTAGCTGGAAGACCCGAACTAATGGAAGTAACTACCCAGCTCCAGCTTTATACTGAGCATGACGCTAATTGTAGGTGTGAGACTATAAGGGGAGATTGGCAAGGAGGAGATTTGTAAATACACTTAAGTGACTGTACCTGGGTGTAGAAAAACACAAATCACACTGATTTTTGTTTAGCCTTGTGTGCTTGCTTCACAAGTGGAACCTGTGTCTTTATAGAACATAGACTTGTGAAATCTTAAAGGCATCTTCTCAAACATCCTTGAAATCCCTGCTCTGCCACAGGTAAATATGAAAGCCATGTGCTAAACCGTGCCTGCATGAATCCCTGATGTACAGGTGAAACCAGCAGGTCCTGGTATCCAGACAGGACTGAGCTCTGCAGCACTTGTGCTCTTGCTTGTGTCACCTCTGCCCACGTGCTTAGGTGCTTTTTTGGGGATCCCCCAGTTAGTGAGGTAAAGAAAATAATTTACACTTTGCATTTCATCTGCGGTTTGTGGTTGTTCCTGTGACCTGCCTGTGTCAGCTCACACATTTGGCATGTTCAGCACCACCAGAAACAGCCATGCCATGGTTTGCAAAAAGGTCGGGGACTGGGGTGGCCGTGCTGGTGACTCCCTGTGTTCAAGGATGGCCCAGTACTGAACACTGGGTCCCTATGACCGCTTTCCTGGATCAACTGGCTCCACCAGAAGCATGGTCTGAGATTGATAAAGGGGCAGTGGATTCCCCCCAGGCAAAAGAAACGTCTCTGCATGTGTTGCCATGGGAAGCAGCACTGGATTCTTCTCACAAGTCAGCCAGCAGATGGATTTGGTAATTATTTACCCACCTTAGAGCTCCTGACCGTGAAGCTGTCACATTACAACATATCAATGGTTGTGTCCAGAAGTTTTGTCACTGTATGCTGAACCTGTCAATTCAGTGTCATTCTCAGAACCTGGTGTGCAATGCAAAAAGGTATTAATGTGATGTGGCAGATGGGGATGCCTCATGCATTGCTTTTAGGATCCAGTCTGGACAGAGCAGCAGTAACGAGTGTCAAAATGCAGTTTTTGAGAGGAGTGCCTGCCTCACTCGAACCCTTGACTACAGCAGCAGTGACAACCGCTACAGGTAAGGGAGGTGCTCTAGTAAATTCCTTGGGGGAAATTTTGGCTGTAATTTTGGGACCCTCTGTTTGGATGGTAAATCAAGGAAAGGCAGCAAAACGAAATGTAATTACAGTACGGGTTATGAGGACACAGATGTAGAATGATCTTGTACAAGCTGGTATCCCACAGTCAGAAACAGATGGGGTCAGAACATCAGAAAAGTTTTGCTGATGGCAAAAGTTAATGCTTATGCAAAAAAGCCACCTGTGCCTGGCCCCATCACCTGCACTGTGCCCACCCCACCTGTCAGCTCAATACCAGACCAGTTTGCTTTTACCTGGCAACAAAAGCAATGCACTTTCCAAGTATTGCCTCAGAGATACACAGAATCAGAGAATGTCTTGATTTGGAAGGACCCACAAGGATCGTGGAGTCCAACTCCTGTCCCTGCACAGGACACCCCACAGGTCACCCCATGTGTCTGAGGATGTTGTCCAGTCTCTTCTTGAACACTGTCACGTTGGGGCCGTGACACCTCCTTGGGAGCCTGTTCAGTGTCCAGCACCTCCGGGTGAAGAACCTTTTCCTCACATCCAGCCTGAGCATGCCCTGGATCATCTTTCTTCTACTCCCTTGGGTTCTGTAATGACAGTCCCAGCCCTTCAAGCAGTCTTGCGTGAATCCAATCAGGTCTCATCCACTTGCAGGGATCCAGCTGAAGTAACAGATCCAGTACAATCCCGGATCGTTTGGGAGTTTACCATTCTCATAGCTGTGGTTTTCCAGTCCAGGGTTATGGGGGCCCACAAGTCCATCATCGGTGTTGAAGACCAAGGTGAAGAAAGCACTAAACATCTCAGCTTTGCCTGTGTCCCTGTTAATAAGGTGACCATGCTCATCGAGTAATGAGCCAAATTTATTTCTAGTTTATTTCTAGTTTGCTTTTATTAATACATTTAAGAAGTTCTTTTGATTGCCCTTCACAGTATTGAACAGTTTCAATTCTAATTGAGCTTTGGCAGCATGAATTTCCTCCTACAATAGCGAGCAGCATCTCTGTAGTCCCCCCATGTTGCCTGACAAACACAGTCCCTCCATTTGCCACCAAATGATAGCAGCTAATGTCGCACTCTGGTCAGGTACCATTTCTGTTTGCCATTATATTGATGATCATGGCAGTGTCACAATAAGAAACTGAAGTAGCTGGCAAATTCTGAAATTTCATTTACAGGACCAAGGCTGGGCAACTAATCCAATGAAAACACAGGGCCCTAGTGCTACTGCACTATTTTTAGGAATAGTTTGGCATGGACAGCTTAGAGAAATACCAAACACTCCAGCAGTTTTCCGTACCAGCCATGGTAACACAATTGCATGCCTTTGGGGGATTTTTAGGGCATTGCAAAACTTTCATCCCTTTTATTTTTCTGTGGAGGTGGATTCCCCTTGTGAAGGGTTAATAGAAGAGCACAATAAAGTTGATACATTTAAGTCACAAAACAACAGGGAAGTAAATAATATGGCCTCTGCCAAGCTGCATGCTCAAGGTCTAAACGTGCATATAGATTGTGGACATCAATCAGCTTATACTTCACGTGCACGGAACGTGGCTCACAATCAAAGCCCTTTGCTATTTTAGACTTGTAAAACGTGCACAGATCTTTGTGCTACTTATACTCGGGTACATTTAAGGGCATTATGTAGGCCATGGGAAAAGATAAAACGCGGTCAGTGGGCCTTGCATACCTGTCAGGTTGATTTTAACGGCCCCCTAACGCATCTAGGGGGTGGCAATATGTACACACTGCTGTGGATACAGTGTCAGGACTAATTACATGGGAGGGTGAAAGTCACGGACTCCACACAATCCAATGTGAATTCAAGCAAAGCCGTTTATTGTTACAATTCTCCTTAAGTATCTTTTTGACCTGTCCACGTGCCATCTGCACATCTGAAGGCTGCTTGTAATTGGTCAATAGCTACTGTTCACGCGCCGAAAACTAACAAATAATTGTATTTTACAAATCTGCACGAGCTCTAGTGCTAAGCAAAAAGTATCTACTAAATTGCTGACTTGCTGACTCTTCTTCACTTGCTCAAGGCTGCACAAAGTCATGTAAGGCATGTAGGCTGCTCGACTCTTGCTCTCTTGCTGGATACAAAGGCCTCAGATGCCTATTTACTTCAGTTCCATACAATGTCCATTAACTTCAAGAAAATCCCTCAAATCTCCCACAATTTATATCAATATATCAGGAACAAGAGGAGGGCCAAGGAGAATCTCCATCCCCTGGTGAATACAGAAGGAAACATAGTGAGAGAAGATGAGGGAAAGGCTGAGGTACTAAATGCCTTCTTTGTCTTTGTTCTGTCTTTAATATTCAGAACAGTTGTGCTCCAGGTACTGAGCCCCCTGAGCCAGAAGACAGGGATAGGGAGCAGAATGAAATCCCAATCATCCAAGGAGATGTTGGTGACCTGTTACATCACTTGGATACCCATGAGTCTATGGGTCCAGATGGGATACACCCAAGGGTGCTGAGGGAGCTGGCACAGGTGATCACTGAGCCACTTTCCATTATCTACCAGCAATCCTGGCTAACTGGGGAGGTCCCGGTTGACTGGCTGTTGGCCATGGTGACAGCCAACTACAAGAAGAGCTGGAAGGACGACCTGGTGAACTACAGACCCGTCAGTCTGCCCTTGGTGCTGGGCAAGGTTGTGGAGTAGATGATCTTGGGTGATATCACAGGATTCACATAAGAGAACCATATGATCAGGCCCAGTCAACATGGGTTTATGAAAGGCACGTCCTGTTTGACCAACCTGATCCCCTTCTATGACAAGGTGATCAAGTAGATAAGGGAAAGGCTGTGGATGTTTTGTCCTTCGACTTCAGCAAGGCCTTTGACGCTCTATCCCACAGCATCTTCTGGAGAAGCTGCAGTTCATTGCCTGGATGGGTGTATCTACAATGGGTAAAGAAGTGGCTGGAGCTGTGGTGGACAGAGCCAAATCCATTTAGGGACTGGTCATGAGTGGTGTCCCCAGGGCTCAGTATTGAGGTCAGTTCTGTTTAATCTCTTTATCCATGATCTGGATGAGGAGATCAAGTGCACCCTCAATAAGTTTGCAGACGACACCAAATTGGGTGGGAGTGTTGATTTGCTGACAGGTAGGAAGGCTCTACAGAGGGATCTGGACTGGTTGGATCAATGGACTGAGGCCAATTTTATGAGAGTCAACAAGGACAAGTGCTGGGTTCTGCACTTGGGTCATAACAACCCCATGAACACTACAGGCTCAGGGAAGGGTGGATGGAAAGCTGCTTGGTGGAAAAAGATCTGGGGGTGTTGATGGGCAGTGGCTGAACATGAGACAGTGTGTGCCCAGGTGGCCAAAAAAGCCACCAGCGTCCTGGCTTGTATCAGGAATAGTGTGACCAGCAGGACCAGGGTAGTGATCGCCCCCTGTACCGGGCACTGATGAGGTCAAACCTTGAATCGTGGGTTCAGTTTTGGGCCCCTCACTATAAGAAAGACCATGAGGTGCTGGAGTGAGTTCAGAGAAGGGACTGGAGCTGGTGAAGGGTCTGGGGCGCAAGTCTGATGAGGAGCAGCTGAGGGAGGTGAAGCAGTTGAGCCTGGACAAAAGAAGGCTGAGGGGAGACCTTCTCACTCTGCACAGCTCTCTGAAAGCAAATTGTAGCATAGAGGCTCTTGGTTTCTTCTCCCATATATCAAGTGATATGATGAGATAAAATGGCCCTAAGTTGTGCCGAGGAAGGTTCAGGTCAGACATTAGGAAACATTTCTTCATGGGAAGGGTTGTGAGGCATTGGAACAGTCTGCCCAGGGCAGTGGTGGAGTCACCACCCCTGGAGGGGTTTAAAAGACTTTTAGATGAGCTTCTCAGGGACATGGTTTAATGCTAGAGTTGGGTTATGGTTGGACTCGAAGATCTTGAGGGTCTCTTCCATGCAGAATGATTCTATGATTCGGTGTTTCTAATCCAAGTTCCCATGTGTGCAAAAGTTTCCTTCATAGTACAGAAAGAGTGACTGGTAGAGAAAAACATAAAGCTGAAACTGAATGTCGAGTGAGGAAACCCTGCTGTCCCCAAGGTCAGAGGGAAACAGGGCTGGGAAGTGCAGACCTGGCAGTGGTGTCTCTGCTGCCCTGGAGGGCCTTGATGGACATGAAGGTGATCGCCATGACTGACAAGGTGCTGCTGACAGGCCCACTGTGAAAAGTGTTGGTCCGTTCCTCAGCTGTGTCATCAAGGGGGTGAGTGAAGGCTGGTGGAGAGAAAAAGCAGAAGTTCAAATGTGTAGACACATACGTGGAGACTCCAGTGCAGTGTGCTTCCTATTTATGGACCGCCTTACATCTACTGGATAGAGAAATGATGGACATGCCATACTCCCGTGGTGGCAACCAGTTTGTTTCACAAAGACACCGAGTCTGTCTGCAGTGCTGTCTGGGGTGTCGGTCACACATCAGTGCGAATGGGGATGGCTGCCCCGTACAGGACCATCGCTGTCCCTGCCCAATGCAGGAGGGGTGTGTGAGAGCCTTGGCACCTCACATAACACTGCAGGTCTGTAATTGGCAATAGAAGGAACAACTTCCCTGAGTATGATCAGACAATGTGGGGATGTTCATGACACTGCTGCCATTACAGTCAAAGGAGCTGGAGTCAACCCAGCTGATGGAAAAGACAGAGAGAAACTTAGCTCTGTCTGTGGTTCCAGACTCCACTCATCAAATAAATGCCTGCATAGGCTGCCCCAAACATAAGAAATAAAGATTCTCTCATCCTAAAAGTGGCTATCTGATGTCAGTTCTATTGGCCAAAGGGATTCCCCACCGGCCTACAAGAAGTTGCCCCCAGATGCTGCCTCTCCTCTCCGCATTGCTCCACTCAGCTTGCAGCCAGCTCCATGTACTGTGCATCACCTCTGGCACTTCACATGTCACCTCGTCTTTGCATCTCAGCACATCAGTCTTGGCCTCTGCCTCCATTCATTAGCACGGGAGCTGAAACAAGGAGCTCACAAGTCAGTGTCTATTGCATGTGCACCTGAACTGAGGCCAGAGGAATCCATCTCCTGTGGGTTTGTGTTGTGCGTGGGGGTAGCTGAGGACTGCAGACATGGAATGGGGGTAGAATCCCTTCCCTCAGAAAAGGTAAATTAAATCATTTTGTGCCCATGTCTGGTCGTCATGTCCAAAGACGGGACAGTGAAAAGCTGATTCCTGGACCATAATATTTTTCAAATGAGAGAAACGACTCTGTGGGAAAAAAAAGTGTGTCTCACCAGCTGAGACAAGGAAATTAGAGCTGACTTGAGCTTGTTTCACAGCAGGTTCCCCTAGAGCTCCAGGGACACCAGGAGGGAGCCCAGAGAGGACAGAGAAAGGGACATCATGGGATGCTCCTCTGTTGCTAAGCTGGGACCAAGGGAGCTCCTGGCAAGCGGCAGCGCTGCAGAGAGACAGCTCTGCCCAGGAGCAGCTCCTCTGCACAGCGCAGCAGGGCTGAGGGCTCTGCCTGCAGCACCGAGGGCGCAGGAGCCAGGCACAGAGAGGGGAAAGGCAATGTAGGGTTGTAGGTTGCTGAGGGCTCACTGAGAGACAAATCTTCACAGTCCTAACACGGTAAGTCTTTGGCTGTAGGACAATGTAGCTGCGTTTCCTGGTGGTATCTCCTAAAGGTGGCACATCCTGTATTACCAGATCTGTCAGGTCTCTCACACAGTATTTCTCACGTAGAGGAGAAGAACATGGTCCAGAGCAGGGCTTCCCTGCTGCACCATCAATGGCAAATGGCATGACGGCAACTTCTCCTGAGGGTGACTGCAAGGGGGAGCACTCAGGGGTTCCCAGGAGTGTCCTGCAGAGCAGGGTCCATGCCCCTCAGGGCTGTGCCAGGGAAGGGACTCTGCCGTGTGCCAGGGTCAGCGCTCAGCCTGCCCCGGGAGATCCCAACAACAAGGAGGGGAAAAGATGTGAGTGGAAGGATCAAACCCTATTAGGGCAGAAAAGATGCTTCTGCTGTGGAGAGGGTGCTCTGTGGGTCAGAGTTGCTCACAGCTCCAGATCACTCCCAGCATTTTTCCAAGGGGATGCCTCAAGGAGAAGGTCAATGCAAGGATTACCAGACAGATAAGGAGCTTTCCTGAGCCTGTCCTTTCAGTTTCCTAGCTCAAGGGGTGAGGGGTGTAGGAAAGGATAAAATGAAAATGAGCTCTCATGCTTAAACAAGTCACTGAGACTCCTGAACTGCAACTCTGAGTGATCAGTACATCTGCCAGAAGGCTCATAACATCCCTTCACCACCCCTCTGCCTGTGCACAGCACCTGCATCGCCTTTGCTGGACCCCTCAGCCTAGTCTGACCTGTCCTGTTTTCCAGCCTGCAAACAGGAAGATGCCCCCAGGCAGTGCCCTGTGAACAGGCAGGATCTGTAGGGCCGGGGGAGGGCACAGAGGGTGGGATGGGGTCTGTGAGCACTGACAGGGAAGAGGCATGGACAGGGAAACACCTCCCAGGGGGAGAATCTCCAGGCAGCAGGGAAATGATCAGAAATGAGAGGAAACTAAACCTGGAGTGGTTATGGGAGGGAGAACAGAGAAAAGACCCTGTGATCCTCTGCAGTGCCGATCCCTCCTGTGAGCAGCCCCCTGGCCTCCTGTCCCACCCAGCAAAGCCTCTGCCCTCAGGGCCGGGGGCTCCAAGGCATGAAGCAGCTCCTGTGCAGCCAGAGCTCCAGTTCCTCTGCAGAGCACAGGGGCTGAGAGCAGCTGCCCGGCAATGTTGGTGTCTGGGAGGTGGCTGCACAGCTGGGGAAGGGTGACGCTGTCTGAGTGCCCGGCTGCCTCTGCCCTGGCCTCTCTCACACCCACCCTCACCGCATCGTCCTTCTTGCTCCCCTGCTCTGGGTCACTGCTGTTGGGATCTTGTTCTTGCTGTCAGGCTCTCTGGGGATGGCAGTTTCAGCTGCAGAGTCACAGCCTGACCTTGTGGGTCCTTTCCTGCAGGTGTGTCCATGGGAACACGTGTCCCAGCTTTGCTCTGCCCTGTGGGGCTGTGTGCAATGCAGTCTGTGGGGCTGGGGAATGAGCTGAGTCTCCCTGAATCAAATGCCATCATTAGGACTCTTGATTGTCTCATTAAGGCTTCCTTCCAAGCTGTGAGCTTCCATCCAGGATGCCAACCTGTCCAACAGCAGCTGTGTGTTATCTGAATCCCAATGTAGAAGCACAGAAATGAAGCAACAGACAAAATGCTGTTTGGTTTGTGAAACAAAATCGTGTGTGTCCTGGGCTAAATGTGGGGTTCTCAGACCTTAGGAAAGGGTGAGACATGGCATGGTGTGAGATGGATCCCTCTGCTCTAAGCAGTGCTTGGTGGCTTTTCAGGGTAACATGGGAGTGTGATCAGCCTCCATCTCAGGAAGGTGCCAGCCCAGGGCAGCTGGAGCAGGACAGAGGGACAGAGCAGCTGCCCACACTCTGCACTGACCCACAGGCATCCTCTGGTCTCGCAGGATTCGCTCTGTTCTCCCTGAGTGCACCAGAAATGCTGAGGGTTTCTGACACCCAACAACACTCCCCAGGGTGGGAAGGGAGAAGGAGCTGTAGAAACGCCAAACCTCTCCAACTCAGTTTCTCAGGCGTGGGGGTGCAGATGGTGACAGTCCCTTCTGCACCAGGAGCGGTTCCAGCTGACAAAGCTGAACCCCAGATCTGGCCCCTGCCCCACTCAATCACACAGGGTCAGGCTGACTGCTCAAGAGGCCCTGGGCACAGACCCTGCTCTTCATTGCACACTCATCAAGCACCGACGAGGGCTCCAGCCAGAACGTTCTCCTGAAAACTAAAAGTGTCTCCTTGTGTGACGGGGTTTGAGGGTCTGTGAGTCTCATCTAAACCATCACTGTCTTTTCCTCCTTGCACAGGTCCTCATGCCCACAGGCAGCAAATGTCCAACAGCAGCTCCATCACCCAGTTCCTCCTCCTGCTGTTCACAGACACACGGGAGCTGCAGCTCTTGCACTTCTGGCTCTTCCTGGGCATCTACCTGGCTGCCCTCCTGGGCAACGGCCTCATCATCACCACCATAGCCTGGGACCAGCACCTCCACACTCCTATGTACTTTTTCCTCTTCAACCTCGCTCTCCTTGACCTGGGCTTCATCTCCATCACTGTCCCCAAATCAATGACCAACTCTCTGTGGGATACCAAGGCCATTTCCTTTGCAGGATGTGCTGCCCAGGTCTTCTTTGCGTGTTTCTTGCGTGGTGCAGGGTATTCTCTTCTCAGCATCATGTCCTACGACCGCTATGTTGCCATCTGCAAACCCCTGCACTACAGGACCCTCCTGAGCAGCAGAGCTTGTGTCCACATGGCAGCAGCTGCCTGGGCCACTGGGTTTCTCAATGCTCTGCTGCACACGGCCAATACATTTTCACTGCCACTGTGCAAGGGCAATGCCCTGGGCCAGTTCTTCTGTGAAATCCCCCAGATCCTCAAGCTCTCCTACTCACACTCCTACCTCAGGGAAATTCGGCTTCTCATATTTGGTGCGCTTTTTTGTGAGGGATGTTTTGTGTTCATTGTGGTGTCCTATGTGCAGATCTTCAGGGCCGTGCTGAGGATCCCCTCTGAGCAGGGACGGCACAAAGCCTTTTCCACCTGCCTCCCTCAGCTGGCTGTGGTCTCCTTGTTTATCAGTACCGGCACGTTTACCTACCTGAAGCCCCACTCCATCTCCTCCCCATCCCTGGACCTGGTCGTAACTGTTCTGTATTCACTGGTACCCCCAACATTGAATCCCCTCATCTACAGCATGAAGAACAAGGATCTCAAGGATGCTCTAAGGAAGCTGATGACTGGATGTTTTTCAGGAGCCACAGGCTGCCTGATTTTCCCTGCAAAGGCCTCCCAGTGTATGTCATGACTGGCCAAGTCTGATTTCCTCTCAGCTCTGATGCTGAGAAACCCCTTGGTTTGTTTGATGAAGGACAATGGCCAAGCCTTGAGCCCCTGTCCCTAGGAAGGGAGATCCTGTTCCTCACGTGTGGCTCAGGGCTCTTGGTGGGGATGTGGGGAGTGCGATGCCCAGTGCAGGACAATGGTGTGACACTCCCTGGGGGTGCAAGGAGGCAATGGGGTGCCATGGCCATGACAACCATGTGTCTCCTCTTAGGCCTCGCTGTCAGGGACATCAGTCACAGCCAAGGGGACAAAGACCTTGGCTCTTGCAGGGACATCAGCCACAGCCAAGGGGACAAAGACCTTGGCTCTTTCAGGGACATCCAGCCTTCTCAATGCCCTTGGCCATCTCCACCACAGTCCATCCTACACTGTCCCAGGCCTGTGGCTGTTTCCCCACAGGCTGCAGACACCCCATGTGCTTCCCCACCTTGTTCTCACCCCAGTGTGTCCCCACCTGTGCTGCTGTCTGTCCATCCTCACCAGCTGTTCCTGGAAACACAAAGTCATGGCTGATCCAGAGTTCTTCTGAATGACCACAGCACTGTGCTCAGAATGACATTTCTTTATCCTGAGCTCCACTCTGGGCCTCCAGAGCTGCAGTTTCTGATGGTTTTCCTTTCTCATGCTGTTTTCCTCTACCGTCTTGTAAAGAGATTTTCAAGATTCCTGAAGCTACTACTACCCTTTCTTGTCATGGTTTTACGACAACCACCAACCAAGACCATGAGAGCTGCTCACATCCTGCTCCCAGTGCCCAAGTGAGATAAGGGAGAGAAATGAAAGGGAAGGGAGAAACTTGTGGGATTAGGGAAAAAAAAAAAAAAAAAAGAAAAAAAGAAAGAAAACAGTGAAAATTATACACTACAAATAATAATATACTAAAATATACATAAAGTAAAATATACGATTCTCAGTGCAATCCCCCACGTAACTCCAGTTGTGCTGAACAGACAGCCCAAAAGAAGAGAGCACCCTGGTCCTGAACAGCTCATCCCAGCAAGAGAAAGTACAAGTGCAAAAGGCAGAGAGGCCCAAGGGCCAACTGAAAAGCAGAAAAACATCATAAAGCGGAACTGACACTGAACTCCCAATGGAATGGAACTTCCAAACAGAGCCAACCAAAGTAGCCGGCAAACCAAAACTAACTGGCTGGAAAAGGCATCTCCAGCTTTATAGTGAGCATGACACCGATGGTAAAGAATAGCTCGTTATTGACCTGGATGTCAGTCAAGGTGCTGTCCTGTCTGTGCCCCCTCCTGCCAATTTGCACCTGCAGCTGGACTCCAGAGAAGTCCTTGGTTTCACTGACAATAGTCCAAGTAAATTAAATAGAAATAGATAAATTAAATTAAGAAAATATACTCAGTGCTACCCCCCGTGTAACTCCAGTCACACGGAACAGCCAGTCCTGCAGAAGGGAGCACCTTGGTCCTGAACAACCCATCCCAGCAAGAGAGAGCAAAAGGGCAACAGGCAGAAAGGCCCAAAGGCCAACTGCAGAATGGCAGAACCGCAAAAGGCCGAACTGACATCGAACTCCTGACAGAATGAAACTTGTGAATGGAACAACCAAACCAGCTGGAAAACCCAGAGTAACGGATGTAACAAGCCCTAAAAGCCGGCTCCAGCTTTAGACTGAGCATGACGCTAATCATAGGGAATATTTCATTGTTCAGCCTACATGTCAATCCAGGTGCTGTCCTATCTGTGTCCCCTCCTGCCAATCTGCATCTGCAGCTGGATGGCCAAAGAAGTCCTTGGTTTCCCTGACAACAGCCAAGATCTCAGTGAGTTCTGACGTTCCTTTCATAGCAAATGGCAAACACTGTGAAGCTGCTAAAAGAAAAAAATGAACTCTATCCCAGGGAAGAAACAGCGTTATCTCACTATTCTCATAGTAAATCTAAACAAAAGACTGTACTGGAAGTGAAGGAAAATGTATGAAGAATATTAACTCAATTTCAGTAAAAACAGCACATTTCCTCAGCCTCCCCTTCACCAGGCTGAAGAAGTTTGGGTCTCTCAACATCTCCACATGTGACCCAGACTTTCTCTGGCCACATGGCAGCTCCTCCCCATTCCTCCAGAATGGGGAACCTCACACTGGGACACACCGCTCCAGATGTGACCACACCAGTGCTGAGTCAAGATGGGCAATAACTGCCCTTGTCTGGGTGCCCACGCTCCTCCCAGTGCAGCCCAATGTGCTCATGGGCATATTCCTGTTTAGCACCACTGAAAACTGGCTGAACATCCAGGCTCAGAGGGCTGTGAGCAGTGGCACAAAGCGCAGCAGGAGGTACCACGAGGAGCACTAAAGGACACCATATCCCTGCCCAAACTCTCCTCCTACAGGTGTCACTTGCGTCCTTGGAACCACCTCAGTGACAAGGGGGAGAGCACTGCCTGTATGGGGTGGAGGAGATGGGGTCTGGAATGAGGGTCCTGGGGCAGTTTCTCGTGGTTGTTCACGCAGTGACAAGCTGGGCTGGATATTTGGAGAGAGGAACACTTTCTAGGGGCCTCCAAAGGGCATGTGGATGGTCTACGGTTTCTTGCATGGTGCCTTTTCTGGTGGCGATCGCAGAGGCTGCCAGCCCTTTAGAGGACCCAGGACAGGCCTTGTCCTTCCTCTGGTCACAGCTGGACCCCAGTTCTCCAGCTCAGACCCAGCTCAGGAGCCTTGTCTAGGGGTGACTTTTGGGGTAAGGTTGACAAGAGGGGTGCATAAGTTTGTCTTAAGGACATGTGATGAGCACCAGGACTGAAGTACCAGAGCAAAATGATGTGGCTTCTGGGTGAATACTTTCTTCAGTGCAAGACCTGACACAGGGTCCCAGACTTGCTCTCCATGCCACCCTTCACGAGGGATGATGCACTAAGAGATGGCAAGTGGGGGACACCAATCCTTCTCCAGCTACTTCCCAGGCCTGGTGAAGCACCAGGACAGCAAGGACTTCTGGTCCTGCACCCTAAGCTCTGGGTGTAATCTTGGGGCAGCTGAACACCAGCATTTTTCTCTCCAAGGCCATTTCCAGCCCAGGTCAGCTCCTGTCTGACCTCCCCCATCCCTCCTCTGATCTGCTCTGGAGCTCCTGGCCCCTTCCCTGCGCTCCCCACAGGGCCTCAAACTGGCAGTGATGCTCTACAGAGCAGGTTGGCTGCAGAACCATGGGGTGACTGCACACTGGTTGTGCTGCTCAGTGAGGGACACAGATGCAGCTGGATGGGCTGCACTGTCACTGAGCTCTTTCCTGGGCATCTAAAGCTCTCGAATGAGTTCAGAGCATTTCTTGGGACTCATTGGATTTTCCACTCATTTCGGTTCAGCAATCCCTTCCTTGTCCTTCAGGTGCCTAGAGACTGGTGCAGGAAGACGTGGCACCTCTTCTGCCATTCCCTCGGTTTCTCTCACTGACAGAGAGAGAAGAGCTCAGTTCTGCCCCTCCTGCTCCCCTGCTGAGGAACCTGCAGCCCCATGAGCTCTGCCCTCAGTCTCCTCTACTCCAGCTGAGCAAACCCAAGGACTTCAGTCGCTCCTCATACGGCTTCCCCTCCAAACCCTTCACCAAATTTGCAGCCTCTTCTGGACACTCTCCAGTAGCTTTATCTCCTGAGGTCAGCCCAGGGCAGAGCAGAGGGGGACAATCCCCCACCCTGCCCAACTACCCTGCCCGGCTGGCCGTGCTGTGCTGGATCCACCAGGACACGGGTCCCTCTTGGCTCCAGGGACACTGGTAGCTCTTGTTCAATTTCCTGTCAACCAGAACTCCCAGATCCCTCTCTGCAGAGCTGCTCTCCAGCATCTCGTCCCCTCAGCCTGTATGTACCATAGGGACAAAGTACCTCTCTGAACTGAGGTGAGAGATCTGGGCTAGAGGGATTAGTCCATGATGATTAGGGCAGATTGGATGGGGTGACCAGTGCACAGGGGCACAGCCCAGCCCCTGCTCTGCTGGTCCTGCAGATCTCTTGCAGGAGGTCTGGCTGTGAGAGGACACTGCTGTGTGCCAGCCCTGCACGCACACGCTGATCAGCTGAACAACGGTGTTTCATCTGTGGGTAACTTTCTTGGGCATGTTCTTGGGAGAAGCTTTGCAAAAAGACCTAAACCCTCAGGCCCTACCCATAGGAGATCATTTTGCTTTATAGAAGAACTGTTACAGAGGCCAGCTCTGTCACAGCAGTGCCCATTGCCTGTCCCTGCCTGCGCTCACAGCACTGACACACAGCAGGACGGGGACCAAGCTGCCAGAGTACTCAGGCCTTGCACCAACACAAGGGATGAGAAGGAGAGTGTGGGAGTGGAACCAGAACAGCTCTGGAAGAACAAGCACTGGTGCTCCCTGGCAGGGCTGCCATGCTGGACTCTTTTCCCTTCCACCCATGCACATGGGAACTACCACTGCAGCTCCAGAAAGGTCTTGGAGAAAGAATGTCAGTGAAAATTATTGGTGAAGGATCCTTTATTTTGCTTAAACACAGAGAACATGATTCCACATTGACACAGCCACTCACTGAGAAAAGAAAAGCAGGCAGTGAATTACAAAGGGAATAAAAATATTATCATAAAAAAAACCAAACTCACAAGTAGAGACAAAAAATACTGCACAAAGGATGAACCTGCAATGAGAATGTCTTCTTCTGTAGAAGACAGACAGTTTATAGATTCAGAAGAAATCCAGTTGTCAGTTTCCACACGGCATCCTTGAGCTCCTGGTTCCTCATGCTGTAAATGAGGGGGTTCACTGCCGGAGGCACCACCAAGTACAGAACAGACACCACCAGATCCTGGGATGGGGAGGAGATGGACGGGGGCTTCAGGTGGGCAAACATGCCAGTGCTGACATACAGGGAGACCACGGCCAGGTGAGGGAGGCAGGTGGAAAAGGCTTTGTGCCGTCCCTGCTCAGAGGGGATCCTCAGCACGGCCCTCAAGATCTGCACATAGGACACCACAATGAACACAAAACACCCAAATCCTAACCAGACACTAACCACAAGAAGCCCAGTTTCCCTGAGGTAAGAGTGTGAGCAGGAGAGCTTGAGGATCTGGGGGATTTCACAGAAGAACTGGTCCAGGGCATTGCCCTTGCACAGGGGCAGTGAAAATGTATTGGCCGTGTGCAGCAGAGCATTGAGAAACCCAGTGGCCCAGGCAGCTGCTGCCATGTGGACACAAGCTCTGCTGCCCAGGAGGGTCCCGTAGTGCAGGGGTTTGCAGATGGCAACGTAGTGGTCATAGGACATGATGGTGAGAAGAGAATACTCTGCTAAAGCTAAAAAGAAAAACAGGAAGAGTTGTGCAGCACATCCTGCATAGGAAATGTCCCTGGTATCCCACAGAGAGTTGGCCATGGACTTGGGGACAGTGGTGGTGATGCAGCCCAGGTCCAGGAGGGCGAGGTTGAGCAGGAAGAAGTACATGGGGGTGTGGAGGTGCTGCTCCCAGGCTATGGTGGTGATGATGAGGCCGTTGCCCAGGAGGGCAGCCAGGTAGATGCCCAGGAAGAGCCAGAAGTGTAAGAGCTGCAGCTCCCGTGTGTCTGTGAACGCCAGGAGGAGGAACTGGGTGATGGAGCTGCTGTTAGACATTTGCTGCCTGTGGGCATGTGACCTGTCACAGGAGGGAAAAACACTAACAAGTTAGAGGAGATACCTCTGAACAAAATCAAATCCATTTTTTCATAGACCCTCCACAAGCTACATGCACTCTTTCATTTTCCAGCAGATGTTCCTTCAGCTCCGTGACTGGAGCTCTCTATGAGGAGAAGTTGAGGGAACCGGTACGGTTTAGCGTGGAGAACAGGAGGTTGAGGGAAGACCTTATTGCTGTCTACAACTACCTGAAAGGTAGTTGTGCCACGGGAGATTTAGAGTGGTTATTAGGAAAAACTCTTCCTGGAAAGGATTGTCAGGTGTTGGGACAGGCTGCCCACGGCAGTGTTGGAGTCACCATCCCTGGAAGGGTTTAAAAGGCATTTAGATGAGGTTCTTAGGGACATGGTTTAGTGCTAGTGTTCGGTAAGGTTATGGTTGGACTCAATGATCTTACAACTGAAATGATTTTAGGATTCTATGATACAATGAAGAGCAGGGCCTTTACACATGGGGTCTTGATAAGTCAGCCCAACTTGGCAGTACGGGGTAGTTCTTGGACTCAGTGTTGTCAGATCAAACCACTGCTAACACAAAGATGCTAAAGAACATGTCTACATCTTAGAGGGAATCACTCAGCATCGAAGGACACCTCAATGAGACAGCCAAGCGTCCTGATGACGGCACTTGATTCAGGGAGACTCAGCTCGTTCCCCAGCCCCACAGACTGCATTGCCCACAGCACCACAGGTCAGAGCAAAGCTGGGACACGTGTTCCCATGGACACACCTGCAGGAAAGGACCCACAAGATCAGACTGTGACTCTGCAGCTGAAACTGCCATCCCCAGAGAGCCTGACAGCAAGAACAAGATCCCAACAGCAGTGACCCAGAGCAGGGGAGCAAGAAGGACGATGCGGTGAGGATGGGTGTGAGAGAGGCCAGGGCAGAGGCAGCCGGGCACTCAGACAGCGTCACCCTTCCCCAGCTGTGCAGCCACCTCCCAGACACCAACATTGCCGGGCAGCTGCTCTCAGCCCCTGTGCTCTGCAGAGGAACTGGAGCTCTGGCTGCGCAGGAGCTGCTTCATGCCTTGGAGCCCCCGGCCCTGAGGGCAGAGGCTTTGCTGGGTGGGACAGGAGGCCAGGGGGCTGCTCACAGGAGGGATCTGCACTGCAGAGGATCACAGGGACTTTTCTCTGTTCTCCCTCCCATAACAATTCCAAGTTTATTTTCCTCTCATCTCTGATCATTTCCCTGCTGCCTGGAGATTCTCCCCCTGGGAGGTGTTTCCCTGTCCATGTCTCTTCCCTGTCAGCGCTCACAGACCCCATCAAACCCTCTGTGCCCTCCCCCTGGCCCTACAGATCCTGCCTGTTCACAGGGCACTGCCTGGGGGCATCTTCCTGTTTGCAGGCTGGAAAACAGGACAGGCCAGACTAGGCTGACAGGTCCAGCAAAGGCGATGCAGGTGCTGTGCACAGGCAGAGGGGTGGTGAAGGGATGTTATGAGCCTTCTGGCAGATGTGCTGATCACTCAGAGTTGCAGTTCAGGAGTCTCAGTGACTTGTTTAAGCATGAGAACTTGTTTTCATTTTATCCTTTCCTGCACCTCTCACCCCTTGGGAGAGGAAACTGAAAAGACAGGCTCAGGAAAGCTCCTTATCTGTTTGGTAATCCTTGCATTGATCTTCTTGAGGCATCCCCTTGGAAAAATGCTGGGGGTGATCTGGAGCTGTGAGCAGCCCTGACCCACACAGCACCCTCTCCACAGCAGAAACACCTTTCCTGCCCTGATAGGGGTCACTCCTTCCACCCTCAGCTTCTCTACACAGACCTATGGGGATCTCCTTGGCAGGGACCCTGCTCTGCAGGGCACCCCTGGGTGCAGAAACAGCTTCACACACCTGGAGTCATCCTCAGCAGGAGGCAGCTGCCTCTGATGGTTCATGAAGGAATTCCCTGCTCTGCTGCATGTCCTCCTTAGCTGTACAAAGAAGTTTCTGATAGTTTTACTTACCTGTCTCGTTTGTTGTACCAGCATCAGGAAATCCCACCACCTCCTCTGTGTGAAGATTTTTCTCCTTGTGAACTCACAGCAAACCTCCCACCCCAGACTGCATTTCTCCTCTCTTTCTGCCTCATCTCCCGTTGCAGGCAGAGCCCTCAGCCCTGCTGCGCTTTGCAGAGGAGCTGCTCCTGGGCAGAGCTGTCTCTCTGCAGCGCTGCCGCTTGCCAGGAGCTCCCTCTGTCCCAGGAGCCCAGCCCAGCTCAGCAGCACAGGAGCAGCCCAAGGTGCTTTAATGACCCCTCTGGTGGGTTTGGTGCTGAGTCCATGGACCTCAGACCCTGAGGGGAAGTTGATGAAACCTCTCAAGAAATCAGATTCAAACTCCAAAGTTTCTTGCAATGTTAATGAGTCCCACTGAGGGACACTACTGAGGAACTGACCCCAGGGTCTGGTTAGAGAAGAAAATGGGATACAGCGACAACAGGTCAGGGAAAGCAAGGTGAAGTTCTCTTAGATGCTGAGTAAACCTGTATGTGTTTCATTAACCAAAGGGACAAGCCTTGACCCCCAGCCCTGGGAAGGCAGATCCTGTCCCTCCCACATTGCCCAGGGCCCTTCCTGGACAGTGTGATGTGGGGCTGTGCAAGACCAAGGGCAGGACTATGGTCCCACACCTCCCAGGTTCCTGGCTGGGGACAAGGAGGCCATGAGGCCCCTGTGCTGGAAGGACAAGGTGTCTCCTCACAGGCATCAGAGGTGCAGACAACAGCCATAGCCAAGGGGAGAAGGAGTTCATGTCTGGTGGGACTTTCAGCCTCTTTACGTCCCGTGATCATCTCCATCACAGCCTGTCCTGTGCTGTGGCATCCCCTGCACCTCTTTCCCTGCAGGCTGCAGACATCCCCCCTGCTGCCCCACCTTGCTCTTGTCTGAGCATCTTCCTTTCTTTGCTGAGATCTCTGCATCCTCCCCAGCTGTCCCTTGAAGCACAAAGCCTTGGGCTGATGCAGACTCCCTCTGCTGACCTGCTCCACCACAGCACTGCCCTTCCAGTCACATTCCTTGCTGCTCATGTCCAGCCTGGACCTCCCCAGCTACACTTTCAGCCATTATTTCTTTCTCAAACTCTTTCCCACTATGCAGAAAACCTCCACCACCTCTGAAACCACCCTTCAAGCACTTTCAGGCTACTCCTGCACTCCTGCAGCCTCCCCAGCACTGCTGGGCCAAAGCAGCCCAGGTCCCTCAGCATCCCACACCATGTGCACACCGTCCTAAACCTGCCTTGGCAGAGCCCTGCACTCTCCAGTTCCTCCCTGCTTCTCCAAACTGGGAAGCCGCACACTGGCACACCCCCGTGTGTGTGGGGTCACACCAGTGCTGAACCGAATGGGATGAGAACTCCAGGTGTCTGGGTCCCCACGCTCCTCCTCATGCAGCCCCGTGTGCAGCTGCCTTGTTCATGGTGAGTGTGCACCACGGGCTGGTGTGGGGACCTTGGAGTGCCCAGACCCTTCTCCTCAGGGTCACTGCTCAGCGTGTCAGGTCCTGCTCTGTCCTGATGGATGGGGTTATTGTCCCACCCTGACACAGAACTGGTCAGTTCTCCTTTTAAAACTTAGGAGATTCCTTATGGTGGAACACCAAATTTCCTAAAGGTCTGGACCCTCCCTGGACTGAAGCTCCATTTGTTCAGCTGTTAATATTTGTATGCAGATGGTTTATCCTGATGAGCGTGTCTTTCCCGAAATAACAGCGTGAGGAGTTACAGAACACTACAAATACAACCTCCTAGAGAAATATGGGGTCTTGGGAGTCTGCTACTCATAATGGATTTGGATTCCAAGGAGAATGTGTCCTTTATGTCAGAGAGCAGCAGGAATATGTGGAGCTCTGCCTGTGGACAGACAATGTGAGCTGAGAGCTGAGGAGTCAGCATGAGAGGGCAGAACAACATGGGAAATGTTGTGGTCACTGAACATCAGCTACAGACTCACTGATGAGGAAGAAGAATTAGATGAGGCCTCCTTCAGACAAATGAATGAAGCCTCATGTTTCCAGGACCCTGTACCCGCGGCAGGCCAGAGATATCCCAGTATCTGCAAGGAACCAGCCATCCAGGAGGGGCTGGAGCTCATTGACAACATCTTCCTGACACGGGTGACTGAGGAGTCAGTGGGGTGAGGTGCCCTGTGGGACTTCACACTTACAAACCACAAAGAGTTGGTCAGGATGGAACAGTCAGGGATGGGAAAGTGGAGCTGAAGCTCCTGGGAGATGATAACAAGGCCAAGAGCAGGATTTCAGGAGAGCAAGCTTTGGCCTGCTGAGGGACCTGCTTGGGTCCTATGGGTATGACCTTGGTGTCTGCAGTGCTTTTCTCTCATATTTCCTCCCTCCTCTCTCCCACCTGCTGTTGTGCAGCGTTTTTTAACCTTTCTCAAATACAATATCCCAGAGGTGCTGCCAGCATCACTGAGTGGCTCAGACTTGGCAGGAGTGGGTCCATCTTGGAGCCAGCTGAAATCTGCTCTGTCTGACGTTGGTCAAACTCCTGTTGTCTTCTCAGAGAGGTGACAACTGTAGCACAGCCACACTCACCCCCAGTTCCAAGACTTTGCCATGTAAATCCAGTTAGATGTTACAAACTACTTGATCATGGAGAAGAAATGGAAAAGAACTTCTGTCAGCAACCTTAGGATGTCTCCAGTCAATGAGCAGGTTCCTATGGGGAACTGTAATCGCCCTGACATTACCTGGCCAGGCAAAGCTGCAGGTGCGAGCAGTCCAAACGATCTTGGGCCAACTTCTTAACATATCTGCCTGGTGGGCCAATGAGGGTGATGCTCACCTGGATCTGGTACTGATGAAGAAGGAAGAGCTGGTGAGGGATGTGAACATGAGTGTCCACCTTGGCTGTCGTGACCAGGAAACAGTGGGGTCCCAGACCCCGGAGGGGAGGGAGAAAGGCCAGCAGCAGAGCACAGCCTGGTGTGCTCCAGAGGAGAAGACTTTGACATACTGGGGGATGGTGAGCAAAGCAGCACACATCAGCCATCTCATTGCTTCTCCCTGACATGCCCTGACCCTCTCCCACACCTACACATGGCCAATCACGGCTGCTCAGGGCCTCCCGCTCTTCAGAAGAGGCCTTGAGCATCTTGGTTCTTCATGGTGATAATGATAAACTTCTTTGCTCTCTCCATAGAGCATTTCCCCTCTCTCTGCCTTGCTTGTCTCCTGTTGCAGGCAGAGCCCTCAGCCCTGCTGCGCTGTGCAGAGGAGCTGCTCCTGGGCAGAGCTGTCTCTCTGCAGCGCTGCCGCTTGCCAGGAGCTCCCTGTGTCCCAGGAGCCCAGCCCAGCTCAGCAGCACAGGAGCAGCCCAGGATGTCCCTTTCTCTGTCCCCTCTGGGCTCCCTCGTGGTGTTCCTGGATCTCCAGGGGAGTGGCCCATGAAACAGGCTGAAATAATCAGGGATGTTTCTTCTCTCACCTCTACAGACACAGTTCTGTCCTGCAGTAGTTCTTTCATATTAGAAAATAATTTGGGCATGAGAAGCATCTTTTATTTTCCCATCATTAGACAAGACATCAGGAAGATTACAGCAAAGGATCTAAATTCTCGAAGCTTGGCAGAGGAATATCTTCAGCTGAATGAGTTTAGGGATTTTATTCCGTTTTTGTAGTCCTAGGGCTAGAAAGACATTCAGCAATCTTTTGAACATGTCATTTATTTTTTTTTTTTTAATACGTCATTTTGCTCTGAATCAAAGCCTTTGCACACATGGTGTCTTGGACACTTGGTACCAGGTTTCTTGTGGCAGGTCAGAGCTGGGCTGGTGCCACAGCTGGGGTGGTTCAGCCCAGATGTGAGGCAATGGCCTCAGCCAGGGACCTGACTGGGGGAGCTGGAGCTGCCAGTGCTGCAGACAGAGCTGTGACACGGGTGGAATGAACTGCCAGACAGGGTGGCAGAAGTGAGTTCATCTGGTCTGCAAGGACAGCAGCCTCCAAGCACAGAACAGCCCAGATCAGAACTCAGTCCAGACCTGTAAGGCGATTCAAGGGCCCATAATGAGCTGTTACTACTGCAGGGACAGTTGAAGGAGAAACAAAGACAGTGTGTGGCCATTGATGAATTTAATAAGGGAAAGAGGTGAGAATCCCTGTGTCCTCTTGTCCTCCATCTTCACCAGCAATGTGTCGCAGGCCTCTGTGACTGGAGACAGAACAACCAGCAGTGGATGGGGATCAAGTCAGGGGTCACTGGAACTGACACAATCCTTTCCAGTCTATGGGACAGCAGGGGCAGCATCCCAGGAGCTTAGACAGCAGGACGATGTCACAGGGAGACCACTCTCCACCATCTTGGAAAGCTCATGGAGACGGGGGGGACTCCCTGACCACTGGCAGCTCTCACACAGTGTGTGCACTTTTCAAAATAGCCAATGGGTGAGCAGGGGAACTAAGGGCTGTGCCCCAGAACATGTCCACTGGGACCCCATTTCTGGGTGTCTGGAAGAGAAGGTGACGGGGTTTACCCAGGACAGGTTGTGCCTGTCCATCCTCTTTGCTTTCTGTGAGGAAAGGACAGGGTTGTGGATGTGGGGAGAACATTGATGGTCTGTTACCTGGAAGTCAGCAAGGCATTCTGCGTCATCCCCCACAATGTGCTTGTGCCCAAGTTAGGATATTATGGTCTGTGTCAGTGTGCAAGTAGATGGGTAAAAGGCCATCTGGATGGTGGCTTAGAAGGACAGTAGATAAAGGGAAAAACTTTCCAGTCCTGAGGACAGTCAAGCACTGGAAGCTGTTTCCCAGCAGTGTGCATCCACTCTATCTCAGAAAGTTACCACGATGTGTTTGTATAGACCCCTCACTAGTCTGGTCTGACTCTGCTTTTAGGAGGAGGTTGGTCAAGACACATCCTGAGGTGCCTTAGAGACTGAATGACACTGTCCTTCCTTCCTTCCTTCCCCTTCATGTTTCTGATTTGGAGAAAGCTCTCAAGTTCTCTCTGATCACAGAAATAATTCACATGGGGAGCAGGGCTGCTTTACAAATAACGGTAAACAGCCCTGATCACAACTTTTCTATCATCCTTTTTCATTTGCCCCAGCCCAGCTGCTTCTTGTTTGCTGTCCATATATCCCTCCAGAAGGAACACACCACCTTGTTCATCCTTTCAGAGCAGGTTGCTCAAGAGGTGTCAGCATCCATGTACAGAGTCTGCGCATCAGCCAGGCAGCAAAGCCACCGTTACAGAAATGCAGACGAGGCTTTTGACCAGCTCCTTGAACCCAGATATCAGCGTGACGTGTCTGCTGAGATTCCATGGAACACCTGAACTTTAAGTTCAGGGCATGTGAGTGCTGGTTGGGTATCCTGGCTTGTCTCCTGAGCCATGTGGTGCTTCAGGCTGTGAAGAGAATCAAAACCAACTTTTTCACTGGGTTAATTAATTTTACAGACTGTCACACAGGGAGTTGAAGGGAGCTCAGAACTCCAGTCTTTGCTGTACTATAAGACTTGATACCCCATCCACAGGTACAGATCTAAATGGTCCAGATAGAGGGTGATCTTGCAAAAGTCACCCTTTGTGTCCCCAGGTGCATGGACGCTGCTCATGTGCCTCTGCAGAGAGTGGCAGAGGTTGGATCCCTTTCTCAGGAGAAACTCCTTGCTGGAAAGACACAGCTACGGGGTTGGCTCAACAAGGTTTTATTGCATTTCACTCGGCATCAGATTTGACATATTTGGTGCTTTTCTGTGATCACTTCTTCTGCACAGATGATCACAGAAGGACAACCATTTCATAAGAGTTGGTTACAAAGGCCCTGTCATGAACAAGAAATCTCACCGTGAGATCTGGAGGGAGTGAGGAAGATTATAACAAGCACCAGGAAGAGCCAAGAAGCTCAAGGCCTCTTCTGTAGAGCGCGAGGCCCTGAGCAGCAGTGACCGGCCATGTGTGGTGTGGGAGAGGGTCAGGAGATGTGGGGTAGAAAAGGGTGATGGCTGATGACTTCAGCAAATCCTTACAACCATGTCTGAACCACAAGTGGAATGCGGCTGATATCTGGGGGTCAAAGAGGAATAGTAGAAAGATTGTTGTTGATTTTGGAAAGAAGGCAGGATTTTTGGACTAAGGATATATGGCAGTGCCATTTGCATCCTGTGGGCTTGGCTGTGCCTGGGAGATGGGGAATGGCTGCTGCTGGGGTGGCTGTGCTCAGTCATGGCCCATGAGCTGACCCTGCTCTGCTCCTCTCTTACACTGCCCACACTTGGATGGACCTCAGGACTCTTCCATGAACCTGGCGGATGCATGGACCTCCTGGAGGGATGGGTATTGATCCAAATAGAGGATTCAAGCAAGTGTGGGACTGGGACAGCTCAGGTGATTGGTGACCATTGCGAGGTGTATGAAAGAAATTGAATGGGTTTGGGGGACCTCACAGGTTGCCAAGTCCTCAGAAAACCAGAGCCTTGTGGTTAAAGCAACAACACTTGGCACCAAACCCACCCCCAAAACACAAAACACTCACAGTGACCACAGGCAGAGCCTGAGAAACCTTTGACTGAAAGGGTCTCCTTTGTCTGGTCCTGGGGTCAGGGCTTGGCCATTCTGATGATGAACAAACGTCAAGGGCTGACGTGGCACCAGAGCCACGTCCACATCGCCTTTACCACCTACGACCATTGTCTCCAGGTTTTTCCTTGAGCAGCCTCCAGGGACAGGGACTGCTTGTGTCAGCACTGGCCCTTCGTGGGGTCCCAAACACCCTCAGAAACTTGGGGTTTGTTTCTGCCCTTCAGGTCATGACAGGTTTGTTCATTCTTTCAGTACCTGCAGTTCAGGATCGTGGCAGCAGAGGGCTCAGTAACATCCAAAACGCCCTTTCAAGACAATGCTCTCTGCAGCACTTTCCTAAAGGCTTCAAGTCTGGTGTGGATGATTTCAGAGATTTCAGAATTGTAGCCAAACAGTCAGCATTTCCATAATAAAGAGTAATAAAACCAAATCTCTAATATTTCCGTCACCCTCCCAAAACCCTTATTTCCACAACAGCTGGTATCAACAATCTCCAATGAATATTGATCTAGAGAATCTCCTGAGAACGACTGAATGTGTCAGAGAAGTGGGTGCCTAAAGGATCACTTGACCGAGGAGACAGGCCAGGACACCTCAAGAGGAGTCACACTCCTCTGTACCAAGAGGTGGGTGTTCCTGGGAATCTCAGATGCCACAGCACAGTGATACTTGTGTTCAGGGAGCTGTTCAAGTGACCCATCTCCTGTTCTGTAATGGTGTCTGAGTTTGCTCAGGTCACCCCTGACTTGAGCCCCATCCACTGCTGGGTGTTCTCCAGACTCCTGTCTTCAGGAACAAAGTCGCAGGAGACCTTGCTGGTGAAGATGGAGGCAAAGAAGCCATGAAGAACCTCAGTCCTGTCTGATTCTGCCCCTATAAAGTTCAGCAGCAAGCCCATGTTCTCCCTGTCTATTCCTTTTTTTTTTTGTATCAGCTCATCTTGCTGCCCTCCGCCTCCCCTTTAGGTATCAAGTCCAGGGCAACTTTGGAATCATCTCTGCATCCGTGGCCAAGGTTTCTAAATTCCTCCTTTGCAGCTTCCCCCGCTTCCACCTCCTGTGTGCTGCCTTTGTGCTCTGCAGCTCCATCAGTTCAGAGGAGCAGCCTCACAAGATAAATGCTTCTTTTTATGGGTACTCGGAGGGATCATTCTTGTGCTTGGAGCAGCCTGTCCTATAAGGCTGATCAGATTTCCTGAGCTCCTTCACCCACAATGACTTTACCACATCACCACCTCTACCTGCCATCCCCTAGTATGTCAAAGTCGTCTCCTCTGGAGCCCACCAGCCTGTGCTCTGCTGCTGTCCTTCCTCCCTCCCCTCTGGTACCTGGGACCCCACTGTGTCCTGGTCACAACAGCCAAGGTGGACACTCATGTTCACATCCCTCACCATCTCTCCCTTCTTCGTTGGTACCAGATCCAGGTGAGCATCACCCTTGATGGCCCATCAGGCAGCTCTCTTAAGCATTTGGCCCAAGATCCTTTGGACTGTTGGCACCTGCAGCTTTGCCTGGCCAGTGACTGTCACGGCAATTACAGTGCCCCATAGGAACCTGCTCATTGACTGGAGACTTTCATGTGTTGCTGAAAGAAGATCTTTACAATTTCTTCTTCACGATCAATTATTTTGTAACATCCAACGCACTGTCACCCTGTGCTGGGTTTATGGCAAAGTCTTGGAACGGGGGGTGGGTGTGGTTGTGCTACAGTTGTCACCTCTCTGAGAAGACAACAGGAGTTTGACCAACGTCAGACAGAGCTGATTTCAGCTGCTCCAAAATGGGCCCACTCCTTGCCAAATCTGAGCCACTCAGTGATGCTGGCAGCACCTCTGGGATATTGTATTTGAGAAAGGGTAAAAAACACTGCACAACAGCAGGTGGGAGAGAGGAGGGAGGAGATGTGAGAGAAAAGCACTGCAGACACCAAGGTCATACCCATAGGACCCAAGCAGGTCCCTCAGCAGGCCAAAGCTTGCTCTCCTGAAATCCTGCTCTTTGCCTTGTTATCATCTCCCAGGAGCCTCAGCTCCACTGTCCCATCCCTGACTGTTCCATCCTGACCAACTCTTCCTGGTTTGTAAGTGTGAAGTCCCACAGGGCACCTCACCTCACTGACTCCTCTGTCCCCCGTGTCGGGAAGATGTTGTCAACGAGCTCCAACCCCTCCTGGATGGTTGGTACCTTGCAGATACTGGGATGTCTAAGGTCTGTCATGAGGACAGGGCCCTGGAAACATGAGGCTTCTTTCGTTTGTTTGAAGGAGGCCTCATCTCATTCCTCTTCCTCATCAGAGATCCTCCAGCTGATGTCCAGTCACCACAACACTGCCCATGTTGTTCTGCCCTCTCATGCTGACTCCTCAACCTTCAGCTGACATTGTCTGTCCCCAGGCAGAGCTCCACGCATCTGGTATGTACCCATCAGATAACTCAATATTGAGAATATGAAGTGACCAGTGCTGTATCAGGGTGTGACAATAACCCCATCCATCAGGACAGAGCAGGACCTGACACGCTGAGCAGTGACCCTGAGGAGAAGGGTCTGGGCACTCCAAGGTCCCCACACCAGCCCGTGGTGCACGCTCACCATGAACAAGGCAGCTGCACACGGGGCTGCATGAGGAGGAGCGTGGGGACCCAGACACCTGGAGTTCTCATCCCATTCGGTTCAGCACTGGTGTGACCCCACACACACGGGGGTGTGCCAGTGTGCGGCTTCCCAGTTTGGAGAAGCAGGGAGGAACTGGAGAGTGCAGGGCTCTGCCAAGGCAGGTTCAGCACCTTGTGCACATGGTGTGGGATGCTGAGGGACCTGGGATGCTTTGGCCCAGCAGTGCTGGTGAGGCTGCAGCACTGTAGGAGTAGCTTGAAGAGTGGTTTCAGAGGTGGTGGAGGTTTTCTTCGTAGTGGAAAAGAGCTTGAGAAAGAAATAATGGCCCAAAGTGCAGCTGGGAAGGTCCAGGCTGGATATGAGCAGGAAGGAATGTGACTGGAAGGGCAGTGCTGTGGTGGAGCAGGTCAGCAGAGGGAGTCTGCATCAGCCCAAGGCTTTGTGCTTCAAGGAACAGGTGGGGAGGATGCAGAGATCTCAGCAAAGGAAGGAAGATGCTCAGACAAGAGCAAGGTGGGGCAGCAGGGGGGATGTCTGCAGCCTGCAGGGAAAGAGGTGCAGGGGATGCCAAAGCACAGAACAGGCTGTGGTGGAGATGGTCACGGGACGTAAAGAGGCTGGAAGCCCCAGCAGACATGAGCTCCTTCTCCCCTTGGCTATGGCTGTTGTCTGCACCTCTGATGCCTGTGAGGAGACACCTTGTCCTTCCAGCACAGGGGCCTCATGGCCTCCTTGTCCCCAGCCAGGAACCTGAGAGCTGTGGGACCGTAGTCCTGTCCTTGGCCTTGCACAGCCCCACATCACACTGTCCAGGAAGGGCCCTGAGCAACGTTGGAGGGACAGGATCTGCCTTCCCAGGGCTGGGGGTCAGGGCTTGGCCCTTTGGTTAATGAAACAAATTCAGGTTTACTCAGCATCAGAGCCACCTTTCACTTGCTTACCCTTTGTTCTGCTTCAAGTTTTCTGTCCCAGCTGCCCTGGGGATGGTTTCTCAGTTGTGTCCCTCAGTGGGATTCATTAATATTACAAGAAACTTTGAAGTTTAGATCTGAGTTTGAATTCTTCAACTTGTCCTCAGGGTCGGAGGTTCATGGACTCTGCACCAAAGCCACCAGAGGGGTCATTAAAGCACCTTGGGCTGCTCCTGTGCTGCTGAGCTGGGCTGGGCTCCTGGGACAGAGGGAGCTCCTGGCAAGCGGCAGCGCTGCAGAGAGACAGCTCTGCCCAGGAGCAGCTCCTCTGCAAAGCGCAGCAGGGCTGAGGGCTCTGCCTGCAACGGGAGACAAGCCAGAAAGAGAGGGAAAATGCAGTGTGGGGTGGGAGGTTTGCTGTGAGTTCACTAGGAGAAAAATCTTCACACAGAGTAGGTGGTGGGATTTGCTGACGCTGGTACAACAAACTAGACAGGTAAGGAAAACTATCAGAAACTTTCTTGTATAGCTAAGGAGGACATGCAGCAGAGCAGGGAATTCCTTCATGAACCATCAGAGGCAGCTGCCTCCTGCTGAGGATGACTCCAGGTGTGTGAAGCTGTTTCTGCACCCAGGGTTGCCCTGCAGAGCAGGGTCCCTGCCAAGGAGATCCCCACAGGTCTGTGTAGAGAAGCTGTGGGTGGAAGGAGTGACCCCTATCAGGGCAGGAAAGGTGCTTCTGCTGTGGAGAGGGTGCTGTGTGGGTCAGGGCTGCTCACACCTCCAGATCACCCCCAGCATTTTTCCAAGGGGATGCCTCAAGAAGATCAGTGCAAGGATTACCAGACAGAGAAGGAGCTTTCCTGAGCCTGTATTTCAGTTTCCCAAGGGGTGGGGACTGCAAGAAAGGATAAAATGAAACTGAGACCTCACGTTTTAAAAAATCACTGAGACTCCTGAACTGCAACTCTGAGTGATCAGTACATCTGCCAGAAGGCTCATAACATCCCTTCACCACCCCTCTACCTGTGCACAGCACCTGCATCACCTTTGCTGGACCCCTCAGCCTAGTCTGACCTGTCCTGTTTTCCAGCCTGCAAACAGGAAGATGCCCCCAGGCAGTGCCCTGTGAACAGGCAGGATCTGTAGGGCCAGGGGGAGGGCACAGAGGGTGGGATGGGGTCTGTGAGCACTGACAGGGAAGAGACATGGACAGGGAAACACCTCCCAGGGGGAGAATCTCCAGGCAGCAGGGAAATGATCAGAAATGGGAGGAAACTAAACCTGAAATTAATATGGAGAGGGAGAATTCAGAAATCTCTGTATGATCCCCTGCAGTGCAGATCCCACCTGTGAGCAGCCCCCTGGCCTCCTGTCCCACCCAGCAAAGCCTCTGCCCTCATGGCCAGGGGCTCCAATGCGTGAAGCAGCTCCTGAGCAGCCAGAGCTCCAGTTCCTCTGCAGAGCACAGGGGCTGAGAGCAGCTGCCCGGCAATGTTGGTGTCTGGGAGGTGGCTGCACAGCTGGGGAAGGGTGACGCTGTCTGAGTGCCCGGCTGCCTCTGCCCTGGCCTCTCTCACACCCACCCTCACCGCATTGTCCTTCTTGCTCCCCTGCTCTGGGTCACTGCTGTTGGGATCTTGTTCTTGCTGTCAGGCTCTCTGGGGATGGCAGTTTCAGCTGCAGAGTCACAGCCTGATCTTGTAGGTCCTTTCCTGCAGGTGTGTCCATGGGAACACGTGTCCAGCTTTGCTCTGACCTGTGGGGTGTGGGCAATGCAGTCTGTGGGGCTGGGGTGTGAGCTGAGTCTCCCTGAATCAAATGCCATCATCAGGACTCTTGATTGTCTCCTTGACTTTTCTTTCAAGATGTGAGCTTCCGTCCAGGATGCAAACCTGTCCTACAGCATCTGTGTGTTATCTGAAAGCCCCATGGAGAAGCACAGAGCTACTGTGACAAAGAAAATGCTGTTGGGTTTGAGAGATGAGCTGTGTGTGTCCTGGGCTGAATGTGGGGAGCTGAGACGTTAGGAAAGGGTGAGACATGTCGTGGTCTGAGGTGGATCCCTCTGCTCTCAGCAATGCCTGGTGACTTTTCAGGGTAACATGGGAGTGTGATCAGGCTCCATCTCATAAAGGCGCCAGGCCAGGGCAGCTGGAGCAAGACAGAGGGACAGAGCAGCTGCCCTCACTCTGCACTGACCCACAGGCATCCTCTGGTCTCGCAGGACTCGCTCTGTTCTCCCTGAGTGCACCAGAAATGCTGAGGGTTTCTGACACCCAAGAACACTTTCATGGGTGGGAGGGCAGAAGGAGCTGTAGAAACACCAAACCTCTCAAACGCCGTTTCTCAGGCCTGACAGCCCCTTCTGCACCAGGAGCGGTTCCAGCTGACACAGCTGAACCCCAGCACTGGCCCCTGCCCCACTCAATCACGCGGAGTCAGGCTGAGTCCTCGAGAGCCCCTGGGCAGAGACCCTGCTCTTCATTGCACACTCATCCAGCACCGATAAGGGCTCCAGCCAGGACGTTCTCCTGGGATAATAAGTGTCTCTTTGTGGGAGGGTCTGTGGGAAATGGCTTTGGTTTCTCCCAGAGAAGTCTCATCTAAACCATCACTGTCTTTTCCTCCTTGCACAGGTCCTCATGCCCAGAGACAGCAAATGTCCAACAGCAGCTCCATCACCCAGTTCCTCCTCCTGCCGTTCACAGACACACAGGAGCTGCAGCTCTTGCACTTCTGGCTCTTCCTGGGCATCTACCTGGCTGCCCTCCTGGGCAACGGCCTCATCATCACCACCATAGCCTGTGACCAGCACCTCCACACCCCCATGTACTTCTTCCTGCTCAACCTCTCCCTCCTCGACCTGGGCTGCATCTCCACCACTGTCCCCAAATCCATGGCCAACTCCCTCTGGGATACCAGGGCCATCTCGTACTCAGGATGTGCTGCACAGCTCTTTTCATTTGCCTTCATGACAGCAGCAGAGTATTCTCTTCTCACAGTCATGTCCTACGACCGCTACGTTGCCATCTGCAAACCCCTGCATTACGGGACCCTCCTGGGCAGCAGAGCTTGTGTCCACATGGCAGCAGCTGCCTGGGCCACTGGGTTTCTCAATGCTCTGCTGCACACGGCCAATACATTTTCACTGCCACTGTGCAAGGGCAATGTCCTGGACCAGTTCTTCTGTGAAATCCCCCAGATCCTCAAGCTCTCCTGCTCACACTCCTGTCTCAGGGAGATTCGCCTTATTGCGATAAGTTTCTCGGTAGTATTTGTGTGTTTTGTGTTCATCATGGTATCCTATGTGCAGATCCTGAGGGCCGTGCTGAGGATCCCCTCTGAGCAGGGACGGCACAAAGCCTTTTCCACCTGCCTCCCTCACCTGGCCGTGGTCTCCCTGTTTGTCAGCACTGGCATGTTTGCCTACCTGAAGCCCCCCTCCATGTCCTCCCCATCCCAGGATCTGGTGGTGTCTGTTCTGTACTCGTTGGTGCCTCCAGCAGTGAACCCCCTCATTTACAGCATGAGGAACCAGGAGCTCAAGGATGCCCTGTGCAAACTCATATCCTAATGTGTTCTCAAGCAAGAAACTGGCCATCTGGTTCTACATAGACATTTTAATGTAGCTAACTACAGGTCCAGCCAGTCATCTGGATTTTTTGTTGTTATTAGTTGTTTTCTTATTGTGATAATCTTGTCATCCCCTTTCTAATTCACTGTTGGCTTTTCTTTTATAACTGTTGGCTTTTCTTTTATAACTGTTGACTGTGTAAATGAGGAGTCATGCTCTCCTTATCTCTAAACAAAATAAAGTGCTCTTTAGTGACTTGTTTTTCACTATGTCCTTCCTGCAAGCCCTTTTTAGAACTGCAGGGACGGTTCCTGTGTTCATGGAAGGAGGGGAAAAGCGTCCAATATGGCAGCACTGCGGGGGAGCTCCAGCACTTGGTCTTCCAGAGCTGTTCTGGTTCCACTCCCACAGTCTCCTCATCCATTGTCTTGGTGCAAGACCTGAGTGCTCTGGCAGCTTGGTCCCCGTCCTGCTGTGTGTCAGTGCTGTGAGCGCAGGCAGGGACAGCCAATGGGCACTGCTGTGACAGAGCTGACTCACAACAGCCTTTCCAGATAGAAAGGTGCTCTCCTCAGGGCAGTGCACAATGTTTTATATCTTCTTGCAAATTTTTTTCTCAAGCATATTCCTACAAAAGTGGCCACAGATGAAAACACCATTGTACAGCTGAACAGTGTGTGTGTGCAGCGCTGGCACTCAGCAGTGTCCTCTCACAGCCAGACCTCCTGCCAGAGACCTGCAGGACCAGCAGAGCAGGGGCTGGGCTGTGCCCCTATGCACTGGACACCCCACAGAAGCTGCCCCAGGGCATCGTCATGGACTGACCCCTCACAACCACCATATTCAGTACTGGCCTCAAACAACAGTTCATAGAAATTCTTTGTCCCTCCATGGAGAGACACTAAATGAGTAGGTCAGAAATCCATGTTGCATTGTACAGATGAGACATGAGCACACACATCATGTACGAGAGGTGACATGAAGGCCTGTGGGACAGACAGTGTCTTGAGGTCACTTCATGTTGGGAGTAACATCCCATGGGAAACCACCCACTGGGCTCTTCTTCCTTGAACTGAGGTCCCCATGTCCATTCCTCATGACATGGGACATCTCAGCTCAGTGCAGAGCAGGGTGACACACCACAGGGCTGAGGTGTCTCCCATCCCTTTGGAGTGGCAACAGGAGGCCAGAGGGACACTGTGACTCCTGCCTGTGTGTGTAAAAGGGACAGACTCTGTCTCTGAGCACCCCTGGGTGCATAAGAATTCCTGAGACTGGCTCTGATGTAACCCTGGCGTTTCTGTGTGTGACTCCAGGAACAATCCCCAGTGGCCCAGTGAGATTCATCTCAGCTGCTGGGACAGGCTCATTGCAAGTGCTCCTGTCTGCTACATCACCCTTGTCCATGATTCTGGATTGTGCTTTCAAAAGTGACTGTACAATCAGAGAAGTTCTGATGACCTTGGGAAAGGACAATGTCAAACCCACCTTCAAGAAGGGCAGGAAGGAGAATTTGAAGAATTACCGGCTGGTCAGCCTATCTCCATCCCTGGAAAGGGAATAGTCCACATCTTCCTGTACCAATCTCTAGGCACCTGAAGGACAAGGAAGGGATTGCTGAACCGAAACGAGGGGAAAAACCAGTGAGTCACAAGAAATGCTCTGAACCCATTCCAGAGCTTTAGACTCCCAGAAAGAGCTCGGTGGCAGTGCAGCCAATCCAGTTGTATCTGTGTCCCTCACTGAGCAGCGCAAACGTGGGCAGTCACCCCATGGTTCTGCAGCCAAACTGCTCTGCAGAGCATCACTGCCAGGTTGGGGCCCTGGTACTTCAGTCCTGGTGCTCATCACATGTCCTTAAGACAAATGTATGCACCCCTCTTGGCAACCTTACCCCAAAAGTCACCCCTAGAGAAGGCTCCTGAGCTGGGGCTGAGCTGGAGAACTGGGGTCCAGCCATGACCAGAGGAAGGACAAGGCCTCTCCTGGATCCTCTAAAGGGCTGGCAGCCTCTGTGATCTCCACCAGAAAAGGCAGCATGCAGGAAACTGTAGACCACCCCCATTCCCACTGGAGGCCCTTAGGAAGTGTTCCTATCTCCAAACATCCAGCCCAGCTTGTTGCTGCATGAACAATGAGGAGAAACTGCCCCAGGACCCTCATTTCAGACCCCATCTCCTCCACCCCATACAGGCAGTGCTCTCCCTCTTGGCACTGAGGTGGTTTCAGGGACCCAAGAGACACTTATGGGGAGGAGATGTTGGGTAGGGATATGGTGTCCTTCAGTGTTCCTCATGGTACCTCCTGCTGGGCTTCGTGCCACTGGTCACAGCCCTCTGAGCCTGGATGTTCAGCCAGTTCTCAGTGGTGCTAAACAGGAATATGCCCATGAGCACATTGGGCTGCATTGGGAGGAGCGTGGGCACCCAGACAAGGGCAGTTATTGTCCATCGTGACTCAGCACTGGTGTTGTCACATCTGGAGCGGTGTGTCCCAGTGTGAGGTTCCCCATTCTGGAGGAACAGGGAGGAGCTGTTGTGTGGCCAGAGAAAGTCTGGGTCATGTGTGGAGATGTTGAGAGACCCAAACTCTTTTAGCCTGGTGAAGGGGAGGCTGAGGAAACGTGCTGGTTTTACTGAAATTGAGTTAATTTCCTTCCTACATTTTGAACCTCTCTCCTTCACAGCCAGTACAGTCTTTTGTTTAGATTTACTATGAGAATAGTGAGATAATGCTGTTTCTTCCCTGGATAGAGTTCATTTTTCATTTTAGCAGCTTCGCAGTGTTTGCCATTTGCTGTGAAAGGAATGTCAGAACTCACTGATATCTTGGCTGTTGTCAGGGAAACCAAGGACTTCTTTGGCCATCCAGCTGCAGATGCAGATTGGCAGGAGGGGACACAGACAGGACAGCACCTGGATTGACATGCAGGCTGATCAATGAAATATTCCCTATGATTAGCATCATAATCAGTCTAAAGCTGGAGCCAGCTTTTAGGGCTTGTTAGATCCATTACTTTGGGTTTTACAGCTGGTTTGGTCGTTCCATTCAGAAGTTTCATTCTGTCATGAGTTCAATGTTAGTTCAGCCTTTTGCCATTTTGCCATAGTGCAGTTGGCCTTTGCACCTTTTTACCTGTTGCCCTTTTGCTTTCTCTTGTAGTTCAGGACCAAGTGTTCCTATTTTCTTAATTTAATTTATCTATTTCCATTTAATTTACCTGGACTATTGTCAGTGAAACCAAGGACTTCTTTAGAGTCCAGCTGCAGGTGCGAATTGACAGGAGGGGGCACAGACAGGGCAGCACCTTGATTGACATCCAGGTCAATCAACAAGCTGTTCTCTACCATTAGTGTCATGCTTGGTATAAAGCTGGAGATGTCTTTTCCAGCCAGTTACTCTTGGTTTGCTGGCTACTTTGGTTGGCTCTGTTTGGAAGTTCCATTCTATTGGTAGTTCAGTGTTAGTGCAGTTTTATGATGTTTTCCTGATTCTCATTTGGCCCTTGGGCCTCTCTGCCTTTTGCACTTTTACTTTCTCTTTCTGGGATCAGCTGTTCAGGAACAGGGTGCTCTCTTCTTTGGGGCTGCCTGCTCAGCACAACTGGAGTTATGTGGGGGATTGCACTGAGTATCATATATTTTATTTTATGTGTATTTTAGTATAAGCATATTAGAAGTAGCAGTGTATTATTTTCATTGTCTTATTATATTTTTTTATAAACTCACAGGTTTCTCTCTTCCCTTTCATTTCTCTCTCTTATCCCACTTGAGGACTGGGAGCAGGATGTGAGCAGCTCTCATGGTCTTAGTTGGTGGCTGTGATAAAATCATGACAAGAAAAGGTAGTAGTAGCTTCAGAAATGTTGAAAATCACTTTCCAAGATGAGGGCACTTTTTTCTTTTTAGTAGATGGAAACAGCATGAGAAAGGAAAACCATCAGAAACTGCAGCTCTGGAGGTCCAGAGTGGAGCTCAGGATAAAGAAATGTCATTCTGAGCACATGGCCGTGGTCATTGAGATGGACTCTGGATCAGCCATGGCTTTGTGTTTCAAGGAACAGCTGGTGAGGATGGAGAGACAGCAGCACAGATGGGGACACACTAGGGTGAGAACAAGGTGGGGAAGCACATGGGGTGTCTGCAGCCTGTGGGGAAACAGCCACAGGCCTGGGACAGTGTAGGATGGACGATGGTGGAGATGGCCAAGGGCACTGGCAAGGCTGGATGTCCCTGAAAGAGCCAAGGTCTTCATCCTCTTGGCTTTGGCTTGTGTCCCAAGGCCTAAGAGGAGACACATGGTTGTCATGGCCATGGCACCCATTGCCTCCTTGCACCCCCAGGGAGTGTCACACCATTGTCCTGCACTGGGCATCACACTCCCCATATCCCCAGGAAGAGTCCTGAGCCACACGTGGGGGACAGGATCTCCCTTCCTAGGGGCAGGGGCTCAAGGCTTGGCCATTGTCCTTCATGAAACAAACCAAGGGTTTTCTCAGCATCAGAGCTGCTGCTCTTTGCCTTTGCCTGATGCAATTACAGCCTCCAATTATCTGCTCTAACAAGTCCCTGGGGAGGCTTTGTCAGTAACAGCCCTCAGTGGGGCCCATTCATGCTTCAAGGTACTTTGGAGTTTGCTTCTGACTTGGACTTCTTGAGCAGATTCTTCAGTCTCTCCTTGGTATCTGAGGTTCATGGACTCAGCACCATGGGGCTCATTAAAACACAGAAAGCCCTAACGAGCAATGTTTCTTTCCCTAATTTTCTTCAAATCTTCAAGACTTGTAGAACTAACTGGAGAGGTTTCAAGGGGACACTTGCTGATGAAGATTTCAAAGAAGATTTCATAAAGGAGGTTTTTTTCTTTCAAGGGTATTTTGTGTCATTTTTCAGTGTATAGAAGAAGTGACAGCAGCATTCTACACTGGACATTGATCCCGAGGGTCTCCTGAAGACATCTGAACAGTCTCTGGAGGCTGGACACTGTAAGGACAACCTCGCTCCACACCCCCCACCCCCAGTCTGCAGGTTCCCTCATTGGCCACCAGAGACTGCATCACTTTTCCTCACATCAGACTTCTCCACTGAGCTCTGCAGGAGATGCTGCAGCTCCTGTGCACCAGCTCCACCTGCTCTCCTGTGTAAACACTGCACAGTTTAATAAACAGTAAAACACTTTCCTCAGCTGTGTGTGTAACCTGGATCTGGTGAGGTCCACCATCCACAAGGGACATCAACACAAGAACTGGTTTAGACAGAGAGATAGGAAAGGATAGAAATAAACACAATGAACATGTTGACTGCAATGTCAATTAGAGCTCTGAAGAATGGGGCAAGTTTGTAACTCCCTGAAGCTCGAAGCAGAAACCAGACAGTTGAGAGGAACTGAATGACCAAAGAGCAAGTGGAGGAGAAACCTGAGAGCACTGGGAAGGGCAAACATACAGACAGTCTGCTGGAAAGTTGTCCTTTGACAGGGACATTGAATCAGGAGAGATGGGAACTCCTGAATGACGAGGGAGGTGAAATAATAGAGTGTTGGTAATAGAAGTACAGGGGAAGACCGTTATCTCTTCTCCTGCTCTTAGTACACTTCCCATTAATTCACTTTTTGGTTCTTTTTTTTCTTTCTTTGTTTTAATATGTAAAAAAATCCAAAACCAAAACCAAAAATCACACCAAAAAAAACACACACAAAAAGCCAACACAAAACACACACAAAAAAAAAACACCGAAAACCAAAAAAGAACAACAAAGATGTGCACCTTTCAAGGCAGACATCAGTCATCAGTTGTCCCACCATAAACAGCCAGTGCTGTTTTAGGGGCCCCAATGTACCTGAAGTGTCTGCCTGGGATTGACATCTGTCACACAGGACCTGGGGAGACCAGAGCACCTTGTAATGCAGGTGGAGCCTCGGCAGGGGTTCCTTGGGCACCTACATTGGCGCCAGGTGTTTGTGTCCCTGGAGGTGAAGAAATTTGTGTCCTAAATCCATACCCAGTTCTGGAAAACTCTTTCAAAGAAAAGTAACTCTCCTAGAAAGACTCTCAAATAACTAACTAACTAACTAACTAAATAAATAAATAGATAAATAAATAGATAGATAGATAGATAGACAGATAGATAGATAGACAGATAGATAGATATATAGATAAATTAAATAAATAAATAAGAAGTATGTTGACACCTTCCTTAGCTTTGGATCTTTGTCTTCAGTTCTTCTTATTTTAAATTTTGTTGACATTAGTTGACATACAATGAGCTTACAAGCAAGAAGCCAAGATCATTTTGTGTCTTGCATAGCGCCCCATGCCCTCTAAACCTTCCCTCCCCAGGACTCCTCACACTTTGCCCAGAGCGAGTCACACTGAGGTGTTGGCTGGTTCCCTGGCTGAGATGTTGGTTTAGATGGCCACCTACAGCACAGGTGGATCCTGCCCCATCATCGTCTGCTCTGACCAGTTAGAAACAGAGCCCAACATCACCATGGGATCATAAGAGAACTGAGGTTGAAGGGACCTCAGGAGTCTGCAGTCCAACCTGTCACCAACTGGGTCACACCAAGGTGTTCAAGCCTTGATCCAATCCGAGTTTTAGCAGGACTAGAGAAGTGATCATCCCTTTGTACTGGCCACTGGTGAGGCTGCACCTTGAATCCTGGGGTCAGTTTTAGGCCCCTCATGGCAAGGAAGACATTGAGGTGCTGGAGAGAGTTCACAGGAGGGTGACAAGGCTGGTGAAGGGTCTGGAGCACCAGTCTTATGAGGAGCGGTTGAGGGAGTTGGGGCTGTTCAGCCTTGAGAAAAGGAGGCTGAGGGGAGACCTTGTCACTGTCTACAACTGCCTGAAAGGAGGTTTTATCATGGTGAGTGTTGGTCTCTTCTCCCAAATAACAAGTGATAGGACAAGAGGAAATGGCCTCAAGTTGCACACAGGGAGGTTTAGATTGGATATTAATTAAAAATTCTTCAGGGAAAGGGTTTAGAAGCAAAAGAACAGACTGCCCAGTGAGGTTGTGGAGTTCCCATCGCTGAAGGTGTTTAAAAGACAGATATATGGGGCTCTTAGGGACATGGTTTAGTGCCAGATTTAGGTTATGGTTGAACTCGATGATCTTAAGGGTCTCTTCCAACCACAATTATTCTATGATTCTATGATAAGTCATTTTGGATATTTTCTTTCTCAGAGGACCTTGCAACCTCCCTGAGAGCCAGGACTTTTCTGAGGTGTTGGAGAGATGTCTCACGCTCACACCAGCCAGTTCCACCAGCACCTGTCTGTCCCTTCCCAGACCAAACCTTTTCTCCATATCCCAACCTTCCAGGCAAATTTCTGGGACACAGCAAATGCTGCCCAGGTCTTCTGGGCCTGTTCAGAAGAGAGCAGCAGGCCAACATGTTGATGGGCTTCCTGTGCACTTCAAAGCTTTCCTGACCATTTCTCTCAATGCTCCACTTACACCCAAACTTTCTGGTCCTTAAGCTGTGGATGAGGGGATTGAGAAGGGATGTGGGGATGGTGCAGAAAAAAGGTTTTGTCAAACTCTCTCAGGGGGACTGTTCTGGACATCCCGCAGTCAAGGATGAGGGTGCTGGAGAAACCAGTGGCATTGGTTTGAGGTCCAGGTGGAAAAGGCCTTGTGCCTGTCTACACTGGAGGAGAGCAGTGGTGCATTCATGGGATGCCCATGAGAACAGGAAGGGAACAAATGGCTCCAGGGGACAAAAGGCCTTCCAGCCAGTTCTTTACCCATCACAGCTACACCATCCAGGCCATGAGCTGCAGCTTCTCCAGGAGATGCTGTGGGATACGGTGTCAAAGGCTTTACTGCAGTCTAAGGACACAACACCCACAGCCTGTGTGGCGGATTCACTCCCCACGACAGACTTTCCCTCATCTGCTCAGCCGGTCACCTTGTCATAGAAGGAGATCAGGGTGGTCAAGCAGGACCTGCCTTTCACAAAGCCGTGCTGACTGGGCCCGATTGCTCGTCTGGTGTGTGTGACCTCACAGTCCTTTCCCAGCCATGTTCCTGCTGTTGGCCTATCCCCTGCAGAGGCAGAAGTGGCCTCACAGTGCCCTCCACAGCCATTGGCTTCCTACTGGACCATGAGCTCCTGAGACACAAGTGACCACATGGCATCGTACCCAGTCATCACCCTCCTTGTGGTCCAGTGTGTGAGCAGATCAAACTGAGCTGCTTTCATCAAATGTATCCAATAGATTTCCTATCAAGGGTTTGAGTGGAGAAACGTTCCTCAGAGGACCTGCTGTATTTACTCTGGGGCATTTTATATCTCTCTTGATAGAGCTCTCCAAGGAAAAGATTCATGGAATCCTACAATACCGCAGGTTGGAAGAGACCCCTAAACATCATCTCTGTCCCACTGACCTTTATGGCACCCCAAGGTTCATTTGTGCTCCCTTGGGTTCATCTCACCATGTGCACACATTGGACATGCACATGATGTGTATGGTTACATCTCATCTGAACAATGAAAACATGGATTTTTGACCTTGTATTTCATAGAATCATAGAATGTCTTGAGTTGGAAGGACCCACAGGTTCATGGAGTCCAACTCCTGTCCCTGCACAGGACACCCCACAGGTCACCCCGTGTGTCTGAGGACGTTGTCCAGTCTCTTCTTGAACACTGTCAGGTTGGGGTCGTGATACCTCCCTGGGAGCCTGTTCAGTGTCCAGTACCTCTGGGTGAAGAACCTTTTCCTCATGTCCAACCTGAACTTCCCCTGGCACACCCTTCTTCCATTCCCTTGGGTTCTGTCATTGGTCACCAAAGAGAAGAGATCAGTACCTTCCCTTCCTTCTCCCCTTGTGAGAAAGGTGTAGCCACCATGAGGTCTCCTTTCAGTCTTTTCTTCAGCTCTGAGGCTGAGAAACTCCTTGGTTTCCTTTCTGAAGCAGAAAGGAGAAGCCATGACCTGCAGGCAATGGGAAGGGGGATCCTGTCCCTCACACACGGCTCAGGGCTCTTCCTGGGACCGTGGGATGTGGGTGTGCAAGGCCCAGGGAAGGACAACACTGGTCCAACAACTTCCAGCTTCCCCATGGGGCTGCAAGGAGGCACTGAGGCCCCAGTGCCATGAGGACAACATGGCTTCTCCTGGGCCTCAGTGGCAGAGACAACTGCCATGGCCAAGGGGACAGAGACCTGGGTTCTGTGGGTCCCTTCCAGCCTTGCCAGCGCCCTTTGCCATCTCCACCACAGGCTGTTCTACACGGTCCTACCCCTGCCCCTCTTTCCCTGCAGGCTGCAGACACCCATCTCGCTTCCCCACCCGCTCTCACCCCAGCATTTCTGCACCTTCACTGCTGTGTCTGCACCCTCACTGGCTGTGCTTTGGAACACAAACCATGGGCTGATCCAGCTCCCTCTGGGTGACCTCTTGCACCACAGCACTGCCCTTCCACTGACATTTCTTCCTCTGATATCCAGTCCTCACTTTCCAAACTGCACTATGTGATATTTTTTTTCCCTCTTCTGCTTTTTCCCACTACAAAGGAATACTCAGCCACCTCAGAAACTGCCCTTCATGCAGGGAACCCAACCCATTAGGCTTCTTGTGGTCTTTTACCTGACAGAAGACAAGTAACCTCACCATGATCTTATAAATCCCAGGACTGCTGCTGTTCTTTCAGTTTCTCTGACAGACACGACCATGTTCCTGCTGCTGTCTCGTCATGTTCTCAGGTGGGATGGACATGACAACCCGTCTCCAAGGCCTCTTCCTGGGTAGGGCCTGTGGGCACTTAGGCAGAGGTTCTTTCCCAGCCATGTCCCTGCTGCTGGGCTGTCACCTCCAGAGACAGAACTGACCTCACTGCCCCTTCACAGCCACAGGATTCTGTCTGGATTATGAGTGTCTGAGACACAATTGACCTCGTAATACCATAACCATCCATCACCGTTTGGTCCAGGACCCTATCAGAAAACAGTATGATTGTTTTATCAAATTTATCAAATATATTCTCTACTAGTAATTTGAGGGGAAAAATACTCTTCTGAGGAACCGTTGTATTTATGTTGACACCTTTAGAACTCCTTTTCTGTCTCTTATTCTTTTTGTTTTTCCTCTGCCTATTCTGTCTTCAAAATCCTCTTCAAGGGAAAGATTCATTGAATCGCAGAATAACTTGAGGTTTGAAGAGAGCCCTTGCCTCACTTGTCTCACTGTCCTGCTCCAGGCAGGGTGAACCAGCTGAGGTTGTTCAAGGGTTCAAAGTGCACTCGTCACATCATACAGAGGGAGAATAAAGACATTCAGCAGTGTTGGCCCAAGCGCTGGTCCCTGAGGGATTGCACTGGTAACCGGCTACGCTGAGGGCTTTGTACCACTGATGACATTTGGCTCGATTCTTCAGCCAACCTCCCACCCAGCTTCCAGTTCTCCAGCCCAGAGATCACTGATCTGGCTACTAGGACACCTTGGAACACCATGTCTGTGACCTTGCAAAATTCCAGGCATGGAGGCAGGCTGACCAGTCATTAATTCTCCTTCATGCTTTTCTTGCAGAAGGGTTTGACATTTGCTTTTCCCGAGGACCTCGGAACCCTTCTGACTGTTTTGTCACTTTTGAGAGCACAATCTAGAATCACAGGCAAGGGTGGCAGAGCAGACTGGAGCACTTGCAATGATCCTGTCCAGGGCAGCTGAGATGAATCTCACTGGGGCAGTGAGGTTTGTTCCTGGAGTCACACACAGAAATGTCAGGTTCTGTCAAGCATCCATGTCTGACCTGGACTCGTGAACTCCTGTACCCAGGGGTGCTCAGAGACAGTGTCTGTCCCTTTTACACATAGAGGCTGTAGTCTCAGTTTCTCTCTGGCCTCCTGTGACCACTCCCAAAGGATGGGAGGCACCTAAGCCCTGTGGTGTGTCAGCTGCTCTGCACTCATCTGAGATGTCCCCCATCATGAGGAATGGACACAGGAATCACAGCTGGAGGATGCACAACCCAATGCTGCATCCAGGTGGTTTCTCAAAGGATGTTTCTTCCAATATGAAGTGACCTCAAGAGCTTGTTTGTGCCACAGGCATTCATGGAATCCCCAGGAACAGCTGATGACGTTTGTCCTCACTTGGGTTCATCTCACCTCACGTACATGATGTGCGTGCTCACATCTCATCTATACAATGCAAACGTGGATTTCTGACCTGCTCATTCAGTGTCCATCCATGGAGGGAAGAGCTGTGAGCTGGGGAGAGAGGCCAAGGCTGGAAATGGTGGTTATGAGGGGCGTGACGATGCCCTGGGACAGCTTCTGAGGGGTGTCCAGTGCACAGGGGCACAGCCCAGCCCCTGCTCTGCTGGTCCTGCAGGTCTCTGGCAGGAGGCCTGGCTGTGAGAGGACGCTGCTGTGTGCCAGCCCTGCACACACACACTGTTCATGTGTACAATGGTGTTTGAATCTGTGGCCACATTTGTGGGCATGTTCTTGAGATAACCTTTAGAAGAAGACCTAAACCTTCTGGCCATTCCCATAGGAGATCACCTTTCTACCTGGAAAGGCTGTTGTGAGGCCACCTCTGTGACACAAGTGCCCATTGCCTGTCCCTGCCTGCGCTGACAGCACTGACACACAGCAGGACGGGGACCAAGCTGCCAGAGCACTCAGGCCTTGCACCAACACAAGGGATGAGAAGGAGAGTGTGGGAGTAGAACCAGAACAGCTCTGGAAGAACAAGCACTGGTGTTCCCTGGCAGGGCTGCCAGGCTGGACTCATTTCCCCTCCTGCCATGCACAGGAACTGTCCCTGCAGCTCCAAACAGGTCTTGGAGAAAGGATCCCATGAAAAAGAGTCACTACAGGGCTCTTTAATTTGTTTAAATACACAAAGGACACAGTCAGTGGTTATAAAAGAACAGCAGACAGTGAATTTGAAAGGGGATGACAACATTATCACAATAGAAATACCACCAACAACAACAAATAGAGATGACAGGCCAGGCCTGAAATTAGTTACATTAACACTGCTATGCAGAAAGAGATGGGCAGTTTGCTGCTTCAGGAATTCGTCCAGTCATCAGTTTCCACAGGGCATCCTTGAGCTCCTGGTTCCTCATGCTGTAGATGAGGGGGTTCACTGCTGGAGGCACCACCGAGTACAGAACAGACACCACCAGATCCAGGGATGGGGAGGAGATTGAGGGGGGCTTCAGGTAGGCAAACATGGCAGTGCTGACAACCAGGGAGACCACGGCCAGGTGAGGGAGGCAGGTGGAAAAGGCTTTGTGCCATCCCTGCTCAGAGGGGATTCTCAGCATGGCTCTGAAGATCTGCACATAGGACACCACAATGAACACAAAACACATTAAAACTAAGCAGGCACTGACTACAAGAAGCCAAATTTCCCTGAGGTAGATGCCCGAGCAGGAGAGCTGAGGATCTGGGGGATTTCACAGAAGAACTGGCCCAGGGCATTGCCCTTGCACAGGGGCAGTGAAAATGTATTGGCCGTGTGCAGCAGAGCATTGAGAAATCCAGTGGCCCAGGCAGCTGCTGCCATGTGGACACAAGCTCTGCTGCCCAGGAGGGTCCCGTAGTGCAGGGGTTTGCAGATGGCAACGTAGCGGTCGTAGGACATGATGGTGAGAAGAAAATACTCTGCTGCAATAAAAAGGAGAAATGTAAATACTTGTGCAGCACATCCCAAAACCGAGATGGCTCTGGTATTCCAGAGGGTGTTGATCAAGAACTTGGGGAGAATAGTAGAGATGGAGCCCAGGTCGAGGAGGGCGAGGTTGAGCAGGAAGTAGTACATGGGGGTGTGGAGGTGCTGGTCCCAGGCTATGGTGGTGATGATGAGGCCGTTGCCCAGGAGGGCAGCCAGGTAGATGCCCAGGAAGAGCCAGAAGTGCAAGAGCTGCAGCTCCCGTGTGTCTGTGAACAGCAGGAGGAGGAACTGGGTGATGGAGCTGCTGTTGGACATTTGCTGTCTGTGGGCATGAGGACCTGTGCAAGGAGGAAAATATAGTGATGGTTTAGATGAAACTGATCTGGGAGAAACCAAAGCCATTTCCCACAGACCCTTCCACAAGGAGAAACTTTTCTTTTTTCAGGAAAACGTCCTGGCTGGAACCCTCGTTGGTGCTTGATGAGTGTGCAATGAAGAGCAGGGTCTCTGCCCAGGGGCTCTTGAGCAGTCAGCCTGACCCTGTGTGATTGGGTGGGCAGGGGCCAGTCCTGGGGTTCAGCTTTGTCAGCTGGAACCGCTCCTGGTGCAGGAGGGACTGTCAGCACCTGTACCCCCAGGCCTGAGAAACTGAGTTGGTGAGGTCTGGTGTTTCTACAGCTCCTTCTGCCCTCCCACCCTGGAGGGAAGTTCACAGCTTGGAAATAAACCTCAAGGACATAGCAAAGTATTCTATTGAAGGCATTTGATTCAGGGAGACTCAGCTCATTCCCCAGCCCCACAGACTGCATTGCCCACACCCTACAGGTCAGAGCAAAGCTGGGACACGTGTTCCCATGGACACACCTGCAGGAAAGGACCCACAAGATCAGGCTGTGACTCTGCAGCTGAAACTCCCATCCCCAGAGAGCCTGACAGCAAGAACAAGATCCCAACAGCAGTGACCCAGAGCAGGGGAGCAAGAAGGACGATGCGGTGAGGGTGGGTGTGAGAGAGGCCAGGGCAGAGGCAGCCGGGCACTCAGACAGCGTCACCCTTCCCCAGCTGTGCAGCCACCTCCCAGACACCAACATTGCCGGGCAGCTGCTCTCAGCCCCTGTGCTCTGCAGAGGAACTGGAGCTCTGGCTGCACAGGAGCTGCTTCATGCCTTGGAGCCCCCGGCCCTGAGGGCAGAGGCTTTGCTGGGGGGGAGAGGAGGCCAGGGGGCTGCTCACAGGAGGGATCTGCACTGCAGAGGATCACAGGGACTTTTCTCTGTTCTCCCTCCCATAACAATTCTGGGTTTAGTTTCCTCTTATTTCTGATCATTTCCCTGCTGCCTGGAGATTCTCCTCCTGGGAGGTGTTTCGCTGTCCATGTATCTTCCCTGTCAGTGCTCACAGACCCCATCCCACCCTCTCTGCCCTCCCCCTGGCCCTACAGATCCTGCCTGTTCTCAGGACACTGCCTGGGGGGCATCTTCCTGTTTGCAGGCTGGAAAACAGGACAGGTCAGACTAAGGCTGATGGGTCCAGCAAAGGTGATGCAGGTGCTGTGCACAGGCAGAGGGGTGGTGAAGGGATGTTAGGAGCCTTCTGGCAGATGTACTGATCCCTCAGAGTTGCAGTTCAGGAGTCTCAGTGACTTGTTTAATCATGAGAACTCGTTTTCATTTTATCCTTTCCTGCACCCCCCACCCCTTGGGATAGGAAACTAAAAAGACAGGCTCAGGAAAGCTCCTTATCTGTCTGGTAATCCTTGCATTGATCTTCTTGAGGCATCCCCTTGGAAAAATGCTGGGGGTGATCTGGAGCTGTGAGCAGTGCTGACCCACACAGCACCCTCTCCACAGCAGAAGCACCTTTCCTGCCCTGATAGGGGTCACTCCTTCCACCCACAGCTTCTCTGCACAGACCTGTGGGGATCTCCTTGGAAGGGACCCTGCTCTGCAGGACAGCCCTGGGCACCCTGGGTGCAGAAACAGCTTCACACACCTGGAGTCATCCTCAGCAGGAGGCAGCTGCCTCTGATGGTTTATGAAGGAATTCCCTGCTCTGTTGCATGTCCTCCTTAGCTATACAAGAAAGTTTCTGATAGTTTTACTTACCTGTCTCGTTTGCTGTACCAGTGTCAGGAAATCTCACCATGATTTGCAGTTGCAATGACATGCAGCCACAGACCTACTCTGTGTGAAGATTTTTCTCCTTGTGAACTCACAGCAAACCTCCCACCTCGGACTGCATTTCCCCTCTCTTTCTGGCTCGTCTCCCATTGCAGGCAGAGCCCTCAGCCCTGCTGCGCTGTGCAGAGGAGCTGCTCCTGGGCAGAGCTGTCTCTCTGCAGCGCTGCCACTTGCCAGGAGCTCCCTCTGTCCCAGGAGCCCAGCCCAGCTCAGTAGCACAGGAGCAGCCCAAGGCGCTTTAATGACCCCTCTGGTGGGTTTGGTACTGAGTCCATAAACCTCAGACCCTGAGTGGAAGTTGAAGAAACTTTCAAAAACTCAAAGTCAGATTCAAACTTCAAAGTTTCTTGTCATGTTAATGGGTCCTACTGAGGGCCATCACTCAGCAACTGTCCCCAGGGTCTGGTTAGAGCAGAAAACTGGAGGCAGTGATGACTGGTCAGGAAAAGCAAAGTAAATGTCCCTCTGATGCAGAATAAACCTGTCTGTGTTTCATTAATCAAAGGGAAAAGCCCTGACTCCCAGCCCTGGGAAGGCAGATCCTGTCCCTCCCACCTTGCCCAGGGCCCTTCCTGGGACAGTGTGATGTGGGGCTGTGCAAGGCCAAGGGCAAGACTATGGTCCCACAGCTCCCAGGTTCCTGGCTGGGGATAAGGAGGCCATGAGGCCCCTGTGCTGGAAGGACAAGGTGTCTCCTCACAGGCATCAGAGGTGCAGACAACAGCCATAGCCAAGGGGAGAAGAAGCTCATGTCTGGTGGGGGTTTTCAGCGTCTTTACCTCCCTTGATCCTCTCCACCACAGCCTGTCCTGTGCTGTGGCATCCCCTGCACCTCTTTCCCTGCAGGCTGGAGACATCCCCCCTGCTGCCCCACCTTGCTCTTGTCTGAGCATCTTCCTTCCTTTGCTGAGATCTCTGCATCCTCCCCAGCTGTTCCTTGAAGCACAAAGCCTTGGGCTGATGCAGACTCCCTCTGCTGACCTGCTCCACCACAGCACTGCCCTTCCAGTCACATTCCTTGCTGCTCATGTCCAACCTGGGCTTCCCCAGCTGCACTTTGTGCCGTTATTTCTTTCTCATGCTCTTTCCCACTATGCAGAAAACCTCCACCACCTCTGAAACCACCCTTCAAGCACTCTCAGGCGACTCCTGCACTGCTGCAGCCTCCCCAGCGCTGCTGAGCCAAAGCAGCCCAGGTCCCTCAGCATCCCACACCATGTGCACACCGTCCTGAACCTGCCTTGGCAGAGCCCTGCACTCTCCAGTTCCTCCCTGCTTCTCCAGACTGGGAAGCCGCACACTGGCACACCCCCGTGTGTGTGGGGTCACACCAGTGCTGAACCGAACGGGATGAGAACTCCAGGTGTCTGTGTGCCCACGCTCCTCCTCATGCAGCCCCGTGTGCAGCTGCCTTGTTCATGGTGAGCGTGCACCACGGGCTTGTGTGGGGACCTTGGAGTGCCCAGGCCCTTCTCCTCAGGGTCACTGAGAACTTGTCATTTCATCTCATCAAAAATCAGAGATTTCTGATGGGTGAATACCAGGTATTCACAAGGTCTGGACTCTCCCTGGACTGTAACTTCATTTGCTCAACTACTAAAGTTTGCATGCAGTTGTCTTATCCTGATGAAGGTGTCTCTCCCAACATGAGGCATTACAGGGCACTATAAATATCGTCTCCTGGGGAAACAGTGGGGTCTTGTGGATCTGATACTCATAATGCCAGAGGTCTGGAGTCGAAGGAATAGTTTCCCTTCATGTGGGAGAGCAGAAGGAATGTGTGGAGCTCTGTCTGGGGAGGAACAATGTCAGCTGAACACTGAGGAGTCAGCATGAGAGGGCAGAACATCATGGGCAATGTTGTGGTCACTGGACATCAGCTACTGACTCAATGATCAGGAAGAGGAACTAGATGAGGCCTCCTTCAGACAAATAAAAGAAGCCTCATGTTGTCAGGGTGGTGTCCTCGTGGCAGACCTGAGATATCCCAATATCTGCAATGTACTGGCCATCAAGGAGGGGCTGGAGCTCATTGCCAACATCTTCCTGACACAGGTGACTGAGGACTCAGTGAGGTGACGTGAGGTGAGGGACTTCACATTTACAAACCACAAAGAGTTGGCCAGGATGGAACAGTCAGGGATGGGAAAGTGGAGCTGAGGCTCCTGGGAGATGACAACAAGGCCAAGAGCAGAATTTCAGGAGAGCAAGCTTTGGCCTGCTGAGGGACCTGCTTGGGTCCTATGGGATATGACCTTGGTGTTTGCAGTGCTTTTCTCTCACATTTCCTCCCTCCTCTCTCCCATCTGCTATTGTGCAGCGTTTTTTACCCTTTCCCAAATACAATATCCCAGACGTGCTGCCAACATCACTGAGTGGCTCAGATTTGACAAGGAGTGAGTCCATCTTGGTGCCAGCTGAAATGGGCTCTGTCTGATGTTGGTCAAACTCCTGTTGTCTTCTCAGAGAGGTGACAACTGTAGCACAGCCACACTCACCTCCAGTTCCAAGACTTGTCATATAAACCAGCACAGGGTGAAAGTGCTTTGGGTGTTATAAAATGCTGGATTATGGAGAAGTAGTGGTAAAGATCTTCTGTCAGCAACCTGAAGAAGTCACCAGTTGATGAGCAGTATCCTATCAGGAACTGTAATTGACTGACATTCAGTGGCCTGGCAAAGTTGCAGGTGCCAGCAGTCCAGAGGATCTTGGGCCAACTGCTTAACATGTCGCTTGGTGGGCAACAAGGGTGATTCTCACCTGGATCTGGAACTGGAAAACAAAAAGAGCTGGTGAGGGATGTGAACATCAGTGTCCACTTTGGCTGTTGTGACCTGGAAGCAGTGGGTTTGCAGGCACCAGAGGGGAGGGAGGAAGGCCAGCAGCAGAGCACAGGCTGGTGGGCTCCAGCAGAGAAGACTTTGACATACTGGGGGATGGCGGGCAACGTGGTGACATGAAAGTAGGTCTGGGTAGGATGAAGGAGCTCAAGAAATCTGATCAGTCTTACAAGACAGCCTGCTCCAAGAACAAAATGTTTTCTCCAAGTACTATGTAAAGAAGTATTTGTCTTATGAGGCTGCTCGTCTGAACTGACATAGCTCCAGGGGAAAAAGGCAGCACACAGGAGGTGGAAGCAGGGGAAGCTGCAAAGGAGGAATTTAGAAACCTTGTCCACGGATGTGGGGATGATGCCAAAGCTGCCCTGACCTTGATACCTGCAGGGGAGTGTAAGGGCAGCAAGATGAACTGATTCATCTTCCTTACAGCAGAAGAATAGACAAGGGTAACATGGGCCTGCTGCTGAATTCGTAAGAGTAGAATCAGACAGGACTGAGGTTCTTCATGGCTTCTTTGCCTCCATCTTCACCAGCAAGGTCTCCCAGGACTTGGTTCCTGAAGGCAGGAGTCTGGAGAACACCCAGCAGTGGATGGGCTCAAGTCAGGGGTGACCTGAGCAAACTCAGACACCATTACAGAACAGGAGATGGGTCACTTGACCAGCTCCCTGAACACAAGTATCACTGTGCTGTGGCATCTGAGATTCCCAGGAACACCCACCTCTTGGCCCAGAGTTGTGTGATTCCTCTTGAGGTGTCCTGGCCTGTCTCCTCACTCACATGGTGATTTAGGCACCCACTTTTCTGACATATTTTCTCTTTTTCAGGAGATGCACCACATCAATATGAACTGGAGGCTGCTGATACCACCTATTTTGGAAAGGGAGGGAAGGGCGAGCAGGGAAAGAAATAGAAGAAATTTGGCTTCGTTGCTCTTTATTATGGAAATGCTTTGTGTTTGACTATTCCTGAAACCTCCCTAATCATCCACACCAGACTTGAAGCCTTCAGGAAAATGCTGCACAGAGCCTTGGCTTGTAAGAGCATTTTCGATGTTAATGAGCCCTCTGCTGCCATGATCCTGAACTGCAGCTACTGAAACAATGAACAAACCTCTAGTAAATTGAAAGGCAGAAGCAAACCCCAAGTTTCTGAGGTGTGTGGGACCCCATGAAGGGCCATCGCTGACACAGCTGTGAAGGAAACAACCAGTGCAGGTCCCTGTCCCTGGAGACTGGCGAAGGAAAGACTTGGAGACACTGGTTACAGGTGGTGAGGGCCATGTGGAGGTGGCTCTGATGCCATGTCAGCCCTTGATGCTTGTTCATCACCAGAATGGCTGAGCCCTGATCCCTGGGACCTGGTAGACTTTTCTGCAATGTTTTTCAAGGCTTTTCCTGTGGTCACTGTGAGTGTTTTGTTTTTTGGGGCTGGGTTTTATGTCAAGTGCTGTTGCTTTAACTGCAAGGGTCTGGTTTTCTGTGGAGTTGGAAATGCCTGCGAGTTCCTCACAACTCATCCAGCTTCTTTCATACACCTGGCAATGGTCACCAATCACCTCAGTGTCCCAGTCCCAAATTTGCTTGTGAGGCGCAGAATGACCTTACAACCCTTGAGGTTATAAAGAGGGTATGCATTTATTTACGACGCCGGACACACAGGGAATCATTTCACCTAATGCGTGTGTAAAATTACAGTAGCTGTGAACTTGGTTAAATGCAGTAAAGTGTTACATATTCACGAAAGTTTTAGGAACACCTATACATATTCATAACCTGTCCCCAAGAGGGCGGTTCTTATTACAATGAGTTCCGGGAGACCATTTCCAGAGTCTCCACCTCTGGCTCCTCCTGGTTACAGCTGCGCAGTGATCGTGAACCTGGGTCTTCTTTCTCTGTATACGGTCACCTTTGGTCCAGTGTGATGAGTTGGTTGGGTCTCAGACTGCTGAGTCGGTTAAAACTGGCATATCTCCTGTCCTCTGCCCAAGACTCTGTAATCTGGTTCACCAAAGGATGCACCAAGGATTATTATCTTTGCAAGGTGTCAGTGAACTCCTGTTTTTCATACAATAAGTTACACGGAGTTAAGCAAGGCTGGGCAAGAGTGATGTGGGTTAAAGGGTCAGCTCTCTAACTGTCTTTAGTGATGTGTGGTAGGGTTAGTTCCTTAAGTGTCAAGTGTTAGTTTTTCAGTGTTAATTAGTTAAAACAAACTATAAATACTTCAGCAAAAAAAGGAGGGCTAAGGAGAAACTTCATCCTTCATTGGATGCACAAGGAAATATATTGACAAAAGAACAGGGAAAGGTTGAGGTACTAGAAGCCTCCTTTGACTCAGTCTTTAATAGTCAGAACAGTTGTGCTCCAGGTATCCAGCCCCCTGAGATAGAAGACAGGGATGAGGAGAAGAATGAAGTCCAAACAATCCAAGTGGAAATGGTTGGTGACCTGCTACACCACTTGACATCCACAGGTCTATGTGGCCAGATACACTCACGGGTGCTGAGGGAGCAGGCAGAGGTGATCCCTGAGCCTCTTTCCATTATCTACCAGCAATCATGGCTGAGTGGGGTTGTCCCAGTTGACTGAAAGTTGGTGAATGTGACACCCATCTACAAGACGGGACATAAGAAGGATCTAGGGAACTACAGTCCTGTGAACCTGACCTCAGTCCCAGGGAATAGTATGGATCATATCATCCTGAGTGCCATTATGTGGCAGACACAGGACAACCAGGTGATCAGTCCTAGGCGGCATGGGTTTAAGAAAGGCAGGTCCTGCTTGACAAACCTGACCTCCTCTATGACAAGGCACCCTGTATAGGGGATCAGGGAAGCTTTAGTAAGACTTTGACACAGTTTCCCACAGCATCTCCTGGAGAAGCTGCAGCTCATGGCCTGGATGGTGTATCTGTGATGGATAAAGAACTGGCTGGAGGGTCGGGCCCAAGGAGTTGTGGTGAACAGAGCCAAATCCAGTTGGTGGCCGGTCATGAGTGGTGTCCCCAGGGCTCAGTATTGGTGCCAGTTCTGTTTAATTTCTTTATCAAGGATTTAGACCAGGGGATCACGTGCACCCTCAATAAGTTTGCAGATGACACCAAGTCTGTTGGGAGTGTTGACCTGCTAGAGGGTAGGAAGTCTCTACAGAGAGGTCTGGATCAGGTGGATCGATGGGCTGAGGCCAATTGTATGAGGTTCAACAGGGCCAAATGCTGGGTTCTGCACTTGGGTCACAACAACCCCAGGCAGCGCTACAGGCTGAGGGAAGAACGGCTAGAAATTTGTTGAGGACGGAAAGGACCTGGGGCTGTTGTTGACAGTGGTTGAACCTAAGCCAGCATGTGCCCAGGTGGCCAAATAGGGCCAGCGGTATCCTGGTTGGATCAGCAATAGTGTGGCCAGCAGGACTAGGGCAGTGATTGTTCTCATGTACTGAGGACTGGTGAGCCTGCACCTCGAGTCCTGGGGTCAGCTTTGGGCCCCTTATGACAAGAAAAACCTCGAGGTTCTGGAGCAAGTTCAGAGAAGGGAACGGAGTTGGTGAGGGGCTGAAGAGCAAGTGTGATGAGGAGCCGTTGAGGGAACTGGAGCTGTTTAACCTCGAGAACAGGAGGCTGAGGGGAGACCTTATCACTGTCTACAACTACCTGAAAAGAGGTTGGAGTATGGAGGGCGTTGGTCTCTTCTCCCAAGTACCGAGGGATAGGACAAGAGGGAATGGCCTCAAGTTGTGCCAGGGGAGGTTTAAATTGGATATTAGGAAACATTTCTTCATGGAAAAGGTTGTGAAGCCGTGAACAGGCTGCCCAGGGAAGTGGTTGAGTCACCATTCCTGGGGGTGTCTAAAAGATGTATGGAGAAGGTTCTATGGGAAATGGTTTAGTGCTAGAGTTAGGTTATGGTTGGACTCCATGGTCTCTTCCAAATCAAATGATTCTATGACTCTATGATCCTGTGTTTCTATGCTTGAAGAGTTATTTCCCAGATGGCGGAGCTTTCCTTGGAGGTATGAATCATAGAAGCATAGAGAGTGTTGGAAGGGAGCTTCAAAGGTCATCTAGTCCGACTCCCCTGCCATGAGCAGGGACATCTTCAAGCAAATCAGGCTGCTCAGAGTCCCCTCCAGCCTGGCCTGGGAATTCTTCAGGGATGGGGCATCCATCACCTCTCTGGGCAACCAGTGGTTGTGTTTCATCACCTGCGTTGTAAAAAATTGTAAAAATGTCTTCCACTTGTGTGGCCTCAGTCTCCCCTCTTCTAGTTCAAAATCATCACCCCTTGTCCTATCACAACAAGCCCTGCTAAAAAGTCTGTTCCCATCATTCTTATCGACCTCTTTTGAGTACAGAAACCTGTCAATAAGGTGTCCCTGCAGCCTTCCCTTCTCCAGGCTGAACTGCACCAACTCTCCCAGCCTGTCCTCCCAGCAGAGCTGTTCCATCCCTCTGATCATCTTGGTGACCCTGCTCTGGACCGTCTCCAACAGGTCCACGTCTTTCCTGTACTGAGGGCTCCAGAGCTGGATGCAGGACTCCAGGTGGGGTCTCACCAGACTGGGGCAGAATCCCCTCCCTTGACTGTGATACTGTGACCTGCTGGTCATGCTCCTTTGGATGCAGCCCAAGATACGTCTGACCTTCTGGGTTGCAAGTGGACATTGACGGCTACAGTCCAGTCTTTCACCCACCAGTCCCCCCAAGTCTTTTCCATCAGGGTTGCTCTCCATCCCTTCATCCCCCAGGCTGTACTGATACACAGGGTTGCCCCAGAAGAGATGCAGGACCTTGCGTTTGGTCTTGTTGAAGCTCAGGAAACTCACATGAACCCACTTCTCCAGCTTATCCAGGTCCCTCTGAATGCCCTACTGTCCCTCAGGTTTGTCAGCAACACCACTCACTTTGGTGTCATCTGCAAACTTGTTGAAGGTGCACTTGATCCCACTATGTCATTGATGAAGATATTAAATGGTACTGATTCCAGTATGGACCCCTGAGGGACACCACTTGTCACCAGTGACCATCCAGACATTGCGTCATTGACCACCACTCTCTGGGTATCACAATATCACAGTATGTTTGGGATTGAAAGGGACCTCAAAAGATCATCTAGTCCAATCCCCCTGCTGGAGCAGGAACACCTAGGTGAAGTCTCACAGGAACATGTCCAGGCGGGTTTTGAAAGTCTCCAGGGAAGGAGACTCCACAACCCCCGCGGGCAGCCTGTTCCAGTGCTCTGTCACTCTCACTGAGAAGAAGTTTTTTCTCAAGTTTAAGTGGAACCTCTTGTGTTCCAGCTTGATCCCATTACCCCTTGTCCTATCATTGTTTACCACTGAGAAGAGCCTGGCTCCATCCTCGTGGCACTCACCCTTTATATATTTATAAACATTAATAAGGTCACCCCTCAGTTTCCTCTTCTCCAAACTAAAGAGACGCAGCTCCCTCAGCCTTTCCTCACACGGGAGATGCTCCACTCCCTTCAGCATCTTTGTTGCCCTATGCTGGACCATCTCCAGCGGTTCCCTGTCCTTCTGGAACTGAGGGACCACAACTGGGCACAATATTCCAGGTGTGGTCTAACCAGGGTGGAGCAGAGAGGATGGAGGTCCTCTCTGATCTACTGACCACCTCTCTTCTAATACACCCCAGGTACCATTGGCCTTCCTGGTCACAAGGGCACAGTGCTGGCTCATGGTCACCCTGTTGTCCACCAGGACCCCCAGGTCCCTTTCCCCTTCACGGCTCTCTAATATGTAATTTCCCAACCTATACTGGACCCTGGGGTTGTTCCTGCCCAGGTGCAGGACTCTACACTTTCCCTTGTTAAATTTCATCAGGTTATTCCCTGCCCAACTCTCCAGTCTGTCCAGGTCTTTGATGGCAGCACAGCTTCCAGTGTCAGCCACTCCTCCCATCTTAGTGTCATCAGCAAACTTGCTCACAGTACACTCAATTCCCTTGTCCAAATCGTTAATGAATATATTGAATAATATTGGCAGCAGTACTGACCCCTGAGGCACTCCACTAGATAATGGCCTCCAACTGGACTCCACACCATTGACTACCACTCTCTGGCTTCTCTCTTTAAGCCAGTTTGCAACCCACCTCACTACTCTATTGTCTAGACCACAGCTGCAACTTAGCTGTGAGGATGCTGTGCGAGACTGTGTCAAAGGCTTTACTGAAGTCAAGGTAGATCACGTCCACCGCTCTGCCATCATCCATCCACCTTGTTACATTCTCATAAAAGGCTATGAGGTTGGTCAAGCATGACTTACCCTTGGTAAAGCCATGCTGACTGCCCATAATGACCCACTTATCCCTGATGTGCCTTGAGATGACACCAAGGATAAGCTGTTCCATTACTTTCCCAGGGACAGAGGTGAGGCTGACCGGTCTTGAGTTACCCGGGTCCTCCTTCTTGCCCTTTTTGAAGACTGGACTGACATTTGCTTTCCTCCAATCCTTGGGCACCTCTCCCGTTTCCCAAGACTTGGCAAAGATGACGGAGAGTGGTCCAGGAATGACTTCAGCCAGCTCCCTCAGCACCCATGGATGCATCCCATCTGGACTCATGGATTTATGGATGTCCAGACTATTTAATTGTTCCGTGTGACTGGAGTTACATGAGGGATTGCACTGAGTATATTTTCTTAATTTAATTTATATATTTCTATTTAATTTACGTGGACTATTTTCAGTGAAACCAAGGACTTCTCTGGAATCCAGATGCAGGTGCAAATTGGCAGGAGGGGACACAGACAGAATAACACTTTGATTGACATCCAGGTCAATCAATGAGCTATTCTCTACCATTAGCATCATGCTCCGTATAAAGCTGGAGATGCGTTTTCCAGTCTGTTAGCTTTGGTTTTCCAGTTACTTTGGTTGGCTCTGTTCGGAAGTTCCATTCTATTGGGAGTTCAGTGTTAGTTCAGTTTTATGATGTTTTGCTGTTTTTCAGTTGGCCCTTGGGCCTCTCTGCCTTTTGTACTCTAACTTTCTCTTGCTGGGATCAGCTGTTCAGGACCAGGGTGCTCTCTTCTTTTGGGCTGTCTGTTCAGCACAACTGGAGTTACGTGGGGGATTGCACTGAGAATCGTATATTTTACTTTATGTATATTTTAGTATTAGCATATTAGTAGTAGCAATGTATTATTTTCATTTTTTTATTATATTTTGTCTAAACCCACAAGTTTCCCCTTCCCTTTCATTTCTCTCCGTTATCCCACTTGGGGACTGGGAGCAGGATGTGAGCAGCTCTCATGGTCTTGGTTGGTGGCTGTGGTAAAACCATGACAAGAAAGTGTAGTAGTAGCTTCAGAAATCTTGAAAATCTCTTTACAAGATGGTAGAGGAAAACAGCATGAGAAAGGAAAACCATCAGAAACTGCAGCTCTGGAAGTCCACAGTGGAGCTCGGGATAAAAAAATGTCATTCTGAGCACAGTGCTGTGGTCATTCAGAAGGACTCTGGATCAGCCATGGCTTTGTGTTTCCAGGAACAGCTGGTGAGGATGGAGAGACAGCAGCACAGGTGGGGACACAATGGGCTGAGAACAAGGTGGGGAAGCACATGGGGTGTCTGCAGCCTGTGGGGAAACAGCCACAGGCCTGGGACAGTGTAGGATGGACTGTGGTGGAGATGGCCAAGAGTGAGGCTGGATGTCCCTGCAAGAGCCAAGGTCTTTGTCCCCCTGGCTGTGGCTGATGTCCCTGAAAGAGCCAAGGTCTTTGTCCTCTTGGCTGTGACTGATGTCCCTGACAGCGAGGCCTAAGAGGAGACACATGGTTGTCATGGCCATGGCACCCCATTGCCTCCTTGCACCCCCCATGGAGGCCAGAAGGTGTCACACCATTGTCCTGCACTGGGCATCACACTCCCCACAGCCCAAGAAGAGCCAGCCCTGAGCCACACGTGAAGGACAGGATCTCCCTTCCTAGGGGCAGGGGATCAAGGCTTGGCCATTGTCCTTCATCAAACAAACCAAGGGGTTTCTCAGCATCAGAGCTGCTGCACTTTGCCTTTGCCTGATGCAATCACAGCCTCCAATTATCTGCTCTAACGAGTCCCCAGGGAGGCTTTGTCAGTAACAGCCCTCAGTGGGGCCCATTAATGCTTCAAGGTACTTTGGAGTTTTCTCTGACTTGGACTTCTGGAGCAGATTCTTCTGTCTGTGCTTGGTATCTGACGTTCATGGACTCAGCACCAAATACGCCATGGGGCTCATTAAAACACAGAAAGCCCTAACGAGCCGTGTTTCTTTTGGTAATTTCATTCAAATCTTCAAGACTTGTAGAACTAACTGGAGAGGTTTCAATGGGACACTTGCTGATGAAGATTTCAAAGATTTCATAAAGGAGGGTTTTTTCTTTCCAGTGTATTTTCTGTCATTGTTCATTGTATAGAAGAAGTGACAGCAGCATTCTACACTGGGCATTGATCCCGAGGGTCTCCTGAAGACATCTGGACAGGCAGGAGAACAGTCCCTTGAGGCTGGACACTGTATGGACAACCTCGCTCCACACCCCCACCCCCAGTCTGCCCGTTCCCTCTTTGGCCACCAGAGACTTGCATCACTTCTCCTCACATCAGACTTCTCCACTGAGCTCTGCAGGAGATGCTGCAGCTCCTGTGCACCAGCTCCACCTGCTCTCCTGTGCAAACACTGCACAGTTTAATAAACAGTAAAACACTTTCCTCAGCTGTGTGTGTAAGCTGGATCTGATGAGGTCCACCATCCACAAGGGACATCCACACAAGAACTGGTTTAGACAGAGAGATAGGAAAGGATAGAAATAAACACAATGAACATGTTGTCTGCCATGTTAATTAGAGCTCTGAAGAATGGGGCAAGTTTGTAACTCCCTGAAGCTCGAAGCGGAAACCAGACAGTTGAGAGGAACTGAATGACCAAAGAGCAAGTGGAGGAGAAACCTGAGAGCACAGGGAAGGGAAATGTCCAGACAGTGCTGGAAAGTTGTCCTTTGACAGGGACATTGGATCAGGAGAGGTGGGAACTCCTGAATGACGAGGGAGGTGAAATAATAGAGTGTTAGTAATAGAAGTACAGGGGAAGACCGTTATCTCTTCTCCTGCTCTTAGTACACTTCCCATTAATCCAATTTTTGGCTCTTTTTTTTCTTTCTTTGTTTTAATATGTAAAAAAATCCAAAACCAAAACCAAAAATCACACCAAAAAAACACACACAAAAAGCAAACACAAAAAACATAAAAAAAAAAAAAGAGAAACAAAAACCGAACCCACACAAACAAACAAACCCCGCAAAAAACCATTGAAAACCAAAAAAGAACAACAAAGAAGTGCACCTTTCAAGGCAGACATCAGTCATCAGTTGTCCCACCATAAACAGCCAGTGCTGTTTTAGGGGTCCCAATGTACCTGAGGTGCCTGCCTGGAATTGGCATCTGTCACACAGGACCTGGGGAGACCAGAGCACCTTGCAATGCAGGTGGAGCCTGGGATGGGGTTCCTGGGGCACCTGCATTGGCACCAGGTGTTTGTGTCCCTGGAGCTGAAGACATTTGTGTCCTAAATCCATGCCCAGTTCTGGAAAACTCTTTCAAAGAAAAGTAACCCTCCTAGAAAGACTCTCAAATGAATGAATGAATGAATGAATAAATAAATAAATAAATAGATAGAGAAAGAAGGAAAGAAGGAAAGAAGGAAAGAAGGAAAGAAGGAAAGAAGGAAAGAAGGAAAGAAGGAAAGAAGGAAAGAAGGAAAGAAAGAAGGAAAGAAAGAAGGAAAGAAAGAAGGAAGGAAGGAAGGAAGGAAAGAAAGAAAGAAAGAAAGAAAGAAAGAAAGAAAGAAAGAAAGAAAGAAAGAAAGAAAGAAATGAATGAGAAGTATGTTGACACCTTCCTTTGCTTTGGATCTTTGTCTTCAGTTCTTCTTATTTTAATTTTCATTGACATTAGCTGACATACAATGAGTTTACAAGCAAGAAGCCAAGATCATTTTGTGTCTTACATAGCGCCCCATGCCCTCTAAACCTTTCCTGCCCAGGACTCCTCACACTTTGCCCAGAGCGAGTCACACTGAGGTGTTGGCTGGTTCCCTGGCTGAGATGTTGATTTAGATGGTCACCTACAGCACAGGTGGATCCTGCCCCATCATCGTCTGCTCTGACCAGTTAGAAACAGAGCCCAACATCACCATGGGATCATAAGAGAACTGAGGTTGAAGGGACCTCAGGAGTCTGCAGTCCAACCTGTCACCAACTGGGTCACACCAAGGTGTTCAAGCCTTGATCCAATCCGAGCTTTAACAGGACTAGAGAAGTGATCATCCCTTTGTACTGGCCACTGGTGAGGCTGCACCTTGAATCCTGGGGTCAGTTTTAGGCCCCTCATGGCAAGGAAGACATTGAGGTGCTGGAGAGAGTTCAGAGGAGGGTGACAAGGCTGGTGAAGGGTCTGGAGCACCAGTCTTATGAGGAGCGGTTGAGGGAGCTGGGGCTGTTCAGCCTGGAGAAAAGGAGGCTGAGGGGAGACCTTGTCACTGTCCACAACTGCCTGAAAGGAGGTTTGATCATGGTGGGTGTTGGTCTCTTCTCCCAAGTAGCAAGTGATAGGACAAGAGGAAATGGCCTCAAGCTGCACACGGGGAGGTTTAGATTGGATATTAGGAAAAAATTATTTGGGGAAAGGGTTTAGAAGCAACAGAACAGACTGCCCAGTGAGTTTGTGGAGTCACCATCACTGAAGGTGTTTAAAAGACATACAGATGATGCACTTAGGGATATGTTTTAGTGCCAGATTTAGGTTGGGGTTGGACTTGATGATCTTAAGGGTCCCTTCCAACCACAATTATTCTCTGATTCTATGATAAGTCATTTTGGATATTTTCTTTCTCAGAGGACCATGCAACCTCCCTGAGAGCCAGGACTTTTCTGAGGTGTTGGAGAGATGTCTCACGGCCACACCAGCCAGTTCCACCAGCACCTGTCTGTCCCTTCCCAGACCAAACCTTTTCTCCATATCCCAACCTTCCAGGCGAATTTCTGGGACACAGCAAATGCTGCCCAGGTCTTCTGGGCCTGTTCAGAAGAGAGCAGCAGGCCAACATGTTGATGGGCTCTCTGTGCACTTCAAAGCTTTCCTGACCATTTTTCTCAATGCCCCACTTGCATCCGAACTTTCTGGTCCTTAAGCTATGGATGAGGGGATTAAGCAGGGATGTGGGGATGGTGCAAAAAAAAGGCTTTGTCAAACTGTCTGGGGAGGGTTGTTCTGGACATCCCACAGTCAAGGATGAGGTTGCTGGAGAAACCAGTGGCACTGGTGAGAGGTCTGGGTGGAGAAGGCCTTGTGCCTGTCTACACTGGAGGAGAGCAGTGATGCATTCATGAGATGCCCATGTGAACAGGAAGGGAACAAATGGCTCCAGCGGACAAAAGGCCTTCCAGCCAGTTCTTTATCCATCACAGATGCACCATTCAGGCCATGAGCTGCAGCTTCTCCAGGAGATGCTGTGGGATACGGTGTCAAAGGCTTTACTGCAGTCTAAGGACATAACACCCACAGCCTGTGTGGCGGATTCACTCCCCACGACAGACTTTCCCTCATCTGCTCAGCCCGTCACCTTGTCATAGAAGGAGATCAGGCTGGTTAAGCAGGACCTGCCTTTCACAAAACCATGCTGATTGGGTCCGATTGCTCGTCTGGTATGAGTGACCTCACAGTCCTTTCCCAGCCATGTTCCTGCTGTTGGCCTATCCCCTGCAGAGGCAGAAGTGGCCTCACAGTGCCCTCCACAGCCATTGGCTTCCTACTGGACCATGAGCTCCTGAGACACAAGTGACCACATGGCATCGTACCCAGTCATCACCCTCCTTGTGGTCCAGTGTGTGAGCAGATCAAACTGAGCTGCTTTCATCAAATGTATCCAATAGATTTCCTATCAAGGGTTTGAGTGGAGAAACGTTCCTCAGAGGACTTGCTGTATTTACTCTGGGGCATTTTATATCTCTCTTGATAGAGCTCTCCAAGGAAAAGATTCATGGAATCCTACAATACCGCAGGTTGGAAGAGACCCCTGAACATCATCTCTGTCCCACTGACCTTTATGGCACCCCAAGGTTCATTTGTGCTCCCTTGGGTTCATCTCACCATGTGCACACATTGGACATGCACATGATGTGTATGGTTACATCTCATCTGAACAATGAAAACATGGACTTTTGACCTTGTATTTCATAGAATCATAGAATGTCTTGAGTTGGAAGGACCCACAGGTTCATGGAGTCCAACTCCTGTCCCTGCACAGGACACCCCACAGGTCACCCCGTGTGTCTGAGGACGTTGTCCAGTCTCTTCTTGAACACTGTCAGGTTGGGGTCGTGATACCTCCCTGGGAGCCTGTTCAGTGTCCAGTACCTCTGGGTGAAGAACCTTTTCCTCATGTCCAACCTGAACTTCCCCTGGCACACCCTTCTTCCATTCCCTTGGGTTCTGTCATTGGTCACCAAAGAGAAGAGATCAGTACCTTCCCTTCCTTCTCCCCTTGTGAGGAAGCTGTAGCCACCATGAGGTCTCCTTTCAGTCTTTTCTTCAGCTCTGAGGCTGAGAAACCCCTTGGTTTCCTTTCTGAAGCAGAAAGGAGAAGCCATGACCTGCAGGCAATGGGAAGGGGGATCCTGTCCCTCACACACGGCTCAGGGCTCTTCCTGGGACCGTGGGATGTGGGTGTGCAAGGCCCAGGGAAGGACAACACTGGTCCAACAACTTCCAGCTTCCCCATGGGGCTGCAAGGAGGCACCGAGGCCCCAGTGCCATGAGGACAACATGGCTTCTCCTGGGCCTCAGTGGCAGAGACAACTGCCATGGCCAAGGGGACAGAGACCTGGGTTCTGTGGGTCCCTTCCAGCCTTGCCAGCGCCCTTTGCCATCTCCACCACAGGCTGTTCTACACGGTCCTACCCCTGCCCCTCTTTCCCTGCAGGCTGCAGACACCCATCTCGCTTCCCCACCCGCTCTCACCCCAGCATTTCTGCACCTTCACTGCTGTGTCTGCACCCTCACTGGCTAGGCTTTGGAACACAAACCATGGGCTGATCCAGCTCCCTCTGGGTGACCTCTTGCACCACAGCACTGCCCTTCCACTGACATTTCTTCCTCTGATATCCAGTCCTCACTTTCCAAACTGCACTATGTGATATTTTTTTTCCCTCTTCTGCTTTTTCCCACTACAAAGGAATACTCAGCCACCTCAGAAACTGCCCTTCATGCAGGGAACCCAACCCATTAGGCTTCTTGTGGTCTTTTACCTGACAGAAGACAAGTAACCTCACCATGATCTTATAAATCCCAGGACTGCTGCTGTTCTTTCAGTTTCTCTGACAGACACGACCATGTTCCTGCTGCTGTCTCGTCATGTTCTCAGGTGGGATGGACATGACAACCCGTCTCCAAGGCCTCTTCCTGGGTAGGGCCTGTGGGCACCTAGGCAGAGGTTCTTTCCCAGCCATGTCCCTGCTGCTGGGCTGTCACCTCCAGAGACAGAACTGACCTCACTGCCCCTTCACAGCCACAGGATTCTGTCTGGATTATGAGTGTCTGAGACACAATTGACCTCGTAATACCATAACCATCCATCACCGTTTGGTCCAGGACCCTATCAGAAAACAGTATGATTGTTTTATCAAATTTATCAAATATATTCTCTACTAGTAATTTGAGGGGAAAAATACTCTTCTGAGGAACCGTTGTATTTATGTTGACACCTTTAGAACTCCTTTTCTGTCTCTTATTCTTTTTGTTTTTCCTCTGCCTATTCTGTCTTCAAAATCCTCTTCAAGGGAAAGATTCATTGAATCGCAGAATAACTTGAGGTTTGAAGAGAGCCCTTGCCTCACTTGTCTCACTGTCCTGCTCCAGGCAGGGTGAACCAGCTGAGGTTGTTCAAGGGTTCAAAGTGCACTCGTCACATCATACAGAGGGAGAATAAAGACATTCAGCAGTGTTGGCCCAAGCGCTGGTCCCTGAGGGATTGCACTGGTAACCGGCTACGCTGAGGGCTTTGTACCACTGATGACATTTGGCTCGATTCTTCAGCCAACCTCCCACCCAGCTTCCAGTTCTCCAGCCCAGAGATCACTGATCTGGCTACTAGGACACCTTGGAACACCATGTCTGTGACCTTGCAAAATTCCAGGCATGGAGGCAGGCTGACCAGTCATTAATTCTCCTTCATGCTTTTCTTGCAGATGGGTTTGACATTTGCTTTTCCCGAGGACCTCGGAACCCTTCTGACTGTTTTGTCACTTTTGAGAGCACAATCCAGAATCACAGGCAAGGGTGGCAGAGCAGAATGGAGCACTTGCAATGATCCTGTCCAGGGCAGCTGAGATGAATCTCACTGGGGCAGTGAGGTTTGCTCCTGGAGTCACACACAGAAATGTCAGGTTCTGTCAAGCATCTATGTCTGACCTGGACTCGTGTACTCCTTCTGTACCCAGGGGTGCTCAGAGACAGTGTCTGTCCCTTTTACACACAGAGGCTGTAGTCTCAGTTTCTCTCTGGCCTCCTGTGGCCACTCCCAAAGGATGGGAGGCACCTAAGCCCTGTGGTGTGTCAGCTGCTCTGCACTCATCTGAGATGTCCCCCATCATGAGGAATGGACACAGGGATCACAGCTGGAGGATGCACAACCCTATGTTGCATCCAGGTGGTTTCTCAAAGGATGTTTCTTCCAATATGAAGTGACCTCAAGAGCTTGTTTGTGCCACAGGCATTCATGGAATCCCCAGGAACAGCTGATGATGTTTGTCCTCACTTTGGTTCATCACACCTCACGTACATGATGTGCGTGCTCACATCTCATCTGTACAATGCAAACGTGGATTTCTGACCTGCTCATTCAGTGTCCATCCATGGAGGGAAGAGCTGTGAGCTGGGGAGAGAGGCCAAGGCTGGAAATGGTGGTTATGAGGGGCGTGACGATGCCCTGGGACAGCTTCTGAGGGGTGTCCAGTGCACAGGGGCACAGCCCAGCCCCTGCTCTGCTGGTCCTGCAGGTCTCTGGCAGGAGGCCTGGATGTGAGAGGATGCTGCTGTGTGCCAGCCCTGCACACACACACTGTTCATGTGTACAATGGTGTTTGAATCTGTGGCCACATTTGTGGGCATGTTCTTGAGATAACCTTTAGAAGAAGACCTAAACCTTCTGGCCCTTCCTATAGGAGATCACCTTTCTACCTGGAAAGGCTGTTGTGAGGCCACCTCTGTGACACAAGTGCCCATTTCCTGTCCCTGCCTGCGCTCACAGCACTGACACACAGCAGGACGGGGACCAAGCTGTCAGAGCACTCAGGCCTTGCACCAACACAAGGGATGAGAAGGAGAGTGTGGGAGTGGAACCAGAACAGCTCTGGAAGAACAAGCGCTGGTGTTCCCTGGCAGGGCTGCCAGGCTGGACTCATTTCCCCTCCTGCCATGCACAGGAACTGTCCCTGCAGCTCCAAACAGGTCTTGGAGAAAGGATCCCATGAAAAAGAGTCACTACAGGGCTCTTTAATTTGTTTAAATACACAAAGGGCACAGTCAGTGGTTATAAAAGAACAGCAGACAGTGAATTTGAAAGGGGATGACAACATGATCACGATAGAAACACCACCAACAACAACAAATAGAGATGACAGGCCAGGCCTGAAATTAGTTACATTAAAACTGCTATGCAGAAAGAGATGGGCAGTTTGCTGCTTCAGGAATTAGACCAGTCATCAGTTTCCACAGGGCATCCTTGAGCTCCTGGTTCCTCATGCTGTAGATCAGGGGGTTCACTGCTGGAGGCACCACTGAGTACAGAACAGACACCACCAGATCCAGGGATGGGGAGGAGAATGAGGGGGCTTCAGGTAGGCAAACATGGCAGTGCTGACAACCAGGGAGACCACGGCCAGGTGAGGGAGGCAGGTGGAAAAGGCTTTGTGCCGTCCCTGCTCAGAGGGGATCCTTAGCACGGCCCTGAAGATCTGCACATAGGACACCACGATGAACACAAAACATCCCACAAAAAAAGAAGCACTAAACATGAGAAGCCAAATTTCCCTGAGGTAGGAGTGTGAGCAGGAGAGCTTGAGGATGTGGGGAATTTCACAGAAGAACTGGTCCAGGGCATTGCCCTTGCAGAGTGGCAATGAAAATGTATTGGCCGTGTGCAGCAGAGCATTGAGAAACCCAGTGGCCCAGGCAGCTGCGGCCATGTGGACACAAGCTCTGCTGCCCAGGAGGGTCCTGTAGTGCAGGGGTTTGCAGATGGCAACGTAGCGGTCGTAGGACATGATGGTGAGGAGAGAACATTCTCCTGTAGCATAGAAAAAGGAAAAAAAACACCTGTGCAGCACATGCTATATAGATGTTCCTGGTGTTCCAGAGGGAAATGGTCATGGACTTGGGGACAGTGGTGGAGATGAAACCAAGGTCCAGGAGGGTGAGGTTGAGCAGGAAGAAGTACATGGAGGTGTGGAGGTGCTGGTCCCAGGCTATGGTGGTGATGATGAGGCCGTTGCCCAGGAGGATAGCCAGGTAGATGCCCAGGAAGAGTCAGAAGTGCAAGAGCTGCAGCTCCCGTGTGTCTGTGAATGGCAGGAGGAGGAACTGGGTGATGGAGCTGCTGTTGGACATTTGCTGCATCGAAGCATAGGGCACTATAATAGAAGGAAAAGACAGTGAGAGGTTAGGGGAGGCTTCTCTGAGCAGAGTTGAATTCATTTCTCACACATCCCCCTTTGCTCCACACCCCCTTATCCTTTCCCAGACCTTCCTTCGGGTCCGTGTCTGAGCCCTGTCTGCTGCTGGCTGGAGGTGCCGTGAGGAGCAGGGCCTGTGCCCGCTGGCTGCCGAGGAGTCAGCCCTGCTCTGCAGCAGGGGGCATGGTAACGGGGGGCAGGGGACAGTCCTGGTGTTCAGCATTGCCATATGGAGCCATGACATCTCACCCTTTCCTAAGATCTCAGCACCCCACATTTAGCCCAAGACAGACATGGCTCATTTCTCAACCCAAGCAGCATTTTCAATGATGTAACCTCTATGTGTTTCTCAGATAACACTAAGGTGCTATAGCACATGTTTGCATCCTGATGTGGAGCTTACAGCTTAGAAGGAAACCTCAAAGACATAGCAAAATGTCCTAATAATGTGATTTGATTCAGGGAGACTCAGCTCATTACCCTGCCCCAGACTGCATTGCCCACACCCCACAGGTCAGAGCAAAGCTGGGACACGTGTTCCCATGGACACAGCTGGAGGAAAGGACCCACAAGATCAGGCTGTGACTCTGCAGCTGAAACTGCCATCCCCAGAGAGCCTGACGGCAAGAACAAGATCCCAACAGCAGTGACCCAGAGCAGGGGAGCAAGAAGGAAAATGCGGTGAGGGTGGGTGTGAGAGAGGCCAGGGCAGAGGCAGCCGGGCACTCAGACAGCGTCACCCTTCCCCAGCTGTGCAGCCACCTCCCAGACACCAACATTGCCAGGCAGCTGCTCTCAGCCCCTGTGCTCTGCAGAGGAACTGGAGCTCTGGCTACACAGGAGCTGCTTCATGCCTTGGAGCCCCCGGCCCTGAGGGCAGAGGCTTTGCTGGGTGGGAGCGGAGCCAAGGAGGCTGCTCAGGGGATAAATCTGCACTGCAGGGGATCATACAGAGTTTTCTGAATTCTCTCTACAGCAGCATTATCTTTACAGTAATACCTGCATAGATCTTCACTTTGAAACCTCCAATTGGAAGCACTCTATAATGAGCTGGAGTTGTGAGGAGCCCTGACCCACAGAGAACCCAGCAGCAGAAGGACCCTGCCCTGCCCTGCTGGGGGTCACTCCTTCCCCCCACAGTGTCTCCTCTCAATGTTGTTGGGATCTCCCCGGGTAGGCTGAGCACTGACCCTGGCAGGCGGTAGAGTCCCTGCCCCGGCACAGCCCTGGGCTGCAGGGACCCTGCCCTGCAGGACAACCCTGGGCACCCCTGCCTGCACATTTACGTTTACACCCCACAGCCATGCTGGGGAGAACGCAGCATTCACGTCTTGTCACTCTGACAGTGCAGAAGGCAACCCCTGCTCTGCAGCTCATCCTCTCCTCCGCATCAGAGAATCTCTGAGAGCTGTACTTAAATCTCTCGTAGGCTCTGCAATGTGACAGCTGTCTGAGATCCTGCCAAGATTTGCAGATACAATGCTCTGTAGCCACATGCTTAATATCCTAGAAGATTTCATTTCCAGTGATCTCTCAGCATCCTCCCACCCCAGACTGTGTTTCCCTCTCTCTGCCTGGCTCCTGTGCCCTCGGTGTTGCAGGCAGAGCCCTCAGCCCTGCTGCGTGTGCAGAGGAGCTGCTCCTGGGCAGAGCTGTCTCTCTGCAGCGCTGCCGCTTGCCATGAGCTCCCTCTGAACCAGGAGCCCAGCCCAGCTCAGCAGCACAGGAGCAGCCCATGATGTCCCTTTCTCTGTCCCCTCTGGGCTCCCTCCAGGTGTCCCTGGGTCTCCAGGGACACATCCTTTGAAACAACCTCAAGTAATAAGTGATGTTGATGCTCTCTCCTCTGCAGCAACACTTCTTTCCAGCATTGTGTTCTTTGTATTAAACAATAAATTGGTATGAGAATCATCTTTTATTTTCCCATCATTAGACAGGACACCAGGAATGTTACAGCAAATGATTTGATTTCTCCATGCTGAGGGAGGAACATCTTCAGTTGAAGGAATGTACGCATTTTGTTCTGGTTTTATACTCCCAGGTCTAGAGAGACATTCATCAGTCTTTGGCCATGTCATGTCTGTGCTCTGCAGCAAAGCCTTTGCACACATGGGCTCTTGGACACTTGGTACCAGGTTTCTTGTGGCAGGTCAGAGCTGTGCTGGTGCCACAGCTGGGGTGGTTCAGCCCAGATATGAGGCAATGGCCTCAGCCAGGGACCTGACTGCGGGAGTTGGAGCTGTTAGTGCTGCAGACAGAGCTGTGACACGGATGGAATGAACTGCCAGGCAGGGTGGCAGAAGTGAGTTCATCTGGTCTGCAAGGACAGCAGCCTCCAAGCACAGAACAGCCCAGATCAGAACTCAGTCCAGACCCGTAAAGCAATTCAATGGCCCATAATGAGCTGTTACTGCTGCAGGGACAGTTGAAGGAGAAACAAAGACAGTGTGTGGCCATTGATGAATTTAATAAGGGAAAGAGGTGAGAATCCCTGTGTCCTCTTGTCCTTCTTCTTCACCAGCAATGTGTCGCAGGCCTCTGTGACTTGAGACAGGAATCTGTAGAACAACCAGCAGAGGATGGGGATCAAGTCAGGGTCACTGGAACTAACACAATCCTTTCCAGTCTATGGGACAGCAGGGACAGCATCCCAGGAGCTGAGACAGCAGGACGATGTCACAGGGAGGCCACTCTCCACCATCTTGGAAAGCTCATGGAGACTGGGGGGACTCCCTGACCACTGGCAGCTCTCACACAGTGTGTGCACTTTTCAGAATGGCCAATGGGTGAGCAGGGGAACTAAGGGCTGTGCCCCAGAACATGTCCACTGGGACCCCATTTCTGGAAGAGAAGGTGACAGGGTTTACCCCGGGCACATTGTGCCTGTCCATCCTCTTCGCTTTCTGTGAGGAAAGGACAGGGTTGTGGACGTGGGCAGAACATTGATGGTCTGTTACCTGGAAGTCAGCAAGGCATTCAGCATCATCCCCAACAACATTCTTGTGTCCAAGGTGGGATACTATGATCTGTGTCAGTGTGTAAATAGATGGGTAAAAACAATCTGGATGGTTGGGCTTGGAAAGGTGCTGTAGAAAGGGAGAAACTTTCCAGTCATGAGGACAGTCAAGCACTGGAAGCTGTTTCCCACGAGTGCGCACTCAGTCTGTCTCAGAATGTGACCAGGATGTGTTTGGATAAAGCCCTGAGTAATCTGGTCTGACCCTGCTTTGAGCAGGAGGTTGGTCAAGACACCTGCTGAGGTCCCTTTGAGCCTGAATGACGCTGTGCTTCATAACCCTTCATGCTCAGGTTCTCCCTGACCACATAAATAATTCACATAAAGTTCCAGGATGTTTTACAAGTGTCCCCGAACAGTCCTCACCACAACTTTTGCATCCCTTTTCATTTGCCCAGGGTCTTCTTGTTTGCTGTCCTAATGCCCTTCCAGGAAGAACAGCCCATGTTGTTAACCCATTCAGAGCAGGTTGTTCAAGAGGTGTCAGCATCCGTGTACAGAGTCTGCACATCTGCCAGGCAGCAAAGCCATCATTAGAGAAATGGAGAAGAGGCTCTTGATCAACTCCTTCAACCCAGATATCAGCGTGACGTGTCTGCTGAGATTCCAGTGAACACCTAAACTGTAAATGCAGAGCATGTGAGTCCTCATTGGGTATCCTGGCTTGTCTCCTGACCCATGTGGTGCTTCAGGCTGTGAAAAGAATCAAAACCAGCCATTTGACTGGGGTAGTTCCATTTTCCACGTGTCACACAGGGCAGATGAAGGGAGTTCAGAACTCCAGACTCTGCTGCACAGCTGGGACTGCAGAGACTGGAAATGCAGGTGACAGTGTGTGTCAGTGCACACCACATAAAGATTCTGGCTTCCTTTGTGCCTTTGCACTGACCTGGGATCTGTTCCTTGGCCACCTTGCTCTCAAAAAGGCAATATTCTCCTATGCCACCTCAACCTCAAACACGGATGATTTTGGGATAATTCTGTCCAGGAGGTGTATTTTTTAAACTATTAAAAAAAAAAAAAAAAAAAAAAAAGGAGAAAAAACGTTATTCTAAGAACGTCTTTCAAGACACAACTACTGAGGTGTAGTAGCTTTTTAGAAAAGCAAGAATGACTGCTAGGAATGAAATTAAAGAGCTTCAGTTTATCATCATCATCAGTGAGAATAAGGAGTTCCCTGTTTCTGTTACTAGTGACAGTACCACTGTTCAAAAACATCCTTCAGAGCATCTCCATTTTTCCTGGGCTCCAAAGCTCAGCCTGTCTCTCCACAACAGCCTTTTATCCCAGGAAGGGGAAAACTGCCAATGCAGGTACCAAACCAGTGCTCAACCTGCCTGGAGAGCCAGGGCAGTTGTGCCACACAACAGCAGCCTCTGAGGGAAGCTGGAGGTGATGGAATTGAAATGGTTCCAACCATAATCATAGAATCATAGAATCATTGAGGCTGGAAAAGACCCTTAAGAACATGGAGTCCAACTGTAAATCAAACAGTGCCAAGATCACCACTAAACCATATCCCTCAGTGCCATATCTCCAATTCTTCTAAATACCTCCAGCAATGGAAGCTCCAATCCTGAGCTGTCAGGACACCATTGGCTGCAGTTGGACATAAGATACTGGTCATGACTGTGAGTTCAGCCCTCACTGGCAGAATGACTCACACCCTCAATGAGGAGGGCAGGGGGTTGGGAGATGGGAGCATGTTTCAGTTTCCAGATCCCAGGACAGAGTCCAAACCATCCTGCCCTTGAACTCTGGCATCCCAGTTCCTGAGATGCAAAGCTGGTGGGTCTTGTGTGGATAATCATGTTAAAAAACATGAATAATCCTTCAAGTGTTTGTATAATTTGTCTCAGAATCCGTAGTTATATTTAAATATCTGTAAAATAGTACTGTGGTAACCCCTCTGGCAATGACAATTAAATAATTATTTGCACTATAAGGCTTCATAAACCATTCACAAGCACACATCTAAGTGGTTCAGATGAAGGGTGGTCTGGCAAACGTCACCCTTTGTGTCCCCAGGTGCACGGACACTGCTCATGTGCCTCTGCAGAGAGTGGCAGAGGCTGGATCCCCTTCTCGGGACAGACTCCTTCCAGGAGAGACACAGACACAGGGGGAACTCATCAGGTCTTTAGGGCATTTCACTCGGCATCAGTTTTGACACATTGGGTGCTGTCCTGTAACTGCCCTTTCTGCACAAATGATCATAAAGAGACAACCATTTAGTAAGACACGGTCATAAAGGGGCTGTTATGGACAAGAAAGCTCACCATGAACTCTGGAGAGAGCGAGGAAGTTTATAACAAGCACCAGGAAGAACCAAGAAGCTCGAGGCCTCTTCTGAAGAGCGGGAGGCCCTGAGTAGCTGTGATTGGCCATTGTAGGTGTGGGAGAGGGTCAGGGCGTGTCAGGGAGAAGCAGTGAGATGGCTGATGGCTTCAGTGAACCCTTCCAGCCATGTCTGAGCCCAGAAATGGAAAGCAGTTGATGTCTGCAGGTGGAGGAGGAACAGGAGGAAGATTTTCCTGGGAATATGGAAGGAAGAAAGGCCTCTCTTGGGCTACTCATGTATGGCAGTGTCATTTCTATCCTGTGGGCATGGCTGTCCCTGGGAGATGGGGAATGGCTGCTGCTGGGGTGTTTGTGCTCAGCCATGGCCCATGAGCTGACCCTGCTCTGCTCCTCTCTTACACTGCCCACACTTGGATGGTCCTCAGGAATCATCCATGAGCCTGGTGGATGCATGAACCTCCTGGAGCGATGGGTATGGATCCAAATAGAGGATTCAAGCAAGTGTGGGACTGAGACATTGAGGTGATTGGTGACCATTGCCAGCTGTATGAAAGAAGCTGGATGAGTTGTGAGGAACTCACAGGCTTTTGCAGCTCCACAGAAAACCAGAGCCTTGCAGTTAAAACAACAGCACTTGACATAAAACCCATCCCCAAAGCACAAAACACACTGACCACAGGAAAATCCTTGAAAAACATTGGAGAAAAATCTACCAGGTCCCAGGGGTCAGGGCTCAGCCATTCTGGTGATGAACAAGCATCAAGGGCTGACATGGCATCAGAGCCACCTCCCCATGGCCCTCATCACCTGTAACCAGTGTCTCCAAGTCTTTCCTTCACCAGCCTCCAGGGACAGGGACCTGCACTGGTTGTTTCCTTCACAGCTGTGTCAGCGATGGCCCTTCATGGGGTCCCACACACCCTCAGAAACTTGGGGTTTGCTTCTGCCTTTCACTTCATCAGAGGTTTGTTCATCGTTTCAGTATCTGCAGTTCAGGATCATGGCAGCAGAGGGCTCATTAACATCGAAAATGCTCTTAGAAGACAAGGCTCTGTGAGTCTTTTTCCTAAAGGCTTCAAGTCTGGTGTGGATGATTAGGGAGATTTCAGGAATATTCAAACAGAGAGCATTTCCATAATAAATAGCAATAAAGCCAAATTTCTTCTTTTTCCTTCTCTTCTCAGTTTTCATTTTCTGTAATGGTGTCTGAGTGTCTGAGTTTGCTCAGGTCACACCTGACTTGAGTCCCGTCCATTGCTGGGTGTTCTCCAGACTCCTGAGTTTAGGAATGAGCTCCCAGGAACATTACTGGTGAAGATGGGGGCAAAGAAGCCATGAAGAACCTCAGTCCTGTCTGATTCTACTCTTGCAAAGTTCAGCAGGAGGCCCACATATGCTTTTCCTGACCTGTCATCATTGCCTCCAGTTTTCTGCTGTAACCAGACCCTGGGGACAGTTGCTCAATCGTGTCCCTCAGTGGGACCCATTAACATTACAAGAAACTTTGGAGTTTGTATCTGACTTTGATTTCTTCAGATGTTTCTTCTTCGTCCCCTCAGGGCCTGATGTTCATGGACTCAGCACCAAACCCACAAGAGGGGTCACTATAGCATCTTGGGCTGCTCCTGTGCTGCTGAGCTGGGCTGGGCTCCTGGGACAGAGGGAGCTCCTGGCAAGCGGCAGCGCTGCAGAGAGACAGCTCTGCCCAGGAGCAGCTCCTCTGCACAGCGCAGCAGGGCTGAGGGCTCTGCCTGGGGATCTCAGGGAGACGAGCAAGGCAGAGAGAGATGAAAGGTGGTCAGGACTGGGAGGATGACTGAGAGCTCACTGGAGGAGAAACATTTGCAGCCCTTGCCATGATAAGTCTCTGGGTGCAGGGCAATGCAGCTGTAGCTCCTGGAGGCATCTCCTAAACCTGGCACAGGCACAGCTGGTGGGATCTGTGAGGAGGGGGCTCTGTCAGGCAATGCTGAACAGCTGTGAAGCCGGGTGAGCACCCAGGGGTGCCCAGGGCTGTCGTGCAGAGCAGGGTCCCTGCACCCAAGGGCTGTGCCAGGGCAGGGACTCTGCTGCCTGCCAGGGTCAGCGCTCAGCCTGCTCGGGGAGATCCCATGTGTGTGCACATACGCAGGCACATCGCAAGAAGAGCCAGAGGCCACGGATGCATTTGCAAAGAGCAAGTTTTATTTTTGTTACCTCTCTACTGGGGGATCTCCAAAGCCACACCTGAGCTCCCAGGCAGAGATGACAGCAGCGGGGACGCAGGCGCTGGTCAGGCCAGCCCTGCTGGAAGGGCACTGGCCCTGCTGAGCTCGCCTGTGTTTCAGGGCTTCAGGCAGGTGCAGCCTCCCGCTCTTTCTCACAACAAAGCAGGAATCTCAGACACAGTGATAAGGTGCCCAGAGTTTCTCCCAGGCCTGTGTTATCTAACACAGAGCTTCTACTTATCAAGCACACAAGGTCAGTAAGACAATTAGTGTGATGTGTGTGCTTTTTCTACAGACAGGTGCAAGTCACTTGAGCGTATTTACATTTAACTAACCTCCTCGCCAAATCTTCCGCTATATCCCCATACACCATGGCAGAAGCTGTGGGTGGAAGGAGCGACCCGCGGCAGGGCAGGTAGGGAACTTGTGGGCTTGAAGGGTGCTGTGTGGGTCAGAGCTGCTCAGAGCTCCAGATCAACCCCACAGACATTGCAGAGGGTCCTTCTGAACAACAACATCAAGACAGCAACAGCTGCAAGGGAAGGAGTCCGTGCTTTCAGTTTTCCAGTCTTGGTTGTCTGGTGTGCAGTGGGAGATGGGGATTTATTTCTCTGCTTTGAAGAAGACACTGAGACCCCAGTTTTCGTTGGGACTTGTCTAAGCTGCTCCTGAGCCCCTGCACACACAGAGCTGCCCCTGGGCAGTGCCAGGAGGTGTGAGCAGGACAGAGCTGAGCACACAGCGGGTGGGACAGGGTCTGTGACACTGACAGGGAGCAGACCCAGGGACAGAGACACAGCTGCAGGCAGCACAGACATGGGCAGGAAGAAGGAGCTGTGACCAGAAATGCTGGGTCGGGGATTCAGAACCCCCCCTGCCATCCCCTGCAGTGCAGACACATTTCCCAGTGCAACCCCTGGTCTCCTCTCCTCCCCAGCAGAGCCTCTGCCCCAAAGCCATGGGGTCCAGGTCACAAGTCTCCACCTCAGCAGCTGGACCTCCAGGGGAAGGGTTCCTGGAACGTGGTACACAAAAGAGGTGCTAAAAGTACTTGCCCTACAATGTCATTATGTGACTGGCAGCAGTACAGCCGGCTAAGGAGAAGGTTCCACAGCATGCCCGTCTGCCTTTCTGTCCTTGCTGTATTTTCTGGTAGCACTGCAGTGTCCTTCCCTGTTTCTCCACCTGTCCCTGGAGCTCTTGCTCTCTGGGTCTGAGGTGGGAGTGTGGTTCAGTTTTTGTTCCGACACCAGTTCAGTGGATCTTGCCTCACAGGTGTGTCCATGGAAACTAGATGTCCAAGCTGCATTTTAAACTGTGGTGAACTCTTTTTCAAAGTTGGTAGAAAGAGAGAATGAGGGGAAACATCTCTTCATCAGGGAGGGGGTTTTCCATGAGAAACAGCACGTTTAATTTCCAGAGAGAGGTCCCCTCTAACTCGTCACTGTCTTTTCCTCCTTGCACAGGTCCTCATGCCCACAGGCAGCAATTGTCCAACAGCAGCTCCATCACACAGTTCCTCCTCCTGCTGTTCACAGACACATGGGAGCTGCAGCTCTTGCACTTCTGGCTCTTCCTGGGCATCTACCTGGCTGGCCTCCTGGGCAACGGCCTCATCATCACCACCATAGCCTGGGACCAGCACCTCCAGACCCCCATGTACTTCTTCCTGCTCAACCTCGCCCTCCTCGACCTAGGCACCATCTCCAGCATTGTCCCCAAGTCCATGGCCAATTCCCTCTGGGACACCAGAGCCATCTCCCACACAGGATGTGCTGCCCAACTCTGTCTGTTTTTGTTTTTCATTTCAGCAGAATTTTATCTTCTCACCATCATGTCCTACGACCGCTACGTTGCCATCTGCAAACCCCTGCACTACGGGACCCTCCTGGGCAGCAGAGCTTGTGTCCACATGGCAGCAGCTGCCTGGGCCACTGGGTTTCTCTGTTCTCTGCTGCACACGGCCAATACATTTTCACTGCCCCTGTGCAAGGGCAATGCCCTGGACCAGTTCTTCTGTGAAACCCCCCAGATCCTCAAGCTCTCCTGCTCACACTCCTACCTCAGGGAACTGGGGCTTATTGTGGTTAGTGTATTAGCAGCATTTGTATGTTTTGTGTTCATTGTGCTGTCCTATGTGCAGATCTTCAGGGCCGTGCTGAGGATTCCCTCTCAGCAGGGACAGCACAAAGCCTTTTCCACCTGCCTCCCTCACCTGGCCGTGGTCTCCCTGTTCCTCAGCACTGTCATGTTTGCCTACCTGAAACCCTTCTCCATCTCTTCACCTTCACTGGATCTGGTGGTGTCTGTTCTGTTCTCCGTGGTGCCTCCAGCCGTGAACCCCCTCATCTACAGCATGAGGAACCAGGAGCTCAAGGATGCCCTGAGGAAACTGATGGCTGGATGCTTTTCAAAGGCGTTAAACTTTCCATGTTCTGCATATCACTCATGACACGACTCATGACAGGTCTAACCTGTCTTTTTTATATTTTGTAGTTGTAGATGATTTTTTGGAGTTGGGGAAAGACTTGTTTGGGTTTGCTTTTTTAACTCTGATAATATTGCTAACAAAGAAATGTTATTATTCATCCCACATCTCTGTCCACCTTTATAGATCAAGTCAAAGACCTTGCAAATGAGAAGTCGTGCTCTCTGTGTATTTAAAGAAAATAAATGACCCTTCCATGAATTGTTTGTCTGAGATCCTTCCTCTGAGACCTTTGTGAAGCTCAATACGAGGTGTCTGTGTGTGAAGATGGAGGAAACAGTCCCAGCAGAGCAGCTCTGCCAGGCAGCACCAGCCTTCTTCTTTCCAGAGTCATTCTCTTTGCACTTCCCCACTCTCGTTCTCAGCCCTTGTGCTGGTGTAAGGCCTGAGCGCTCCCCAGGCTTTGTCACAGTCGTACTGTGTGTCAGTCCTGTGACCAGGACAGGCAGTGGGCGCTTGTGTGACAGAGCCGGCCTCAGAACAGCAACTCCATCAGCAAGGGCATCTCCTTAGCACAGTGCCTGAAGGGTTAGGTTTTCTTCCCAAGTTCGTTGAAGAACATTCCCTAGTAACAGATGCTGAAGAGGCTCTTTGTTTGGTTTGTTTCTCTGTAGGCTCAGTGTGAGGAGATCAGGGTCCCAGTGTGGCTTAGAAGAGACTTCGAGCTGGTTGTTCAGGTGTTGCTTGTTGGTGGCCAGCACCCACGCACATGGTGAATAAGGCAGGGTCCCTCTGAGCACCCTCCATGGCCACCCAAGAGCTTGTGTGGGAGGTGGTCAGTGGCAGTGACCACCATCAGCTGGGGCTGCCTCCCAGCCTGACCAGTATGGCCCCGCAGAGTCACCACAGCCCGGGCACCACAGCCCACTTGATCTACAGAGCAAAACCCCCAGTTCAGGGCTGTGGGGAGCGTGGGGAGAGGGTGCAGGAATGGCAGCCAGGCCAGTGCAGATGTGCTCTCCTTGGGCAAAGGCTCTGCGGGGAGATGGGACCTCCCAGGAGAAGAGCAGGGCAGTGTTTGTGTGCAGACATGGAAAGAGAAACCCTTTGCCTGTGGGTGACAACTTGGGTCAGGCTACCCTGTCCCTGGGGCAGCAGGAGCTGCCTGAAGAGCCCCGGGGTCAGGACTTGGTGCTGTCCTGGGGAGCGGGGCTGGCACAGGGAGCTGAAGGCTTCCTGTCATCGGGATAGCCTGAGCGTGGCAGCCAGAGAGACACTGTCACTGACCTCTGTTTCCTCCATTTCATTCTACAGGTCCTGTCCAGATGGAGCTTCTCTGCTCGGCTGGGCTGGAGTGAGACTGGGGAGGTGGGGAGAGCTGGGGAGAAGCTGGGCTGGGCTGAAAAGTGCCCCAGAGAGGGAAACATCAGTGAAAAGCTGAAGTGTGTGAGTGTGCAGGGTGGGAGCACCAAATTGGGAGGAAGGGCTGACACACCAGCTGTGCTGGCATCCAGCGAGACCTGGACAGGTTGGAGGACTGGACAGGGGAGAACCCAAGGAAGTTCTGCAAAGGCAAGTGTAGGGTCCTTCACCTCAGGAGGAATAACCGCAGGCACCACTACAGGTTAGGGGCAGACCTGGAAGGTAGCTCTGTGGAGAAGGACTTGGGAGTTCTGGTTGATAACAGGTTGACCATGAGTCAACAACGTGCTCTTGTGGCCAAGAAGGCCAGTGGTACCTGGGGTGCATTTCCAAGAATGTGACCAGCAGGTCAAGGGAGGTGAATCCTCCCCCTCTGTTCTGCCCTGCCAAGGCCGCATCTGGAGGTACTAGGTCCAGTTCTGGGCTCCCCAGTTGAAGAAAGACAAGGAATTACTGGAAAAAGTGCAGTGGTGGATTGCAAAGATGACAACGGGTCTGGAGCATCTTTCTAATGAGGAGAGCCTGAGAGAGGGGGTTTGTTCAGCTGGAGAAGTTGAGAGGGGATCTTATCGATGTTTATAAATATCTCAAGGGTGGGTGTCAAAAGGTTGGACCAGACTCCTTTCAGTGGCGCCCAATGATAGGATGAGGGGCAACAGGCACAAGCTGAAGGTTCCATCTGTGTATGAGGATAAACTTCTTTACTTGGAGGGTGACAGAGCCCTGAAACAGGGTGCCCGGAGCAGGTGTGGAGTCTCCTTCTTTGGAGACATTCAAACCCACCTGGACATGGTCCTGTGCGATCTTCTCTGGGTGAACCTGCTTTAGCAGGTGAGTTGGACTGGATGATCTCCAGAGGTCTCTTCAACCCAAACAAGGCTGTGATTCTGTGGGGCACAAAGCAGTGATTTTGCATGGCCAGGCCTGCTGGGAGCGACATGAAAGACCAGGAGAGCAGGGTCTGGTCTTTGCCCATGTTCCTGGACGCGCTGTGGCTGCTGTCCCAAGACATTCGTCACAGATCAGCCCATTGCAACCACCATTTTGATTATTGTCCTCTCACCATATCTGAGAGAGGTTGTTTGTCCCTCCGTGGAAGGACTCTGAATGACTAGGTCAGAAGTCTGAGTGTGCACAGCGGGCAGATGGGAGCATGCACACAGTGTTTGTGGGGGCAAATGAGCCCAAATGAGCACAAATGCCTCAGCTATCACTGTGGAGGACATGGAGGCCTGTGGGGTGGTGTTGAGAGTAACTTCCCCAAGAAACCATCTAAATGCCGCACTGGGATGTGCTTCCTCTGAGACGGAAAATATCAAAAATGACTTATCATAGAATCATAGAATAATTGTGGTTGGAAAGGGCCCTTAAGATCATCAAGTCCATCCATAGCCCAAATCTGGCACTAAACCACGTCCCTAAGAGCCTCATCTATCTGTCCTTTAAACACCTTCAGGGATGGTGACTCCACAATCTCACTGGGCAGTCTGTTCCGTTGCTACAAAACCCTTTCCCTGAATAATTTATTCCTAATATCCAATCTAAACCTCTCCATGTGCAACTTGAGGCCATTTCCTCTTGCCTTATCACTTGCTACTTAGGAGTAGAGACCAACACCAACCATGATAAAACCTCCTTTCAGGCAGTTGTAGACAGCGACAAGGTCTCCCCTCAGTCTCCTTTTCTCCAGGCTGAACAGCCCCAGCTCCCTCAACCGCTCCTCATAAGACTGGTGCTCCAGACCCTTCACCAGCCTTGTCACCTTTCCCTGAACTCTCTCCAGCAACTCAATGTCTTCCTTGCCATGAGGGGCCTAAAATTGACCCCAGGATTCGGGGTGCGGCCTCACCAGTGCCGAGTATAAATGGATCATCACTTCTCTAGTCCTGCTGAAACTCGGATTGGATCAAGGCTTGAACACCTTGGTGTGACCCAGTTTCTGACAGGTTGGACTGCAGAATCCTGAGGTCCCTTCAACCTCACTTCTCCTATGGTCCCATTCTGATGTTGGGCTCTGTTTCTAACTGGAGCAGAACAGACGATGATGGGGCAGGATGCACCTGTGCTGTAGGTGACCATCTAAACCAACATCTCAGCCCGTGAACCAGCCAACACCTCAGTGTGACTCGCTCTGGGCAAAGTGTGAAGAGTCCTGGGCAGGGAAGGTTTAGAGGGCATGGGGCGCTATGCAAGACACAAAATGATCTTGGCTTCATGCCTGCAGGCCCATCAGATGTCAGTTAATGTCAATGAAAATTAAAATAAGAAGAACTGAAGACAAAGATCCAAAGCAAAGGAAGGTGTCAACATACTTTACTTTTTCTTTTTTCTTTTGAGGGGTTTCTTTTCTTTGAGTAGGAAAGAGTTTTCTAGAACTGGTAATGGATTTAGGACACAAATGTCTGCAGCTCCAGCGACACAAACACCTGGTGCCATTGTGGATACCCCAGGAACCCCTGCCCAGGCTCCACCTGCATTGCAAGGTGCTCTGGTCTCCCCAGGTCCTGTCTGATAGATGTCAGTCCCAGGCCAGCACCTCAGGTGCACTGGGGCCCCTAAAATGGCACTGGCTGTTTATGGTGGGACAACTGACGACTGATGTTTGTCTGGACGTGTACTGAGGATAGGAGAAGAAATACTGGTCTTCCCCTGTATTTCTATTACCAACTCTCTATTATTTCATCTCCCTTGTAATTCAGGAGTTCCCACCTCTCCTGATTCAATGTCCCTGTCAAAGGACAACTTTCCAGCACTGTCTGGACGTTTGCCCTTCCCAGCGCTCTCAGGTTTCTCCTCCACTTGCTTTTCAGTCATTCTGTTACCTCTCAACTGTCTGGTTTCTGCTTTGAGTTTCAGGGAGTTACAAACTTGCCCCCTTCTTCAGAGCTCTAATGGACATGGCAGTCAACATGCTCATTGTGTTTATTTCTATCCTTTCCTATCTCTCTGTCTAAAACAGTTCTTGTGTGGATGTCCCTTGTGGATGGTGGACCTCATCAGATCCAGCTTACACACACAGCTGAGGAAAGTGTTTTACTGTTTGTTAAACTGTGCAGTGTTTGCACAGGAGAGCAGGTGGAGCTGGTGCACAGGAGCTGCAGCATCTCCTGCAGAGCTCAGTGGAGAAGTCTGATGTGAGGAAAAGTGATGCAATCTCTGGTGGCCAATGAGGGAACCTGCAGACTGGGGGTGGGGGGTGAGGAGCGAGGTTGTCCTTACAGTGTCCAGCCTCAAGGGACTGTTCTCCTGCCTGTCCAGATGTCTTCAGGAGACCCTCGGGATCAATGCCCAGTGTAGAATGCTGCTGTCACTTCTCCTATACACTGAAAAAGGACAGAAAATACCCTTGAATGAAAATACCTCCTTCATTAAATCTTTGAAATCTTCATCAGCAAGTGTCCCCTTGAAACCTCTCCAGTTAGTTCTACAAGTCTTGAAGATTTGAAGAAAATTAGGGAAAGAAACATTGCTCGTTAGGGCTTTCTGTGTTTTAATGAGCCCCATGGCGTATTTGGTGCTGAGTCCATGAACCTCAGATACCAAGCACAGACTGAAGAATCTGCTCAAGAAGTCCAAGTCAGAAGCAAACTCCAAAGTACCTTGAAGCATGAATGGGCCCCACTGAGGGCTGTTACTGACAAAGCCTCCCCAGGGACTTGTTAGAGCAGATAATTGGAGGCAGTGATTGCATCAGGGAAAGGCAAAGTGCAGCAGCTCTGATGCTGAGAAAACCCTTGGTTTGTTTGATGAAGGACAATGGCCAAGCCTTGAGCCCCTGTCCCTAGGAAGGGAGATCCTGTTCCTCACGTGTGACTCAGGGCTCTTGGTGAGGATGTGGGGAGTGTGATGCCCAGTGCAGGACAATGGTGTGACACTCCCTGGGAGTGCAAGGAGGCAATGGGGTGCCATGGCCATGACAACCATGTGTCTCCTCTTAGGCCTCGCTGTCAGGGACATCAGTCACAGCCAAGGGGACAAAGACCTTGGCTCTTTCAGGGACATCCAGCCTTCTCAATGCCCTTGGCCATCTCCACCACAGTCCATCCTACACTGTCCCAGGCCTGTGGCTGTTTCCCCACAGGCTGCAGACACCCCATGTGCTTCCCCACCTTGTTCTCACCCCACTGTGTCCCCACCTGTGCTGCTGTCTGTCCATCCTCGCCAGCTGTTCCTGGAAACACAAAGTCATGGCTGATCCAGAGTTCTTCTGAATGACCACAGCACTGTGCTCAGAATGACATTTCTTTATCCTGAGCTCCACTCTGGACCTCCAGAGCTGCAGTTTCTGATGGTTTTCCTTTCTCATGCTGTTTTCCTCTACCATTTTGTAAAGAGATTTTCAAGATTCCTGAAGCTACTACTACCCTTTCGTCTCATGGTTTTACCACAACCACCAACCAAGACCATGAGAGCTGCTCACATCCTGCTCCCAGTGCCCAAGTGGGATAAGGGAGAGAAATGAAAGGGAAGGGAGAAACTTGTGGGTTTAGGAAAAAAAAGAAAAAAAAAAAAGAAAAAAAGAAAGAAAACAGTGAAAATTATACACTACAAATAATAATATACTAAAATATACATGAAGTAAAATATATTATTCTCAGTGCAATCCCCCACGTAACTCCAGTTGTGCTGAACAGACAACCCAAAAGAAGAGAGCACCCTGGTCCTGAACAGCTGATCCCAGCAAGAGAAAGTACAAGTGCAAAAGGCAGAGAGGCCCAAGGGCCAACTGAAAAGCAGAAAAACATCATAAAGCGGAACTAACACTGAACTCCCAATAGAATGGAACTTCCAAACAGAGCCAACCAAAGTAGCCGGCAAACCAAAACTAACTGGCTGGAAAAGGCATCTCCAGCTTTATAGTGAGCATGACACCAATGGTAAAGAATAGCTCGTTATTGACCTGGATGTCAGTCCAGGTGCTGTCCTGTCTGTGCCCCCTCCTGCCAATTTGCACCTGCAGCTGGACTCCAGAAAAGTCCTTGGTTTCACTGACAATAGTCCAGGTAAATTAAATAGAAAGAGATAAATTAAATTAAGAAAATATACTCAGTGCTATCCCCCGTGTAACTTCGGTCACACAGAACAGCCAGTCCTGCAGAAGGGAGCACCTTGGTCCTGAACAACCCATCCCAGCAAGAGAGAGCAAAAGGGCAACAGACAGAAAGGCCCAAAGGCCAACTGCAGAATGGTAGAACTGCAAAAGGCCGAACTGACATCGAACTCCTGACAGAATGAAACTTGTGAATGGAACAACCAAACCAGCTGGAAAACCCAAAGTAACGGATGTAACAAGCCCTAAAAGCCGGCTCCAGCTTTAGACTGAGCATGACGCTAATCATAGAGAATATTTCATTGACCAGCCTGCATGTCAATCCAGGTGCTGTCCTGTCTGTGTCCCCTCCTGCCAATCTGCATCTGCAGCTGGATGGCCAAAGAAGTCCTTGGTTTCCCTGACAACAGCCAAGATATCAGTGAGTTCTGACATTCCTTTCACAGCAAATGGCAAACACTGCGAAGCTGCTAAAATGAAAAATGAACTCTATCCAGGGAAGAAACAGCATTATCTCACTATTCTCATAGTAAATCTAAACAAAAGACTGTACTGGATGTGAAGGAAAATGCATGAATAATATTAACTCAGTTTAAGTAAAAACAGCACATTTCCTCAGCCTCCTCTTCACCAGGCTGAAGAAGTTTGGGTCTCTCAACATCTCCACATGTGACCCAGACTTTCTCTGGCCACATGGCAGCTCCTCCCCGTTCCTCCAGAATGGGGAACCTCACACTGGGACACACCGCTCCAGATGTGACCACACCAGTGCTGAGTCAAGATGGGCAATAACTGCCCTTGTCTGGGTGGCCACGCTTCTCCCAGTGCAGCCCAATACGCTCATGGGCATATTCCTGTTTAGCACCACTGAGAACTGACTGAACATCCAGGCTCAGAGGGTTGTGAGCAGTGGCACAAAGCGCAGGAGGAGGTACCATGAGGAGCACTAAAGGACACCATATCCCTACCCAACCTCTCCTCCTACAGGTATCACTTGGGTCCCTGGAACCACCTCAGTGACAAGGGGGAGAGCACTGCCTGTATGGGGTGGAGGAGATGGGATCTGGAATGAGGGTCCAGGGGCAATTTCTCATGGTTGTTCACGCAGTGACAAGCTGGGCTGGATATTTGGAGAGAGGAACATTTCCTAGGGGCCTCCAAAGGGCAGGGGATGGTCTACGGTTTCCTGCATGCTGCCTTTTCTGGTGGAGATCGCAGAGGCTACCAGCCCTTTAGAGGACCCAGGACAAGTCTTGTCCTTCCTCTGGTCACAGCTGGACCCCAGTTCTCCTGCTCAGCCACAGCTCAGGAGCCTTGTCTAGGGGTGACTTTCGGGTTAAGGTTGACGAGAGGGGTGCATAAGTTTGTCTTAAGGACATGTGATGAGCACCAGAACTGAAGTACCAGAGCCAAATGATGTGGCTTCTGGGTGAATACTTTCTTCAGTGGAAGTCCTGACACAGGATCTCAGACTTGCTTTCCATGCCACCCTTCACGAGGGATGATGCACTAAGAGATGGCAAGTGGGGGACACCAATCCTTCTCCAGCTACTTCCCAGGCCTGGTGAAGCACCAGGACAGCAAGGACTTCTGGCCCTGCACCCTGAACTCTGGGTATAATCTTGGGGCAGCTGAACACCAGCATTTTTCTCTCCAAGGCCATTTCCAGCCCAGGTCAGCTCCTGTCTGACCTCCCCCACCCCTCCTCTGATCTGCTCTGGTGCTCCTGGCCCCTTCCCTGTGCTCCCCACAGGGCCCCAAACTGGCAGTGATGCTCTGCAGAACAGGTTGGTTGCAGAACCATGGAGTGACTGCAGACTGGTTATCCTGCTCAGTGAGGGACAGAGATGCAGCTGGATGGGCTGCACTGTCACTGATCTCTTTCCCAGGGATCTAAAGCTCTCAAATGGGTTCAGAGCATTTCTTGGGACTCATAGGATTCTCCAATCATTTCTGTTCAGCAATCCTTTCCTTGTCCTTCAAGTGCCTAGAGATTGGTGCAGGAAGACGTGGCACATCTTCTGCCATTCCCTCGGTTTCTCTCACTGTCATAGAGAGAAGAGCTCAGCCCTGCCCCTCCTGCTCCACTGCTGAGGAACCTGCAGCCCCATGAGCTCTGCCCTCAGTCTCCTCTGCTCCAGCTAAGCAAACCCAGAGACTTCAGCCACTCCTCAACGGCTTCCCCACCAAACCCTTCACCAAATTTGCAGCCTCTTCTGGACACTCTCCAGTAGCTTTATATCCTGAGGTCAGCCCAGCGCAGAGCAGAGCGGGACAATCCACCCCCCCCGCCCGGCTGCCCTGCCCGGCTGGCTGTGCTGTGCTGGATGCACCAGGACACGGTTCCCTCTTGGTTCCAAGGACACTGGTAGCTCTTGTTCAATTTCCTGTTGACCAGAACTCCCAGATCCCTCTCTGCAGAGCTGCTCTCCAGCATCTCGTCCCCCAGCCTGTATGTACCGTAGGGACAAAGTACCTCTCTGAACTGGGGTGACAGATCTGGGCTAGAGGGATTAGTCCATGATGATTAGGGCAGATTTGATGGGGTGACCAGTGCACAGGGCACAGCCCAGCCCCTGCTCTGCTGGTCCTGCAGGTCTCTGGCAGGAGGCCTGGCTGTGAGAGGACACTGCTGTGTGCCAGCCCTGCACACACACACTGATCAGCTGAACAATGGTGTTTCATCTGTGGGTAACTTTCTTGGGCATGTTCTTGGGAGAAGAACCTAGGGAGAAAAACTTTCAGGCCCTACCCATAGGAGATCACTTTTCTTTATAGAAGTACTGTTACAGAGGCCAGCTCTGTCACAGCAGTGCCCATTGCCTGTCCCTGCCTGCGCTCACAGCACTGACACACAGCAGGACGGGGACCAAGCTGCCAGAGCACTCAGGCCTTGCACCAACACAAGTGATGAGCAGGAGAGTGTGGGAGTGGAACCAGAACATCTCTGGAAGACCAAGCACTGGTGCTCCCTGGCAGGGCTGCCATGCTGGACTCTTTTCCCTTCCACCCATGCGCATGGGAACTATCACTGCAGCTCCAGAAAGGTCTTGGAGAAAGAATGTCAGTGAAAATTATTGGTGAAGGATCCTTTATTTTGCTTAAACACAGAGAACATGATTCCACATTGACACAGCCACTCACTGAGAAAAGAAAAGCAGGCAGTGAATTACAAAGGGAATAAAAATATTATCATTAAAAAATCCAAACTCACAAGTAGAGACAAAAAATACTGCACACAGGATGAACCTGCAATGAGAATGTCTTCTTATGTAGAAGACAGACAGTTTATAGATTCAGAAGAAATCCAGTTGTCAGTTTCCACACGGCATCCTTGAGCTCCTGGTTCCTCATGCTGTAGATGAGGGGGTTCACTGCCGGAGGCACCACCGAGTACAGAACAGACACCACCAGATCCAGGGATCGGGAGGAGATGGACGGGGGCTTCAGGTGGGCAAACATGCCAGTGCTGACATACAGGGAGACCACGGCCAGGTGAGGGAGGCAGGTGGAAAAGGCTTTGTGCCGTCCCTGCTCAGAGGGGATCCTCAGCACGGCCCTCAAGATCTGCACATAGGACACCACGATGAACACAAAACACCCAAATCCTAACCAGACACTAACCACAAGAAGCCCAGTTTCCCTGAGGTAGGAGTGTGAGCAGGAGAGCTTGAGGATCAGAGGGATTTCACAGAAGAACTGGCCCAGGGCATTGCCCTTGCACAGTGGCAGTGAAAATGTATTGGCCGTGTTCAGCAGAGCATTGACAAACCCAGTGGCCCAGGCAACTGCTGCCATGTGGAGACAAGCTCTGCTGCCCAGGAGGGTCCCGTAGTGCAGGCGTTTGCAGATGGCAACGTAGCGGTCATAGGACATGATGGTGAGAAGGTAAAATTCTGCTGAAGCTAAAAAGAAAAACAGGAAGAGTTGTGCAGCACATCCTGCATAGGAAATGACCCTGGTATCCCACAGAGAGTTGGCCATGGACTTGGGGACAGTGGTGGTGATGCAGCCCAGGTCCAGGAGGGCGAGGTTGAGCAGGAAGAAGTACATGGGAGTGTGGAGGTGCTGGTCCCAGGCTATGGTGGTGATGATGAGGCCGTTGCCCAGGAGGGCAGCCAGGTAGATGCCCAGGAAGAACCAGAAGTGCAAGAGCTGCAGCTCCCGTGTGTCTGTGAACGGCAGTAGGAGGAACTGGGTGATGGAGCTGCTGTTGGACATTTGCTGCCTGTGGGCATGAGGACCTGTGCAACGAGGAAAAGACAGTGACAAGTTAGGGGAGGCTTCTCTGAGGAAAACAAACAGGCTGTTTCTCATGGAAAACCCACTCCCTGATGGAGGGATGTTTCTGCTCATTCTGTTTCTACCAAATGAAAAAAAACAGTTCATCACAGTTTAAAACACAGCTGGGGCATCTCGTTTCCATGAACACAGTTCTGGGGCAAGATCCACTGAATTGGTGTCAGAACAAAAACTGACCCACACTTCCACCCCAACCCCAGAGAGCAAGAGCACCAGGAACAGATGGAGAAACAGGGAGGAACACTGCAGTGCTTCTGAGAAATAATGCAAGGACAGAAAGGCAGACGGGCATGCTGTGGAACCTTCTCCTTACCCAGCTGTGCTGCTGCCACTCACATAATGACACTGTAGAGCAAGTACTTTTAGCACCTTTTTTGTGTACCACGTTCCAGGAACCCTTCACCTGGAGGTGCAGCTGCTGAGGTGGAGACTTGTGACCTGGACCCCATGGCTTTGGGGCAGAGGCTCTGCTGGGGAGGAGAGGAGACCAGGGGTAGCACTGGGAAATGTGTCTGCACTGCAGGGGATGTGAGAGAAGTTCCTAAATCCTGTCCCCAGCATTTCTGGTAGCAGTTAACTCTTCCTGCCCATGTCTGTGCTGCCTGCAGCTGTGTCTCTGTCCCTGGATCTGCTCCCTGTCAGTGTCACAGACCCCGTCCCACCCGCTGTGTGCTCAGCTCTGTCCTGCTCACACCTCCTGGCACTGCCCAGGGGCAGCTCTGTGTGTGCAGGGGCTCAGGAGCAGCTCAGACAAGTCCTAACGAGAACTGGGGTCTCAGTGTCTTCTCCAAAGAGAGAAATAAATCCCCATCTCCCACTGCACACCCAGACAACCAAGACCGGAAAACTGAAAGCACAGACTCCTTCCCTTTCAGCTATTCCTGTCTCGATTTCATTGTTCAGAAGGACCCTCTGCCATGTCTGTGGGGTTGATCTGGAGCTCTGAGCAGCACTGACCCACACAGCACCCTTCAACCCCACAAGCTCCCTGCCTGCCCTGCCGGGGGTCGCTCCTTCCACCCACAGCTGCTGCCATGGGATCTCCCCGGGCAGGCTGAGCACTGACCCTGGCAGGCGGCAGAGTCCCTGCCCCAGCACAGCCCTGGGGTGCAGGGACCCTGCTTTGCAGGACAGCCCTGGGCACCCCTGGGTGCTCACCCGGCTTCACAGCTGTTCAACACTGCCTGACAAGAGCCCCCTCCTTACAGATCCCACCAGCTGTGCCTGTGTCAGTTTTAGGAGATGCCTCCAGGAGCTACAGCTGCATTACCCTGCACCCAGAGACTTACCATGGCAAGGACTGCAAAGGTTTCTCATCCAGTGAGCTCTCAGTCATCCTCCCAATCCTGACCACCTTTAATCTCTCTCTGCCTTGCTCGTCTCCCTGAGATCCCCAGGCAGAGCCCTCAGCCCTGCTGCGCTGTGCAGAGGAGCTGCTCCTGGGCAGAGCTGTCTCTCTGCAGCGCTGCCGCTTGCCAGGAGCTCCCTCTGTCCCAGGAACCCAGCCCAGCTCAGCAGCACAGGAGCAGCCCAAGGCGCTTTAATGACCCCTCTAGTGGGTTTGGTGCTGAGTCCATGGACCTCAGGCCCTGGAGGAAGATGATGAAACCCCTCAAGAAGTCAAAATCATATCTAAGCTTCAAAGTTTCTTGTAATGTTAATGGGTCCCACTGAGGGACACAACTGAGAAAGCATCCCCAGGGTCAGTTACAGAAGAAAACTGGAAGCAGTGATAACAGATCAGGAAGAGCAAAGTAAAGATGGCTCTGATGCTGAGTAAACCTGGATGTCTTTCATTAATCAAAGGGCCAAGCCCTGACTTCATACCATGGGAAGTCAGATCCTGTCCCTCCCACGTTGCCCAGGGCCCTTCCTGGACAGTGTGATGTGGGGCTGTGCAAGGCCAAGGGCAGGACTATGGTCCCACACCTCCCAGGTTCCTGGCTGGGGACAAGGAGGCCGTGAGGCCCCTGTGCTGGAAGGACAAGGTGTCTCCTCACAGGCATCAGAGGTGGAGACAACAGCCATAGCCAAGGGGGGAAGGAGCTCATGTCTGGAGGGGGCTTTCAGCCTCTTTACATCCCTTGATCATCTCCACCACAGCCTGTCCTGTGCTGTGGCATCCCCTGCACCTCTTTGCCTGCAGGCTGCAGACATCCCCCCTGCTGCCCCACCTTGCTCTTGTCTGAGCATCTTCCTTCCTTTGCTGAGATCTCTGCATCCTCCCCACCTGTTCCTTGAAGCACAAAGCCTTGAGCTGATGCAGACTCCCTCTGCTGACCTGCTCCACCACAGCACTGCCCTTCCAGTCACCTTCCTTTCTGCTCATGTCCAGCCTGGACCTCCCCAGCTGCACTTTGGGCCATTATTTCTTTCTCAAGAACTTTCCCACTATGAAGAAAACCTCCACCATCTCTGAAATCACCCTTCAAGCACTCTCAGGCTACTCCTGCACTCCTGCAGCCTCCCCAGCGCTGCTGGGCCAAAGCAGCCCAGGTCCCTCAGCATCCCACACCATGTGCACAAGGTGCTGAACCTGCCTTGGCAGAGCCCTGCACTCTCCAGTTCCTCCCTGCTTCTCCAAACTGGGAAGCCGCACACTGGCACACCCCCGTGTGTGTGGGGTCACACCAGTGCTGAACCGAATGGGATGAGAACTCCAGGTGTCTGGGTCCCCACGCTCCTCCTCATGCAGCCCCGTGTGCAGCTGCCTTGTTCATGGTGAGCGCGCACCACGGGCTTGTGTGGGCACCCTGTAGTGCCCAGGCCCTTCTCCTCAGGGTCAGTGCTCTGCGTGTTAGGTCTTGCTCTGTACTGATGCAGGACGTTGTTTTCCTGCCCTGATAAAAAAAATGGACAGTTCATCTTCTGAAACTTCAGAGTTTTCTAATGGTAGAATCCCAAATTTTCTCAATTTCTGGACTCTCCCTTGTCTGTTGCAGCCGCAGACTCCTCCACTTGTGACCAGCACAGAGACCACTTGCCTTGGGAGTCCCTCGTGCCACAATATATAAGGGGCATCAACCTCCAGGACTCTCAGAGCTTTCTGAGGGGCAACCCCAAAAGTTTTTCCAGGTCTGGACTCTCCCTTGACTGAAACTCCTTTTGATCAGCTGTTAATGTTTGCATGTAGATGGCTTATCCAGATGAGGATGTATGTCCCAACATAACAGCATGAGGAGTTAGGGGACAGTATAAATACCATATCTCGGAGATACTGTGGGGTCTTGGGGGTCTGATACTCATAATGCTTGAGGTGTGGATTTTCTGAAGTTTCCCTTTGTGCAGTAGGAATGTGTGGAGCTCGGCCTGGGGACAGACAATGTCAGCTGAAGGTTGAGGAGTCAGCATGAGTGGGCAGAACAACCTGGGCAATGCTGTGGTTAATGGACATCACTGGCTTACTGATCGGGCAGAGGAATTAGATGAGGCCTCCTTCAGACAAATAAAAGAAGCTTCATGTTTTCAGGGCCGTGTCCTTGTGGCAGATCTGAGATACCCGAATATCTCCAAGAAACCAGCCATCCGAGATGGTTTTGAGGTCATTGACAACATCTTCCTGACACGGGGGACTGAGGAGTCAGTGGGGTGAGGTGCCCTATGGGGCTTCACACTTACAAACCAGAAAGAGTTGGTCAGGATGGAACAGTCAGGGATGGGAAAGTGGAGCTGAGGCTCCTGGGAGATGATAACAAGGCCAAGAGCAGGATTTCAGGAGAGCAAGCTTTGGCCTGCTGAGGGACCTGCTTGGGTCCTGTGGGATATGACCTTGGTGTCTGCAGTGCTTTTCTCTCACCTTTCCTCCCTCCTCTCTCCCACCTGCTGTTGTGCAGTGTTTTTTACCCTTTCTCAAATACAATATCCCAGAGGTGCTGCCAGCATCACTGAGTGGCTCAGATTTGGCAAGGAGTGGGTCCATCTTGGAGCCAACTGAAATTGGCTCTGTGTGACATTGCTCAGTCTCCTGTTGTCTTCTCGGAGAGGTGACAACTGTAGCACAGAGACACCCACCCCCAGTTCCAAGACTTTGCCATAAACCCAGCACAGGGTGACAGTGCGTTGGATGTTACAAAATTATTGATCGTGAAGAAGATCTTCTTCCAGCAATGCATTAAAGTCTCCAGGTTCCTATGGGGAACTGTAATTGCCATGACAGTCACTGGCTGCAGGTGCCAACAGTCCAAAGGATCTTGGGCCAAATGCTTAAGAGAGCTGCCTGATGGGCCAACAAGGGTGATGCTCACCTGGATCTGGTACCAACGAAGAAGAAAGAGCTGGTGAGGGATGTGAACATGAGTGTCCACCTTGGCTGTTGTGACCAAGACACAGTGGGGTCCCAGGCACAAGAGGTGAGGGAGGAAGGCCAGCAGCAGAGCACAGGCTGGTGGACTCCAGAGGAGAAGACTTTGACATACTGGGGGATGGCAGGTAGAAGTGGTGATGTGGTAAAGTCATGGAGGGTGAAGGAGCTCAGGAAATCTGATCAGTGTGACAGTCTGTAAAATTAATTAACCCAGTGAAAAATTTGGTTTTGATTCTCTTCACAGCCTGAAGCACCACATGGGTCAGGAGACAAGCCAGGATACCCAACCAGCACTCACATGCTCTGCACTTAAAGTTCAGGTGTTCCCGGGAATCTCATCAGACATGTCACGCTGATATCTGGGTTCAAGGAGCTGGTCAAGAGCCTCGTCTGCATTTCTGTAACGGTGGCTTTGCTGCCTGGCTGATGTGCAGACTCTGTACATGGATGCTGACATCTCTTGAACAACCTGCTCTGAAAGGATGAGCAAGGTGGTGTGTTCCTTCTGGAGGGATATATGGACAGCAAACAAGAAGCAGCTGGTTTGGGTCAAATGAAAAAGGATGATAGAAAAGTTGTGATCAGGCCTGTTTACCGTTATTTGTAAAGCAGCCCTGCTCCTCATGTGAATCATTTCTCTGATCAGAGGGAACCTGAGAGCTTTCTCCAAATCAGAAACATGAAGGGGAAGGAAGGACAGCATCATTCAGGCTCAAAGGCACCTCAGGATGTGTGTTGACCAACCTCCTCCTCAAAGCAGAGTCAGATCAGATTAGTGAGGGGTCTATACAAACACATTGTGGTAACTTTCTGATGTAGAATGGATGCGCACTGCTGGGAAACAGCTTCCAGTGCTTGACTGTCCTCAGGAATGCAAAGTTTTTCCCCTTATCTATTGTCCTTCTAAGCCAAACCATCCAAATTGCCTTTTACCCATCTACTTGCACACTGACACAGACCATAATATCCTAACTTGGGCACAAGCACATTGTAGGGGATGACGCTGAATGCCTTGCTGACTTCCAGGTAACAGACCACCCCTGCTCTGCCCACATCCAAACCCTGTCCTTTCCTCACAGAAAGCAAAGAGGATGGACAGGCACAACCTGCCCTGGGTAAACCCCATCACCTTCTCTTCCAGACACCCAGAAATGGGGTCCCAGTGGACATGTTCTGGGGCACAGCCCTTAGTTCCCCTGCTCACCCATTGGCCATTTTGAAAAGTGCACACACTGTGTGAGAGCTGCCAGTGGTCAGGGAGTCCCCCCAGTCTCCATGAGCTTTCCAAGATGGTGGAGAGTGGCCTCCCTGTGACATCGTCCTGCTGTCTCAGCTCCTGGGATGCTGCCCCTGCTGTCCCATAGACTGGAAAGGGTAGTGTTCATTCCAGTGGCCCCTGACTTGATCCCCATCCTATGATGCTTGTTCTCCAGATTCCTGTCTCAAGTCACAGAGGCCTGGACACATTGCTGGTGAAGATACAGGACAACAGGACACAGGGATTCTCACCTCTTTCCCTTATTAAATTGATCAGTGGCCACACACTGTCTTTGTTTCTCCTTTAAGTGTTCTTGCAGTAGTAACAGCTCATTATGGGCCCTTGAACTCCCTTACAGGTCCAGACTGAGTTCTGATCTGGGCTGTTCTGTGCTTGGAGGCTGCTGTCCTTGCAGACCAGATGAACTCACTTCTGCCACCCTGCCTGGCAGTTCATTCCACCCGTGTCACAGCTCTGTCTGCAGCAATAACAGCTCCAGCTCCCCAGTCAGGTCCCTGGCTGAGGACATTGCCTCACATCTGGGCTGAACCACCCCAGCTGTGGCACCAGCCCAGCTCTGACCTGCCACAAGAAACTGGTACCAAGTGTCCAAGAGCCCATGTGTGCAAAGGCTTTGCCTCAGAGCACAGACATGACATGGTCAAAGATTGATGAATGTCTCTCTAGACCTAGGAGTATAAAACCAGATTATGATGCTTAAACTCATTCAAATGAAGAATTTCCCATCCACAGTTTACAGAAATTTGCTGTAACATTCCTGGTGTCCTGCCTAATGATGGGACAAGAAAATATGATTCTCATACTGATTTATTTTTTAATACAGAGAACACAATGCTGGCAAGAAGTGTCTGTTTAGAGGAGAGAGAATCAACATCACTGATTACTTGAGGCTGTTTGAAGGGATGTGCCCTTGGTGCCCCAGGGACACATGGAGGGAGCCCAGAAGGGACAGAGAAAGGGACTTCATGGGCTGCTCCTATGCTGCTGAGCTGGGCTGGGCTCCTGGGACACAGGGAGCTCCTGGCAAGCGGCAGCGCTGCAGAGAGACAGCTCTGCCCAGGAGCAGCTCCTCTGCACAGCGCAGCAGGGCTGAGGGCTCTGCCTGCAGCACTGAGGGCACAGGAGCCAGGCAGAGAGAGGGGAAAGGCAATGTAGGTGGTTCGTTGCTGAGGGCTCACTGAGAGACAAATCTTCACAGTTCTAACATGGTAAGTCTCTGGCTGTAGGACAATGCAGCTGCATTTTCTGGAGGGAGACCCTAAAGATGATCCATCCCACAATTTACAGGATCTGTCAGGTCTCTCTCACAGTATCTCTGTTGTAGAGAAGAACACACTCCAGAGCAGGGCTTCCCTGCGGCACCATCAAGGGGAAAGTGCATCATGGCAACTTCTGCTGAGAGTGACTGCAGGGGGAGCTCCCAGGGGTGCCCAGGGCTGTCCTGCAGAGCAGGGTCCCTGCACCCCAGTGCTGTGCTGGGGCAGGGACTCTGCCACCTGCCAGGGTCAGCGCTCAGCCTGCCCGGGGAGAGACCAACAATACTGAGGGGAGAAGATGTCACATGAAGGAGCAAACGCTATAGGGCAGGAAATGTGTTTCTGCTGTGGAGAGGGTGCTGTGTGGGTCAGGGCTGCTCACAGCTCCAGATCACCCCAAGATTTTTCCAAGGTGATGCCTCAAGGACAAGATCAGTGCAAGGATTACCAGACAGAAACGGAGCTTTCCTGAGTCTCTCTTTTCAGTTTCCTATCCCAAGGGGTGAGGGTGCAGGAAAGGATAAAGTAAAAATGAGCTCTCATGCTTAGACAGGTCACTGAGACTCCTGAACTGCAACTCTGAGTGATCAGTACATCTGCCAGAAGGCTCATAACATCCCTTCACCACCCCTCTGCCTGTGCACAGCACCTGCTTCACCTTTGCTGGACCCGTCAGCCTAGTCTGACCTGTCCTCTTTTCCAGCCTGCAAACACGAAGATGCCCCCAGGCAGTGCCCTGTGAACAGGCAGGATCTGTAGGGCCAGGGGGAGGGCACAGAGGGTGGGATGGGGTCTGTGAGCACTGACAGGGAAGAGACATGGACAGGGAAACACCTCCCAGGGGGAGAATGATCAGAAATGAGAGGAAATTAAGCCGGGAATTCTATGGGAGGGAGAACAGAGAAAAGTCCCTGTGATCCCCTGCAGTGCAGATCCCTCCTGTGAGCAGCCCCCTGGCCTCCTCTCCCACCCAGCAAAGCCTCTGCCCTCAGGGCCGGGCGCTCCAAGGCATGAAGCAGCTCCTGTGCAGCCAGAGCTCCAGTTCCTCTGCAGAGCACAGGGGCTGAGAGCAGCTGCCCGGCAATGTTGGTGTCTGGGAGGTGGCTGCACAGCTGGGGAAGGGTGACGCTGTCTGAGTGCCCGGCTGCCTCTGCCCTGGCCTCTCTCACACCCACCCTCACCGCATCGTCCTTCTTACTCCCCTGCTCTGGGTCACTGCTGTTGGGATCTTGTTCTTGCTCTCAGGCTCTCTGGGGATGGCAGTTTCAGCTGCAGAGTCACAGCCTGATCTTGTGGGTCCTTTCCTGCAGGTGTGTCCATGGGAACACGTGTCCCAGCTTTGCTCTGACCTGTGGAGCTGTGGGTAATGCAGTCTGTGGGGCTGGGGAATGAGGTGAGTCTCCCTGAATCAAATGCCATCTTCAGAATTCCTTACTGTCTCGTTGAGATTTCCTTCCTAGCTGTGAGGTTTCCTCCTAGAATGCAAACCTGTCCTACAGCATCCTTGTGTTATCTGAAAGCCCCATGTAAATGCACAGAGATGCTACAACAGCAAAAATGTTGTTGAGTTTGTGAAATGAGCCGTGTCTCCAGGGCTAAATGTGGAGTGCCGAGACCTTGGGAAAGGGTGAGCCATGCCATGGTCTGAGTTGGCTCCCTCTGCTCTCAGCAGTGTCTGGTGGCTTTTCAGGGTAACATGGGAGTGTGATCAGGCTCCATCTCAGAAAGGTGCCAGCCAAGGGCAGCTGGAGCAAGACAGAGGGACAGACCAGCTGCCCTCACTCTGCACTGACCTACAGGCATCCTCTGGTCTCACAGGACTCGCTCTGTTCTCGCTGAGTGCAGCAGAAATGCTGAGGGTTTCTGACACCCAACAACACTCCCCAGGGTGGGAGGGGAGAAGGAGCTGGAGAAACACCAAAACTCTCCAACTCAGTTTCTTAGGCCTGGGGATACAGATGCTGACAGTCCCTTCTGCACCAGGAGCGGTTCCAGCTGACAAAGCTGAACCCCAGGACTGGCCCCTGCCCCACTCAATCACACAGGGTCTGGCTGACTCCTCAAGAGCCCCTGGGCAGAGACCCTGCTCTTCATTGAACACTCATCAAGCACCAACGAGGGCTCCAGTCAGGACGTTCTCCTGGAAAAGAAAAGTGTCTCTGTATGTGATGGGGTAGGGGGGTCTATAGGAAATGGCTTTGGTTTTTCCCAGAGAAGTCTCCTCTAACTTGTCACAATCTTTTCCTCATTGCACAGGTCCTCATGCCCACAGGCAGCAAATGTCCAACAGCAGCTCCATCACCCAGTTCCTCCTCCTGCCGTTCACAGACACACGGGAGCTGCAGCTCTTGCACTTCTGGCTCTTCCTGGGCATCTACCTGGCTGCCCTCCTGGGCAACGGCCTCATCATCACCACCATAGCCTGGGACCAGCACCTCCACACCCCCATGTACTTCTTCCTGCTCAACCTCTCTCTCCTGGACCTGGGCTGCATCTCCACCACTCTCCCCAAATCCATGGCCAATTCCCTCTGGGACACCAGGACCATCTCCTTTTTAGGATGTGCTGCACAGCTCTTTTCATTTGTGTTCCTGATAATAGCAGAGTACTCTATGCTCACCATCATGTCCTATGACCGCTACGTTGCCATCTGCAAACCCCTGCACTACGGGACCCTCCTGGGCAGCAGAACTTGTGTCCACATGGCAGCAGCTGCCTGGGCCACTGGGTTTCTCACTGCTCTGCTGCACACGGCCAATACATTTTCACTGCCACTGTGCAAGGGCAATGCCCTGGGCCAGTTCTTCTGTGAAATTCCCCAGATCCTCAAGCTCTCCTGCTCACACTCCTACCTCAGGGAATTTAGGCTCCTTTTGGTTAGTGCCTGTTTATTTTCTATGTGTTTCATTTTTGTTGTGCTGTCCTATGTGCAGATCTTCAGGGCTGTGGTGAGGATCCCCTCTGAGCAGGGACGGCACAAAGCCTTTTCCACCTGCCTCCCTCACCTGGCCGTGGTCACCCTGTTTCTCAGCACTGCCATGTTTGCCTGCCTGAAACCCCCCTCCATCTCCTCCCCATCCCTGGATCTGGTGGTGTCTGTTCTGTACTCAGTGGTGCCTCCAGCAGTGAACCCCCTCATCTACAGCATGAGGAACCGGGAGCTCAAGGATACTCTGTGGAAACTAATGCGGGATGCTTTTCCAAAAGAGAAAACTGGCTGTAATCCTCTCTTTAACAGATAACAGTTCTAATGTAACTCATTACACGCCGAGAATTCTTAGTGTGTTGGTGGTGTTCATTTTTTAGTTAGTCATGATATTTTGTTCATCCCCTTTGTAATTCATTTTCTGCTTTTTGTTTGCAACCCACTGGCTGTATCAATATTTAGTCATGTTCTCTGTGTATTTAAACAAAATAAAGGGCTCTGCAGTGATTTTTTTCCTCTGAGATTCTTCCTGCAAGGCCTATTTTTTGCTGCAGAGACAGTTTCTGTGTCCATGGGTGGAGGGGAAAAGAGTCCAGCCTGGCAGCCCTGCCAGGGAACACCAGCGCTTGTTCTTCCAGAGCTGTTCTGGTTCCACTCCCACAGTCTACTTCTCATCCCTTGTGTTGGTGCAAGGCCTGAGTGCTCTGGCAGCTTGGTCCCCGTCCTGCTGTGTGTCAGTGCTGTGAGCGCAGGCAGGGACAGGCAATGGGCACTTGTGTCACAGAGGTGGCCTCACAACAGCCTTTCCAGATAGAAAGGTGATCTCTTATGGGAAGGGCCAGAAGGTTTAGGTCTTCTTCTAAAGGTTATCTCAAGAACATGCCAACAAATGTGACCACAGATTCAAACACCATTGTACATCTGAACAGAGTGTGTGTGTAGGGCTGGCACACAGCAGTGTCCTCTCACAGCCAGGCCTCCTGCCAGAGACCTGCAGGACCAGCAGAGCAGGGGCTGGGCTGTGCCCCTGTGCACTGGACACCCCTCAGAAGCTGTCTCAGGGCATCGTCATGCCCCTCATAACCACCATTTCCAGCCCTGGCCTCTCTCCCCAGCTCACAGCTCTTCCCTCCATGGATGGACACTGAATGAGCAGGTCAGAAATCCACATTTGCATTGTACAGATGAGATGTGAGCACGCACATCATGTATGTGAGGTGTGATGAACCAAAGTGAGGACAAACATCAGCAGCTGTTCTTGGGGATTCCATGAATGCCTGTGGCACAAACAAGCTCTTGAGGTCACTTCATATTGGAAGAAACATCCTTTGAGAAACCACCTGGATGCAGCATTGGGTTGTGCATCCTCCAGCTGTGATCCCCGTGTCCATTCCCCATGACGTGGGACATCTCAGATGGGTGCAGAGCAGTTGACACACGACAGGGCTGAGGTGCCTCCCATCCTTTGGGAGTGGCCACAGGAGGCCAGAGAGAAACTGAGACTACAGCCTCTATGTGTAAAAGGGACAGACACTGTCTCTGAGCACCCCTGGGTACAGAAGGAGTTCACGAGTCCAGGTCAGACATGGATGCTTGACAGAACCTGACATTTCTGTGTGTGACTCCAGGAACAAACCTCACTGCCCCAGTGAGATTCATCTCAGCTGCCCTGGACAGGATCATTGCAAGTGCTCCAGTCTGCTCTGCCACCCTTGCCTGTGATTCTGGATTGTGCTCTCAAAAGTGACAAAACAGTCAGAAGGGTTCCGAGGCCCTCGGAAAAAGCAAATGTCAAACCCTTCTGCAAGAAAAGCATGAAGGAGAATTAATGACTGGTCAGCCTGCCTCCATGCCTGGAATTTTACAAGGTCACAGACATGGTGTTCCAAGGTGTCCTAGTAGCCAGATCAGTGATCTCTGGGCTGGAGAACTGGAAGCTGGGTGGGAGGTTGGCTGGACAATCGAGCCAAATGTCATCAATGATATAAAGCCCTCAGCGTAGCCGGTTACCAGTGCAATCCCTCAGGGACCAGCGCTTGGGCCAACACTGCTGAATGTCTTTATTCTCCCTCTGTATGATGTGACAAGTGCACCCTAGAACCCTTGAACCTCACCTGGTCACCCTGCCTGGAGCAGGACAGTGAGACAAGTGAGGCAAGGGCTCTCTTCAAACCTCAAGTTATTCTGCGATTCAATGAATCTTTCCCTTGAAGAGGATTTTGAAGACAGAATAGGCAGAGGAAAAACAAAGAGAATAAGAGACAGAAAAGGAGTTCTAAAGGTGTCAACATAAATACAACGGTTCCTCAGAAGAGTATTTTTCCCCTCAAATTACTAGTAGAGAATATATTTGATAAACTTGATAAAACAATCATACTGTTTTCTGATAGGGTCCTGGACCAAACGGTGATGGATGGTTATGGTATTATGAGGTCAGTTGTGTCTCAGACACTCATAATCCAGACAGAAGCGTGTGGCTGTGAAGGGGCAGTGAGGTCAGTTCTGTCTCTGGAGGTGACAGCCCAGCAGCAGGGACATGACTGGGAAAGAGCCTCTCCCTAAGTGCTCACAGGCCCTACCCGGGAAGAGACCTTGGAGATGGGTTGTCATGTCCATCCCACCTGAGTACATGACGGGACAGCAGCAGGAACATGGTCATGTCTGTCAGAGAAACTGAAAGAACAGCAGCAGTCCTGGGATTTATAAGATCATGGTGAGGTTACTTGTCTTCTGTCAGGTAAAAGACCACAAGAAGCCTAATGGGTTGGGTTCCCTGCATGAAGGGCAGTTTCTGAGGTGGCTGAGTATTCCTTTGTAGTGGGAAAAAGCAGAAGAGGGAAAAAAATATCACATAGTGCAGTTTGGAAAGTGAGGACTGGATATCAGAGGAAGAAATGTCAGTGGAAGGGCAGTGCTGTGGTGCAAGAGCTCACCCAGAGGGAGCTGGATCAGCGCATGGTTTGTGTTCCAAGAGCAGCCAGTGAGGGTGCAGACACAGCAGTGAAGGTGCAGAAATGCTGGGGTGAGAGCAGGTGGGGAAGCGAGATGGGTGTCTGCAGCCTGCAGGGAAAGAGGGGCAGGGGTAGGACCGTGTGGAACAGCCTGTGGTGGAGATGGCAAAGGGCGCTGGCAAGGCTGGAAGGGACCCACAGAACCCAGGTCTCTGTCCCCTTGGCCATGGCAGCTGTCTCTGCCACTGAGGCCCAGGAGAAGCCATGTTGTCCTCATGGCACTGGGGCCTCGTTCCTTCCTTGCAGCCCCATGGGGAAGCTGGAAGTTGTTGTCCCAGTGTTGTCCTTCCCTGGGCCTTGCACACCCACATCCCATGGTCCCAGGAAGAGCCCTGAGCCGTGTGTGAGGGACAGGATCCCCCTTCCCATTGCCTGCAGGTCATGGCCTCTCTGCTTCAGAAATCAGTCCAAGGGGTTTCTCAGCCTCAGAGCTGAAGAAAAGACTAAAAGGAGACCTCATGGTGGCTACAGCTTCCTCACAAGGGGAGAAGGAAGGGAAGGTACTGATCTCTTCTCTCTGGTGACCAATGACAGAACCCAAGGGAATGGCAGAAGATGTGCCAGGAGGTACAGGTTGGACATGAGGAAAAGGTTCTTCACCCAGAGGTGCTGGACACTGAACAGGCTCCCAGGGAGGTGTCACGGCCCCAACCTGACAGTGTTCAAGAGGAGACTAGACAACGTCCTCAGACACACGGGGTGACCTGTGGGGTGTCCTGTGCAGGGACAGGAGCTGGACTCCATAATCCTCGTGCGCCCCTCCCAAACCAAAAGATTTTATGATTCTATGAAATACTGGGTCAAAAGTCCATGTTGTCACTGTACGGCTGAGTTGCAAACATACCCATCATGTACATGTCCACTGTGTGCATGTGGTGAGATGAACCCAAGGGAGAACAAATGCTATCAGCTATTCCTTGGGGTGCCATAAAGGTCAGTGGGACAGAGATGGTGTTCAGGGGTCTCTTCCAACCTGCGATATTGTAGGATTCCATGAATCTTTTACTTGGAGAGCTCTTTCACATCAGAATAAACAGAGGAAGAAGAGAAAAATAATAAGAGTCAGAAGCAGAGATGTAAAATGCCCCAGAATAAATAAAGCAGCTCCTCTGAGGAACGTTTCTGCACTCAAACCCTTGATAGGAAATCTATTGGATACATTTGATGAAAGCAGCTCAGTTCTATCTGCTCACACACTGGACCGCAAGGAGGGTGATGGCTGGGTACGATGCCATGTGGTCACTTGTGTCTCAGGAACTCATAGTCCAGTAGGAAGCCAATGGCTGTGGAGGGGACTGAGGTCACTTCTGCCTCTGCAGGGGATAGGCCAACAGCAGGAACATGGCTGGGAAAGGACTGTGAGGTCACCCATACGAGACGAGCAATCGGGCCCAATCAGCATGGCTTTGTGAAAGGCAGGTCCTGCTTGACCACCCTGATCTCCTTCTATGACAAGGTGACCGGCTGAGCAGATGAGGGAAAGTCTGTCGTGGGGAGTGAATCCGCCACACAGGCTGTGGGTGTTGTGTCCTTAGACTGCAGTAAAGCCTTTGACACCGTATCCCACAGCATCTCCTGGAGAAGCTGCAGCTCATGACCTGGATGGTGTATCTGCAATGGGTAAAGAACTGGCTGGAAGGCATTTTAGAGCCACTGGTCTGCTTCCTGTTCACATGGGCAATCAGATGAATGCATCACTGCTCTTTATCCCAGTGTAGACAAGCACAAGGCCTTCTCCACCTGGACCTCTCACCTCACCTGTGCCAGCACCCTCGTCCTTGACTGTGGGATGCCCAGAACAGCTCTCCCAAGACAGTTTGACACAGGGTTTTTTTTGCATCATGCCCACTTCCCTGCTCAATCCCATCATCCACAGCTTAAGGATCAGAAAGGTTTGATGCAAGTGGGGCAGTGAGAAAAATGGTCAGGAAAGCTTTGAGGTGCACAGAGAGCCCATCAACATGTTGGCCTGCTGCTCTCTTCTGAACAGGCCCAGAGGACCTGGACAACATTTGCTGTGTTCCAGAAATTTGCCTGGAAGGTTGGGATATGGAGAAAAGGTTTGGTCTGGGAAGGGACAGACAGGTGCTGGTGGAACTGGCTGGTGTGACCGTGAGACATCTCTCCAACCCCTCAGAAAAGTCCTGGCTCTCAGGGAGGTTGCATGGTCCTCTGAGAAAGAAAATATCCAAAATGACTTATCATAGAATCATAGAATAATTGTGGTTGGAAGGGACCCTTAAGATCATCGAGTTCAACCATAACCTAAATCTGGCACTAAACCATGTCCCTAAGAGCACCATCTATCTGTCTTTTAAACACCTTCAGTGATGATGACTTCGCAACCTCACTGAGCAGTCTGTTCTGTTGCTTCTAAACCCTTTCTCCTCAGAACTTTTTTCCTAATATCCAATCTAAACCTCCCCGTGTGCAACTTGAGGCCATTTCCTCTTGTCCTATCACTTGCTACTTGGGAGAAGAGACCAACACCCACCATGATAAAACCTCCTTTCAGGTAGTTGTGGAGAGTGACAAGGTCTCCCCTCAGCCTCCTTTTGTCAAGGCTGAACAGCCCCAGCTCCCTCAACCGCTCCTCATAAGACTGGTGCTCCAGACCCTTCACCAGCCTTGTCACCCTCCTCTGAACTCTCTCCAGCACCTCAATGTCTTCCTTGCCATGAGGGGCCTAAAACTGACCCCAGGATTCAAGGTGCGGCCTCACCAGTGCCGAGTACAAAGGGATGATCACTTCTTTAGTCCTGCTAAAGCTCTGATTGAATCAAGGCTTGAACACCTTGGTGTGACCCAGTTTCTGACAGGTTGGACTGCAGACTCCTGAGGTCCCTTCAAGCTCAGTTCTCTTATGATCCCATGGTGATGTTGGGCTTTGTTTCTAACTGGAGCAGAGGAGACAATCATGGGGCAGGATCCACCTGTGCTGTAGGTGTCCATCTAAACCAACATCTCAGCCAGTGAACCAGCCAACACCTCAGTGTGACTCACTCTGGGCAACGTGTGAGGAGTCCTGGGCAGGGCACGTTCAGAGAGCATGGGGCGCTATGCAAGACACAAAATGATCTTGGCTTCTTGCTTGTAAGCTTATTGTATGTCAGCTAATGTCAATGAAAATTAAAATAAGAAGAACTGAAGACAAAGATCCAAAGCAAAGGAAGGTGTCAACATACTTCTTATTTATTTATTTATTTATTCATTCATTCATTCATTCATTCATTCATGGAAGGAAATAGAAGAAATTTAGCTTTATTGCTATTTATTATGGAAATGCCCTCTGTTTTACTATTTCTGAAATCTCTCTAATCATCAACAACAGACTTGAAGCCTTTAGGAAAAAGATGCACAGAGCCTTGCCTTGTAAGAGCATTTCAGATGTTAATGAGCCCTCTGCTGTCATGATCCTGAACTGCAGATGATGAAACAACAAACAAATCTCTAATGAAGTGAAAGGCAGAAGCAAACCCCAAGTTTCTGAGGGTGTGTGGGACCCCATGAAGGGCCATTGCTAACACAGCTGTGAAGGAAACAACCAGTGCAGGTCCCTGTCCCTGGAGGCTGGTGAAGGAAAGAATTGGAGACACTGGTTACAGGTGGTGAGGGCCATGTGGAGGTGGCTCTGATGCCATGTCAGCCCTTGATGCTTGTTCATCATCACAATGGGTGAACCCTGACCCCTGGAACCTGGTAGATTTTTCTCAAATGTTTTACAAGGCTTTTCCTGTGGTCACTGTGAGTGTTTCATGCTTTGGGGGTGGGTTTTATGTCAATTGCTGTTGCTTTAACTGCAAGGCTGTGGTTTTCTGTGGAGCTGCAAATGCCTGTGAGTTCTTCACAACTCACCCAGCTTCTTTCATACACCTGGCAATGGTCACCAATCACGTCAATGTCCCAGTCCCACACTTGCTTGAATCCTCTATTTGGATCCATACCCATCACTCCAGGAGGTTCATGGATCCACCAGGCTCATGGATGATTCCTGAGGACCATCCAAGTGTGGGCAGTGTAAGAGAGGAGCAGAGCAGGGTCAGCTCATGGGCCATGACTGAGCACAAACACCCCAGCAGCAGCCATTCCCCATCTCCCAGGCACAGCCATGCCCACAGCATGCAAATGGCACTGCCATACATGAGTAGCCCAAGAGAGGCCTTTCTTCCTTCCATATTCCCAGGAAAATCTTCCTCCTGTTCCTCCTCCACCTGCAGACATCAACTGCTTTCCATTTCTGGGCTCAGACATGGCTGGAAGGGTTCACTGAAGCCATCAGCCATCTCATTGCTTCTCCCTGACATGCCCTGACCCTCTCCCACACCTACACATGGCCAATCACGGCTGCTCAGGGCCTCCCACTCTTCAGAAGAGGCCTTGAGCTTCTTGGTTCTTCATGGTGATAATAATAAACTTCTTTGCTCTCTGCAGAGTTCATGGTGAGCTTTCTTGTCCATAACAGCCCCCTATGGCCATGTCTTACTTAATGGTTGTGTTTTTATGATCATTTGTGCAGAAAGGGCAGTCACAGGACAGCACCCATTATGTCAAAACTGATGCCGAGTGAAATGCTGTAAAGACCTGGTGAGTTACCCCTGTGTCTAGATAAGTTACACAGACATTTGAAGGACTTCTCATGCCTTTTAACCTGATTATCCTCAGAAGGCCACCAGCTTTGCATCTCAGGAAATGGGATGCCAGAGTTCAAGGGCAGGATGGTTTGGGCTCTGTGCTGGGATCTGGAAACTGAAACGTGCTCCCATCTCCCAACCCCCTGCCCTCCTCAGTGAGGGTGTGAGACATTCTGCCAGTGAGGGCTGAACTCACAGTCATGGCCAGTATCTTATGCCCAACTGCAGCCAATGGTGTCCTGCCAGCTCAGGACTGGAGCTTCCATTGCTGGAGGTATTTAAAACATGTGGAGATGTGGCACTTTTGGATATGGTTTAGTGGTGAGCTTGACAGTGTTTGATTTATGGTTGGACTCCATGTTCTTAAGGGTCTTTTCCAGCCTAAATGATTCTACAGTTCTATGATTTGGGTTGAAACCATTTCAATTCCATCACCTCCAGCTTCCCTCAGAGGCTTCTGTTGTGTGGCACAACTGTCCTGGCTCTCCAGGCAGGTTGGGCACTGGTTTGGTGCCTGCATTGGCAGTTTTCCCCTTCCTGGGGTAAAAGGCTGTTGAGGAGAGACAGTTGTAGAGATTTGGGACACAGGGGTTTGGAGCAATCCTTTCAAAATCTGAGCAGGCTGAGCTTTGGTACAAAGGCACAAAGGAAGCCAGAATCTTTATGTGGTGTGCACTGACACACACTGTCACCTGCATTTCCAGTCTCTGCAGTCCCAGCTGTGCAGCAGAGTCTGGAGTTCTGAGCTCCCTTCATCTGCCCTGTGTGACACCTGTAAAATGGAACTACCCCAGTCAAATGGCTTGTTTTGATTCTCTTCACAGCCTAAAGCACCACCTGGATCAGGAGACAAGTCACCCATCGAGGACTCATATGCTCTACCCTTAAAGTTCAGGTGTTCCCTGCAATCTCAGCAGACATGTCACGCTGATATCTGGGTTCAAGGAGCTGGTCAAGAGCCTTGTCTCCATTTCTGTAATGGTGGCTTTGCTGTCTGGCTGATGTGCAGACTCTGTACATGGATGCTGACACCTCTTGAACAACCTGCCCTGAAAGGGTTAGCAATATGGGCAGTTCTTTCTGCAAGGGAATTAGGACAGCAAAAAAGACCCTGGGTTGGGGCAAAGGAAAAGTGATGCAAAAGTTGTGGTCAGGGCTGTTTAGGGCACTTGTAAAGCAGCCCTGCACCTCATGTGAATTATTCCTGTGGTCAGGGAGCACCTGAGAGCTTTGTCTAAACTGAAAACATGAAGGGGATGAAAGGACAGCGTCATTCAGGCTCAATGTGTTGACAGGAAATGTTTTGACCAACCTCCCGCTCAAAGCAGGGTCAGACCAGATTACTAGGGCTTGATCCAAACACATCTTGGTCACTTTCTGGGACAGAGTGAGTGCGCACTCCTGGGAAACAGTTTCCAGTGCTTGACTGTCCTCAGGACTGGAAAGTTTCTCCCTTTCTATAGTACCTTTCTAAGCCCAACCATCCAGATTGCTTTTTACCCATCTACTTACACACTGACACAGACCGTAATATCCTACCTTGAACACAGTAATGTTGTGGGGGATGACACCGAATGCCTTGCTGACTTCCAAGTATCAGACCACCACTGCTCTGCCCACATCCAAACCCTGTCCTTTCCTCACAGAAAACAACGAGCATGGACAGGCACAGCCTGCCCTGGGTAAACCCCGTCACCTTCTCTTCCAGACACCCAGAAATGGGGTCCCAGTGGACATGTTCTGGGGCACAGCCCTTAGTTCCCCTGCTCACCCATTGGCCATTTTGAAAAGTGCACACACTGTGTGAGAGCTGCCAGTGGTCAGGGAGTCCCCCCAGTCTCCATGAGCTTTCCAAGATGGTGGAGAGTGGCCTCCCTGTGACATCGTCCTGCTGTCTCAGCTCCTGGGATGCTGCCCCTGCTGTCCCATAGACTGGAGAGGATTGTGTCAGTTCCAGTGACCCCTGACTTGATCCCCATCCTCCGCTGGTTGTTCTCCAGATTCCTGTCTCCAGTCACGGACTCCTGGGACACATGCGGGTGAAGATGGAGGACAAGAGGACACAGGGATTCTCACCTCTTTCCCTTATTAAATTCATCAATGGCCACACACTGTCTTTGTTTCTCCTTTAGCTGTCGCTGCAGTAGTAACAGCTCATTATGGGCTCTTGAATTGCCTTACAGGTCTGGACTGAGTTCTGATCTGGGCTGTTCTGTGCTTGGAGGCTGCTGTCCTTGCAGACCAGATGAACTCACTTCTGCCACCCTGCCTGGCAGTTCATTCCATCCGTGTCACAGCTCTGTCTGCAGCACTGACAGCTCCAGCTCCACCAGTCAGGTCCCTGGCTGAGGACATTGCCTCACATCTGGGCTGGACCACCCCAGCTGTGGGACCAGCCCAGCTCTGACCTGCCACAGGAAACCTGGTACCAAGTGTCCAAGAGCCCATGTGTGCAAAGGCTTTGCTTCAGAGCACAGACATGAGACGGTCAAAGACTGATGAATGTCTCTCTAGACCTGGGAGTATAAAACCAGAACAAAATGCGTACATTCATTCAACTGAAGATATTCCTCCCTCAGCTTGGAGAACTCAAATCATTTACTGTAACATTCCTGGTGTCCTGCCTAATGATGGGAAAATAAAAGATGATTCTCATACCAATTTATTGTTTAATACAAAGAACACAATGCTGGAAAGAAGTGTTGCTGCAGAGGAGAGAGAATCAACATCACTTATTACTTGAGGTTGTTTCAAAGGATGTGTCCCTGGAGACCCAGGGACACCTGGAGGGAGCCCAGAGGGGACAGAGAAAGGGACATCATGGGCTGCTCTCGTGCTGCTGAGCTGGGCTGGGCTCCTGGTTCAGAGGGAGCTCATTGCAAGTGGCAGCGCTGCAGAGAGACAGCTCTGCCCAGGAGCAGCTCCTCTGCACACGCAGCAGGGCTGAGGGCTCTGCCTGCAGCACTGAGGGCAGAGGGACCAGGCAGAGAGAGGGAAATGCAGTCTGGGGTGGGAGGATGCTGAGAGATCACTGGAAATGAAATCTTCTAGGATATGAAGCATGTGGTTGCAGAGCATTGTATCTGTAAATCTTGGCAGGATCTCAGAAAGCTGTCACATTACAGAGCCTACGAGAGATGTAAGTACAGCTCACAGAGGTTCTCTGATGCGGAGGAGAGGATGAGCTGCAGAGCAGGGGTTGACTTCTGCACTGTCAGAGTGCCAAGACGTGAATGCTGCGTTCTCCCAAGGGTGGCTGTGGGGTGTAAATGTAAATGTGCAGGCAGGGGTGCCCAGGGCTGTCCTGCAGAGCAGGGTCCCTGCAGCCCAGGGCTGTGTCAGGGCAGGGACTCTGCCACCTGCCAGGGTCAGCGCTCAGCCTGCCCAGGGAGATCCCAACAACACTGAGAGGAGACGCTGTGGGGGGAAGGAGCGACCCCCAGCAGGGCAGGGCAGGGTCCTTCTGCTGCTGGGTTCTCTGTGGGTCAGGGCTGCTCACAACTCCAGCTCACTATAGAGTGCTTCCAATTGGAGGTTTCAAAGAGAAGATCTATGCAGGTATTACTGTAAAGATAATGCTGCTGTAGAGAGAATTCAGAAACCTCTGTATGATCCCCTGCAGTGCAGATTTATCCTCTGAGCGGCCTCCTTGGCTCCTCTCCCACCCAGCAAAGCCTCTGCCCTCAGGGCCGGGGGCTCCAAGGCATGGAGCAGCTCCTGTGCAGCCAGAGCTCCAGTTCCTCTGCAGAGCACAGGGGCTGAGAGCAGCTGCCCGGCAATGTTGGTGTCTGGGAGGTGGCTGCACAGCTGGGGAAGGGTGACGCTGTCTGAGTGCCCGGCTGCCTCTGCCTGTCTCACACCCACCCTCACCTCATTGCCCTTCTTGCTCCCCTGCTCTGGGTCACTGCTGTTGGGATCTTGTTCTTGCTGTCAGGCTCTCTGGGGATGGCAGTTTCAGCTGCAGAGTCACATCCTGATCTTGTGGGTCCTTTCCTGCAGGTTTGTCCATGGGAACACGTGTCCCAGCTTTGCTCTGACCTGTGGGGTGTGGGCAATGCGGTCTGGGGCAGGGTAATGAGCTGAGTCTCCCTGAATCAAATCACATTATTAGGACATTTTGCTATGTCTTTGAGTTTTCCTTCTAAGCTGTAAGCTCCACATCAGGATGCAAACGTGTGCTATAGCACCTTAGTGTTATCTGAGGAACACATAGATGTTACATCATTGAAAATGCTGTTTGGTTTGAGAAATGAGCCACGTCTGTCTTGGGCTAAATGTGGGGTGCTGAGATCTTAGGAAAGGGTGAGATGTCATGGCTCCATATGGCAATGCTGAACCCCAGGACTGTCCCCTGCCCCCCATTACCATGACCCCCTGCTGCAGAACAGGGCTGACTCCTCGGCAGCCAGCGGGCACAGGCCCTGCTCCTCACGGCACCTCCAGCCAGCACCACCCAGGGCTCAGCCATGGAACAGGAGAAAGGTCTGGAAAAGGACAAGGGGTGTGGAACCAGGGAGGGTGTGTGAGAAATGGCTTTGATTTTGGTCAGAGAAATCTCCCCTAAATCCTCACTGTCTTTTCCTCCTTGCACAGGTCCTCATGTCCACAGACAGCAAATGTCCAACAGCAGCTCCATCACCCAGTTCCTCCTTTTGGCATTCGCAGGCACACAGGAGCTGCAGCTCTTGCACTTCTGGCTCTTCCTGGTCATCTACCTGGCTGCCCTCCTGGGCAACGGCCTCATCATCACCACCATAGCCTGGGACCAGCACCTCCACACCCCCATGTACTTCTTCCTGCTCAACCTCGCCCTCCTCAACCTGGGTTCCATCTCCATCATTGTCCCCAAGTCCATGGCCAACTCTCTGTGGGATACCAGCGTCACTTCCTATGCAGGGTGTGCTGCACAACTCTTTCTTTTTTTTCTTTTTAGCTTCAGCAGAATTTTATCTTCTCACCATCATGTCCTACGACCGCTACATTGCCATCTGCAAACCCCTGCACTACGGGACCCTCCTGGGCAGCAGAGCTTGTGTCCACATGGCAGCACCTGCCTGGGTCACTGGGTTTCTCAGTGCTCTGCTGCACACGGCCAATACATTTTCACTGCCCCTGTGCAAGGGCAATGCCCTGGACCAGTTCTTCTGTGAAATCCCCCAGATCCTCAAGCTCTCATGCTCCAACACCTACATCAAGGAACTTGGGCTTATTGTGGTTAGTCTTTTAGTAGCATTTGGGTGTTTTGTGTTCATTGTGGTGTCCTATGTGCAGATCTTCAGGGCCGTGCTGAGGATCCCCTCTGAGCAGGGACAGCACAAAGCCTTTTCCACCTGCCTCCCTCACCTGGCTGTGCTCTCCCTGTATGTCAGCACTGCCATGTTTGCCTACCTGAAGCCCCCCTCCATCTCCTCCCCATCCCTGGATCTGGTGGTGTCTGTTCTGTACTCGGTGGTGCCTCCAGCAGTGAACCCCCTCATCTACAGTATGAGGAACAGGGAACTCAAGGAGTCTATAAAGAAACTGATGAGTCTTTGCTTTTCAAAACTAGTAATGAACTGACCTCCCTCTTCTGCCTGTCACTTGTAATATAACTCATTACCACTTCAACCTGAGTTTTGTACGTTTGTTTTGTTGTTTTTTTTTTTTTCTCTTTTCCTTTGCTTTTAGCTTTTCTTTGTTGTATTAGTGCTTCCCACAAGCAAAATTATTTGTCATCTTATATCTATGTCCATATCTACCTGTCTGGTGTGACCCATAGTCTTTGTGTAAATAAGGAGCTGTGCTCTCTGTGTATATAAAGTGAAACAAAGGACCCTGAACTGCCTTGTTTGCCCAGAATCCTCTCTCTGAGATCTCTGCAGATGCAGAAGCCATGTCTGTGTGCTGAGTGAGCAGGAGCCACCCTGAACTGGGTCTTTCTCCCATCCTGACCAGTATGAGCCTGCGGACTCACCCCATGGCCCTGGGCATCACAGCCCACTTGCTCTGCAGAGCAGCACTGCCAGCTCGGGGCTGTATGGAGCATGGGAAAGGGGTGCAGGAACAGCTGGCCAGGTCAGCACAGATCAGCTCTCTTGGGAAAGGGCTTTATGGGAAAATGGGATGTTCCAGGAGAAGAGTGGGGCACTGTATGTGTGCAGAGAAGACACGGACAGAGAAACCCTTTGCTGCAGGTGGCAGCTTGGGGCAGGCGTCCCTGGCACTGTGGCAGCAGGACCTTCCTGAGGATCCCCTAGGCCAAATGTCTCATGCTGTCCTGGGGAGCAAGTCTGGACCTGGGTCTGCAAGCTGCCTGGGCTGGAGATCTGCTCAGCATGCCGGCTGGATGAACATTCTCACTGTCCTTCATTCTCACTGGTCCCCACTGCTGTGGGACCAGTTCCAGTGTGGCTGCTCTGCCGAGCTTGGCTGGGGAGAGGGCAGGGAGGGGCACAATTCAGGCGGGGGTGGGAGGGCTGAACTGGCAAATGCTCCAAAGAAGAAAACACCAGTGAAGAGCTGAAGTGTGTGAGTGTGCAGGGCTGGCACACAGCAGTGTCCTCGTCCAGCCAGGCTCCTGGGAGAGCCCTGAAGGACCAGCAGAGCAGGGTCTGGTGTGTGCTCATGTTCATGGGACTGTCCTGGGGCAGCTTCCCCAGTCATCACCGACCAGCCCTTCAAAACCACCATTTCCTGCACTGGCCCTTCACCCCAGCTGAGAGAGTTTGTTCATCTCTCAACACAAGGACACTAAGTCAGAATCCAGTGTTTTCATTGTATGGATGAGATATGAGCATACATATCACATACATAAGGTGAACCCGACTCAGTACAAATACCATCAACTGTTCCTGCAGGTTCCATGAAGGTCTGTGGGACAGTCAGTCACAAGGTCACTTCATGTTGCCTGTAACATCCCATTGGAGACCAGCTGAATGCAGCACTGGGATGTGCTGCCTTGAACTGAGCTCCCCATGTCCAATTCTCATGTCCCATGTCATGGGACACCTGGATCATTGGACTGAGGACAATTATATGAGGTTTAACAAAGCCAAGTGCTGGGTCCATCACTTGGATCACACCAACCCTGTGAACGCTCCAGGCTCAGGGAAGAGGGGCTGAAAAGCTGCCTGGAGGAAAGGGATCTGCGGGTGTTGACTGACAGTTGCTGAACATAAGCCAGAATGTTCCCAGGTGGCCAAAAAGGCCACCAGCATCCTGGTTTGTATCAGGAATGGTGTGGTCGGCAGGACTAGAGAAGTGATTGTGCCACTGTTTTTGGCACTGGTGAGGCTGCATCTTGAATCCTGTGTTCAGTTTTGGGCTCCTCATCATAAGATGGACATTGAGGCACTAGAGAGAGCACAGAGGAGGCGTCGAAGCTGCTGAGGGCCTGGAGCACAAGTTTGATGAGGAGCAATTGAGGGAACTGGGGCTGTTCATCCTGGAGAACAGGAGGCTGAGGGGAGACCTTCTCACTGTCCACAACTGCCTGAAAGGAGGTTGGAATATGGAGGGTGCTGGTCTCTTCTCCCAAGAAGCAAGTGATATGACAAGAAGAAATGGTCGCAATTTGCACCAGGGGAGGTTTAGATTGGATACTAGGAAAAAATTCTTCCTGGACAGGGTTGTCGGGTGGTAGAACAGACTGCCCAGGGCAGTGAGGAGTCACCCACCCTAGAGGGCTGTAAAAGACATTTAAACGAGGTTCTTATGGACATGTTTTAGTGTGAGAACTGGGTTATGGTTGGACTCAATGATCCCAAGGGTCTCTTCCAATTGAAGTATTCTATGATTCTATGATTCTACCTCACATGAGAATCCACAAAACCAACTCAGTTGTGGACGCTGACAGAACCCTGACATTCTGACCCAGTGAGATTCATCTCAGTTGCCCTGGACAGGCTCATTGCAAGTGCTCCTGTCTGTTACGTCACCCTGGCCTGTGATTCTGGATTGCACTTTCAAAATGACAGTGCTACTGAGGAGGACCTGGCATCTGTCAAACCCATCTTCAAGAAAGGCAGGAAGGAGAATTGGAAGAATCACAGGCTGCTCAGCCTGCCTCTGTCCCTGGGAAGGTGATGGGACAAGTCCTCCTGCAGCCATCTGCACGCACTTGAAGGACAAGAAAGGGACTTGTGTACCAAAATGGGCAGGGGAAAGAAAGACATGTTATGTGTATGAAATTGTGCCAGGCCTTGGACATGGTCCCCCTTGGTGTCCTTAGAGCTGGACTGATGCTGTCTGGACTGAAGAACTGGATGCTTGGTGGGAAGTTCACTGAAATATCACGCCCAAATATAATCTGTGATGCAGTGTCCTCTGCGCAGTTACTTGTGCCATCCCTCAGTGACCAGCATTTGGGTCAAAACTGCTGAAAGACATTATTCTCCTTTCTGTGATGTGATGGAGATAATACAATACTGAGTGGAGACCTTGAGCAACCTCACTTGGTCACCATGCTTTGAGAAAGAGAGTGAAACAAGAAGCTGTTCAGGGATCTCTTCAAATCTGACCTACTCTATGATTCAATGAATCTTTCCCCTGGACAAATTTTTGAAGATGAAAAAAAAAGGCAGAGGAGGAGATGGTATCAACATAAAAACAGCAGTTACTGAAGAGAATGTTTCTCCACTCAAATAGTTAGAAGGAAATATATTTGTTTAATCGGGTCAGGTCCTGTGTTATGCCTGGGTTATGAGGAGGGTGATGGGTGGGTATGGTATTATGAGGTCACTTGTGTCTCAGGAACTCATAACTGAGTTGGAAGGGTACGGCTGTGAAGGGGACGGTAGGGTCAGTTCTGTGTCTGGAGGGGACAGGCCAGCAGCAGGGACATGGCTGGGAAAGAACCTCTGTCAACATGCCCACAGGTCCTATCCAGGAAGAGGGCTTGGAGCTGGGTTCTCAAGGCTGACAAGGCTGGAAGGCACTCAAAGAACCCAGGTCTCTGTCCCCTTGGCCATGGCAGTTGTCTCTGCCACTGAGGCCCAGGAGAAGCCATGTTGTCCTCATGGCACTGGGGCCTCTCTGCCTCCTTGCAGTCCCATGGGGAAGCTGGAAGTTGTTGTACCAGTGTTGTCCTTCCCTCAGCCTTGCACTCCCAGGGTCCCAGGAAGAGCCCTGAGCCGTGTGTGCTTACATCTCATCTGTACAATGAAAACATGGACTTTTGACCTAGTATTTCATAGAATCATAGAATGTCTTCAGTAGAAAGGTACCCCAGGATCATAGAGTCCAACTCCTGTCCCAGCGCAGGACAACGACGACAGTTCACACCGTGTGTGTGAGGAGATTGTCCACTCTCTTCTTCGCCGTGGCACTCCATCGACTCCTTGCACCCCCATGGAGTGTCACACCATTGCCCTGCACTGGGCATCGCACTCCCCACATCCCCAGGAAGAACCCTGAGCCACACGTGAGGGACAGGATCTCCCTTCCTAGGGGCAGGGGCTCAAGGCTTGGCCATTGTCCTTCATCAAACAAACCAAGGGGTTTCTCAGCATCAGAGCTGCTTCACTTTGCCTTTGCCTGATGCAATCGCTGCCTCCAATTATCTGCTCTAACGAGTCCCTGGGGAGGCTTTGTCAGTAACAGCCCTCAGTGGGGCCCATTCATGCTTGAAGAGTTTGCTTCTGACTTGGACTTCTTGAGCAGATTCTTCAGTCTGTGCTTGGTATCTGTGGTTTATGGACTCAGCACCAAATACGCCATGGGGCTCATTAAAACACAGACAGCCCTAACGAGCGATGTTTCTTTCTGTAATATTCCTCATATCCAAAAGACTTGTAGAACTAATTGGAATGGTTTCAGTGGGACACTTAATGATGAAGGTTGCAAATAAGATTTCATAAAGGAGGGTGTTTTCTCTCAAGGGTATTTTCTGTCATTTTTCAGTGTATAGAAGAAGTGACAGCAGCATTCTACACTGGACATTGATCCCGAGGGTCTCCTGTAGACATCTGCACAGGCAGGAGAACAGTCCCTTGAGGCTGGACACTGTATGGACAACCTCGCTCCTCACCCCCCACCCCCAGTCTGCAGGTTCCCTCTTTGGCCACCAGAGACTTGCACCACTTTTCCTCACATCAGACTTCTCCACTGAGCTCTGCAGGAGATGCTGCAGCTCCTGTGCACCAGCTCCACCTGCTCTCCTGTGTAAATAATGCACAGTTTAATAAACAGTAAAACACTTTCCTCAGCTGTGTGTACAAGCTGGATCTGATGAGATCCACCATCCACAAGGGACATCCACACAAGAACTATTTTTAGACAGAGAGATAGGAAAGGATAGATAGAAACACAATTAACGTGCTGTGTACCATGTTAATTAGACCTCTGAAGACTGGGGTAAGTTTGTAACTGCCTGAGGCTCAAAGCAGAAACCAGACAGTGGAGAGGCAACTGAATGACCAAAGAGCAAGTGGAGGAGGAAACCTGAGAGCACTGGGAAGGGCAAACATCCAGACAGACTGTTGGAAAGTTGTCCTTTGACATGGACATTTAGTCAGGAGAGGTCGAAACTCCTAAATGACAAGGGAGATGAAATAATAGCGTGTTGGTAATAGAAGTACAGGGGAAGACCGATATTTCTTCTCCTGCCTTTAGTACACGGCCTGGTGATTCACTTTTTGTCCTTTTATTTTTTTAGTTAATATGTTAAACAAACCACCACCAAGCCCACACAAACAAACAACAAACACCCTCAAAAACAAACAAACAAAAAACAAACAAACAAACAAAAAACACAACAAAAATATAAACACGTCCACGTTTCCAACAGACATCAGTCATTAGTTGTCTCACCATAAACAGCCAGTGCCATTTTAGGGGACCCATTTTATCCGAGGTGCTGGCCTGGGATTGGCATCTATCACAGAGGACCTGGGGGAGACCAGAGCACCTTGCAATGCAGGTGGAAGTTAGGCAGGGGTTCCCAGGGCATCTACACTGGCACCAGGTGTTTGTGTCCCTGGAGCTGAAGACATTTGTCTCCTAAATCCATGCCCAGTTCTGCAAAACTCTTAGTTTTTCAAAGAAATAAATACCCCAAAATACTTAAAAAGAAAATAAATAAACGTTTAATATGTAAGAATGTAATATGTGCCATATGAAAAATCAATATGTAAAAAGCTATCCATGTAGCTGAGAACATGTGTGTCTTATATCCATTTCTAGTTGTGGAAAACACTTTCCTTTTTGAAGAAAATAACCCCCCAAAGACCTAAAAAAAAGGAAAAGTACATTGAAACCTTCCTTGACTTTGAAACTTTGTCTTCAGTTCATATTTTAACTTTCATTGACATTAACTGACATCGGATGGGCCTGCAGGCATGAAGCCAAGATCATTTTGTGTCTTGCATAGCGCCTCATGCCCTCTAAACCTTCCCTGCCCAGGACTCCTCACACTTGGCTTAGAGCGAGTCACACTGAGGTGTTGGCTGGGTTTAGATGTTGGTTTAGATGGTCACCTACAGCACAGGCGCATTCATGCCCCTTAATCATCTCCTCTGCTCCCGTTAGAAACAGAGCCCAACATCCCAATGGGATCATAAGAGAACTGAGGTTGAAGGGACCTCAGGAGTCTGCAGTCCAACCTGTCAGAAACTGGGTCAGAACAAGGTGTTCAAGCCTTCATTCAATCAGAGATTGAAAACCCGCAAGGACAGAGGCTGCAGAGCCTCTCTGGGTGACCTGCAACAGCACTTGGGTGAGCTCCCAGGGCAGGGGTGTCAAATTCATTTTCACCGGGGGTCACATCAGCTTCACAATTGCCTTAAAGGGCCGAATGTATAAATGTAGGAGTAGTTAAATTTATACAGTCCTTTAAAATTATGTTCTGCCATTTGAGGGTAACCATGAGGCTGATGTGATCCCTGGTGAAAATGAAGTTGACACTCACCTCCTAGGGAAAAAGCTTTTCCTTATGTCCTGGCTGAACCTCTCCTCTTTCACCTGCCACCCGTTCTCTTTTGTTCTTCTACCACACACCATGGTGAAGAGCCTGGCTGTGTGTTCTCCATGATCTCCTTGTTGGTATTGACAGGCTGTGATGAGGTCCCTGTCTGCCTTCCCTTCTCTGGGCTGGACAAGCCCGGCTCCCTCAGCCTCTCCCCACAGGCCAAGTGCTCCAGTTTCTGGCTGTCCTGAGGCCCTTTGCTCAACCCACTCCAGCTTGCCAATATCTTTCCTGAAGTGGGATCTGAGATCTGGATGGACTATTCCAGAGAATCCCTTCCCTCCACCTCCTGGCCGTGCTCCTGGTGGCACAGCCCAGGGCGCTCCTGGCCTCCCTTGCACCAGGGCACACGCTGCCTCCTGTCCAGCTCCCTGCCCACACAGACCTTTCCCACAGAGCTGCTCCCAACCAGACATCCCCAGCCTGTGCCATTGCCAGGTGAGTCCCCTGCAGGGGCAGACACTGGTGTTTGTCCTGCTGGGGTTTCCTGAGGGTCCTCCAAAGACTTGCTCTCCTCCTTGAACCCCTTCATTGAGCATAGAGGCCTGGGAGATGGTTTCTGTAAAGACCCAGGTACAGAAGTCATTGAGTCCTTCAGTGTCAGTGTCTGCTGTTACTAAATTTCCCTCTTCACTCAGCAGCAGCTCTGTGTTCCCTTTCTTCAGCCGTGGTCTCTAACACAGCTGTTGAAGCTCTTAGTTTGCTCTTGACTTTTCTTGCAGTCGCCAACTCCAGGTGAGCTTTGCCTTTCCCAAAGCCATCCCTGCACAGTAAAGCCAATGTACATGTACTCCTTGTCTGTACCTGTCCTTGCTGTCACCCCTGGCAGCAGCTTTGTGGCCCCTGTCTGCACCTTGTGCTGTGACAGCCCAGCCCTGCTGCCCCACACATGGTCCCATAGCCCCATGGTGCAGGTTCAGCACAGGACAGGGTGCATTCGGGGTGGGGAACGGTCTCCTGACTTGATAGCCAGAGCAGTTCTTGGTGCTTTGTCACCCCATGGCCTTCCTGTTGGGCAGCCTCTCCAAGCTCCTGGAGAGGTCGTGTCACCTGTGGGGTCACAGACAGCCCTGCTCCAGGGTCTGCCAGGGTCTGGGCCAGGAGAGAGTCTGGGCAGAGCTGTCCGTTCCCTGAGACAGGCCCTGAGCCCAGCAGGAGGATGGACATGGCCTCACAGGGAACCTTACCCGTAAACCTGGGGTGCGCGGCCAGTGCTGGAAATGGCCCATGGGAGATGGCCAGTGACTGGGGGGTGATTAAGGCCCTGGGCCACCTTCCTGGTCTGTCCATGTCACCAAGGGCATAGAGCAGTCTCCTCTCTCCTGCACCTGCATGTCTTTGATCCCTTCCAGAAGCCCTGGCTCTGCACCACAACCCCCTCGTGTGAGTCTTCACCCTGCATGGTCATGCACCACAAGATAAACGCTGATGTTTTTCTCTCCCAGGTACTTTCCAGCCCAGTCCAGTTCTCTCAAGGTTCTGCCACCTCCCCTGCCCTCTCTCCACCACCAACACCCTCTCCCCAGCAAATCCCAGTCAGGGCTGGTCCCACAGCAGTGCCCATTGCGGGTGCTCTGGGCAGTCACCCCACAGCCTCTGCCGCTCTGAAGGGCACAGCAGCTCCTGCAGCTCAGAGAGAAGTCACCCCAGAGGTGGGTGAACACTCATGGTAAAAGGAAAAGGAGGCACCTGTGTCATTTGCTCTCCTCTCCAGCAGATCCTGAGAGGTCTGCAGCCCCTCCATGCCATCCCCTCTCCCCAGGCCAGCACAAAAGCCCTGGCCCTTGAGGACCTCAAGAGCTCTTACTGCTCCAGGCACAGAGCAGCCTTCCCAGAGCTGATGCAGCCAGGAAGGTGTTTTCATGTCACATTCCTTCTAACTATTCTGAGGATGGATCTCAGACTGAAAACAAACAAAAAAAGCTGTTGTAGGTTCATTTATTTCACTTAAATACAATGAGAAACTCCCCATTTACACAAAGTGTCTCAGTCACACAAAATGTGAGGATACTTAATGGGATGAATAGTGACATAACTTTGAAGATGACAACATGTGGGGAAAAGGGAAAAAAAAAGTAGAGAAAGAAAAACAAACTTAGCCTGTCATGATGTACACTGGAGCCCACTGCAGAGAAAGTAGGCCGTCTATGGCTGCTGAAAACATCCAGTAATCAGCTTCCTCAGAGCATTCTTGAGCTCCTGGTTCCTCATGCTATAAATGAGGGGGTTCAATGTCGGAGGTACCAGTGAGTACAGAACAGACACCAGTAGGTCCAGGAATGGGGAGGAGACAGAGAGGGGCTTCAGGTAGGCAAATGCACCAGTGCTGATAAACAGGGAGACCACGGCCAGGTGAGGGAGGCAGGTGGAAAAGGCTTTGTGCCATCCCTGCTCAGAGGGGATCCTCAGCACGGCCATGAAAATCTGCACATAGGACACCACAATGAACAAAAAACATCCCAAAACCAGAAAACCACTGAAAGCAAGAAGCCCAGCTTCCCTGAGGTAGGAGTGTGAGCAGGAGAGCTTGAGGATCAGAGGGATTTCACAGAAGAACTGGTCCACAGCATTGCCCTTGCTCAGTGGCAATGAAAATGTATTGGCTGTGTGCAGCAGAGAATAGAGAAACCCAGTGGCCCAGGCAGCTGCTGCCATGTGGACACAAGCTCTGCTGCCCAGGAGGGTCCCGTAGTGCAGGGGTTTGCAGATGGCAATGTAGCGGTCGTAGGACATGATGGTGAGAACAGAATATTCTGCTGTTATAAAGATCAAAAACCAAAAGATCTGGGCAGCACATCCTGTGTAGGAGATGGCCCTTGTGTCCCAGAGGGAATTGGCCATGGACTTGGGTACAGTGGTGGAGATGCAGCCCAGGTCAAGGAGGGAGAGTTTGAGTAGGAAGAAGTACATGGGGGTGTGGAGGTGCTAGTCCCAGGCTATGGTGGTGATGATGAGGCCGTTGCCCAGGAGGGCAGCCAGGTAGATGCCCAGGAACGGCCAGAAGTGCAAGGGCTGCAGCTCCCGTGTGTCTGAGAATGCCAGAAGGAGGAACTGGGTGATGGAGCTGCTGTTGTACATTTGCTGCTGATGAGCACATGGCACTGTCACAGGATCAAAAGAAAGTGACAAGTTAGGGGAGACTTCTCTGAGCAAAATCAAAGCTATTTCTCATACACCCTCCCCCTGATCCACACCCCCTTGTCCTTTTCCAGACCTTCCTCCAACTCTGTGGCTGAGCCCTCATGGTTCTGTCTGCAGGTGCCACAAGGAGCAGGGCCTGTGCCCACTGGTTCTTTCCTTGGAGCCCCCGGCCCTGAGGGCAGAGGCCTTGCTGGGTGGGAGAGGAGGCCAGGGGGCTGCTCAGAGGAGGGATCTGCACTGCAGGGGATCATACACAAATCTCTGAATTCACCCTTTGACTGCATTTCTTGTTTGAGTTTCATCTCATTCATTGATCCTGTCCCTTCTGCCAGGAGATTTTCCTCCTGGGAGGTGTTCCCCTGTCCATGTCTCTTCCCTGTCAGCACTCACAGATCATCCCACCGTCTGTACCCTCACCCTGGCTCTCTAGATCCTGCCTGTTCACAGGGCACTGCCTGGGGGCATCTTCCTGTTTGCAGGTTGGAAAAAAGGACAGGTTCAGCTGCTGTGATGCTCCTGCTGTCCACAGGCAGGGGAGTGGCTGAAGGGATGTTCAGAGGCTTCTGGCAGATGAACTGATCACTCAGAGTTGCAGTTCAGGAGTCTCAGTGACTTGCTAAAACTTGAGAGCTTCTTTTACATTTATCTTTTCCTACAACCTCCCTCCCCTGAGTCATGGAAGAGATAACTAAAAGCTCCTTATCTTTTTAGTAATATCTGTATAGATCTTCTTGAAACGTCCTATTGTAAGAGGTCTGGAGTGAGCAACCCTGACTCACAGAGAACCCAACAGCAGAAGGACCTTGCCCTGCCGTGGGTCGCTCCTTCCCCCCGCAGCTTCTCCCCTCAGTGTTGTTGGGATCTCCCTGGGCAGCCTGAGTGCTGACCCTGGAAGGCAGCAGAGTACCTGCCCTGGCACAGCCCTGGGGTGCAGGGACCCTGCTCTGCAGGACAGGGCTGGGCACCCCTGGGTGCTCCCCAGGCAGTCATCCTCAGCAGAAGGTGCCATCATGCCCTTTCCCACTGACAGTGCAGCAGGGAAACCCTGCTCTGGAGTGTGTTCTTCTCTGCAACAGAGATACTGTGAGAGAGACCTGACAGATCCTGCAACACTGTGTCATGTGCCGCTTTCAGGACATTCCTTCAGGAAAAGCAGTTGCATTGTCCTACATGCAGAGACTTACCGTGTTAGGACTGTGAAGATTTGTCTCTCAATAATCCCTTAGCAACCAACCACCTACATTGCCTTTCATATTAATTTTCACCGGGGGTCACATCAGCCTCACGGTTGCCTTCAAAGGGCCAAATGTATAAATGTATGAGTAGTTAAATTTATACAGTCCTAAAATCACATTCGGCCATTTGAAGGCAACCTACTGGAAGGCAGGAGGGCTCTGCAGAGGGATCTGGATAGACTAGAAAAATGGGCTGATTCCAATGGGATGAAGTTCAAAAAGGCCAAGTTCTGGGTCCTGCACTTTGGCCACAACAACTCCCTGCAGCACTACAGGCTGGGCACACAGTGGCTGGAGAGCAGTCAGGCAGAAAGGGACCTGAGGCTGCTAATTGACAGGAAGCTCAACATGAGCCACCAGTGTGCCCAGGTGGCCAAGAAGGCCAATGGTATCCTGTCCTGTATCAAAAATAGCGTGGGAAGTGAGGCCACACCTGGACTATTGTGTTCAGTTCTTACCCCCTCAGTTCAGGAAAGAGATTGAAGCGCTGGAGTGATCCAGAGAAGAGCAACAAGACTGGTGAAGGGACTTGAGCACAAGCCCTATGGGGAGAGGCTGAGGGAGCTGGGCTTGTTCAGTCTGGAGAAGAGGAGGCTTAGAGGTGAGCTCAGCACTCTCTAGAACGACCTGAAGGGCAGTTCTAGCCAGGGGGGGATTGGGCTCTTCTCCCAGGCAGTCAGCAATAGGACAAGGGGGCATGGGCTTAAACTCTGCCAGAGGAAATTTAGGCTGGAGATTAGGAAGAAATTCTTCACAGAGAGAGCGGTCAGGCATTGGAATGGCTGCCCAGGGAGGTGCTGGACTCACCGTCCCTGGAGGTTTTTAAACTGAGATTGGACATGGCACTTAGTGCCATGATCTAGCAAACAGACTGGAGTTGGACCTAGGGTTGGATTTGATGATGTCTGAGGTCTTTTGCAACCCAGTCCATTCTGTGATTCTGTGATTCCCACTATGAAGAAAACCTCCACCATCTCTGAAACCACCCTTCGAGCACTCTCAGGCTACTCCTGCACTGCTGCAGCCTCACCAGCGCTGCTGGGCCAAAGCAGCCCAGGTCCCTCAGCATCCCACACCATGTGCACAGGTGCTGAACCTGCCTTGGCACAGCCCTGCACTCTCCAGTTCCTCCCTGCTTCTCCAAACTGGGAAGCCGCACACTGGCACACACCCGTGTGTGTGGGGTCACACCAGTGCTGAACCGAATGGGATGAGAACTGTGACTCTGTGACTCTGTAATTCTGTGATTGTGACTCTGTGACTCCGTGACTCTGACTGTGGCTCTGTGACTCTTACTGTGACTCTGTGACTGCAACTCTGTGACTGTAACACTGTGCCTCTGTGACTCTGTCTGTGTGACTGTGACTGTGTGACTGTGTGACTGTGATTCTGGCTGTGACTTTGTGATGGTGACTCTGTGACTCTGACTCTGTGACTCTGTGACTGTGTTTCTGACTGTGACTTTGTGACGGTGACTCTGTGACTGTGAGTCCGTGACTCCGTGACTGTGAGTCTGTGACTCCCTGACTCTGTGGCACTGTGACTATGACTCTGGCTGTGACACTGCGACTCTGTGACTGTGTGACTGCTGCCCTGAAGCTCTTGAGGTTCACTAGAAGTGGATGAACCTCCAGAAGGGTCTATGGGACACCTAGAACCTGGGTGGGTTCCCCATGTTTTTTGGGGCACCTAGAACCTGGTGGCCCTTCCCAAGCACCCTTGGACCACTCAGACCCAAAATGTCCCATCCCTGGACCCCTTGGGCCACCCACACCCAACATGTCCCCTCCTGGTGAGGTAGGACCTCCTGGTTATGACTCACCTGCCCCTTGTCCAGACCTACTCAGGGCTCTTTTGTGTGACCATCAACCACTACAAGTGGCTGCCCATCTACAACGCCGAGGTGGTGGCCGCCTACCAGGGCAAGAAGCGGAGTGAAGCTCCTCCCCACATCATCTCCGACTCGAACAGTCTTACCAGAACATGCTGATGGGTAGGGACCTCCTGCTGGGACCCCAAACTTGAAGATCCCACCCCAAAAATGGGTCCTGACCTAGACCTGGTCCTCACCTGGAGGATGGAGAATCCCATCCAAGATCCCAAACATCTCTTCGAACTTCATCCCTCCTCATATGGAAGAGGGTGAACCCCAAGATCCCAAACATCTCTCCTAATGTCATCCCATCTCTCTCCTCCTGGCAGATCATGACAACCAGTCCATCCTCCTCACGTAAGTCACTGCCCCTCAGGGCCCTGATCTTGGTGTCCCCAAAGTGTCCAGGAATGGGACATATTGGATGCAGAGTTGGGACAGTATAAGTCTTGGTGGCCTAAAGTGTCCAGAGATGGGACATGTTAGGTCTTGTTGGCCTAAGGGGCCCAGGAATGGGACATCTTTCCCTGAGTAGCTCAGGGGAGACAGGAATGGGAAATTTTGGATCTTGATGGCCCAAGTGGGCTGGAGATGTGATAGTTTGAGTCCAGGGATGAGATACCCTGGGTCTTGGTGGTCTCACAATGTCCAGAGATGGGACATCCAGGCTCTTGGTAGCTCAAGTGGTCCAGAGATGGGACATATTGGTCTTGGCAGCCCAAGATGCCTGGACATGGGAAATCTTGGTCTTGGTAGCCAAAGGGGTCCAGAGGTGGGACATCCTGGGTGTTAGTGGCATCACAGTGTCCCAGGACTGGACATCTAGGCCTGGGTGTCCCAGAGTGTCCAGAGATGGGACATTTTAGGTCTTGGTGGCCCAAGATGGCTGCAGATGGGATATCTTGGGTCTTGAGATGGGACAACATTGGTCTTCATGGCCCCAAAGTGTCCAGGAATGGGACATTTTAGGTCTTGGTGGCCTAAGGGGCCCAGGGATGGGACATCTTTCCCTGAGTAGCCCAGGGGATACAGGGATGGGAAATTTTGGCTCTTGATGGCCCAGGCGGGCTGGAGATGGGACAATCTGGGCCCAGGGATGAGATATCCTGGGTCTTGGTGTCCTCATGAGGTCCAGAGACTAATCATAGTGTTTCTTGGTAGCCAATGTGGTCCAGGGATGGGACATCTTGGTCTTGGTGGCCCAAGATGACTGGTCAGAAAGCATCCTGGTCTTGGTAGCCAAAAGGGGTCCAGAGATGTGTCATCCTGGGTCTTGGTGGCCTCACAGTGTCCAGTGATGGGACATCTAGACATGGGTGCATCAAAGTGTCCAAGGATGGCACATTTTAGGTCTTGGTGTCCAAAAGTGTCCAGGAATGGGACACCTGGGGTCTGGGATTGGACATTTTATGTGTTGATGACCTAAGGGGCCCAGAGATGTGACATCCTGGATCTTGGTGGCCCAAAGTGTCCAGGGAATTGTCCTGTTGGCCTGGGTGGTCCAAGGGTTGGGGAATTTTAGGTCTTGGTGGCCCAAGGGGGCTGGAGATGGGACATCTTGGGTCCAGAGATGGGACATCTCTGGTCTTGGTGTCCCCAAAGTGTCCAGAGATTGGGTCTTGGGTCTTGGTGTTCTAAGGGGTCCAGGGATGGGACATCTTGAGTCTGGTTGGCCCAAAATGTCCAGGGATGGGTCATCCGGGGTATGGGATGGGACATTCTTGCTCTCAATGGCCCAAGGGGTCCAGGGATGGGACATTTTAGGTTTTGACTACCCAAAGTGTCCAGGGATGGGACATGCTGGGTCTTGGTGGCCTCACAGTGTCCAGGGATGGGACGTCTTGGCCTGGGTGGTCCAAAGGGTCCAATGGTTGGGACATTTGAGGTCTTGGTGGTGCAAGATGTCTGCAGATGGGACATCTTGGGTCCCAAGATGGGACAACCTTGGTCTTTGTGGCCCCAAAATGTCCAGGGATGGGACATCTTTGCCTGGTTGTCCCAGAGTTTCCAGGGATGGGACATCTTGGTCTGGGTGGTCCAAGGGTTGGGGCATTTTAAGATCTTGGTGGCCCAAGGGTGTCCCAGAGTGCGCAGGGATAGGACATCTTGAGTCTCGGATGGGACATCCTGGCTCTCGGTGGTCCAACGGTTCCAGGAAAAGGACATTTTAGGTCTTTTGGTGGCCTAAGGGGACCAGAGATGGGAGATCTTGGCCTGGCTGGCTCAAGGGGGCTGGAGATGGGACATCTTAAGACTTGGTGTCTCCAAAGGGTCCAGGGATAGGCCATCTCCCTAGGGGTGCAGGGATGGGACATTATAGGTCCTGGTAGCCCAAGGGGCCCAGGGATAGGATATTTTACGTCTTGGTCACCTAATGTGTCCAGGCATGGGACATCCTGTGTCTTGGTGGCCACATAGTGTTCAGGGACGGGACGTCTTGGTCACTTAAGGGATCCAGGGACGGGAAATTTTGCCTCCTGATGGCCTCAGAGAGTCCAAACATGGGACATCTTGTTGGCCTAAGTGGTCCAGGGATGAGGCATCCAGGGTCTGGTTGGCCCAAGGGGGCTGGAGATGGGACATCTTGGGTCCAGAGATGGACAACTTGGTCTTGGTGGCCGAAAGTGTCCAGGGATGGGACATTTTAGCTCTTGGTGCCCTAATGGGTCCAGGGACAGGAAATTTTACCCTGAGTGGCCCAAGGTGTCCAGGGATGGGAAGTTTTGGCTCTTAGTGGCCTCACAGTTTCCAGGGATGGGACATAGTGGTGGTGAGAGTGGCCGTGTCTCTTCTGTCACCGGGACCAGGCCACGGTGGGGTGACCGCCTCCCTGCCCTGTATTTAAAGGGGTGCCTGGGCGGGCTCCTTTGTGACATCACCAGTGACGTCACAATGCCCACTGTGGCAGTTGCACAACCCCCTGAGATCCAGAGCCTTCAATATGGCTCCTTAGCACCTTTTGTGCCCCACTGTGCCTCTCCCCATGTGCACACCATGGTGGGACCAAGGTACTGGCAGTCACGTTCTCCCCCACCCTGGGCAGGGTGACTTCACCTCCACCAGCTTGATACAGGCAATTAACAATTCACTAATTAACACTTAAAGAACTAACACTTAAAGAGCTAACAGAGAGCTAAGCCTTAACCCACATCTCTATTGCCTAACCTTGCTTAGCTTTGTGTAACTTATTGTACGAGAAACAGGAGTTTGCTGACACCTTGCAAAGATGAAAAATCTTGGGTGCATTCTTTGTGTGTCCTTGGGTGAACCAGATAACAGAAACTTGGGCACAGGACAGGAGATGCACCAGTTTAACCAGCTCAGCAGTCTGAGTCCCAGCCAACTCATCACACTGGACCAAAGGTCCCAGGTACAGAGAAGAGGACCCGGGGTCACGATCACGTACATGTTGGTGGCTTATCAGTTCCTTAGGCACAGCTTTAATGACACACACATAGACCAGCTATGTGCCTGAAGGTGGCCGATCAGGTGCTCAGGTGGAAGTGACCTCAGAGCCACCATCACAACTGTATGCCTCTTGCCGGCCCACAAGTCCCTGAGGCACCACAGACCTGGTCCCAGCAATGCTGCCCATCTCCTCCTTGGTCCTAACAGCTGGTCAAATACCTGTAACCTCACATCCTTCTTCAGATGTCCCGTGGCTGCTCCAGAATCACCCTATGTTGCCCCAGGGGGCCAAGCTGCTTAAGTATGGTAGGGAGAGGGGTTGGAGGTGATGGGGGTTGAGCATGGGAACGAGAGCTTTGAGCATGAGATGTTCACTTTAGAGGTTAAGGGTTAGAGGTAAATTTTGAGATTGGGTTTAAAGTAGTGCATTACTGTCAGGGTGAGGGTTGGCATTTAGGGGTAAGGTTAGAGTTTAAGATTATTGCTTAGAACGCAGGTAAGGGCCTAACATGAATGCCACAGTCAATGTCACAACGGCATCACTGTTACCTGAAACCCTGCAGATCTTTCATCTCTCTTGGCCAAGCCGTTCTTTCCTCTCCTCTCTTGACTCAGTTCACCTTGACCTTCGCACATCTGTCATCACCTTGGGAGCAGCTTTCTGATGGCCTTCATGACTTCTGAGTATTTGCCTTCCCGCTGCTGGTCACTCAGTTCCTGTGACAGAAGTGACCTCACAGCAGCGTCCAAAGGGACGCAATGAGCTGCTGTGCTGCTGAGGTCCCTGCTCAGCCCACCCAGCAGCCCTGCACCACCCCTTAGGTCCCCTACTTCAGCTCATGGCTACCAGCTCGTACTCCAGAAGAGCTCCCATAGGTCCTGGGAGACTTTTCCCAGTCACACGTGGCGCTTCAGCTGCCTCATGAAACTTTTCGTAGTTAGTTAGTTAGTTAGTTAGTTAGTTGGTTGGTTAGTTAGTTAGTTAGTTAGTTAGTTAGTTAGTTGGTTGGTTGGTTGGTTGGTTGGTTGGTTGGTTGGTTAGTTAGTTAGTTAGTTAGTTAGTTAGTTAGTTAGTTAGTTAGTTGGTTAGTTAGTTAGTTAGTTAGTTAGTTAGTTAGTTAGTTAGTTAGTTAGTTAGTTAGTTAGTTAGTTAGTTAGTTTTGACAGCACCATGGGCAAGTGTCAGCAAGCTAATTAAACACTGTATCTCTATTTGAATCTTTTTATGCAGCCATTTCCTAAAATGACAGAATCACAGAATGTTAGGGATCGGAAGGGACCTCAAAAGATCATCTAGTACAATCCCCTACCGGAGCAGGAAATACATTGCCTACCAATGGTTTGAGAAACACTGTTCAGAGGATCTTGTCAATTTGTATTGGCACATTTTATATCTCTACTTCTTTCCCTCTGTCTCTTTTACGTGCCTACCCTTTGAAGAGCTCTCTGAGGAAAAGATTAATTGAATTATGGAATACCACAGATTGGAAGAGACTCCCCTGTCAGTGTCTTCAACTGGATCAAGTGAGGCTCCCCTTACAACTGTTCTGAGTTCTTATAATTCAGCGAGCCTGTTGTCCTGCACATCCTCTCTGGCATTTGCAAGCAACTTAAGTAATTGCTCAACTTTATCCAGTTTTGCAGCAGAAACTGCTACAGGGATCTCTGAAACAGTCTGATTCTTCACCCAGGATGTTAATAACTACCTTTATGAACAGGAAATAGGCCCAGGAACAGCAGGATTTGCCTGTCTCCAGCACTGTCTGGAATCCCGCAAGAAGAAATCCCGCACAAGTTGGGCAAACCTTTAATTTTTGCTGATTTTGGAGGTGGTTGATATTGAAGGAGGTTGACTTTACTTGATCGCTTGGTTTCATGTTGATCCATTGTCTCAGACTGGTTTCTCCTGTTGTCTCTGTGGACGATGGGATGGGAAAGTCCTTGGAGCACCCAGGTGACTGAAGAGCTTTGGTTGCGCACCTGCACAACTTTGTTTCATCACCTCAAACCCCCCATCTCCTCCTCTCCCCCTTATCCCCTTGCATTTTGAATCATCCTGGTTTTGGAGCTGTCTGCTCTATTCCTTTCTACGTCTGAAAACAAATGTAAAGATGAAGGGAAAAACACCAGGTTTTATTGCATATGTGGGCTTTTTTTGTGCTTCTTTCTCCTAGATGTGTGGTTTGATTTAAGAAATATAACTTAATAAATCAAAGAGTCGAGACTTGACTACTGAGTTCCACCTACCCCACAACAGGTGCCTGTGAGAGTTTGTTTTCCCGAAGCTCCCTGTATAATCAATGGAGACAGGAGAAAACTCTCAAGGCTGGGTCCTCCCAACCTATAGCTGGCACGCAAAAGAAAAGTTACAAATCTCTTCCAGTCACTTTTCTCCTGGTCTGCATTTAGGTCAGGACGTTTAATAGTAACAGCAATGAGCAACTGTTTGGAAGCAACTGCGTTTCAATGCAGATGGATGGCAGATGAGACTGTGTGGAACCATAACCGATTTCAGTCATTATTTAGAGTACTAAAGAAGAAGAGTTATACTTGTTCTCTATTCTGCCCTCCTATCCCCTTTCCTCAAGAAAGAGAGAGCACGAAGCTGTGGAAGAAAGCAGGGGGTTATGGAAGAGGTGCTTGATACTGCTTATTCTGAAATCAATAGATACTCAGGGACTCCTAATCCAAAAAGGCAAGTACTGAAGAGTAGAAAGAAAAGCTTTCGATATACATTTGATATGATTTGATTTGATTTGATTTGATTTGATGTGATTTGATTTGATTTGGTTTGATTTGATGTGATTTGATTTGATTTGATTTGATTTGATTTGATTCGATTTGATGTGATCTGATTTGATTTGATTTCATTTGATTTGACTTGATTCGATTTGATTTGATTTGATTTGATCTGATTTGATTTGATTTGATTTGATTTGATTTATTTGATTTGATTTGACTTGATTTGATTTGATTTGATTTGACTTGATTTGATTTGATTTGATATGATTTGATTTGATTTGATTTGATTCGATTTGATGTGATCTGATTTGATTTGATTTCATTTGATTTGACTTGATTCGATTTGATTTGATTTGATTTGATCTGATTTGATTTGATTTGATTTGATTTGATTTGATTTATTTGATTTGATTTGACTTGATTTGATTTGATTTGATTTGACTTGATTTGATTTGATTTGATATGATTTGATTTGATTTGATTTGATATGATTTGATTTGATTTGATTTGATTTGATTTGGTTTGATTTGATTTGATTTGATTTGATTTGATTTGATTTGATTTGATCTGATTTGATTTGATTTGATGTGATTTGATTTGATTTGATTTGATTTGATTTGATTTGATTTGGTTTGATTTGATTTGATTTGATTTGACTTGATTTGATTTGATTTGATTTGATTTGATTTGATGTGATTTGATTTGATTTGATTTGATTTGATTTGATTTGATTTGATGTGATTTGATTTGATTTGATTTGATTTGACTTGATTTGATTTGATTTGATTTGATTTGATTTGATTTGATTTGATTTGACTTGATTTGATATGATTTGATTTGATTTGATTTGATTCGATTCAATTTGATTCGATTTGATTTGATTTGATGTGATTTGATTTGATTTGATTTGATTTGATTTGATTTGATTTGATTTGACTTGATTTGATTTGATTTGATTTGATGTGATGTGATTTGATTTGATTTGATTTGACTTGATTTGATTTGATTTGATGTGATTTGATTTGATTTGATTTGATTTGATTTGATTTGATTTGATTTGATTCGACTTGATTTGATTTGATTTGATTTGATTTGATTTGATTTGACTTGATTTGATTTGATTTGATTTGATTTGATTTGATTTGATGTGATTTGATTTGATTTGATTTGATTTGATTTGATTTGATTTGATTTGGGGTCAAATCAATTTGGGTCCCCAAGGGACCCAAAAAGGGACCCAGGAGTTTGGGAGGGACCCAGGAGTTTGGGAGGGACCCAGGAGTGCCCCAGTGGACCCAAATAGGGACCCAGGAGTGCCCCAATGGACACATTTGTGCAATAAAAGGGATGACTTAGCCACAGAGGTGTGATAGATGTTTGGAACCAGTCTGCATGAATTTGGAATTTGGCAGGAATGGCATAAAATAGCTACCAGACTTTAAAATCCCCTGTGTTGAAGGAAGAATTCTTTACGAGTGTTCGAAAAAGGTTGAAAGAAGACGACAAATTGTCTGAGATCTCCAGTTTAAACTGGATAGAGAAAAATCAGGGTGTGAGAAATGCTTGAAATACTTTATTTGTGTACTATAGGAAGACTGCAAGGAAGGAAAGAAGCAGAGAAGGTTTTGTAGAGCGTTTCATGCAGACTGTGGAATTATCACACTTGTTTTTTGCCGTGTTCCTGTCTCAGCATGATGAACTGAAATTCAACATGGGACCAGAAAATGGAACTGCAGTTACTGAGTTTGTCCTAGAGGGTTTCTCAGGGCTTGATCAAAGACTACAGCTCTTACTCTCTCTGTTCTTTCTGCTCATATACCTGACAACAGTGATGGGGAACACTACCATAACTTTCCTCGTATATGCAGATCACCGCCTACAAACCCCCATGTACTTTTTCATTGCCAATCTGGCCTTCCTAGAAATCTGCTTTACATCCTCCACAAGCATAAAATTGGTTGTGATCCTGGGTTCTGGTAAGAGAACAATCTCACTAAGCAGCTGCTTTGCCCAATCCTATTTCTATTTTTCCATCACTTTTTCTGTGACAACTCCACCTTATTCAAACTGTGCTGCTCTGACACCAGCTTGCTCTGGAAAATAGACTCTGTTTTCTTATCATTTGTCGTTCTGGGTTCCTTATGTTTAACTCTGGCATTTTACATGTGCATCCTTTTCTGCATTCTACATCTTCCAGCAGCCTCTGGGAGGAAAAAAGCTTTTACCACGTGTTCTTCCCATCTCACCACTTTGGCCGTTGTATATGGGAGCTGTGTTGTTCTCTATGCATGTCCTTCAGAATATGTTTCCTTGGAGACTAACAGCATTGTAGCGTTGCTGAACACTGTTCTGTACCCATTCTTAAATCCATTCATCTATGGTCTCAGAAACAAGACTGTGATACTGGCCCTGAATGAAGCCATTGCCCGTACAACAACACAGATTTTCCCCTAATCATGAGGCATTTCTGGACAGCAATTCCAGTGATCTGCTATCATATGCTAGATAATACCAATGCATATGTACACAAGCTCCAGACACAGATGACTCAGGAGATTTATGTTCTCGTTGGATGTTGTTAAGTGATAAGAAGCTCCTCTGCACACACAAAGAAGGCACTAACAAAGGCAGGAGAAGTAAGTCAGTTAATACCCTGCCCCGACTGCTCCCAGCACCATCACAGGAGCCACCAGCTCATCACAAGCCCACCTCCAAAACCAAGAATAGCACAGAGGCTCATTGGCAAGTGGGAACCCAAATTACAGGCTCTGAGGAATTAACATCTTGTTCCAAGGCTGCCCTGGGAGTGCCATCAGCCTCATTGTCCAGGTTTGAAGCCCATTGAGAGGAATGACTGAGAGCAGCTCTCTGGATCACCATTTAGACTAACAGGATTTTGCCTAGGGGTGCAGGACACATTCGGGTGCAGGGGAAGAACGTTTCTGGATTACACAGGACTTATCATGGGAAGTCTGGGGAAGGACCCCAACCAGTGCAGTCTGTCCTGTCTTCTCATTAAACTTAATTTCTAAATCTATGCTATGTGAGCAAATCTCTCCTCTGCGTGAATGTGTGAGTGTAGCGAGCAGAACAGGAGCAGGGGGTCAGACAGCCTGTATGTCATTGGTGCCAGCAACTGAGAGACCAGAGTGACCAGACATAAGAGTGTGTGTGCACATGTGTGTGACTGGGGGGGTCTGTACCAGTATCTGGAATGGGGCTGCAGCCCTGGGGGCTCATGTGTCCTGGTGTCTGCAATTGGCAAGGCCGATATCCTGAGGAGGCTGCTGAGCAGACTGTTTGGGCCCAGGATCCACCCTGTTACAGGTATATGTGTAAAACAGACTAGACTAGACTAGACTAGACTAGTTCAGTGGGAAGAGGCCTACAATGATCATCTAGTTCCAAATACCTGACCCATTCAGGGCTGACCAAAAGATAAATCATGTACCAAGGGCATTGTCCAAGTGTCTCTTAAACACTGACAGGCTTGGGGTATTGACCACCTCTCTAGGAAGCCTGTTCTGGTTTTTGACCAACCTTGATAAAGAGATGGTTCCTAATATCTAGTCTAAACCTTCCCTGACCAAGCTTTGAACCATTCCCACGTGTCCTATCACTGGACACCAGGGAGAAGATCTCAGCACCTCCCTGTCCATGTCCCCTCCTCAGGAAGCTGTAGAGAGCAATGAGCCTCCTTTTCCCCAAACAAGAGAAGCCCAGAGTCCTCAACTGCTCCTCAGAGGACAATCCTTCTAGACCTTTCACCAATTTTGTTGCTCTGCTCTGGACACATCCAAGGGCCTTCACATCCTTGTTGTAATAGTATATGGGGCCCAGAACTGCACACAGCCCTCAAGGTGAGGCCATACCAATGTTGAATACAGCAGCATAGTCACGTCTTTTGACCACATGGCCACGCTGTGTTTGATGCACCCCAGGATGTGGGTTACTGTCTTGGCTGCTGGGGAACAGTGTTGCCTCCTGTTGACCGTGTGGTCAACCATCACTCCAGATCCCTTTCTGCAGGGCTGCTCTCCAGCTGCTCTCTCCTAATCTACACTTGCACTCAGTGTTACTCTGTCCCAGGTGAACAACCCAGCACTTGGACTTGTTCAGTTTCATGCCGAGTTCCGGGTTCTGCAGTTGGGTCACAACAACCCCATTCAACACTACAGGCTTAAGGAAGAGCGACTGGAATCTGACAATGGAAAAGGACCTCGGGGTGTTGATCAGCACCTATCTGAACATGAGCCAGCATGTGCCCAGGTGGCCAAGAAGGCCAGCAGCATCCTGGTGTGCAACAGGAATAGTGTGGCCAGCAGGACCAGGCAAGTGATCATCCCCCTGTTCTCGGAACTGGTGAGGCTGCACCTCAAATCCTGTGTGTAGTTTTGGGCCCCTCACTACAAGACAGACCTTGAGGTGCTGGAGTGAGTTCAGAGAAGGGCAGTGAAGTTGGTGAGGGGTCTGGAGAACAAGTCAGATGGGGAGCAGTTGAGGGAACTGGGACTCTGTAGCCTGGAGAACAGGAGGTTGAAGGGAGACCTTATCACTGTCTACAAGTGCCTGAAAGGAGGTTGTAGCATGGAGGGTGTTGGTCTCTTCTCTCAAATAGCAAGTGATAGGACAAGAAGAAAGGGGCCACAAGTTGCACCCAGGAAGGTTCAGTTTGCATAATAGGAAAAATTTCTTCACAGAAGAGGTTGTCAGGCAGTGGAACAGGCTACCCAAGGAAGTGGTTGAGTCACCATCCCTGAAGGTGTTTAAAAGACATATAGATGAGGTTCTTAGGGACATGGTTTATAGCCAGAGTTAGGTTAATGGCTGGACACGATGATCTTGAGGGTTTCTTCCAACTTAAATGATTATATGATCTCACTGGGATGAGAAACATCATGGGGCAGCTCACCCATATGGAGTACCAGTATGGATGGATGAATGGGTGGATGGATGGATGCATGCATGCATGTATGCATGGTAGGGCAATCAGATAGATAGATGGATTGAGACAGAGAGGAACATCAACCTCCCTATCAGCCCAAGGGCTGGGATCAGCCATGGCAGGAACACAGGACCGTCCCCCTGTGTCCTCTGCTCTTGTTTTCAAGAGATCCTTCACACCCGTTGCTGGCAGCCCTCTTGTGCCAGCCCCTCTCACCAGCACAAGACTCCTGCCCAGGAGCTCTTCATGCTGCTCCTGCTACCGCAGTGACAGAGCAGCCTGCCCTGAGCTGGGGAATGCAGAAATAGGTTTCTGTGGGTCATTTATTCCCCCGTTGAAGCACAGAGCACTAGGAGCAGGCTGTGGTGCCTGAAAACCACAGTGAGATAGTTCAAGGCAGATCACTGAAGGTCCTTCACCATCTCCAGGAACACTGGGCACCCACAGATGGACACTCAAAGCAGCACCGTGACGTAACATCTTGCCCCATGTCCTCCCCTGAGCGCATGAAAAACCCAAGTACAGCAGCATGGCCTTGGTGGGGGGGAAATTTATTCAGGCTGACCACAGCTTTGGAAGAGGAGCCCAAGCTCCAAATACAGAAAGTGAGGAAATCACCTTTTACGGGGTGTTTCGAAAAGATGGAGCAAATTTCAGAGATACAGTGATTTCAAAATGGATCCATCTTTTCAAAACATCCTGTGTTACAGAGATCCAACACAGGAAGTCGTGGTCCCAGAAACAGGTAAACAGGTCTCTGGTTCCAAGAGGCTGGCTTCATGCCTCTGGAGAAGTTTTGTGGATGAAGAAATTCTTTGACAAACATGGTTATCGCAGATAAAATGCACAGCCCAAAGCAGGATCCTGAGATGAATTGGAAATAACTTCTGAAGAGACTTGGGTAACTAATTGTTCTAACAGAAAAATGATTGAATCACTTTCTTCAGTGCCACTTTCAGCTCCTGGTTCCTCATGGTGTAGATGAGGGGGTTCACTGCTAGAGGCACCAGCGAGTACAGAAAGAGACCACCAGGTCCAGGCTTGGTGAAAAAATGGAGGGGGGCGTCAGATAGGCAAACATGGCAGTGTTGGCAAACAGGGAGACCACAGCCAGGTGAGGGAGGCAAGTGGAAAAGGCTTTGTGCCATCCCTGCTCAGAGGGGATCCTCAGCACGGCCCTGAAGATCTGCACATAGGACACCACAATGAACACAAAACACCCAAATGCTACTAAAAGACTAACCACAATAAGCCCAAGTTCCTTGATGTAGGTGTTGGAACATGAGAGCTTGAGGATCTGGGGGATTTCACAGAAGAACTGGCCCAGGGCATTGCCCTTGCACAGGGGCAGTGAAAATGTATTGGCCGTGTGCAGCAGAGCATTGAGAAACCCAGTGGCCCAGGCAGCTGCTGCCATGTGGACACAAGCTCTGCTGCCCAGGAGGGTCCCGTAGTGCAGGGGTTTGCAGATGGCAAGGTAGCGGTCGTAGGACATGACAGTGAGAAGATACAACTCTGCTGAAATGAAAAAGGAAAACAGAAAGACTTGGGAAGCACATCCCATATAAGAAATTGCCCTGGTGTCCCAGGGGGAGCTGGACATGGACTTGGGGAGAGTGGTGGAGATGAAACCCAGGTCAAGGAGGGCGAGGTTGAGCAGGAAGAAGTACATGGGGGTGTGGAGGTGCTGGTCACAGGCTATGGTGGTGATGATGAGGCCGTTGCCCAGGAGGGCAGCCAGGTAGATGCCCAGGAAGAGCCAGAAGTGCAAGAGCTGCAGCTCCCGTGTGTCTGCGAACGGCAGAAGGAGGAACTGGGTGATCGAGCTGCTGTTGGACATTTGCTGTCTGTGAACATGGGGACCTGTGCAAGGAGGAAAAGACAGTGACAAATTAGGGGAGACTTCTCTGAGCAAAATAAACATGCTTTTTCTCATTAAAGCCTCCTCCCTGAAAGAGGGATATGTCAGTTTATTTTGTTTCTACAAAATGAGAAACATGTTTCATCACAACTTAAAATACAGCTTAGGTACCTGGTTTCCATGAATCATCTCTGGGGCAAGACCCCCAGTGTTGGTGTCAGAACAAGAATGGAAACACACTCCCACGCCAATCCCATACAGCAAGAGCACCAGGGAGAGGTGGAGAAACAGGGAAGGACACTGAAGTGTTCCTGAAAATTAAAGCAATAACAGAAAGGCAGACGGGCAGGCTGTGGAACCTCCTCCTTACCCGGCTGTGCTGATGTCACTCACATAATGACACTGTAGAGCAAGTACGTTTAGCACCTTTTCTGCGTACCACGTACCAGGAACCCTTCACCTGGAGGTGCAGCTGGTGAGGTGAAGACTCATGACCTGGACCTCATGGCTTTGGGGCAGAGGCTCTGCTGGGGAAGAGAGGAGACCAGGGCTTGCACTGGGAAACATCTCTGCACTGCAGGAGATGGCAGGGGGGGTCCTGAATCCCGCCTCCCCAGCATTTCTGGTCCATCTCCCTCTCCCTGCCCATGCCTTTTGCTGCCTGCAGCTGTGTCTCTGTCCCTGGGTCTGCTCCCTGTCAGTGTCACAGACCCCATCCCACCCACTGTGTGCTCAGCTCTGTCCTGCTCACACCTCCTGGCACTGCCCAGGGGCAGTTCTGTGTGTGCAGGGACTCAGGAGCAGCTCAGACAAGTCCTAACGAGAATTGGGGTCTCAGTGTCTTCTCCAAAGAGATAAATAAATCCCCGTCTCCCACTGCACACCAGACAACCAAGAGTGGAAAACTGAAAGCACAGACTCCTTCCCTTGCAGCTGTTGCTGTCTTGATGTTGTTGTTCAGAAGGACCCTCTGCCATGTCTGTGGGGTTGATCTGGAGCTCTGAGCAGCCCTGACCCACACAACACCCTTCAACCCCACAAGCTCCCTGCCTGCCCTGCCGGGGGTCACTCCTTCCCCCACAGCTTCTGCCATGGGATCTCCCCGGGCAGGCTGAGCGCTGACCCTGGCAGCTTCTCAGATTTTCAAAGTTGCTGAAAAAGATCCCCATCCTTACAGATCCCATCAGCTGTGCCTGTGCCAGTTTTAGGAGATGCCTCCAGGAGCTACAGCTGCATTGCCCTGCACCCAGAGACTTACCATGGCAAGGGCTGCAAAGGTTTCTCATCCAGTGAGCTCTCAATCATCCTCCCAATCCTGACCACCATTAATCTCTCTCTGCCTTGCTCGTCTCCCTGAGATCCCCAGGCAGAGCCCTCAGCCCTGCTGCGCTGTGCAGAGGAGCTGCTCCTGGGCAGAGCTGTCTCTCTGCAGTGCTGCCGCTTGCCAGGAGCTCCCTCTGTCCCTGGAGCCCAGCCCAGCTCAACAGCACAGGAGCAGCCCAAGGAGCTTTAATGACCCCTCTGGTGGCGTTGGTGCTGAGTCCATGGACCTCAGACCCTGGAGGAAGATGAAGAAACTTCTCAAGAAGTCAAAGTCAGATTCAAACTGCAAAGTTTCTTGTAATGTTAATGAATCCCACTGAGGGAACCTACTGAGAAACAGTACCCAGAATCTGGGTAGAGCAGAAAATTGGAGGCACTGATGACAGGTCAGCAAAAGCAAAGTAAAGGTCTCTTTGATACTGATTCAACCTGGATGTGTTTCTTTAACCAAAGGGCCAAGCCCTGACCCCAACCCTGGACTCTTCCTGGGACAGTGTGATGTGGGGCTGTACAAGGCCAAGGGCAGGATTATGGTCCCACACCTCCCAGGTTCCTGGCTGGGGACAAGGAGGCCGTGAGGTCCCTGTGCTGGAAGGACAAGGTGTCTCCTCACAGGCATCAGAGGTGGACACAACAACCATCGCTAAGGGGAGGAGGAGCTCATGTCTGGTGGGGCTTTCGGCGTCCACATCCCTTGATCATCTCCACGACAGCCTGTCCTGTGCTGTGGCATCCCCTGCACCTCTTTCCCTGCAGGCTGCAGACATCCCCCCTGCTGCCCCACCTTGCTCCTGTCTGAGCATCTTCCTTCCTTTGCTGAGATCTCTGCATCCTCCCCAGCTGTTCCTTGGAGCACAAAGCCTTGGGCTGATGCAGACTCCCTCTGCTGACCTGCTCCACCACAGCACTGCCGTTCCAGTCACATTCCTTGCTGCTCATGTCCAGCCTGGACCTCCCCAGCTGCACTTTGGGCCATTATTTCTTTCTCAAGTTCTTTCCCACTATGAAGAAACCTCCACCACCTCTGAAACCACCCTTCAAGCACTCTCAGGCTACTCCTGCACTGGTGCAGCCTCCCCAGCACCACTCAGCCAAAGCAGCCCAGGTCCCTCAGCATCCCACACCATGTGCACAAGGTCCTGAACCTGCTTTGGCAGAGCCCTGCACTCTCCAGTTCCTCCCTGCTTCTCCAAACTGGGAAGCCGCACACTGGCACACACCCGTGCGTGTGGGGTCACACCAGTGCTGAACCGAATGGGATGAGAACTCCAGGTGTCTGGGTCCCCGCGCTCCTCCTCATGCAGCCCCGTGTGCAGCTGCCTTGTTCATGGTGAGCGTGCACCACGGGCTGGTGTGGGGACCTTGGAGTGCCCAGGCCCTTCTCCTCAGGGTCAGTGCTCAGCGTGTCAGGTCCTGCTCTGTCCTCATGGATGGGTTTATTCTCCTGCCCCGATACAGCACTGGTCATTTCATCTTGTCAAAATTCAGAGTTTTCTGATGGGTAAATACCAGATGCCTGGGGGTAGACAATGCCAGCTGAAGTTTGAGGAGTCTGAATGACAGGGCAGAACAACATGGGCAGTGTTGTGGTGACTGGACATCAGCTACAGGATCCCTGATCAGGAAGAGGAATTAGATGAGGCCTCCTTCAGACAAATGAAAGAAGCCTCATGTTTTCAGGGCCGTGTCCTCATGGCAGACCTGAGATATCCCAATATCTGCAAGGTACCAGCCATCCAGGAGGGGTTGGAGCTCATTGACAACATCTTCCTGACACGGGTGACTGAGGAGTCAGTGGGGTGAGGTGCCCTGTGGGACTTCACACTTACAAACCAGAAAGAGTTGGTCAGGATGGAACAGTCAGGGATGGGACAGTGGAGCTGAGGCTCCTGGGAGATGATAACAAGGCCAAGAGCAGGATTTCAGGAGAGCAAGCTTTGGCCTGCTGAGGGACCTGCTTGGGTCCTGTGGGATATGACCTTGGTGTCTGCAGTGATTTTCTCTCACATTTCCTCCCTCCTCTCCCCCACCTGCTGTTGTGCAGCGTTTTTTACCCTTTCTCAAACACAATATCCCAGAGGTGCTGCCAGCATCACTGAGTGGCTCAGATTTGGCAGGAGTGGGTCCATCTTGGAGCAGCTGAAATCGGCTCTGTCTGATGTTGGTCAAACTCTTGTTGTCTTCTCAGAGAGGTGACAACTGTAACACATCCACACTCACCCCCAGTTCCAAGACTTTGCCATGTAAATCCAGTTAGATGTTACAAACCACTTGATCATGCAGAAGAAATGGAAAAGATGTTCTGTCAGGAACCTTAGGATGTCTCCAGTCAATGAGCAGGTTCCTATGGGGAACTATAATTGCCCTGACATTACCTGGCCAGGCAAATCTGCAGGTGCCAACAGTTCAAAGGATCTTGGGCCAACTTCTTAACATGTCTGCCTGGTGGGCCAATGAGGGTGATGCTCACCTGGATCTGGTACTGATGAAGAAGGAAGAGCTGGTGAGGGATGTGAACATGAGTGTCCACCTTGGCTGTTGTGACCAGGAAACAGTGGGGTCCCAGACCCCGGAGGGGAGGGAGGAAGGCCAGCAGCAGAGCACAGGCTGGTGGGCTCCAGAGGAGAAGATTTGGACATACTGGGGGATGGTGAGCAAAGTAGGAAGTAGGTCTGAAGGGTGAAGGAGCTCAGGAAATCTGATCAGCCTTACAGGGCAGCCTGCTCCAAGCAAAGAATTTTCTCTCCAAGCACCCATGAACAGAAGCATTTATCTCATTGAGGGTGCTTGTCTGAACTGATGGAGCTCCAGGGCAAAAAGGCAGCACACAGGAGGTGGAAGCAGGGGAAGCTGCAAAAGAAGACATTTATACCATGGATGTAGGGATGATGGCTAAGATGCCCTGGGCTTGATCCTTGAATGGGAGTCTGAGGGCAGCAAGACGAGCTGACATTGCTTCATTTGCAGTAAAAGAACAGACACCCTGTCTAGATCATGGTTCTGCTGCTGAACTTCGTAAGAGTAGAATCAGACAGGACTGAGGTTCTTCATGGCTTCTTTGCCTCCATCTTTCCCAGCAAGGGGACTTTAATCCTAAAGGAGAACACCCAGGAGTGGATGGGGCTCAAGTCAGGGGTGACCTGAGCAAACTCAGATACCATTACAGAAAAGGAGATGGGTCATTTGACCAGGTCCTTGAACACAAGTATCACTGTGTTCTGTTGCCTGAAACTCCCAGGAACACCTTCTGGTCCAGAGGAGTGTGACTCCTCTTGAGGCGTCCTGGCCTGTCTCCTCACTTACATGGTGATTTAGGCACCCACTTTTCCATTATATTCAGTCTTTATCAGGACACGCTCCAGAACAATATGAAAACGAAACTGTTGAGATGAACTGCTCTGGAAAGGAAGGGAAGGGTGAGCAGGGAAGGAAACAGAAGAAATACTGATTTCTTGCTGTTTATTATGGAAATGCTTTCTGTTTGGCTATTCCTGAAATCTCTCTAATCATCCACACCAGACTTGAAACATTTAGGAAAATGCTGCACAGAGCCTTGGCTTGTAAGAGCATTTTCAATGTTAATGAGCTGCCATGATCCTGAACTGCAGCTACTGAAACAACGAACAAACCTCTGATGAAGTGAAAGGCAGAAGCAAACCTCAAGTTTCTGAGGGTGTTTGGAACCCCATGAAGGGCCATCACTGACACAGCTGTGAAGGAAACAACCAGTGCAGGTCCCTGTCCCTGGAGGCTGGTGAAGGAAAGACTTGGAGACACTGGTTACAGGTGGTGAGGGCCATGTGGAGGTGGCTCTGATGCCATGTCAGCCCTTGATGCTTGTTCATCTCCAGAATGGCTGAGACCTGACCCCTGGGACCTGGTAGATCCTTCTCAAATATTTATCAAGGTTTTTCCTGTGGACAGTGTGTTTTGTGTTTTGGGAGTTGGTTTTATGTGAACTGCTGTTGCTTTAACTGCAAGGCTCTGGTTTTCTGTGGAGCTGCAAATGCCTGTGAGTTCCTCATAAATCATCCAGCCTCTTTCATACACCTGGCAATGGTCACCAATCACCTGAGCTGTCCCAGTCCCAAACTTGCTTGAATCCTCTATTTGGATCCATACCCATCACTCCAGGAGGTTCATGCATCGTCCAGGCTCATGGATGATTCCTGAAGACCATCCAAGTGTGGGCAGTGTAAGAGAGGAGCAGAGCAGGGTCAGCTCATGGGCCATGACTGAGCACAAACACCCCAGCAGCAGCCATTCCCCATCTCCCAGGCACAGTCATGCCCACAGCATGCAAATGGCACTGCCATACATGAGTAGCCCAAGAGAGGCCTTTCTTCCTTCCATATTCCCAGGAAAATCTTCCTCCTGTTCCTCCTCCACCTGCAGACATCAACTGCTTTCCATTTCTGGGCTCAGACATGCCTGGAAGGGTTCACTGAAGCCATCAGCCATCTCATTGCTTCTCCCTGACATGCCCTGACCCTCTCCCACACCTACACATGGCCAATCACGGCTGCTCAGGCCTCCCACTCTTCAGAAGAGGCCTTGAGCTTCTTGGTTCTTCATGGTGATAATAATAAACTTCTTTGCTCTCTGCAGAGTTCATGGTGAGCTTTCTTGTCCATAACAGCCCCCTATGGCCATGTCTTACTTAATGGTTGTGTTTTTATGATCATTTGTGCAGAAAGGGCAGTCACAGGACAGCACCCATTATGTCAAAACTGATGTCGAGTGAAATGCTGTAAAGACCTGGTGAGTTACCCCTGTGTCTAGATAAGTTACGCAAACATTTGAAGGACTTCTCATGCCTTTTAACCTGATTATCCTCAGAAGACCACCAGCTTTGCATCTCAGGAAATGGGATGCCAGAGTTCAAGGGCAGGATGGTTTGGGCTCTGTCCTGGGATCTGGAAACTGAAACGTGCTCCCAGCTCCCAACCCCCTGCCCTCCTCAGTGAGGGTGTGAGACATTCTGCCAGCGAGGGCTGAACTCACAGTCATGGCCAGTATCTTATGCCCAACTGCAGCCAATGGTGTCCTGCCAGCTCAGGACTGGAGCTTCCATTGCTGGAGGTATTTAAAACATGTGGAGATGTGGCACTTTTGGATATGGTTTAGTGGTGAGCTTGACAGTGTTTGATTTATGGTTGGACTCCATGTTCTTAAGGGTCTTTTCCAGCCTAAATGATTCTACAGTTCTATGATTTGGGTTGAAACCATTTCAATTCCATCACCTCCAGCTTCCCTCAGAGGCTGCTGTTGTGTGGCACAGCTGTCCTGGCTCTCCAGGCAGGTTGGGCACTGGTTTGGTGCCTGCATTGGCAGTTTTCCCCTTCCTGGAGTAAAAGGCTGTTGAGGAGAGACAGTTGTAGAGATTTGGGACACAGGGGTTTGGAGCAATCCTTTCAAAATCTGAGCAGGCTGAGCTTTGGTACAAAGGCACAAAGGACGCCAGAATCTTTATGTGGTGTGCACTGACACACATTGCCACCTGCATTTCCAGTCTCTGCAGTCCCAGCTGTGCAGCAGAGTCTGGAGTTCTGAGCTCCCTTCATCTGCCCTGTGTGACACCTGTAAAATGGAATTACCCCAGTCAAATGGCTGGTTTTGATTCTCCTCACAGCCTAAAGCACCACGTGGGTCAGGAGACAAGTCACCCATCGAGGACTCATATGCTCTACCCTTAAAGTTCAGGTGTTCCCGGGAATCTCGGCAGACATGTCACGCTGATATCTGGGTTCAAGGAGCTGGTCAAGAGCCTCGTGTCCATTTCTGTAATGGTGGCTTTGCTGTCTGGCTGATGTGCAGACTCTGTACATGGATGCTGACACCTCTTGAACAACCTGCCCTGAAAGGGTTAGCAATATGGGCAGTTCTTTCTGCAAGGGAATTAGGACAGCAAAAAAGACCCTGGGTTGGGGCAAAGGAAAAGCGATGCAAAAGTTGTGGTCAGGGCTCTATAGGGCACTTGTAAAGCAGCCCTGCACCTCATGTGAATTATTCTTGTGGTCAGGGAGCACCTGAGAGCTTTGTCTAAACTGAAAACATGAAGGGGATGAAAGGACAGCATCATTCAGGCTGAATGTGATGACAGGAAATGTCTTGACCAACCTCCTGCTCAAAGCAGGGTCAGACCAGATTACTCAGGGCTTGATCCAAACACATCTTGGTCACTTTCTGGGACAGAGTGAGTGCGCACTCCTGGGAAACAGTTTCCAGTGCTTGACTGTCCTCAGGAATGGAAAGTTTCTCCCTTTCTACAGCACCTTTCCAAGCCCAAACATCTAGATGGCTTTTTACTCATCTACTTACACACTGACACAGACCATAATATACTGCCTTGGGCACAAGAATATTGAGGGGGATGATGCTGAATGCCTTGCTGACTTCCACATAACAGATCACCAGTGTTCTCCCCACGTCCACAGCCCTGTCCTTTCCTCACAGAAAACAACGAGCATGGACAGGCACAACCTGCCCCGGGTAAACGCCATCACCTTCTCTTCCAGACACCCAGAAGTGGGGTCCCAGTGGACATGTTCTGGGGCACAGCCCTTAGTTCCCCTGCTCACCCATTGGCCATTTTGAAAAGTGCACACACTGTGTGAGAGCTGCCAGTGGTCAGGGAGTCCCCCCAGTCTCCATGAGCTTTCCAAGATGGTGGAGAGTGGCCTCCCTGTGACATCGTCCTGCTGTCTCAGCTCCTGGGATGCTGCCCCTGCTGTCCCATAGACTGGAAAGGGTTGTGTTAGTTCCAGTGACCCCTGACTTGATCCCCATCCACTGCTGGTTGTTCTCCAGATTCCTGTCTCCAGTCACACAGTCCTGGGACACATTGCAAGTGAAGATGGAGGACAAGAGGACACAGGGATTCTCACCTCTTTCCCTTATTAAATTCATCAATGGCCACGCAGTGTCTTTGTTTCTCCTTTAACTGTTCCTGCAGTAGTAACAGCTCATTAAGGGTCCTTGAATTGCCTTAGAGGTCCAGACTGAGTTCTGATCTGGGCTGTTCTGTGCTTGGAGGCTGCTGTCCTTGCAGACCAGATGAGCTCACTTCTGCCACCCTGCCTGGCAGTTCATTCCATCCGTGTCACAGTTCTGTCTGCAGCACTGACAGCTCCAGCTCCCCAGTCAGGTCCCTGGCTGAGGACATTGCCTCACATCTGGGCTGGACCACCCCAGCTGTGGCACCAGCTCAGCTCTGACCTGCCACACGAAACCTGGTACCAAGTATCCAAGAGCCCATGGGTGCAAAGGCTTTGCCTCAGAGCACGGACATGACATGGCCAAAGATTGATGGATGTCTCTCTAGACCTAGGATATAAAACCAGAATAAAATGTCTTAACTCATTCAACTGAAGATATTCCTCCTCTAGCTTTGAGGAATTAGATACTTTGCTGTGAGATTCCTGGTGTCCTGTATAATGATGGAACAAGAAAATATGATTCTCATAGTGATTTTTTTTTTTAAAAAAACTGAATATACAGTGCTAGAAATAAGTGTCTCTGAAGAGGAGAGAGAATCAACATCACTGATTACTTCAACTTTGAAGTTGTGCCCCTGGAGCCCCAGGGACATGTGGAGGGAGCCCAGAGGGGACAGAGAAAGGGACATGAGGGGCTGCTCCTGTGCTGCTGAGCTGGGCTGGGCTCCTGGGACAGAGGGAGCTCCTGGCAAGCGGCAGCGCTGCAGAGAGACAGCTCTGCCCAGGAGCAGCTTCTCTGCACAGCGCAGCAGGGCTGAGGGCTCTGCCTGGAGATGCTGACAGGAGAGCAATCAGGCAGAGAGAGATTAAAGGCAATGTGGGGTGGTAGGTTGCTGAGGATTCAATGAGACAAATCTTCACAGTTCTAACATGTTAAGTCTCTGGCTGTAGGACAATGCAGCTCCATTTCCTGGAGGGAGACCCTAAGCTGGTACATCCCACAATTTACAGAATCTGGCAGGTGTCTCTCACAGTATCCCTGTTGTAGAGGAGAAGAACACACTCCAGAGCAGGGCTTCCCTGCTGCACTGTCAGAGAGAAAGGGAATGACGACACCTTCTTCTGAGAGTGAGTGCAGGGGGAGCACCCAGGGGTGCCCAGGGCTGTCCTGCAGAGCAGGGTCCCGGCAGCCCAGGGCTGTGCCGGGGCAGGGACTCTGCCGCCTGCCAGGGTCAGTGCTCAGCCTGCCCGCGGAGATCCCCATGGTGCTCTGAGTAGAAGTAAGAGTGGAAGGAGTGACCCCCAAAATGCCAGGGTCCTTCTGCTGTGGAGAGGGTGCTGTGTGGGTCAGGGCTGCTCACAGCTCCTGATCACTCCCAGAATATTTACAACAAGAGGTTTCAAGATGAAAATCAAGACAAGGAACTTTCCTGAGTCTTTGTTTTCAGTCTCCCGCTCTTGGGGAATGGGTGGGAATAGATGTAAAACGAGTTCTACATTTTAAAAAAATATTTGCATACTACAACTGTGTGATCAGTAGGTCTTCAAGAGAATCCAGATATGCCTTCAGCCACACCTCTGCCTATGCAGCAACAGCATCACTTTTGCTGGACACATTACACTTAATCTAACCCGTCGTGTTTTCCAACCTGCGTACAGGAAGATGCCCCCAGGCAGTGCCCTGTGAACAGGCAGGATCTGTAGGGCCAGGGGGAGGGCACAGAGGGTGGGATGGGGTCTGTGAGCACTGACAGGGAAGAGACATGGACAGGGAAACACCTCCCAGGGGGAGAATCTCCAGGCACCAGGGAAATGATCAGAAATGAGAGGAAACTAAACCCAGAATTGTTATGGGAGGGAGAAGAGAGAAAAGCCCCTGTGATCCCCTGCAGTGCAGATCCCTCCTGTGAGCAGCCCCCTGGCCTCCTGTCCCACCCAGCAAAGCCTCTGCCCTCAGGGCCGGGGCCTCCAAGGCATGAAGCAGCTCCTGTGCAGCCAGAGCTCCAGTTCCTCTGCAGAGCACAGGGGCTGAGAGCAGCTGCCCGGCAATGGTGGTGTCTGGGAGGTGGCTGCACAGCTGGGGAAGGGTGACGCTGTCTGAGTGTCCGGCTGCCTCTGCCCTGGCCTCTCTCACACCCACCCTCACGGGATGTTTCCTTCTTGCTCCCCTGCTCTGGGTCACTGCTGTTGGGATCTTGTTCTTGCTGTCAGGCTCTCTGGGGATGGGAGTTTCAGCTGCAGAGTCACAGCCTGATCTTGTGGGTCCTTTCCTGCAGGTGTGTCCATGGGAACATGTGTCCCAGCTTTGCTCTGACCTGTGGGATGTGGGCAACGCAGTCTGTGGGGCTGGGGAATGAGGTGAGTCTCCCTGAATCAAATGTCATCCTTAGAATTCTTGACTGTCTCGTTGAGATTTCCTTCCTAGCTGTGAGGTTTCCTCCTAGAATGCAAACCTGTCCTACAGCATCCTTGTGTTATCTGAAAGCCCCATGGAAATGCACAGAGATGCTACAACAGCAAAAATGTTGTTGAGTTTGTGAAATGAGCCGTGTGTCCAGGGCTAAATGTGGAGTGCCGAGACACTGGGAAAGGGTGAGCCATGTCATGGTCTGAGTTGGCTCCCTCTGCTCTCAGCAGTGCCTGGTGGCTTTTCAGGGTAACATGTGAGTGTGATCAGGCTCCATCTCAGAAAGGTGCCAACCCAGGGCAGCTGGAGGAAGACAGAGGGACAGAGCAGCTGCCCTCACTCTGCACTGACCCACAGGCATCCTCTGGTCTCACAGGACTCGCTCTGTTCTCCCTGAGTGCAGCAGAAATGCTGAGGGTTTCTGACACCCAACAACACTCCCCAGGGTGGGAGGGGAGAAGGAGCTGTATAAACACCAAACCTCTCCAACTCAGTTTCTCCGGCCTGGGGGTACAGATGCTGACAGTCCCTTCTGCACCAGGAGCGGTTCCAGCTGACACAGCTGAACCCCAGGACTGGCCCCTGCCCCACTCAATCACACAGGGTCAGTGTGACTCCTCAAGAGCCCCTGGGCAGAGACCCTGCTCTTCATTGCACACTCATCAAGCACCAACGAGGGCTCCAGTCAGGACGTTCTCCTGGAAAAGAAAAGTGTCTCTGTATGTGATGGGGTAGGGGGGTCTATAGGAAATGGCTTTGGTTTTTCTCAGAGAAGTCTCCTCTAACTTGTCACAATCTTTTCCTCCTTGCACAGGTCCTCATGCCCACAGGCAGCAAATGTCCAATAGCAGCTCCATCACCCAGTTCCTCCTCCTGGCGTTCACAGACATACAGGAGCTGCAGCTCTTGCATTTCTGGCTCTTCCTGGGCATCTACCTGGCTGCCCTCCTGGGCAACGGCCTCATCATCACCACCATAGCCTGGGACCAGCACCTCCACACCCCCATGTACTTCTTCCTGCTCAACCTCTCCCTCCTCGACCTGGGCTCCATCTCCACCGTTGTCCCTAAATCCATGGCAAATTCCCTTTGGGACACCAGGGTTATTTCCTACAGAGGATGTGCTGCCCAGCTCTTTTTGTTTTTCTTTTTCATTTCAGCAGAATTTTTTCTTCTCACCATCATGTCCTACGACCGCTACGTTGCCATCTGCAAACCCCTGCACTACGGGACCCTCCTGGGCAGCAGAGCTTGTGTCCACATGGCAGCAGCTGCCTGGGCCACTGGGTTTCTCTATTCTCTGCTGCACACGGCCAATACATTTTCACTGCCCCTGTGCAAGGGCAATGCCCTGGGCCAGTTCTTCTGTGAAATCCCCCACATCCTCAAGCTCTCCTGCTCACACTCCTACCTCAGAGAACTTGGGCTTCTTGTGGTCAGTGCCTGTTTAGCATTTTCATGTTTTGTTTTCATTCTTTTCTCCTATGTGCAGATCTTCATGGCCGTGCTGAGGATCCCCTCTGAGCAGGGACGGCACAAAGCCTTTTCCACCTGCCTCCCTCACCTGGCCATGGTCTCCCTGTTGGTCAGCACTGTCATGTTTGCCTACCTGAAACCCCCCTCCATCTCTTCCTCATCCCTGGATCTGCTGGTGTCTGTTCTGTACTCGGTGGTGCCTCCAGCAGTGAACCCCCTCATCTACAGCATGAGGAACCAGGAGATCAAGGATGCCCTGTGCAAACTGATGACTGATATTTTCCTGAAGCAAGTCTTCTCGTCAGCTTCTGCATAGCAGTTATAGAACAATTCGTTGTATTACATCTTCTCTTTTTGTGTGGTTTTTTTGTTTGTTTGTTTGTGGTTTGTTTTTCTTCTTTAATTTTGCCTTTTTTTTTTTTTTTTGTGATGGTGGTTTATTTTTAGTCACTAGAATATTGTCATCCCCTTTGTAATTCACTCTCTTATGTGCCTTTCTGTCTGAGTGGATTTTTAAATAAAGTGTTGTTTTTATGTGTTTAACCATAACAAAGGCCACCACAAATATTTGGGAATATTTCCTGAAATCCTTACTCCAAGGTATTTTTGGAGCTGCAGGGACAGTTTGTGTGTTTGTATGGAAGGAAATGAAGTCCAGGTATGGCAGTGTCACTGGGGAGCACCATCTCTGGATCTTCGGGGGCTGCTTTTTTTCCACTTCCACAGTTTCCTTCCCACCCCTTGTGTTGGTTCAAGGCTTGAGTGCTCTGGCAGCTTGGTCCCCGTCCTGCTGTGTGTGAGACCTGTAACCGCAGGGAAGGACAGGCGATGGGCACTGCTGTGACAGAGCTGGCATGCATAATGAAGGGTGATCTCCTCAGGGCAGCGCCTGTATGTTTATGTATTTTTACACAGTTTCTCTCAAGAACAAGCCCAAGAGAGTTTCGCACAGATGCAAACACCATTGTACAGCTGAGCAGTGTGTGTGTGCAGGGCTGGCACACAGCAGTGTCCCCTCACAGCCAGGCCTCCTGCCAGAGACCTGCAGGACCAACAGAGCAGGGTACGACTGGTGCCCGTGTGCACTGGACACCCCTTTGGAAGGAGCCTCAGGTCAATCATCATGCACTGGCCCCTCAGGACTACCATTTCTAACCCTGGCCTCCCACCTTAGCTCAGAGAGGTTGTTCTTCTTTCCATGAAGATACATTGAATGAATAGGTCTGAAGTCCATGTTGCACTGTACAGGTGAGTTGTAAACATGCACATCATGTATGTGAGGTGAGATGAACCCAAGTGAGCACAAATGCCATCAGCTGTTCTGTGGGGGTACCATGAAGGTCTGCTTCCTTGAACTGGGATCTTCTTCCTTGAACCAAGGTCCATGTGTCCATTCCTCATGATGTGGGAAATCTGAGATGAGTACAGAGCAGGTGACACACCAAAGGGATGAGATACTTCCCATCGTTTGAGTGTCGTACCAGGAGGCCAGAGGGACACTGTGACTCCTGCCTTTGTGTGAAAAAGGGACAGACTCAGTCTCTGAACATCCCTGGGTGCATAAGGAGTCCAGGAGGGCAGCTCAGATGCGGATGCTTGATGGAACCCTGATATTTCTGTTTGTGACTCGAGGAACAAACTTCGTTGGATCAATGAGATTCATCTCAGCTGCCTTGGACAGGATCATTGCAAGTGCTCCAGTCTGCTACGTCACAGTATCACAGTATCACAGTATGTTTGGGATTGGAAGGGACCTCAAAAGATCATCTAGTCCAATCCCCCTGCTGGAGCAGGAACGCCTAGGTGAGGTCGCACAGGAAGGTGTCCAGGCGGGTTTGAATGTCTCCAGGGAAGGAGACTCCACAACCTCCCTGGGTAGCCTGTTCCAGTGCTCTGTTACCCTCACTGAGAAGAAGTTCTTTCTCAAATTTAAGTGGAACCTCTTGTGTTCCAGCTTGATCCCATTGCCCCTTGTCCTATCATTGTTTGCCACTGAGAAGAGCCTGACTTCGTCCTCGTGGCACTCACCCTTTATATATTTATAAACATTAATAAGGTCACCCCTCAGTCTCCTCTTCTCCAAACTAAAGAGCCCCAGCTCCCTCAGCCTTTCTTCATAAGGGAGATGCTCCACTCCCTTAATCATCTTTGTTGCCCTACGCTGGACCCTCTCCAGCAGTTCCCTGTCCTTCTTGAACTGAGGGGCCCAGAACTGGACACAATATTCCAGATGGGGTCTCACCAGGGCGGAGTAGAGGGGAAGGAGGACCTCTCTCGATCTACTGACCACCCCCCTTGTAATACACCCAAGGATGCCATTGGCCTTCCTGGCCACAAGGGAACAGTGCTGGCTCATGGTCATCCTGTTGTCCACCAGGACCCCCAGGTCCCTTTCCCCTACACTGCTCTCTAATAGGTCATTCCCCAGCCTATACTGGAACTTGGGAATGTTCCTGCCCAGATGCAGGACTCTACACTTTCCCTTGTTAAATTCCATCAGGTTATCCCCCGCCCAACTCTCCAGCCTGTCCAGGTCCCGCTGGATGGCAGCACAGCCTTCTGGCGTGTCAGCCACTCCTCCCAGCTTAGTGTCATCAGCAAACTTGCTGATGGTACACTCAATTCCCTCGTCTAAATCATTTATGAATATATTGAATAATATTGGCCCCAGTACTGACCCCTGAGGCACTCCACTAGATACTGGCCTCCAACTGGACTCCGCACCATTGACCACCACTCTCTGGCTTCTCTCTTTAAGCCAGTTTGCAACCCACCTCACTACTCTATTGTCTAGACCACACCTCCTCAATTTAGCTGTGAGGATGCTGTGAGGGACTGTGTCAAAGGCTTTACTGAAGTCAAGGTAGACCACATCCACCGCTCTGCCATCATCCATCCACCTTGGTACATTCTCATAAAAGGCTATGAGGTTGGTCAAGCATGACTTCCCCTTGGTAAAGCCATGCTGACTGCCCCTAATAACCCTCTTATCCCTGGTGTGCCTTGAGATGGCACCAAGGATAAGCTGTTCCGTTACTTTCCCAGGGACAGAGGTGAGGCTGACCGGTCTATAATTACCCGGGTCCTCCTTCTTGCCCTTTTTAAAGACTGGAGTGACATTTGCTTTCCTCCAATCCTCGGGCACCTCTCCCGTTTCCCAAGACTTGGCAAAAATGACGGATAGCGGTCTAGCAATGACTTCAGCCAGCTCCCTCAGCACCCGCGGATACATCCCATCTGGACCCATGGATTTATGGACGTCCAGACTATTTAATTGTTCCCTAACCCAGTCCTCATCGACTAAAGCAAACTCCTCCATTAACCTGGCTTCATCCGGGGTCTCAGAGGTACAGGGTTCCCCAGGACAGCCTCCAGCGGAGTAGACAGAGACAAAGAAGGCATTCAGCAATTCTGCCTTCTCTGTGTCTTCTGCCACCAGGGCACCCACCTCATTCATCAGTGGGCCTACATTGCCTCTGGTATTAGTTTTACCTGCTATGTATTTGAAAAAGTTCTTCTTGCTGTCCTTGACCCCTCTCGCCAGCTGTAATTCTAAGGAGGCCTTGGCTACCCTAGCTGCCCTCCTGCATCCTCTAACAGCAGCCTTATATTCCTCCCAAGTGGCCAGTCCCTGCTTCCATGACCTGTAAACTCGCCTCTTCTGCTTGAGCATACCCAACAGATCCCTATTCAACCACGCAGGCCTTCTGGCTCCCTTCCTCGACTTCCTGCGTGTGGGGATGCTCTGATCCTGAGCATGGAAGAAGCAATCTCTGAATACAATCCAGCTCTCTTGGGCCCCTTTTCCTTCAAGCAGTCTTGCCCATGGGATTTCCTCCAGCAATTGCTTGAAAAGGCCAAAATTAACCCTGCCAAAGTCCAGGGTTGCAATTCTACTTGCTATTCTGTTCCTGCCACACGAGATGCTGAACTCCACCATCTCGTGGTCACTGCAACCCAGGCAGCCCTCAACCTTTACTGCTTCGACCAGACCCTCTTTGTTAGTGAGGATGAGATCCAGCAGTGCACCTCTCCTGGTCGGCTCCTCCACCATCTGCATGAGGAAGTTATCATCAATGCACTGGAGGAACCTCCTGGACTGTGGCTGGCTGGCTGAATGGTCCTTCCAGCAAACATCAGGGAAGTTAAAATCCCCCACAACAACCAGGGCCTGTGACTGTGAGGCCACTCTCAGCTGCGCAGAGAAGGCCTCATCAACTTCCTCAGCCTGATCTGGTGGCCTGTAATAGACACCTACAACCGTATCACCCCTGCCAGCCTGTCCCTTGATCCTGACCCATACACTCTCAACTCGTTCCTCATCCGCTCCTGGGCAGAATTTAGTACATTGCAGTTGCTCTCTCACATAGAGAGCAGCTCCACCACCATGCCTGGCTGACCTGTGCTTCCTGCTGGCAGAATGTCTCACAGCCCCCACTGAGGAGGGCAGGGGGTTGGGAGATGGGAGCACGTTTCAGTTTCCAGATCCCAGGACAGAGCCCAAACCATCCTGCCCTTGAAATCTGGCATCCAATTCCTTGAGCTGCACAGCTGGTGGGCCTTCTGTGGACAATCATGTTAAAAAGCATCCTTCAAGTGTTTGTGTAATACGTCTAGGAATGTCAGTTTTTAAAGAAAAATAAAAGTTTAACAGGCTAATATTTAAATATCTGTAAAATAGTACTCTGTATCCGTGATAGCCCCTCTGGCAATGACAATTAAATAGATATTTGCACTATAAGGCATGATACCCCACCCACAAGCACACATCTAAGTGGTTCAGATGAAGGGTGGGCTGGCAAACGTCAGCCTTTGTGTCCCCAGGTGCACGGACACTGCTCATGTGCCTCTGCAGAGAGTGGCAGGAGCTGGATCCCCTTCTCGGGACAGACTCCTTCCAGGAGAGACACAGACACAGGGGGAACTCATCAGAGCTTTACGGAATTTCACTCAACATCAGTTTTGACATATTGGGTACTGTCCTGTGACTGCCCTTTCTGCACAAATGATCATAAAGAGACAACCATTTAGTAAGATATGGTCATAAAGGGGCTGTTATGGACAAGAAAGCTCACCATGAACTCTGCAGAGAGCAAAGAAGTTTATAACAAGCACCAGGAAGAACCAAGAAGCTCAAGGCCTCTTCTGAAGAGTGGGAGGCCCTGAGCAGCCGTGCTTGGCCATGTGTTGGTGTGGGAGAGGGTCAGGGCCTGTCAGGGAGAAGCAATGAGATGGCTGATGGCTTCAGTGAACCCTTCCAGGCATGTCTGAGCCCAGAAATGGAAAGCAGTTGATGCCTGCAGGTGGAGGAGGAATAGGAGGAAGAATTTCCTGGGAATATGGAAGGAAGAAAGGCCTCTCTTGGGCTAATCATGTATGGCAGTGACATTTGCATGCTGTGGGCATGGCTGTGCCTGGGAGAAGGGGAATGGCTGCTGCTGGGGTGTTTGTGCTCAGTCATGGCCCATGAGCTGACCCTGCTCTGCTCCTCTCTTACACTTCCCACACTTGGATGGACCTCAGGAATCATCCATGAACCTGGTGGATGCATGGACCTCCTGGAGTGATGGGTATGGATCCAAATAGAGGATTCAAGCAAGTTTGGGAATGGGATCTTGAGGTGATTGGTGACCATTGCCAGATGTATTAAAGAAGCTGGATGAGTTATGAGGAACTCACAGGCATTTGCAGCTCCACAGAAAACCAGAGCCTTGCAGTTAAAGCAACAGCACTCGACATAAAACCCACCCCCAAAATACAAAACACTCACAGTAAACACAGGAAAAGCCTTGAAAAACATTTGAGAAAGATCTACCAGGTCCCAGGGGTCAGGGCTCAGCCATTCTGGAGATGAACAAGCATCAAAGGTTGACATGGCATCAGAGCCACCTCCACATGGCCCTCACCACCTGTAACCAGTGTCTCCAAGTCTTTCCTTCACCAGCCTCCAGGGACAGGGTCCTGCACTGGTTGTTTCCTTCACAGCTGTGTCAGCGATGGCCCTTCATGGGGTCCTAAACACCCTCAGAAACCTGGGGTTTACTTCATCAGAGGTTTGTTCATTCTTTCAGTAGCTGCAGTTCAGGATCATGGCAGCACAGGGCTCATTAACATTGAAAATACTCTTACAAGCCAAGGCTCTGTGCATCATTTTCCTATAGGCTTCAAGTCTTGTATGGATGATGAGGGAGATTTCAGGAACAGCCAAGCAGAGAGCATTTCCACAAGAAACAGCAACAAAGCCAAATTTCTTCTATTTCCTTCCCTGCTCTCCCTTCCCTCCCTTTCCAGAACAGGTGGCACGACAGCTTCCTGTTCATATTGATGTGGAACGTCTCAGGATAAGACTGAATGTATTGGAAATGTGGGTGCCTAAATCACCATGTGAGTGAGGAGATAGGCCAGGACACCTCAAGAGGAATCACACAACTCTGGACCAATACGTGGAAGTTCTTGGGAATCTCAGATGCCACAGCACAGCGATACTTGTGTTCAGGGAGCTGGTCAAGTGACCCATCTCCTGTTCTGTAATGGTGTCTGAGTTTGCTCAGGTCACCCCTGACTTGAGCCCCATCCACTGCTGGGTGTTCTCCAGACTCCTGCCTTCAGGAACAAAGTCCCAGGAGACCTTGCTGGTGAAGATGGAGGCAAAGAAGCCATGAAGAACCTCAGTCCTGTCTGATTCTACTCTTAAGAAGTGCAGCAGCAGGCCCACAATCGCCCTCTCTATTTAACTGCAAATGAAGCTATATCAGGTCATCTTCCTGCCCTCAGCCTCCCTGCAGGTATCAAATCCAGGGCAGCTTTGGCATCATCCCCACATCCATGAACAAGCTTTCTAAATTCTTCCTTTGCAGCTTCCCCTGCTTCCACCTCCTGTGTGCTGCCTTTTTGCTCTGGAGCTCCAACAGTTCAAATGGGCAGCCTCATGAGATAAATGCTTCTTTTCATGGGAACTCAGATCATTCTTGTGCTTGGAGCAGGCTGTCCTGTAAGGCTGATCAGATTTCCTGAGCTCCTTCACACTTCAGACCTACTTCTATGTCCCCACCTCTATCGGCCGCTGTCCCCCGGTATGTGAAAGTCTGGAGCCCACCAGCCTGTGCTCTGCTGCTGGCCTTCCTCCCTCCCCTCTGGTGCCTGGGACCCCACTGTTTCCTGGTCGCAACAGCCAAGGTGGACACTGATGTTCACATCTCTCACCAGCTCTTCTTTGTTTCCCACTTCCAGATCCAGGTGCGAATCACCTTTGTTGCTCACCAAGCAGACATGTTAAGAAGTTGTCACAAGATCCTCTGGACTGTTGGCACCTGCCACTTTGCCAGGCCAGTGAATGTCAGGGCAATTACAGTTCCCCATAGGAAACTGCTCATTGACTGGTGACTTCTTCAGATTGCTGAAAGAAGATCTTTTCCATGATCCAGCAGTTTGCAAAACCCAACGCGCTGTCACCCTGTACTGGGTTTACATGGCAAAGTCTTGGAACTGGGGGTGAGTGTGGTTGTGCTACAGTTGTCACCTCTCTGAGAAGAAACAGGTGTTCGACTGACATCAGACAGCTGATTTCAGCTGGCTCCAAATGGACCCACTCCTTGCCAAATCTGAGCCACTCAGTGATGCTGGCAGCACCTCTGGGATATTGTATTTGAGAAAGGGTAAAAAACGCTGCACAACAGCAGGTGGGAGAGAGGAGGGAGGAGATGTGAGAGAAAAGCACTGCAGACACCAAGGTCATATCCCATAGGACCCAAGCAGGTCCCTCAGCAGGCCAAAGCTTGCTCTCCCGAAATCCTGCTCTTGGCCTTGTTATCATCTCCCAGGAACCTCAGCTCTACTTTCCCATCCCTGGCTGTTCCATCCTGACCAACTCTTCCTGGTTTGTAAGTGTGAAGTCCCACAGGGCACCTCACCCCACTGACTTCTCAGTCACCCGTGTCAGGAAGATGTTGTCAATGAGCTCCAGCCCCTCCTGGATGGCTGGTACCTTGCAGATATTGGGATATCTCAGGTCTGCCACGAGGACACCGCCCTGGAAACATGAGGTTTCTTTAATTTGTCTGAAGGAGGCCTCATCTAATTCCTCTGCCTGATCAGTGAGTCTGTAGCTGATGTCCAGTCACCACAACATTGCCCATGTTGTTCTGCCCTCTCTTGCTGACTCCTCAACCTTCAGCTGACATTGTCTGTCCCCAGGCAGAGCTCCACACATTCCGGCTGCTTTTCCACATGAAGAAAAACTACCCCTTTGAATCCAGACCTCTGGTATTATAAGTACCAGACCCCCAATAGCCCACACTTTCTCCAGGAGATGGTGTTTGTAGTGCCCTGCAGCTCCTTATCCTGTTGTCTTGGGAGAGACACCCTAATCAGGTTAAACCATCTGCATGAAAACATCAATAGCTGAGTAAATGGAGCTTCAGTCCAGGGAGAGCAGCAACTTTGAGAAAATCTGGTGTTCACTCAGGTTCGGGTTTGATAAGAAGAAGTGACCAGTTCTATCCAGGGGCAGGAGAACAAACCCATCCATCAGGACATGGCAGGACATGACACGCTGAGCACTGACCCTGAGGAGAAGGGCCTGGGCACTCCAAGGTCCCCACACCAGCCCGTGGTGCACGCTCACCATGAACAAGGCAGCTGCACACGGGGCTGCATGAGGAGGAGCGTGGGGACCCAGACACCTGGAGATCTCATCCCATTCGGTTCAGCACTGGTGTGACCCCACACACACGGGGGTGTGCCAGTGTGCGGCTTCCCAGTTTGGAGAAGCAGGGAGGAACTGGAAAGTTGAGGGCTCTGCCAAGGCAGGTTCAGGACCTTGTGCACATGGTGTGGGATGCTGAGGGACCTGGGCTGCTTTGGCCCAGCAGCACTGGGGAGGCTGCAGCAGTGCAGGAGTAGCCTGAGAGTGCTTGAAGGGTGGTTTCAGAGATGGTGGAGGTTTTCTGCATAGTGGGAAGGAGCATGAGAAAGAAATAATGGTCCAAAGTGCAGCTGGGGAGGTCCAGGCTGGACATGAGCAGCAAGGAATGTGACTGGAAGGGCAGTGCTGTGGTGGAGCAGGTCAGCAGAGGGAGTCTGCATCAGCCCAAGGCTTTGTGCTTCAAGGAACAGCTGGGGAGGATGCAGAGATCTCAGCAAGGAAGGAAGATGCTCAGACAAGAGCAAGGTGGGGCAGCAGGGGGGATGTCTGCAGCCTGCAGGCAAAGAGGTGCAGGGGATGCCACAGCACAGGACAGGCTGTGGTGGAGATGATCAAGGGACGTAAAAAGGCTGAAAGCCCCACCAGACATGAGCTCCTTCTCCCCTTGCCTATGGCTGTTGTCTGCACCTCTGATGCCTGTGAGGAGACACCTTGTCCTTCCAGCACAGGGGCCTCATGGCCTTCTTGTCCCCAGCCAGGACCCTGGGAGCTGTGGGACCATAGTCCTGCCCTTGGCCTTGCACAGCCCCACATCACCCTGTCCCAGGAAGCTGCCTGGGCAACGTGGGAGGGAGAGGATCTGACTTCCCATTGCTGGAGTCAGGGCTTGGCCCTTTGATTAATGAAACACATCCAGGTTTACTCAGCATCAGAGCCATCTTCACTTTGCTCTTCCTGATCTGTTATCACTGCCTTCAGTTTTCTTCTGTAACTGACCCTGGGGATGCTTTCTCAGTTGTGTCCCTCAGTGGGACCGATTAACATTACAAGAAACTTTGAAGCTTAGATCTGAGTTTGACTTCTTGAGAGGTTTCATCATCTTCCTCCAGGGCCTGAGGTCCATGGACTCAGCATCAAACCCACTAGAGGGATCATTAAAGTGCCTTGGGCTGCTCCTGTGCTGCTGAGCTGGGCTGGGCTCCTGGGACAGAGGGAGCTCATGGCAAGCAGCAGCGCTGCAGAGAGACAGCTCTGCCCAGGACCAGCTCCTCTGCACAGCGCAGCAGGGCTGAGGGCTCGGCCTGGGGATCTCAGGGAGACGAGCAAGGCAGAGAGAGATTAAAGGTGGTCAGGATTGGGAGGACGACTGAGAGCTCACTGGAGGAGAAACCTTTGCAGCCCTTGCCATAGTAAGTCTCTGGGTGCAGGGCAATGCAGCTGTAGCTCCTGGTGGCATCTCCTAAAACTGGCACAGGCACAGCTGGTGGGATCTGTAAGGAGGGGGCTCTTGTGAGGCAATGTTGAACAGCTGTGAAGCTGGGTGAGCACCCAGGGGTGCCCAGGGCTGTCCTGCAGAGCAGGGTCCCTGCACCCCAGGGCTGTGCCAGGGCAGGGACTCTGCCGCCTGCCAGGGTCAGCGCTCAGCCTGCCCGTGCAGATCCCATGGCAGAAACTGTGGGTGGAAGGAGCGACCCCTGGCAGGGCAGGCATGGAGCTTGTGGGGTTGGAGGGTGCTGTGTGGGTCAGGGCTGCTCAGAGCTCCAGATCAACCCCACAGACATGGCAGAGGGTCCTTCAGAACAGCAACATCAAGACAGGAACAGATGCAAAGGAAGGATTCTGTGCTTTCAGTTTTCCACTCTTGGTTGTCTGGGTGTGCACTGGGTGATGGGGATTTATTTCTCTCTTTAGAGAAGACACTGAGACCCCAGTTCTCATTAGGACTTGTCTGAGCTGCTCCTGAGCCCCTGTACACACAGAGCTGCCCCTGGGCAGTGCCAGGAGGTGTGAGCAGGACAGAGCTGAGCACACAGCGGGTGGGACGGGGTCTGTGATACTGACAGAGAGCAGACCCAGGGACAGAGACACAGCTGCAGGCAGCACAGACATGGGCAGGAGGAGTTAACTGCTACCAGAAATGCTGTGGACAGGATTAAGGGACATGCTCTCGAGTGCAGACGCATTTCCCAGTGCAACCTTTGATCTCATCTCCTCCCCAGCAGAGCCTCTGCCCCAAAGCCATAGGGTCCACATCACAAGTCTCCACCTCAGCAACTGGACCTCCAGGTGAAGGGTTCCTGGAACATGGTACACAGAAAAGGTGCTAAAAGTACTTGCTCTACAGTGTCATTATGTGTGTGGCAGCAGCACAGCCGGGTAAGGAGAAGGTTCCACAGCATGCCCGTCTGCCTTTCCGTCCTTGCTTTATTTTCTGGTAGCACTGCAGTGTCCTGCCCTGTTTCTCCACCTGTCCCTGGAGCTCTTGCTCTCTGGGGTTGGGGTGGGAGTGTGGGTCAGTTTTTGTTCTGACACCAACTCAGGCGGTTTTTCCCCAGAGCTGTGTTCATGGAAACTAGATGCCCAAGCTGCATTTTAAACTGTGATGAACCGTTTTTCTCACTTGGTAGAGAGAGATAATAAGCAGAAACATCCCTCCATCAGTGAGGGCGTTTTCCATGAGTAACAGCCCGTTTATTTTCTTTAGAGAAGTCTCCTCTAGCTTGTCACTGTCCTTTCCTCCTTGCACAGGTCCTTATGCCCACAGGCAGCAAATGTCCAACAGCAGCTCCATCACCCAGTTCCTCCTCCTGCCGTTCACAGACACACGGGAGCTGCAGCTCTTGCACTTCTGGCTCTTCCTGGGCATCTACCTGGCTGCCCTCCTGGGCAACGGCCTCATCATCACCACCATAGCCTGTGACCAGCACCTCCAGACCCCCATGTACTTCTTCCTGCTCAACCTCGCCCTCCTCGACCTGGGCTTCATCTCCACCACTGTCCCCAAATCCATGGCCAATTCCCTCTGGGACACCAGGACCATCTCCTTTTTAGGATGTGCTGCACAGCTCTTTTCATTTGTGTTCCTGATAATAGCAGAGTACTCTATGCTCACCATCATTTCCTACGACTGCTACGTTGCCATCTGCAAACCCCTGCACTACGGGACCCTCCTGGGCAGCAGAGCTTGTGTCCACATGGCAGCAGCTGCCTGGGCCACTGGGTTTCTCTATTCTCTGCTGCACACGGCCAATACATTTTCACTGCCCCTGTGCAAGGGCAATGCCCTGGACCAGTTCTTCTGTGAAATCCCCCAGATCCTCAATCTCTCCTGCTCACACTCCTACGTTAAGGGTTTGGCTCTTCTTCTCATTAGTGCCTGTTTATTCTTTGTGTGTTTCATTTTCATTGTGGTGTCCTATGTGCAGATCTTCAGGGCCGTGCTGAGGATCCCCTCTGAGCAGGGACGGCACAAAGCCTTTTCCACCTGCCTCCATCACCTGGCCGTGGTCTCCCTGTTCCTCAGCACCTCTTTTTGTGTCTACCTGAAACCCCGATCCTTCTCTTCCCCATCCCTGGATCTGGTCCTGGCAGTTCTGTACTCAGTGGTGCCTCCAGCAGTGAACCCCCTCATCTACAGCATGAGGAACAAGGAACTCCAGGGTTCCATGTGGAAACAGATAAGTGGATGTTTTCAATAACAAACAGCAACAAACTCTCATTTTCTGCATAGCAGGTATAGTGTAACTCAGTGCAGGCTCAGCCATTCTTGTTCACTCATTGTTGTTTTTGTGTTTTGTGATAATGTTGTCATCCCTTTCCTAATTCACTCTCTGCCTTTTTTTCTGACCAATTCTTTATGAAAATGTGGAGACATTTTGCCTATGTTTAAAAAAAAAATAAAAAAAAAATAATAAAGGGCACTGCAGTGTTCTGTCTTGGTTTGTTTTTCTCCTGAGATCTTCTTTTAATTCCTTTTTGGAGACACAGGGAGTTTCTGTTTGCATTGGTGGAGGGGAACAGAATCCATCATGGCAGCCCTGCCAGGGATCAGCAGCCCTTGGTCTTCCAGAGCTGTTCTGGTTCCACTCCCACACTCTCCTTCTCATCCCTGGTGTTGGTGCAAGGCCTGAATGCTCTGGTAGCTTGGTCACCATCCAGAAAATAAAGCAGGGACATGCAATGGGCACTGCTGTGACAGAGCTGGCCTCAGAACAGCCTTTCCAGATGGAAAGGTGATCTCCTCAGGGCAGGGTCTGAAGGTTTAGTTCTTCTTACAATGTTTTTCTCAAAAACATTTTCAAGAAAGTGGCCACACATGCAACACCAGGGTACAGCTGAACAGTGTGTGTGTGCAGGGCTGGCACACAGCAGTGTCCTCTCACAGCCAGGCCTCCTCCCAGAGACCTGCAGGACCAGCAGAGCAGGGGCTGGGTTGTGCCCTGTGCACTGGACACCCCTTCAGAAGGTGCCTCAGGTCAATCACCATGGACTGGCCACTCACAACCACCATTTCCAGCCCTGCGCTCTCACCGAAAGAGGCTGTTCTTCCCTCCATGGGTAGACACTCAATGAGTGCTTCAGCAGTCCATGTTTGCTTTGGACAGATGAGATGTGAGTATCCACATCATGTATGTGAGGTGACATGAACGTGAGTGAGCACAAACACCATCAACTACTCCTTTTCATTCTGTGAAGGTCTGTGGAACACACGAGGTCTTGAGCTCACTTCATATTGGGAGGAGCAACCTATGGGAAATCACCTGAATGCAGCACTGGGTTGTGCTTCCTTTGACTGAGGTCCCCATGTCCATTCCCCATGACGTGGGACATCTCAGATGAGTCCAGAGCAGGTGACACAGCACAGGGGTGAGGTGTCTCCCATCCTTTGGGAGTAGCAACAGGAAGCCAGAAGGACACTGTGACTCCTGCCTCTGTGTGTAAAAGGGACAGACTCTGTCTGTGAGCATCCCTGGGTGCATAAGGAGTCCTGAGATCAACTCAGATATGGATGCCAGACAGAACCCTGATATTTCTCTGTGTGACTCCAGGAACAGATCCCACTGGATCAGTGAAATTCATCTCAGCTGCACTGGACAGGATCATTGCAGGATCGTTCTCCAGTCTGCTACATCACCGTTGCCTGTGATTCCACATTGTGCTTTCATAAGTGCCATAGAAACCAGAATGGTTCTGGGGTCCTTAAAAAATGCAGATCTCAAACCCATCTTCAAGAGGAGCAGGAATAGGAACGGGGAGAATAACAGGCTGGCCACCCTACCTCCCTCCCTGGGAAGGGGATGGGACGCGTCCTCCTGCAGCCGTTTCCAGGAATGTGAAGGACAAGGAAGGGACTGCTGAACCCAAATGGACAGGGGAAAGAAAGGCATGTTGTGTACAGGGCGTTTGCAAGGCTCAGCCATGGTCTCCTTCTGGCCAGAGTGATGCTGATGGGGCTCAGGAAGTGGATGCTGGGTGGGAAGTTGGCTGAACCATCAAGCCCAAATATCAGCAGTGGTACAAGGTCCTCTGTGCAGCCAGTTACTGGTGTCATCTCTCAGTGACCAGCACTTGAACAACACTGTTGAACATCTTTATTCTCCCTTTCTAAGATATAACAGAGAGCCCTCTAAGTGCCTTGAGGATGATGCAAACCTGGGTGGAGGCCTTGAGCAGGAGAGTGAAACAAGGTTCACCCTGCCTTGAGCAGGAGAGTGAGACAAGGCGAGTGAGACAAGGGCTCTCTGTAAACCTGAGTTATTCTGTGATTTGACAGAATTTTTGCCTTAGAGAGGTTTCTGGAGAGAGAATAGGTGGAAGTATAGTAAAAAAAAAAAAGAATAAGGAAGGGCAGAAGAGGAGATACAGAAGGTGTTACCGAAAGCACAGGAGTTCCAGTGAGGAGTGCTTTTCACTCACAGTGTTAGTAGGAAATATATTTGACAAATTTGAACAAGGTGAGGAAGCAAGATGGGGAGATGGGTGTCTGCAGCTTGTGGGAAAGAGGGGCAGGTGTAGGACTGTGTAGAATATGCTTCAGCCTTGGTCAGGTCCCGGGCCATAAGGAGGGGGATGGATGGGTGTAGTATTATGAGGTCAGTTGAGTCTCAGACACTCATAATCCAGTCAGAATCCTGTGGCTGTGAAGGGGCAGTGAGGTCAGTTCTGTCTCTGGAGGTGACAGCCAGGTGGCAGGGACACGGCTGGGAAAGAACCTCTGCCTAAGTGCCCACAGGCCCTACCCAGGAAGAGGCCTTGGAGATGGGTTGTCATGTCCATCCCGCCTGAGAACATGACGGGACAGCAGCAGGGACATGTGCAACTTGGAAGGTGAAGACTGGATATGAGGAGGAAGAAATGTCAGTGGAAGGGCAGTGCTGTGGTGCAAGAGGTCACCCAGAGAGAGCTGGATCAGCCCATGGTTTGTGTTCCAAAGAGCAGCCAGTGAGGGTGCAGACACAGCAGTGAAGGTGCAGAAATGCTGGGGTGAGAGCAGGTGGGGAAGCGAGATGGGTGTCTGCAGCCTGCAGGGAAAGAGGGGCAGGGGTAGGACCGTGTAGAACAGCCTGTGGTGGAGATGGCAAAGGGCGCTGGCAAGGCTGGAAGGGACCCACAGAACCCAGGTCTCTGTCCCCTTGACCATGGCAGTTATGTCTTCCACTGAGGCCCAGGAGAAGCCATGTTGTCTTCATGGCACTGGGGCCTCGGTGCCTGCTTGCAGCCCCATGGGGAAGCTGGAAGTTGTTGTCCCAGTGTTGTCCTTCCCTTGGCCTTGCACACCCACATCCCATGGTCCCAGGAAGAGCCCTGAGCCGTGTGTGAGGGACAGGATCCCCCTTCCCATTGCCTGGAGGTCATGACTTCTCCTTTCTGCTTCAGAAAGCAAACCAAGGGGTTTCTCAGCATCAGAGCTAAAGACAAGACTCAAAGGAGACCTCATGGTGGCTACAGCTTCCTCACAAGGGGAGAAGAAAGGGAAGGTACTGATCTCTTCTCTCTGGTGACCAATGACAGAACCCAAGAGAACGGCAGAAGATGTGCCATGGGAGGGTCAGTTGGACATGAGGAAAAGGTTCTTCACCCAGAGGTGCTGGACACTGAACAGGCTCCCAGGGAAGTGTCACGGCCCCAACCTGACAGTGTTCAAGAAGAGACTGGACAATGTCCTCAGACACCAGGTGTGAACTGTGGGGTGTCCTGTGCAGGGACAGGAGTTGGATTCCATGATCCTTGTGGGTCCCTTCCAACTCAGGACATTCTACAGTTCTGTGAAATACTAGGTCACAAGTCCATGTTTTCATTGTACAGATGAGTTGTAACCATACACATCATGTGCATGTCCAATGTGTGCACATGGTGAGATGAACCCAAGGGAGCACAAATGAACCTTGGGGTGCCATAAAGGTCAGTGGGACAGAGATGGTGTTCAGGAGTCTCTTCCAACCTGTGGTATTGTAGGATTCCATGAATCTTTTCCTTGGAGAGCTCTATCAAGAGAGATATATAATGCCCCAGAGTAAATACAGCAGGTCCTCTGAGGAATGTTTCTCCACTCAAACCCTTGATATGAAATCTACTGGATACATTTGATGAAAGCAGCTCAGTTTGATCTGCTCACACACTGGAGCACAAGGAGGGTGATGGCTGGGTACGATGCCATGTGGTCACTTGTGTCTCAGGAACTCATAGTCCAGCAGGAAGCCAATGGCTGTGGAGGGGACTGTGAGGTCACTTCTGCCTCTGCAGGGGACAGGCCAACAGCAGGAACATGGTTGGGAAAGGACTGTGAGGTCACACACACCAGACGAGCAATCGGGCCCAATCAGCGTGGTTTTGCGAAAGGCAGGTCCTGCTTGACCAGCCTGATCTCCTTCTATGACAAGGTGACCGGCTGAGCCGATGAGGGAAAGTCTGTCGTGGGGAGTGAATCCGCCACACAGGCTGTGGGTGTTGTGTCCTTAGACTGCAGTAAAGCCTTTGACACCGTATCCCACAGCATCTCCTGGAGAAGCTGCAGTTCATGGCCTGGATGGTGTAGCTGTGATGGGTAAAGAACTGGCTGGAGGGCTGGGCCCAAAGAGTTGTGGTGAATGGAGCCAAACCGAGTTGGTGGCTGGTCAGCAGTCGTATCCCCAGGACTCAGTATCGGGGACAGTTCTGTTTAATCTCTTTATCAATGATCTGGATGAGGTGATCAAGGGCAATCTCAGTAAGTTTGTAGATGACACCAAATTGGGTTGGAATGTTAATCTGCTGGAGGCTGGGAAGGCCATACAGAGGGATCCTGGCTGACTGAGGCCAGTTGTCTGAGTTTCTATGAGGCCAAGTGCTGGGTCAGGCAGATGGGTCATAACAACCTCCTGGAACAGTACAGGCTTGGAGAAGAGCGGCTGGAAAGCTGCTGTCAGAAAAAGACGTGGGGGTGTTGATTGACAGAGCCTCTTCTGAAGAGCAGGAGGCCTGAGCAGCGGTGATTGGACATGTGTAGGTGTGGGAGAGGGTCAGGGCTGACCCTGCTCTGCTCTGCTCTTCTCTCACACTGCCCACGCTTGGATGGACCTCAGATATCATCCATGAACCTGGTGGATGCATGAACCTCCTGGAGTGATGGGTATGGATCCAAATAGAGGATTCAAGCAAGTGTGGGACTGGGACATTAAGGAGATTGGTGACCATTGCCAGGTGTATGAAAGAAGCTGGATGAGTTGTGAGGAACTCAAAGGCATTTGCAGCTCCACAGAAAACCAGAGCCTTGCTGTTAAAGCAGCAGCACTTGACATAAAACCAACCCCCAAAGCATGAAACACTCACACTGACCACAGGAAAAGCCTTGTAAAACATTTGAGAAAAATCTACCAGGTCCCAGGGGTCAGGGCTCACCCATTGTGATGATGAACAAGCATCAAGGGCTCACATGGCATCAGAGCCACCTCCACATGGCCCTCACCACCTGTAACCAGTGTCTCCAAGTCTTTCCTTCACCAGCCTCCAGGGACAGGGACCTGCACTGGTTGTTTCCTTCACAGCTGTGTCAGTGATGGCCCTTCATGGGGTCCTAAACACCCTCAGAAACCTGGGGTTTGCTTCTGCCTTTCACTGCATCAGAGGTTTGTTCATTCTTTCAGTATCTGCAGTTCAGGATCATGGCAGCAGAGGGCTCATTAACATTGAAAATACTCTTACAAGGCAAGGCTCTGTGCATCATTTTCCTATAGGCTTCAAGTCTTGTGTGGATGATGAGGGAGATTTCAGGAACAGCCAAGCAGAGAGCATTTCCACAAGAAACAGCAATAAAGCCAAATTTCTTCTATTTCCTTCCCTGCTCTCCCTTCCCTCCCTTTCCAGAACAGGTGGCATCGACAGCTTCCTGTTCATATTGATGTGGAACGTCTCAGGATAAGACTGAATGTATTGGAAATGTGGGTGCCTAAATCACCATGTGAGTGAGGAATCACACAACTCTGGACCAATACATGGAAGTTCTTGGGAACCTCAGGTGCCACAGCACAGTGATACTTGTGTTCAGGGAGCTGGTCAAGTGACCCATCTCCTGTTCTGTAATGGTGTCTGAGTTTGCTCAGGTCACCCCTGACTTGAGCCCCATCCACTGCTGGGTGTTCTCCAGACTCCTGCCTTCAGGAACAAAGTCCCAGGAGACCTTGCTGGTGAAGATGGAGGCAAAGAAGCCATGAAGAACCTCAGTTCTGTCTGATTCTATTATTAAGAAGTGCAGCAGCAGGCCCACAATCGCCCTCTCTATTTAACTGCAAATGAAGCTATATCAGGTCATCTTCCTGCCCTCAGCCTCCCCGCAGGTATCAAATCCAGGGCAGCTTTGGCATCATCCGCCCATCCATGGACAAGGTTTCTAAATTCCTCCTTTGCAGCTTCACCTTGCTTCCACCTCCTGTGTGCTGCCTTTTTGTTCTGGAGCTCCAACAGTTCAAATGGGCAGCCTCACGAGATAAATGCTTCTTTTCATGGGAACTCAGATCATTCTTGTGCTTGGAGCAGGTTGTCCTGTAAGGCTGATCAGATTTCCTGAGCTCCTTCACACTTCAGACCTACTTCTATGTCCCCACCTCTATCGGCCGCTGTCCCCCGGTATGTGAAAGTCTGGAGCCCACCAGCCTGAGCTCTGCTGCTGGCCTTCCTCCCTCCCCTCTGGTGCCTGGGACCCCACTGTGTCCTGGTCGCAACAGCCAAGGTGGACACTGATGTTCACATCTCTCACCAGCTCTTCTTTGTTTCCCACTTCCAGATCCAGGTGCGAATCACCTTTGTTGCTCACCAAGCAGACATGTTAAGAAGTTGTCACAAGATCCTCTGGACTGTTGGCACCTGCCACTTTGCCAGGCCAGTGAATGTCAGGGCAATTACAGTTCCCCATAGGAAACTGCTCATTGAATGGTGACTTCTTCAGGTTGCTGACAGAAGATCTTTTCCATGATCCAGCAGTTTGCAAAACCCAACGCGCTGTCACCCTGTACTGGGTTTACATGGCAAAGTCTTGGAACTGGGGGTGAGTGTGGTTGTGCTACAGTTGTCACCTCTCTGAGAAGAAACAGGTGTTCGACTGACATCAGACAGCTGATTTCAGCTGGCTCCAAATGGACCCACTCCTTGCCAAATCTGAGCCACTCAGTGATGCTGGCAGCACCTCTGGGATATTGTATTTGAGAAAGGGTAAAAAACGCTGCACAACAGCAGGTGGGAGAGAGGAGGGAGGAGATGTGAGAGAAAAGCACTGCAGACACCAAGGTCATATCCCATAGGACCCAAGCAGGTCCCTCAGCAGGCCAAAGCTTGCTCTCCTGAAATCCTGCTCTTGGCCTTGTTATCATCTCCCAGGAACCTCAGCTCTACTTTCCCATCCCTGGCTGTTCCATCCTGACCAACTCTTCCTGGTTTGTAAGTGTGAAGTCCCACAGGGCACCTCACCTCACTGACTTCTCAGTCACCCGTGTCAGGAAGATGTTGTCAATGAGCTCCAACTCCTCTTGGATGGCTGCTACCTTGCAGATATTGGGATATCTCAGGTCTGCCACAAGGACACGGCCCTGGAAACATGAGGTTTCTCTCATTTGTCTGAAAGAGGCCTCATCTAATTCCTCTGCCTGATCAGTGAGTCTGTAGCTGATGTCCAGTCACCACAACATTGCTCATGTTGTTCTGCCCTCTCTTGCTGACTCCTCAACCTTCAGCTGACATTGTCTGTCCCCAGGCAGAGCTCCACACATTCCGGCTGCTTTTCCACATGAAGAAAAACTACCCCTTTGAATCCAGACCTCTGGTATTATAAGTACCAGACCCCCAATAGCCCACACTTTCTCCAGGAGATGGTGTTTGTAGTGCCCTGCAGCTCCTTATCCTGTTGTCTTGGGAGAGACACCCTAATCAGGTTAAACCATCTGCATGAAAACATCAATAGCTGAGCAAATGGAGCTTCAGTCCAGGGAGAGCAGCAACTTTGAGAAAATCTGGTGTTCACTCAGGTTCGGGTTTGATAAGAGAAAGTGACCAGTTCTATCCAGGGGCAGGAGAACAAACCCATCCATCAGGACAGAGCAGGACCTGACACGCTGAGCAGTGACCCTGAGGAGAAGGGCCTGGGCACTCCAAGGTCCCCACACCAGCCCGTGGTGCACGCTCACCATGAACAAGGCAGCTGCACACGGGGCTGCATGAGGAGGAGCGTGGGGACCCAGACTCCTGGAGTTCTCATCCCATTCGGTTCAGCACTGGTGTGACCCCACACACACGGGGGTGTGCCAGTGTGCGGTTTCCAAATTTGGAGAAGCAGGGAGGAACTGGAGAGTACAGAGCTCTGCCAAGGCAGGTTCAGGACCTTGTGCACATGGTGTGGGATGCTGAGGGACATGGGCTGCTTTGGCCCAGCAGCACTGGGGAGGCTGCAGCAGTGCAGGAGTAGCCTGAGAGTGCTTGAAGGGTGGTTTCAGAGATGGTGGAGGTTTTCTCCATAGTGGAAAAGAGCTTGAGAAAGAAATAATGGCCCAAAGTGCAGCTGGGGAGGTCCAGGCTGGACATGAGCAGAAAGGAATGTGACTGGAAGGGCAGTGCTGTGGTGGAGCAGGTCAGCAGAGGGAGTCTGCATCAGCCCAAGGCTTTGTGCTCCAAGGAACAGCTGGGGAGGATGCAGAGATCTCAGCAAAGGAAGGAAGATGCTCAGACAAGAGCAAGGTGGGGCAGCAGGGGGGATGTCTGCAGCCTGCAGGGAAAGAGGTGCAGGGGATGCCACAGCACAGGACAGGCTGTGGTGGAGATGATCAAGGGATGTAAAGAGGCTGAAAGCCCCTACCAGACATGAGCTCCTTCTCCCCTTGGCTATGGCTGTTGTCTGCACCTCTAATCCCTGTGAGGAGACACCTAGTCCTTCCAGCACAGGGGCCTCATGGCCTCCTTGTCCCCAGCCAGGAACTTGGGAGGTGTGGGACCATAGTCCTGCCCTTGGCCTTGCACAGCCCCACATCACACTCTCCAGGAAGGGCCATGGGCAACGTGGGAGGAAAAGGATCTGACTTCCCAGGGCTGGGGGTCAGACCTTGGCCCTTTGGTTAATGAAACACATCCAGTTTTACTCAGCATCAGAGCCATCTTGACTTTGCTTTTCCTGACCTCCAGTTTTCTTCTGTAACCAAACCTGGTATTGTTTCTCAATAGGTTCCCTCTCTGGGACCCATTAACAGTACAAGAAACTTTGAAGTTTGAATCTGACTTTGACTTCTTGAGAGGTTTCCTCACCTTCCCCTCAGGGTCTGATGTCCATTGACTCAGCAACAAACCCACCAGAGGGGTCATTAAATGGCCTTGGGCTGCTCCTGTGCTGCTGAGCTGGGCTGGGCTCCTGGGACAGAGGGAGCTCCTGGCAAGCGGCAGCGCTACAGAGAGACAGCTCTGCCCAGGAGCAGCTCCTCTGCACAGCGCAGCAGGGCTGAGGGCTCTGCCTGGGGATCTCAGGGAGACGAGCAAGGCAGAGAGAGATTAAAGGTGGTCAGGACTGGGAGGATGACTGAGAGCTCACTGGAGGAGGAACCTTTGCAGTCCTTGCCATGGTAAGTCTCTGGGTGCAGGGCAATGCAGCTGTAGCTCCTGGAGGCATCTCCTAAAACTGGCACAGCACAGCTGGTGGGATATGTAAGGACAGGGATCTTTTTCAGCAACTTCGAAAATCTGAGAAGCAAGTTGTGCACCCAGGGGTGCCCAGGGCTGTCCTGCAGAGCAGGGTCCCTGCACCCCAGGGCTGTGCCGGGACAGGGACTCTGCCGCCTGCCAGGGTCAGCACTTAGCCTGCCCAGGGAGATCCCATGGCAGCAGCTGTGGGTGGAAGGAGCGACCCCCGGCAGGGCAGGCAGGGAGCTTGTGGGGTTGAAGGGTGCTGTGTGGGTCAGGGCTGCTCAGAGCTCCAGATCAACCCTACAGACATGGCAGAGGGTCCTTGGGAACAACGACATCAAGACAGCAACAGCTGCAAGGGAAGGAGTCTCTGCTTTCAGTTTTCCACTCTTGGTTATCTGGGTGTGCAGTGGGAGATGGGGATTTATTTCTCTCCTTGGAGAAGACACTGAGACCCCAGTTCTCATTAGGACTTGTCTGAGCTGCTCCTGAGCCCCTGCACACACAGAGCTGCCCCTGGGCAGTGCCAGGAGGTGTGAGCAGGACAGAGCTGAGCACACAGCGGGTGGGACGGGGTCTGTGACACTGACAGGGAGCAGACCCAGGGACAGAGACACAGCTGCAGGCAGCACAGACATGGGCAGGAAGAGTTAACTGCTACCAGAAATGCTGGGGACAGGATTTAGGAACCTCTCTCACACCCCCTGCAGTGCAGACACATTTCCCAGTGCAACCCCTGGTCTCCTGTCCTCCCCAGCAGAGCCTCTGCCCCAAAGCCATGGGGTCCAGGTCACGAATCTCCACCTCAGCAGCTGGACCTCCAGGGGAAGGGTTCCTGGAACGTGGTACACAAAAAAGGTGCTAAAGGCACTTGCTCTACAGTGTCATTTCATGAGTGGCAGCACCACAGCCGGGTAAGGAGAAGGTTCCACAGCATGCCCGTCTGCCTTTCTGTCCTTGCTTTATTTTCTGGTAGCACTGCAATGTTCTTCCCTGTTTCTCCACCTATTCCTGGAGCTCTTGCTCTCTGGGGTTGGGGTGGGAGTGTGAGTCAGTTTTTGTTCTGCCACCAATTCAGTGAATTTTACCTTAGATCTGTGTCATTGGAAACTGCATGCTCAACTGCATTTTAAACTTTGATGAACTGTTTTTCTCAGCTGGTAGAAAGAGAGAATGAGCTGAAACATACCTCCATCAGGGAGAGGGTTTACCGTGAGAAATAGCATGTTGATTTTCCACGGAGAAGTCTCCTCTAACTCGTCACTGTCTTTTCCTCCTTGCACAGGTCCTCATGCCCACAGGCAGCAAATGTCCAATAGCAGCTCCATCACCCAGTTCCTCCTCCTGGCGTTCACAGACACACGGGAGCTGCAGCTCTTGCACTTCTGGCTCTTCCTGGGCATCTACCTGGCTGCCCTCCTGGGCAACGGCCTCATCATCATCACCATAGCCTGGGACCAGCACCTCCACACCCCCATGTTCTTCTTCCTCCTCAACCTCTCCCTCCTCGACCTGGTCTGCATCTCCACCACTCTCCCCAAGTCCATGGCCAATTCCCTCTGGGACACCAGGGCCATTTCTTACATGGGATGTGCTGCCCAAATGTTTTGCTTTGTCTTTTTCATTTCAGCAGAGTTGTATCTTCTCACTGTCATTTCCTACGACCGCTACGTTGCCATCTGCAAACCCCTGCACTACAGGACCCTCCTGGGCAGCAGAGCTTGTGTCCACATGGCAGCAGCTGCCTGGGCCACTGGGTTTCTCAGTGCTCTGCTGCACACGGCCAATACATTTTCACTGCCACTGTGCAAGGGCAATGGCCTGGGCCACTTCTTCTGTGAAATCCCCCAGATCCTCAAGCTCTCCTGCTCACACTCCTACCTCAGGGAAATTGGGCTTCTTGAGTTTAGTGGATCTTTAACTTTTATGTGTTTCATTTTCATTGTGGTGTCCTATGTGCAGATCTTCAGGGCCGTGCTGAGGATCCCCTCTGAGCAGGGACGGCACAAAGCCTTTTCCACCTGCCTCCCTCACCTGTCTGTGGTCTCTCTGTTCATCAGCACTGCTTCATTTGCCTACCTGAAGACCCCCTCCATCTCCTCCCCATCCCTGGATCTGGTGGTGTCTGTTCTGCACTCAGTGGTGCCTCCAGCAGTGAACCCCCTCATCTACAGCATGAGGAACCAGGAGCTCAAGGTTGCCCTTAATAAACTAACGGATTCATGTAAAAACTAATAAAGTGTCTGTCATCTGCTCTTTAACAGATAACAGTTTTAATGTAGCTCATTAGAGGCCTACACTTTTGTGTGTTTGTGTGTTGGTGATGTTTATTTTTTTAATAAATCATGTTATTTTTGTCATCCCCTTTCTAATTCATTGTCTGTTTTTTTTCAGACACACTGGCTGTATAAATATGGACTCATGTTCTCTGCGTATTTAAAGAAAATAAAGGGCTCTGCTGCCATTTTTTATCACTGATATTCTTCCTGCAAGGCCTGTTTGGAGCTGCGTGGACAGTTCCTGTGCATGGGAAAAGGGGAAAAGAGTTCAGCCTGGCAACCCTGCCAGGGAGCACCAGAGCTTGGCCTTTCAGAGCTGTTCTGGTTCCACTCCCACACTCTCCTTCTCATCCCTTGTGTTGGTGCAAGGTCTGAGTGCTCTGGCAGCTTGGTCCCCGTCCTGCTGTGTGTCAGTGCTGTGAACGCAGGCAGGGACAGGCAATGGTCACTGCTGTGACAGAGCTGGACTCAGAACAGCCTTTCCAGATAGAAAGGTATCTCCTAAGGGCAGGGCCTCAAGTTTTATGTCTTCTTCAAAGCTACTCCCAGGTACATGGCCAAGAAAGTGGCCCACAGATGAAACATCATTGTACAGCTGAACAGTGTGTGTGTGCAGGGCTGGCACACAGCAGTGACCTCTCACAGCCAGGCCTCCTGCCAGAGACCTGCAGGACCAGCAGAGCAGGGGCTGGGCTGTGCTTGTGGTTGTCTGACACCCCATGCAATCTACCCCAATCATCATGGACTAATCCCTCACAACCTTCATTTCCAGCCCAGACCTCTCGCCGCAATTCAGAGAGGTTCTTTGTCCCTCCTTGGAAAGACCCTGAATGAGTAGGTCAGAAGTCCACGTGTGCATTGTACAGATGAGATGTGAGTGTGAACACCATGTACGAAAGGTGGGATGAACCCAAATGAGCACCAATGCTGTCAGATATTCTGGGGTGCCATTTTACACCTGGGACACGTCAACCCTGGTTGTACAAAGAGACTGGGGGATGAGATGCTGGAGAGCAGTTCTGCAGAGAGGGATCTGGGGATGTGGTCAACAGCAAGTGGAACAAGAGCTACCAGTGTCCCTGGAGCCAAGAGGGACCCGTGTCCTGGTGCATCCAGCACAGCACGGCCAGCTGGGCAGGGAGGGGATTGTCCTGCTCTGCTCGGCCTCACCTGGAGCATTCACTGTGTGCAGGGCTGGGGACACAGGATACAAATGAGATAAAGCTACTGGAGAGTGTCCAGAAGAGGCTACGAATTTGGTGAAGGGTTTGGAGGGGAAACCGTATGAGGAGTGGCTGAAATCCCTGGGTTCGCTCTGCTGGAGTAGAGGAGACTGAGGGCAGAGCTCATGGGGCTGCAGGTTCCTCAGCAAGGGAGCAGGAGGGTCAGGGCTGAGCTCTTCTCTCTATGGCAGTGATAGAAACTGAGGGAATGGCAGATGTGCCACGTCTTGCTGCACCAGTCTCTAGGCACCTGAAGGACAAGGAAGGGATTGCTGAACCGAAGTGAGTGGAAAATCCAATGAGTCCCAAGAAATGCTCTGAACCCATTCGAGAGCTTTAGACCCCCAGGAAAGAGCTCAGTGACAGTGCAGCCCATCCAGCTGCATCCGTGTCCCTCACTGAGGAGCACAACCAGTGTGGACTCACCCCATGGTTCTGCAGCCAACCTGCTCTGCAGAGCATCAGTGCCAGGTTGGGGCGCTGTGGGGAGCACAGGGGAGGGGCCAGGAGCACCAGAGAGAGAAAAATGCTGGTGTTCAGCTGCTCAAAGATAATATTCAGAGTTTAGGGTGCAGGGCCAGAAGTCCTTGCTGTTCTGGTGCTTCACCAGGCCTGGGAAGTAGCTGGAGAATGATTGGTGTCCCCCACTTGCCATCTCTTAGTGCATCATCCCTCGTGAAGGGTGGCATGGAGAGCAAGTCTGGGACCCTGTGTCAGGATTTGCACTGAAGAAAGTATTCACCCAGGAACCACATCATTTTGCTCTGGTACTTCAGTCCTGGTGCTCATCACATGTTCTGAAGACAAACTTATGCACCCCTCTTGTCAACCTTACCCCAAAAGTCACGCTTAGACAAGGCTCCTGAGCTGGGTCTGAGCTTGAGAACTGGGGTCCAGTTGTGACCAGAGGAAGGACAAGGCCTGTCCTGGGTCCTCTAAAGGGCTGGTAGCCTCTGTGATATCCACCAGAAAAGGAGGCATTCAGGAAACCGTACACCATCTCCATGCCCATTGGAGGCCCTTAGTAAGAGTTCCTCTCTCCAAATATCCAGCCTGACTTGTTGCTCCATGAACAACCTGGAGAAACTGCCCCAGGACCCTCATTCCAGACCCCATCTCCTCCACCCCATACAGGCAGTGCTCTTCCCATTATCACTGTGATGGTTCCAGGGGACCCAAGAGTGCAGGAGATGTTGGGTAGAGATATGGTGTCCTTCAGTGCTCCTCATGGTAGCTCCTGCTGGGCTTTGTGCCACTGCTCACAACCCTCTGAGCCTGGATGTTCAGCCAGTTCTCAGTGGTGCTAAACAGGAATATGCCCATGAGCACTGGGAGGAGCGTGGCCACCCAGTCAAGGGCAGTTATTGCCCATCTTGACTCAGTACTGGTGTGGTCACATCTGGAGTGGTGTGTCCCAGTGTGAGGTTCCCCATTCTGGAGGAACGGGGAGGAGCTGCCATGTGGCCAGAGAAAGTCTGGGTCACATGTGGAGAGACCCAAACTTCTTCAGCCTGGTGAAGGGGAGGCTGAGGAAATGTGCTGTTTTTACTGAAATTGAGTTAATATTCTTCATACATTTTCCTTCACATCCAGTACAGTCTTTTGTTTAGATTTGCTATGAGAATAGTGAGATAACGCTGTTTCTTCCCTGGGATAGAGTTCATTTTTTTCTTTCAACAGCTTCACAGTGTTTGGCATTTGCTATGAAAGGAATGTCAGAACTCACTGAGATCTTGGCTGTTGTCAGGGAAACCAAGGACTTCTTTGGCCATCCAACTGCAGATGCAGATTGGCAGGAGGGGACACAGACAGGACAGCACCTGGATTGACATGCAGGCTGATCAATGAAATATTCTCTATGATTAGTGTCATGCTCAGTCTAAAGCTGAAGCTGGCTTTTAGGTCTTGTTACATCCGTTACTCTGGGTTTTCCAGCTGGTTTGGTAATTTCATTCAAATCTTCCAGACCTGTAGAACTAACTGGAGAGGTTTCAATGGGACACTTGCTGATGAAGATTTCAAAGATTTCATAAAGGAGGGTTTTTATTTCCAGGGTATTTTCTGTCATTGTTCAGTGTATAGAAGTAGTGACAGCAGCATTCTACACTGGACATTGATCCAGAGGATCTCCTGAAGACATCTGCACAGGCAGGAGAACAGTCCCTTGAGGCTGGACACTGTATGGACAACCTCGCTCCTCACCACCCCTCCCAGTCTGCCGGTTCCCTCATTGGCCACCAGAGACTGCATCACTTTTCCTCACATTAGACTTCTCCACTGAGCTCTGCAGGAGATGCTGCAGCTCCTGTGCACCAGCTCCTCCTGGTCTCCTGTGCAAACACTGCACAGTTTAACAAACAGTAAAACACTTTCCTCAGGTGTGTGTGTAAGCTGGATCTGATGAGGTCCGCCATCCACAAGGGACATCCACACAAGAACTGGTTTAGACAGAGAGATAGGAAAGGATAGAAATAAACACAATGAACATGTTGTCTGCCATGTTAATTAGAGCTCTAAAGAATGGGGCAAGTTCATAACTCCCTGAAGCTCGAAGCGGAAACCAGACAGTTGAGAGGAACTGAATGACCAAAGAGCAAGTGGAGGAGAAACCTGAGAGCACTGGGAAGGGCAAATGTCCAGACAGTGCTGGAAAGTTGTCCTTTGACAGGGACATTGAATCAGGAGAGGTGGGAACTCCAGAATGACGAGGGAGATGAAATAATAGAGTGTTGGTAATAGAAGTACAGGGGAAGACCGATATCTCTTCTGCTCTTAGTACACTTCCCATTAATTCAGATTTTGGCTTTTTTTTTTCTTTGTTTGTTTTAATATGTAAAAAAATCCAAAACCAAAACCAAAAATCACACCAAAAAACCACACACAAAAAGCAAACACAAAAAACATAAAAAAAAAAAAAAACAGAAACAAAAACCGAACCCACACAAACAAACAAACCCCCCAAAAAACCATTGAAAACCAAAAAAGAACAACAAAGACGTGCACCTTTCAAGGCAGACATCAGTCATCAGTTGTCCCACCATAAACAGCCAGTGCTGTTTTAGGGGTCCCAATGTACCTGAGGTGCCTGCCTGGAACTGGAATCTGTCGCACAGGACCTGGGGAGACCAGAGCACCTTGTAATGCAGGTGGAGCCTGGGATGGGGTTCCTGGGGCACCTGCATTGGCACCAGGTGTTTGTGTCCCTGGAGCTGAAGACATTTGTGTCCTAAATCCATGCCCAGTTCTGGAAAACTCTTTCAAAGAAATGTACCCCTCCTAGAAAGACTCTCAAATAAATAAATAAATAAATAAATAAATAAATAAATAAATAAATAAATAAATAAATAAATAAATAAATGAGAAGTATGTTGACACCTTCCTTTGCTTTAGATCTTTGTCTTCAGTTCTTCTTATTTCAATTTTCATTGACATTAGCTGACATACAATGAGTTTACAAGCAAGAAGCCAAGATCATTTTGTGTCTTGCATAGCGCCCCATGCTCTCTGAACCTTCCTTGCCCTGGACTCCTCACACTTTGCCCAGAGCGAGTCACACTGAGGTGTTGGCTGGTTCCCTGGCTGAGATGTTGGTTTAGATGGTCACCTACAGCACAGGTGGATCCTGCCCCATCATCGTCTGCCCTGACCAGTTAGAAACAGAGCCCAACATCACAATGGGATCATAAGAGAACTGAGGTTGAAGGGACCTCAGGAGTCTGCAGTCCAACCTGTCACCAACTGGGTTACACCAAGGTGTTCAAGCCTTGATCCAATCCGAGCTTTAGCAGGACTAGAGAAGTGATCATCCCTTTGTAGTGGGCACTGGTGAGGATGCACCTTGAATCCTGAGGTCAGTTTTAGGCCCCTCATGGCAAGGAAGACATTGAGGTGCTGGAGAGAGTTCACAGGAGGGTGACAAGGCTGGTGAAGGGTCTGGAGCACCAGTCTTATGAGGAGCGGTGGAGGGAGCTGGGGCTGTTCAGCCTTGAGAAAAGGAGGCTGAGGGGAGACCTTGTCACTGTCCACAACTGCCTGAAAGGAGGTTTGATCATGGTGGGTGTTGGTCTCTTCTCCCAAGTAGCAAGTGATAGGACAAGAGGAAATGGCCTCAAGCTGCACACGGGGAGGTTTAGATTGCATATTAAGAAAAAATTATTTGGGGAAAGGGTTTAGAAGCAACAGAACAGACTGCCCAGTGAGTTTGTGGAGTCACCATCACTGAAGGTGTTTAAAAGACATACAGATGATGCACTTAGGGATATGTTTTAGTGCCAGATTTAGGTTAGGGTTGGACTTGATGATCTTAAGGGTCCCTTCCAACCACAATTATTCTCTGATTCTATGATAAGTCATTTTTGATATTTTCTTTCTCAGAGGACCATGCAACCTCCCTGAGAGCCAGGACTTTTCTGAGGTGTTGGAGAGATGTCTCACGGTCACACCAGCCAGTTCCACCAGCACCTGTCTGTCCCTTCCCAGACCAAACCTTTTCTCCATATCCCAACCTTCCAGGCGAGTTTCTGGGACACAGCAAATGCTGCCCAGGTCTTCTGGGCCTGTTCAGAAGAGAGTAGCAGGCCAACATGTTGATGGGCTCTCTGTGCACCTCAAAGCCTTCCTGACCATTTTTGTCAATGCTCCACTTACACCCAGCCTTTCTGGTCCTTAAGCTGTGGATGAGGGGATTGAGCAGGGATGTGGGGATGGTGTTGAAAAAAAGCTTTGTCAAACCGTCTCGGGAGGGCTGTTCTGGGCATCCCACAGTCAAGGATGAAGGTGCTGTAGAAAACAGTGGCATTGATGAGAGGTTCAGGTGGAGAAGACTTTGTGCTTGTCCACACTGGGGTAGAGAGCAGTGATGTATTCATGGGATGCCCATATGAACAGGAAGGGAACAAATGGCTCCAGGGGGACAAAATGCCTTCCAGCCAGTTCTTTACCCATCGCAGATGCACCATCCAGGCCATGAGCTGCAGCTTCTCCAGGAGATGCTGTGGGATACGGTGTCAAAGGCTTTACTGCAGTCTAAGGACACAACACCCACAGCCTGTGTGGCGGATTCACTCCCCACGACAGACTTTCCCTCATCTGCTCAGCCGGTCACCTTGTCATAGAAGGAGATCAGGGTGGTCAAGCAGGACCTGCCTTTCACAAAGCCATGCTGATTGGGCCCGATTGCTCGTCTGGTATGTGTGACCTCACAGTCCTTTCCCAGCCATGTTCCTGCTGTTGGCCTATCCCCTGCAGAGGCAGAAGTGACCTCACAGTCCCCTCCACAGCCATTGGCTTCCTACTGGACTATGAGTTCCTGAGACACAAGTGACCACATGGCATCGTACCCAGCCATCACCCTCCTTGTGGTCCAGTGTGTGAGCAGATAGAACTGAGATGCTTTCATCAACTTTATCCAATAGATTTCCTATCAAGAGTTTGAGTGGAGAAACGTTCCTCAGAGGAGCTACTGTATTTACTCTGGGGCATTTTATATCTCTGCTTCTGACTCTTGTTTTTTTTTTCTCTTCTTCCTCTGTTTATTCTGATGTGAAAGAGCTCTCCAAGGAAAAGATTTGTGGAATCCTACAATAGCGCATGTTGGAAGAGACCCCTGAACACCATCTCTGTCCCACTGACCTTTATGGCACTCCAAGGAACAGCTGATAGCATTTGTGTTCCCTTGGGTTCATCTCACCACATGCACACAGTGGACATGCACATGATGTGTATGTTTGCAACTCAGTCGTACAGTGACAACATGGACTTTTGACCCAGTATTTCATAGAATCATAAAATCTTTTGGGTTGGGAGGGGTGCACGAGGATCATGGAGTCCAACTCCTGTCCCTGCACAGGACACCCCACAGGTCACACTGTGTGTCTGAGGACATTGTCCAGTCTCTTCTTGAACACTGTCAGGTTCGGGCCGTGACACCTCCCTGGGAGCCTGTTCAGTGTCCAGCACCTCTGGGTGAAGAACCTTTTCCTCATGTCCAACCTGTACCTCCTGGCACATCTTCTGCCATTCCCTTGGGTTCTGTCATTGGTCACCAGAGAGAAGAGATCAGTACCTTCCCTTCCTTCTTCCCTTGTGAGGAAGCTGTAGCCACCATGAGGTCTCCTTTTAGTCTTTTCTTCAGCTCTGAGGCTGAGAAACCCCTTGGATTGATTTCTGAAGCAGAAAGGAGAGGCCATGACCTGCAGGCAATGGGAAGGGGGATCCTGTCCCTCACATACAGCTCAGGGCTCTTCCTGGGACGTGGGATGTGGGTGTGCAAGGCCAAGGGAAGGACAACACTGGCACAACAACTTCCAGCTTCCCCATGGGGCTGCAAGGAGGCAACGAGGCCCCAGTTCCATGAGGACAACATGGCTTCTCCTGGGCCTCAGTGGCAGAGACAACTGCCATGGCTAAGGGGACAGAGACCTGGGTTCTGTGGGTCCCTTCCAGCCTTGCCAGTGCCCTTTGCCATCTCCACCACAGGCTGTTCTACACGGTCCTACCCCTGCCCCTCTTTCCCTGCAGGCTGCAGACACCCATCTCTACTTTCCCATCTGCTCTCACCCCAGCATTTCTGTACCTGCACTGCTGTGTCTGCACCCTCACTGGCTGCTCTTTGGAACACAAACCATGGGCTGACCCAGCTCCCTCTGGGTGAGCTCTTACACCACAGCACTGCCCTTCCACTGACATCTCTTCCTCTGATAATCAGTCCTCACTTTCCAAACTGCTCTATGTGATATTTTTTTCCCTCTTCTGCTTTTTCCCACTACAAAGGAATACTCAGCCACCTCAGGAACTGCCCTTCATGCAGGGAACCCAACCCATTAGGCTTCTTGTGCTCTTTTACCTGACAGAAGACAAGTAACCTCACCATGATCTTATAAATCCCAGGACTGCTGCTGTTCTTTCAGCTTCTCTGACAGACACGACCATGTTCCTGCTGCTGTCTTGTCATGTTCTCACGTGGGATGGACATGACAACCCATCTCCAAGGCCTCTTCCCGGGTAGGGCCTGTGAGCACTTAGGCAGAGGTTCTTTCCCAGCCATGTCCCTGCTGCTGGGCTGTCACCTCCAGAGACAGAACTGACCTCACTGCCCCTTCACAGCCACACGCTTCTGTCTGGATTATGAGTGTCTGAGACACAACTGACCTCATAATACCATAACCATCCATCACCGTTTGGTCCAGGACCCTATCAGATAACAGTATGATTGTTTTATCAAATTTATCAAATATATTCTCTACTAGTAATTTGAGGGTAAAAATACTCTTCTGAAGAACTGCTGTATTTATGTTGACACCTTTAGAACTCCTTTTCTGTCTCTTATTCTTTTTGTTTTTCCTCTGCCTATTCTGTCTTCAAAATCCTCTTCAAGGGAAAGATTCATTGAATCGCAGAATAACTTGAGGTTTGAAGAGAGCCCTTGTCTCACTTGTCTCACTGTCCTGCTCCAGGCAGGGTGAACCAGGTGAGGTTGTTCAAGGGTTCAAAGTACACTCGTCACATCATACAGAGGGAGAATAAAGACATTCATCAGTATTGGCCCAAGCGCTGGTCCCTGAGGGATTACACTGGTAACCGGCTACGCTGAGCGCTTTGTACCACCCTCTGTGCCCTCCCCCTGGCCCTACAGATCCTGCCTGTTCACAGGGCACTGCCTGGGGGCATCTTCCTGTTTGCAGGTTGGAAAACAGGACAGGTCAGACTAGACTGAGGGGTCCAGCCAAGGTGATGCAGGTGCTGTGCACAGGCAGAGGGGTGGTGAAGGGATGTTATGAACCTTCTGGCAGATGTACTGATCACTCAGAGTTGTAGCTCAGGAGTCTCAGTGACTTGTTTAAGCATGAGAGCTCATTTTAATTTTATCCTTTCCCCTACCCAACACCTTTTGAGAGAGGAAACTGAAAAGACAGGCTCAGGAAAGCTCCTTATCTCTCTGGTAATCCTTGCACTGATCTTGTCCTTGAGACATCCCCTTGGAAAAATGCTGGGGGTGATCTGGAGCTGTGAGCAGCCCTGACCCACACAGCACCCTCTCCACAGTAGAAACACATTTCCTGCCCTATAGGGTTTGCTCCTTCATGCGACAGCTTCTCCCCTCAGTGTTGTTGGGATCTCCCTGGGCAGGCTGAGTGTTGACCCAGGCAGGCGGCAGAGTCCCTGCCCTGGCACAGCCCTGGGGTGCAGGGACCCTGCTCTGCAGGACAGTCTTGGGCACCCCTGGGTGCTCCCCCTGCAGTCACTCTCAGCAGAAGGTGCCATGATGCCCTTTCCCATTGATGGTGCCACAGGGAAGCCCTGCTCTGGAGTGTGTTCTTCTCTACAACAGAGATACTGTGAGAGAGACCTGACAGATGCTGTAAATTGTGGGATGTATCATCTTCAGGGTCTCCCTCCAGGAAATGCAGCTGTATTGTCCTACAGGCAGAGACTTACCGTGTTAGACCTGTGAAGATTTGTTTCTCAGTGAGTGCTCAGCAACCAACAACCTACATTGCCTTTCCCTTCTGTGTGCCTGGCTCTGGTGCCTTCGGTGCTGCAGGCAGAGCCCTCAGCCCTGCTGCGTGTGCAGAGGAGCTGCTCCTGGGCAGAGCTGTCTCTCTGCAGCGCTGCCGCTTGCCAGGAGCTCCCTCTGTCCCAGGAGCCCAGCCCAACTCAGCAGCACAGGAGCAGCCCATGATGTCCCTTTCTCTGTCCCCTCTGGGCTCCATCCAGGTGCCCCTGGGGCTCCAGGGGCACATCCTTTGAAACAACCTGAAGTAATCAGTGATGCTGATTCTCCCTCCTCTGTAGAGACACTTGTTGCCAGCATTGTATTTTTCCTATTAGAAAATGAATCGGTATGAAAATCATATTTTCTTGCCCCATCATTAGACAGGACACTGGGAATGTTACAGCAAAGGATCTACTTCCTGCAAACTGAGAGAGGAATATCTTCAGTTGAATGAATTTAGGCATTTTATTCTGGTTTTATACTCCTAGGTCTAGAGAGACAGTCGCCAATCTTTGGCCATGTCATGTCTGTGCTCTGAAGCAAAGCCTTTGCACACATGGGCTCTTGGACACTTGGTACCAGGTTTCTTGTGGCAGATCAGAGCTGGGCTGGTGCCACAGCTGGGGTGGTCCAGCCCAGATGTGAGGCAATGGCCTCAGCCAGGGACCTGACTGGGGAGCTGGAGCTGTCAGTGCTGTGGACAGAGCTGTGACATGGATGGAATGAACTGCCAGGCAGGGTGGCAGAAGTGAGCTCATCTGGTCTGCAAGGACAGCAGCCTCCAAACACAGAACAGCCCCGATCAGAACTCAGTCCAGACCTCTAAAGCAATTCAAGGGCCCATAATGAGCTGTCACTACTGCAGGGACAGTTGAAGGAGAAACAAAGACGGTGTGTGGCCATTGATGAATTTAATAAGGGAAAGAGGTGAGAATCCCTGTGTCCTCTTGTCTTCCATCTTCACCAGCAATATGTCGCAGGCCTCTGTGACTTGAGACAGGAATCTGTAGAACAACCAGCAGAGGATGGGGATCAAGTCAGGGTCACCAGAACTAACACAATCCTTTCCAGTCTATGGGACAGCAGGGGCAGCATCCCAGGAGCTGAGACAGCAGGACGATGTCACAGGGAGGCCACTCTCCACCATCTTGGAAAGCTCATGGAGACTGGGGAGACTCCCTGACCACTGGCAGCTCTCGCACAGTGTGTGCACTTTTCAAAATGGCCAATGGGTGAGCAGGGGAACTAAGGGCTGTGCCCCAGAACATGTCCACTGGGACCCCATTTCTGGAAGAGAAGGTGACAGGGTTTACCCCGGGCACATTGTGCCTGTCCATCCTCTTTGCTTTCTGTGAGGAAAGGACAGGGTTGTGGACGTGGGCAGAACATTGATGGTTTGTTACCTGGAAGTCAGCAAGGCATTCAGCATCATCCCCCACAACATTCTTGTGTCCAAGGTGGGATACTATGATCTGTGTCAGTGTGTAAATAGATGGGTAAAAACAATCTGGATGGTTGGGCTTGAAAAGGTGCTGTAGAAAGGGAGAAACTTTCCAGTCCTGAGGACAGTCAAGCACTGGAAGCTGTTTCCCACGAGTGTGCACTCAGTCTGTCTCAGAATGTGACCAGGATGTGTTTGGATAAAGCCCTGAGTAATCTGGTCTGACCCTGCTTTGAGCAGGAGGTTGGTCAAGACACCTGCTGAGGTCCCTTTGAGCCTGAATGACGCTGTGCTTCATAACCCTTCATGTTCAGGTTCTCCCTGACCACATAAATAATTCACATAAGGTGCCAGGATGTTTTACAAGTGTCCCCGAACAGTCCTCACCACAACTTTTGCATCCCTTTTCATTTGCCCAGGGTCTTCTTGTTTGCTGTCCTAATGCCCTTCCAGGAAGAACAGCCCATGTTGTTAACCCATTCAGAGCAGGTTGTTCAAGAGGTGTCAGCATCCGTGTACAGAGTCTGCACGTCTGCCAGGCAGCAAAGCCATCATTAGAGAAATGGAGAAGAGGCTCTTGATCAACTCCTTGAACCCAGATATCAGCGTGACGTGTCTGCTGAGATTCCATGGAACACCTAAACTGTAAATGCAGAGCATGTGAGTCCTCATTGGGTATCCTGGCTTGTCTCCTGACCCATGTGGTGCTTCAGGCTGTGAAGAGAATCAAAACCAGCCATTTGACTGGGGTAGTTCCATTTTCCACGTGTCACACAGGGCAGATGAAGGGAGTTCAGAACTCCAGACTCTGCTGCACAGCTGGGACTGCAGAGACTGGAAATGCAGGTGACAGTGTGTGTCAGTGCACACCACATAAAGATTCTGGCTTCCTTTGTGCCTTTGCACTGACCTGGGATCTGTTCCTTGGCCACCTTGCTCTCAAAAAGGCAAAGTTCTCCTATGCCACCTCAACCTCAAACATGGATGATTTTGGGATAATTCTGTCCTGGAGGTGTATTTTTTAAATTATTAAAAAAAAAAAAAAAAAAAAAGGAGAAAAAACATTATTCTAAGAACGTCTTTCAAGACACAACTACTGAGGTGTAGTAGCTTTTTAGAAAAGCAAGAATGACTGCTAGGAATGAAATTAAAGAGCTTCAGTTTATCATCATCATCAGTGAGAATAAGGAGTTCCCTGTTTCTGTTACTAGTGACAGTACCACTGTTCAAAAACATCCTTCAGAGCATCTCCATTTTTCCTGGGCTCCAAAGCTCAGCCTGTCTCTCCACAACAGCTTTTTATCCCAGGAAGGGGAAAACTGCCAATGCAGGTACCAAACCAGTGCTCCACCTGCCTGGAGAGCCAGGGCAGTTGTGCCACACAACAGCAGCCTCTGAGGAAAGCTGGAGGTGATGGAATTGAAATGGTTCCAACCATAATCATAGAATCATAGAATCATTGAGGCTGGAAAAGACCCTTAAGAACATGGAGTCCAACTGTAAATCAAACAGTGCCAAGATCACCACTAAACCATATCCCTCAGTGCCACATCTCCAATTCTTCTAAATACCTCCAGCAATGGAAGCTCCAATCCTGAGCTGGCAGGACACCATTGGCTGCAGTTGGACATAAGATACTGGTCATGACTGTGAGTTCAGCCCTCGCTGGCAGAATGTCTCACATCCTCACTGAGGAGGGCAGGGGGTTGGGAGATGGGAGCACGTTTCAGTTTCCAGATCCCAGGACAGAGCCCAAACCATCCTGCCCTTGAACTCTGGCATCCCAGTTCCTGAGATGCAAAGTTGGTGGGTCTTGTGTGGATAATCATGTTAAAAAACATGAATAATCCTTCAAGTGTTTGTGTAATTTGTCTCAGAATCTGTAGTTATATTTAAATATCTGTAAAATAGTACTGTGGTAACCCCTCTGGCAATGACAATTAAATAATTATTTGCACTATAAGGCTTCATAAACCATTCACAAGCACACATCTAAGTGGTTCAGATGAAGGGTGGTCTGGCAAACGTCACCCTTTGTATCCCCAGGTGCACGGACACTGCTCATGTGCCTCTGCAGAGAGTGGCAGGAGCTGGATCCCCTTCTCGGGACAGACTCCTTCCAGGAGAGACACAGACACAGGGGGAACTCATCAGGTCTTTAGGGCATTTCACTCGGCATCAGTTTTGACACATTGGGTGCTGTCCTGTAACTGCCCTTTCTGCACAAATGATCATAAAGAGACAACCATTTAGTAAGACACGGTCATAAAGGGGCTGTTATGGACAAGAAAGCTCACCATGAACTCTGGAGAGAGCGAGGAAGTTTATAACAAGCACCAGGAAGAACCAAGAAGCTCGAGGCCTCTTCTGAAGAGCGGGAGGCCCTGAGCAGCCGTGATTGGCCATGTGTAGGTGTGGGAGAGGGTCAGGGCATGTCAGGGAGAAGCAATGAGATGGCTGATGGCTTCAGTGAACCCTTCCAGCCATGTCTGAGCCCAGAAATGGAAAGCAGTTGATGTCTGCAGGTGGAGGAGGAACAGGAGGAAGATTTTCCTGGGAATATGGAAGGGAGAAAGGCCTCTCTTGGGCTACTCATGTATGGCAGTGTCATTTCTACCCTATGGGCATGGCTGTGCCTGGGAGATGGGGAATGGCTGCTGCTGGGGTGTTTGTGCTCAGCCATGGCCCATGAGCTGGCCCTGCTCTGCTCCTCTCTTACACTGCCCACACTTGGATGGTCCTCAGGAATCATCCATGAGCCTGGTGGATGCATGGACCTCCTGGAGTGATGGGTATGGATCCAAATAGAGGATTCAAGCAAGTGTGGGACTGAGACATTGAGGTGATTGGTGACCATTGCCAGCTGTATGAAAGAAGCTGGGTGAGTTGTGAGGAACTCACAGGCATTTGCAGCTCCACAGAAAACCAGAGCCTTACAGTTAAAACAACAGCACTTGACATAAAACCCATCCCCAAAGCACAAAACACACTGACCACAGGAAAAGCCTTGAAAAACATTTGAGAAAAATCTACCAGGTCCCAGGGGTCAGGGCTCAGCCATTCTGTTGATGAACAAGCATCAAGGGCTGACATGGCATCAGAGCCACCTCCACATGGCCCTCACCACCTGTAATCAGTGTCTCCAAGTCTTTCCTTCACCAGCCTCCAGGGACAGGGACCTGCACTGGTTGTTTCCTTCAGTGATGGCCCTTCATGGGGTCCCACACCCTCAGAAACCTGGGGTTTGCTTCTGCCTTTCACTTCCTTAGAGGTTTCTTCATTGTTTCAGTAGCTGCAGTTCAGGATCATGGCAGCAGAGGGCTCATTAACATCGAAAATGCTCTTACAAGACAAGGTTCTGTGAGTCTTTTTCCTAAAGGCTTCAAGTCTGGTGTGGATGATTAGGGAGATTTCAGGAATAGTCAAACAGAGAGCATTTCCATAATAAATAGCAATAAAGCCAAATTTCTTCTTTTTCCTTCTCTTCTCAGTTTTCATTTTCTGTAATGGTGTCTGAGTGTCTGAGTTTGCTCAGGTCACCCTGACTTGAGTCCCATCCATTGCTGGGTGTTCTCCAGACTCCTGAGTTTAGGAATGAGCTCCCAGGAGACATTACTGGTGAAGATGGGGGCAAAGAAGCCATGAAGAACCTCAGTCCTGTCTGATTCTACTCTTGCAAAGTTCAGCAGGAGGCCCACATATGCCCAGTTTCTTATTTTAAGGAAACTGTGTAAGCTCATCTTGCTGCCTTCATTCTCCCCTGCAGCTATGAAGTCTAGATCAGCTTTGGCATCATCTTTACATTGATGGACAAGGTTTCTAAATTCCTCCTCTGCAGCTTCCCCTGCTTTCACCTCCTGAGTGGTGTCTTTTTGTCCTGGAGATCCATCAGTTCATATGAGCAGCCTCACAAGATAAATGCTTCTTTTCATGGGTTCTCAGAGAAATCATTCTTGTGCTTGGAGCAGGCTGTCCTGTAAGGCTGCTCAGGTTTCCTGAGCTGCTTCACCTTTCAGGCCTTCTTCCATGTAACCAACTCGTCTGCCATCCTCCAGTATGTCAAAGTCTTCTCCTCTGGAGCCCACCAGCCTGTGCTCTGCTGCTGGCCTTCCTCCCTCCCCTCTGGTGCCTGGGACCCCACTATTTCCTGGTCACAACAACCAAGGTGGACACTGATGTTCACATCCCTCACCAGCTTTTCCTTGTTCATTCAGTACCAGATCCAGGTGAACATCACCCTTTTTGCCCACCAGGCAGGCATGTTAATAAGTTGTCCCAAGATTCTTTGGACTGTTGGCACCTGCAGCTTTGCCTGGCCAGTGAATATCAGGCAATTACAGTTACCCATAGGAACCTGCTCATTGACTGGAGACACCCTAAGGTTGCTGACAGAAGATCTTTCCCATTTCTTCTCCATAATCAAGTAGTTTGTAACATCTAACTGGATTTACATGGCAAAGTCTTGGAACTGGGGGTGAGTGTGGGTGTGCTACAGTTGTCACCTCTCTGAGAAGACAACAGGAGTTTGACCAAAGTCAGACAGAGAGGATTTCAGCTGCTCCAAGATGGACCCACTCCTGCCAAATCTGAGCCACTTAGTGATGCTGGCAGCACCTCTGGGATATTGTATTTGAGAAAGGGTAAAAAACGCTGCACAACAGCAGGTGGGAGAGAGGAGGGAGGAAAGGTGAGATAAAAGCACTGCAGACACCAAGGTCATATCCCATAGGACCCAAGCAGGTCCATCAGCAGGCCAAAGCTTGCTCTCCTGAAATCCTGCTCTTGGCCTTGTTATCATCTCCCAGGAGCCTCAGCTCCACTTTCCCATCCCTGACTGTTCCATCCTGACCAACTCTTTGTGGTTTGTAAGTGTGAAGTCCCACAGGGCACCTCCCCCCACTGACTCCTCAGTCACCCGTGTCAGGAAGATGTTGTCAATGAGCTCCAGCCCCTCCTGGATGGCTGGTACCTTGCAGATATTGGGATATCTTAGGTCAGCCATGAGGACACTGCCCTGGAAACATGAGGCTTCTTTCATTTGTGTGAAGGAGGCCTCATCTAATTCCTCTTCCTGATCAGTGAGCCTGTATTTGATGTCCAGTAGCCACAACCCTGCCCATGTTGTTCTGCCCTCTCAGGCTGACTCCTCAACCTTCAGCTGACATTGTCTGTCCCCAGGCAGAGCTCCACACATTTCTCCTGCTCTCCCACATGAAGGGAAACTATCCCTTTGACTCCAGACCGCTGCCATTATGAACACCAGACACCCAAGCCCCCAGAGTTTCTCTAGGAGGTGGTATTCGTAGTGTCCTGTAACTCCTCATGCTGTTAAGTTGTGAGAGACACCCTTAACAGGATAAACAACCTGTGTACAAACATTAAAAGCTGAGCAAATGGAGCTTCAGTCCAGGGCGAGTCCAGACCTTGAGAAAATCTATGATATGCCCAACAGAAAACTATTCCTTTGTACAAGGAAAAATAAACTGTGATGTATCAGGGTGGGACAATAACCCCGTCCATCAGGACAGAGCAGGACTCAACACGCTGAGCAGTGACCCTGAGGAGAAGGGCCTGGGCACTCCAAGGTCCCCACACCAGCCCGTGGTGCACGCTCACCATGAACAAGGCAGCTGCACACGGGGCTGCATGAGGAGCAGCGTGGGGACCCAGACACCTGGAGTTCTCATCCCATTCGGTTCAGCACTGCTGTGACCCCACACACACGGGGGTGTGCCAGTGTGTGGCTTCCCAGTTTGGAGAAGCAAGGAGGAACTGGAGAGTGCAGGGCTCTGCCAAAGCAGGTTCAGGACCTTGTGCACATGGTGTGGGATGCTGAGGGACCTGGGCTGCTTGGGCCCAGCAGCGCTGGGGAGGCTGCAGCAGTGCAGGAGTAGCCGGAGAGTGCTTGAAGGGTGGTTTCAGAGGTGGTGGACGTTTCTTCCTAGTGGGAAAGAGCATGAGAAAGAAATAATGGCCCAAAGTGCAGCTGGGGAGGTCCAGGCTGGACATGAACAGCAAGGAATGTGACTGGAAGGGCAGTGCTGTGGTGGAGCAGGTCAGCAGAGGGAGTCTGCATCAGCCCAAGGCTTTGTGCTTCAAGGAACAGCTGGGGAGGATGCAGAGATCTCAGCAAAGGAAGGAAGATGCTCAGACAAGAGCAAGGTGGGGCAGCAGGGGGGATGTCTGCAGCCTGCAGGGAAAGAGGTGCAGGGGATGCCACAGCACAGGACAGGCTGTGGTGGAGATGATTACGGGACGTAAAGAGGCTGAAAGCCCCTACCAGACATGAGCTCCTTCTCCCCTTGGCTATGGCTGTTGTCTGCACCTCTGATGCCTGTGAGGAGACACCTTGTCCTTCCAGCACAGGGGCCTCATGGCCTCCTTGTCCCCAGCCAGGAACCTGGGAGGTGTGGGACCATAGTCCTGCCCTTGGCCTTGCACAGCCCCACATCACACTGTCCCAGGAAGGGCCCTGGGCAACGTGGGAGGGACAGGATCTGCCTTCCCAGGGCTGGGGGTCAGGGCTTGGTCCTTTGGTTAATGAAACACATTCAGGTTTACTCAGCATCAGAGCCACCTTTCACTTGCTTACCCTTTGTTCTGCTTCAAGTTTTCTGTCCCAGTAGCCCCTGGGGATGGTTTCTCAGTTGTGTCCCTCTGCGGGATTCATTAACGTTACAAGAAACTTTTAAGTTTTGATCTGAGTTTCACTTCTTCAACTTGCCCTCAAGGTCTGAGTTTCGTGGACTCAGCACCAAACCCACCAGGGGGGTCATTAAACTGCCTTGGGCTGCTCCTGTGCTGCTGAGCTGGGCTGGGCTCCTGGGACAGAGGGAGCTCCTGGCAAGCGGCAGCGCTGCAGAGAGACAGCTCTGCCCAGGAGCAGCTCCTCTGCACAGCGCAGCAGGGCTGAGGGCTCTGCCTGGGGATCTCAGGGAGACGAGCAAGGCAGAGAGAGATGAAAGGTGGTCAGGAATGGGAGGATGACTGAGAGCTCACTGGAGGAGGAACCTTTGCAGCCCTTGCCATGGTAAGTCTCTGGGTGCAGGGCAATGCAGCTGTAGCTCCTGGAGGCATCTCCTAAAACTGGCACAGGCACAGCTGGTGGGATCTGTAAGGAGGGGGCTCTTCTCAGGCAATGTTGAACAGCTGTGAAGCCGGGTGAGCACCCAGGGGTGCCCAGGGCTGTCCTGCAGAGCAGGGTCCCTGCACCCCAGGGCTGTGCCGGGGCAGGGACTCTGCCGCCTGCCAGGGTCAGCGCTCAGCCTGCCCGGGGGGACCCCGACAGTGCTATGGGGAGAAGGTTCTGGGGAAAGGAGCATCCCCCATAAGGACAGGAAAGGTGCTTCTGCTGTGGATAGGGTACTCTTTGGGTCAGGGCTGCTAAGAGTTTTAGATCACATCCAGAATTTTTCCAAGGGCAATATCAATGCAAGCATGACCAGACAGATTAGGGTCTTTCCTGAGACTGTCTTTTCAGTTTCCTCTCCCAAAGGGTGGGAGGTGCAGGAAAGGATAAAACAAAAATGAGCTCTCATGCTTAAACAAGTCACTGAGACTCCTGAACTGCAACTCTGAGTGATCAGTACATCTGCCAGAAGGTTCATAACATCCCTTCACCACCCCTCTACCTGTGCACAGCACCTGCATCACCTTTGCTGGACCCGTCAGCCTAGTCTGACCTGTCCTGTTTTCCAGCCTGCAAACAGGAAGATGCCCCCAGGCAGTGCCCTGTGAACAGGCAGGATCTGTAGGGCCGGGCACAGAGGCTGGGATGGGGTCTGTGAGCACTGATAGGGAAGAGACATGGACAGGGAAACACCTCCCAGGGGGGAGAATCTCCAGGCACCAGGGAAATGATCAGAAATGGGAGGAAACTAAACCCGGAATTGCTATGGGAGGGAGAACAGAGAAAAGTCCCTGTGATCCCCTGCAGTGCAGATCCCTCCTGTGAGCAGCCCCCTGGCCTCCTGTCCCACCCAGCAAAGCCTCTGCCCTCAGGGCCGGGGGCTCCAAGGCATGAAGCAGCTCCTGTGCAGCCAGAGCTCCAGTTCCTCTGCAGAGCACAGGGGCTGAGAGCAGCTGCCCGGCAATGGTGGTGTCTGGGAGGTGGCTGCACAGCTGGGGAAGGGTGACGCTGTCTGAGTGCCCGGCTGCCTCTGCCCTGGCCTCTCTCACACCCACCCTCACCACATTGTCCTTCTTGCTCCCCTGCTCTGGGTCACTGCTGTTGGGATCTTGTTCTTGCTCTCAGGCTCTCTGGGGATGGGAGTTTCAGCTGCAGAGTCACAGCCTGATCTTGTGGGTCCTTTCCTGCAGGTGTGTCCATGGGAACATGTGTCCCAGCTTTGCTCTGACCTGTGGGGCTGTGGGCAATGCAGTCTGTGGGGCTGGGGAATGAGCTGAGTCTCCCTGAATCAAATGCCATCATTAGGACCCTTGTCTGTTTCATTGAGGTTTCCTTCCAAGAAGTGAGGTTCCATCCAGGATGGAAACCTGTCCTACAGCATCTGTGTGTTATCTGAAAGCCCCTCAGAGAAGTGCAGAGATGCTGCAACCAAGAAAATGCTTTTTAGGAAAGGATGAGACTTGTTTTGGTTCCATCTGACAAAGCTGAACCCCAGGACTGTCCCCTGCCCCCAGTTCCCATGCCTCCTGCTGCAGAGCAGGGCTGACTCCTCGACAGAGAGTGGGCACAGGCCCTGCTCCTCACGGCACCTCCAGCCAGCACCAGCCAGGGCTCAGACATGGAGCTGGAGGAAGGTCTGGAAAAGGACAAGGGAGCGTGGAGCAGGGGAGGGTGTGTGAGAAATGGCTTTGACTTTGCTCAGAGAAATCTCCCCTAACTTGTCAGTGTCCTATGCCCAGAGGCTGCAGATGTCCAATAGCAGCTCCATCACCCAGTTCCTGCTCCTGCCGTTCACAGACACACGGGAGCTGCAGCTCTTGCACTTCTGGCTCTTCCTGGGCATCTACCTGGCTGCCCTCCTGGGCAACGGCCTCATCATCACCACCATAGCCTGGGACCAGCACCTCCACACCCCCATGTACTTCTTCCTGCTCAACCTCGCCCTCCTCGACCTGGGCTCCATCACCACCGTTCTCCCCAAATCCATGGACAATTTCCTCCGGGACACCAGCACAATTTTATACACAGGATGTGCTGCCCAACTCTTTTTTTATTCTTTATGTGCTTCAGCTGAATATTTTCTTCTCACCCACATGTCCTACGACCGCTATGTTGCCATCTGCAAACCCCTTCACTACGGGACCCTCCTGGGCAGCAGAGCTTGTGTCCACATGGCAGCAGCTGCCTGGGCCACTGGGTTTCTCACTGCTCTGCTGCACACGGCCAATACATTTTCACTGCCACTGTGCAAGGGCAATGCCCTCGACCAGTTCTTCTGTGAAATCCCCCAGATCCTCAAGCTCTCCTGCTCACACTCCTACCTCAGGGAATTTAGGCTGCTTTTGGTTAGTGCCTGTTTATTTTCTATGTGTTTAATTTTTGTTGTGCTGTCCTATGTGCAGATCTTCAGGGCTGTGGTGAGGATCCCCTCTGAGCAGGGACGGCACAAAGCCTTTTCCACCTGCCTCCCTCACCTGGCCGTGGTCACCCTGTTTCTCAGCACTACCATGTTTACCTGCCTGAAACCCCCCTCCATCTCCTCCCCATCCCTGGATCTGGTGGTGTCTGTTCTGTACTCAGTGATGCCTCCAGCAGTGAACCCCCTCATCTACAGCATGAGGAACCAGGAGCTCAAGGATACTCTGTGGAAACTAATGCGGGATGCTTTTCCAAAAGAGAAAACTGGCTGTAATCCTCTCTTTAACAGATAACAGTTCTAATGTAACTCATTACACGCCGAGAATTCTTAGTGTGTTGGTGGTGTTCATTTTTTAGTTAGTCATGATATTTTGTTCATCCCCTTTGTAATTCATTTTCTGCTTTTTGTTTGCAACCCACTGGCTGTATCAATATTTAGTCATGTTCTCTGTGTATTTAAACAAAATAAAGGGCTCTGCAGTGATTTTTTTCCTCTGAGATTCTTCCTGCAAGGCCTATTTTTTGCTGCAGGGACAGTTTCTGTGTCCATGGGTGGAGGGGAAAAGAGTCCAGCCTGGCAGCCCTGCCAGGGAGCACCAGCACTTGGTCTTCCAGAGCTGTTTTGGTTCCACTCCCACAGTCCCCTTCTCATCCCTCGTGTTGGTGCAAGGCCTGAGTGCTCTGGCAGCTTGGTCCCCGTCCTGCTGTGTGTCAGTGCTGTGAGCGCAGGCAGGGACAGGCAATGGGCACTTGTGTCACAGAGGTGGCCTCACAACAGCCTTTCCAGATAGAAAGGTGATCTCCTGTGGGAAGGGCCAGAAGGTTTAGGTCTTCTTCTAAAGGTTATCTCAAGAACATGCCAACAAATGTGACCACAGATTCAAACAGCATTGTACATCTGAACAGAGTGTGTGTGTAGGGCTGGCACACAGCAGTGTCCTCTCACAGCCAGGCCTCCTGCCAGAGACCTGCAGGACCAACAGAGCAGGGGCTGGGCTGTGCCCCTGTGCACTGGACACCCCTCAGAAGCTGTCTCAGGGCATTGTCACGCCGCTCATAACCACCATTTCCAGCCCTGGCCTCTCTCCCCAGCTCACAGCTCTTCCCTCCATGGATGGACACTGAATGAGCAGGTCAGAAATCCACATTTGCATTGTACAGATGAGATGTGAGCACGCACATCATGTATGTGAGGTGTGATGAACCAAAGTGAGGACAAACATCAGCAGCTGTTTTTGGGGATTCCATGAATGCCTGTGGCACAAACAAGCTCTTGAGGTCACTTCATATTGGAAGAAACATCCTTTGAGAAACCACCTGGATGCAGCATTGGGTTGTGCATCCTCCAGCTGTGATCCCCGTGTCCATTCCCCATGACATGGGACATCTCAGATGGGTGCACAGCAGCTGACACACGACAGGGCTGAGGTGCCTCCCATCCTTTGGGAGTGGTCACAGGAGGCCAGAGAGAAACTGAGACTACAGCCTCTGTGTGTAAAAGGGACAGACACTGTCTCTGAGCACCCCTGGGTACAGAAGGAGTTCACGAGTCCAGGTCAGACATGGATGCTTGACAGAACCTGACATTTCTGTGTGTGACTCCAGGAACAAACCTCACTGCCCCAGTGAGATTCATCTCAGCTGCCCTGGACAGGATCATTGCAAGTGCTCCAGTCTGCTCTGCCACCCTTGCCTGTGATTCTGGATTGTGCTCTCAAAAGTGACAAAACAGTCAGAAGGGTTCCGAGGCCCTCGGAAAAAGCAAATGTCAAACCCTTCTGCAAGAAAAGCATGAAGGAGAATTAATGACTGGTCAGCCTGCCTCCATGCCTGGAATTTTACAAGGTCACAGACATGGTGTTCCAAGGTGTCCTAGTAGCCAGATCAGTGATCTCTGGGCTGGAGAACTGGAAGCTGGGTGGGAGGTTGGCTGGACAATCGAGCCAAATGTCATCAGTGGTACAAAGCCCCCAGCGTAGCCGGTTACCAGTGCAATCCCTCAGGGACCAGCGCTTGGGCCAACACTGCTGAATGTCTTTATTCTCCCTCTGTATGATGTGACGAGTGCACTTTGAACCCTTGAACAACCTCACCTGGTTCACCCTGCCTGGAGCAGAACAGTGAGACAAGTGAGACAAGGGCTCTCTTCAAACCTCAAGTTATTCTGCGATTCAATGAATCTTTCCCTTGAAGAGGATTTTGAAGACAGAATAGGCAGAGGAAAAACAAAAAGAATAAGAGACAGAAAAGGAGTTCTAAAGGTGTCAACATAAATACAACGGTTCCTCAGAAGAGTATTTTTCCCCTCAAATTACTAGTAGAGAATATATTTGATAAATTTGATAAAACGATCATACTGTTTTCTGATAGGGTCCTGGACCAAACGGTGATGGATGATTATGATATTATGAAGTCAGTTGTGTCTCAGACACTCATAATCCAGACAGAAGCGTGTGGCTGTGAAGGGGCAGTGAGGTCAGTTCTGTCTCTGGAGGTGACAGCCCAGCAGCAGGGACATGGCTGGGAAAGAACCTCTGCCTAAGTGCTCACAGGCCCTACCCGGGAAGAGGCCTTGGATATGGGTTGTCATGTCCATCCCACCTGAGAACACGACGGGACAGCAGCAGGGACATGGTCGTGTCTGTCAGAGAAACTGAAAGAACAGCAGCAGTCCTGGGATTTATAAGATCATGGTGAGGTTACTTGTCTTCTGTCAGGTAAAAGACCACAAGAAGCCTAATGGGTTGGGTTCCCTGCATGAAGGGCAGTTTCTGAGGTGGCTGAGTATTCCTTTGTAGTGGGAAAAAGCAGAAGAGGGAAACAAATATCACATAGTGCAGTTTGGAAAGTGAGGACTGGATATCAGAGGAAGACATGTCAGTGGAAGGGCAGTGTTGCGGTGCAAGAGGTCACCCAGAGGGAGCTGGATCAGCCCATGGTTTGTGTTCCAAGAGCAGCCAGTGAGGGTGCAGACACAGCAGTGAAGGTGCAGAAATGCTGGGGTGAGAGCAGGTGGGGAAGCGAGATGGGTGTCTGCAGCCTGCAGGGAAAGAGGGGCAGGGGTAGGACTGTGTAGAACAGCCTGTGGTGGAGATGGCAAAGGGCACTGGCAAGGCTGGAAGGGACCCACAGAACCCAGGTCTCTGTCCCCTTGGCCATGGCAGTTGTCTCTGCCACTGAGGTCCAGGAGAAGCCATGTTGTCCTCATGGCACTGGGGTCTCGGTGCCTCCTTGCAGCCCCATGGGGAAGCTGGAAGTTGTTGTCCCAGTGTTGTCCTTCCCTGGGCCTTGAACACCCACATCCCACGGTCCCAGGAAGAGCCCTGAGCTGTGTCTGAGGGACAGGATCCCCGTTCCCATTGCCTGCAGGTCATGGCTTCTCCTTTCTGCTTCAGAAAGCAAACCAAGGGGTTTCTGAGCATCAGAGCTGAAGAGAAGACTAAAAGGAGACCTCGTGGTGGTTACAGCTTCCTCACAAGGGGAGAAGGAAGGGAAGGTACTGATCTCTTCTCTGTGGTGACCAATGACAGAACCCAAGGGAATGGCAGAAGATGTGCCAGGGGAGGGTCAGGTTGGACATGAGGAAAAGGTTCTTCACCCAGAGGTGCTGGACACTGAACAGGCTCCCAGGGAGGTGTCACGGCCCCAACCTGACAGTGTTCAAGAAGAGACTGGACAATGTCCTCAGACACACAGTGTGACCTGTGGGGTGTCCTGTGCAGGGACAGGAGTTGGATTCGATGATCCTCGTGGGTCCTTCCACCTCTGGACATTCTATGATTCTATTAAATTATGAGTTCAAATGTCCTTTTTTTCATTGCACAAATGAGATGTGAACACACACATCATGTACATGTCCACTGTGTGCATGTGGTGAGATGAACCCAAGGGAGCACAAATGCTATCAGCTATTCCTTGGGGTGCCATAAAGGTCAGTGGGACAGAGATGGTGCTCAGGGGTCTCTTCCAACCTGCGTTATTCTAGGATTCCATGAATCTTTTCCTTGGAGAGCTCTTTCACAAGGCAGAATAGACAGAGGAAGAAGGATACAAAGAGTCAGAAGCAGAGATAAAGAATACCCCAGTGTAAATACAGCAACTCCTCTGAGGAACGTTTCTCCACTCAAACCCTTGATAGGAAATCTATTGGATGAAGTTGATGAAAGCAGCTCAGTTTTACCTGCTCACACACTGGACCACAAGGAGGGTGATGGCTGGGTACGATGCCATGTGGTCACTTGTGTCTCAGGAACTCATAGTCCAGCAGGAAGCCAATGGCTGTGGAGGGGACTGTGAGGTCACTTCTGCCTCTGCAGGGGATAGGCCAACAGCAGGAACATGGCTGGGAAAGGACTGTGAGGTCACCCATACCAGACGAGCAATCGGGCCCAATCAGCACGGCTTTGTGAAAGGCAGGTCCTGCTTGACCAGCCTGATCTCCTTCTATGACAAGGTGACCGGCTGAGCAGATGAGGGAAAGTCTGTCGTGGGGAGTGAATCCGCCACACAGGCTGTGGGTGTTGTATCCTTAGACTGCAGTAAAGCCTTTGACACCGTATCCCACAGCATCTCCTGGAGAAGCTGCAGCTCATGGCCTGGATGGCGTATCTGCGATGGGTAAAGAACTGGCTGGAGGGCCAGGCCCAAAGAGTTGTCGTGAATGGAGCCAAATCCAGTTGGTGGCTGGTCATGAGTGGTGGTTTCTTGGGCTCAGTACTGGGGCCTGTTCTGTTTAATCTCTTTATCAATGATCTGGATGAAGGGATCGAGTGCACCCTCATTAAGTTTGCAGATGACACCAAATTGGGTGGGAGTGTTGATCTGCTGGAGGGTAGGAAGGCTCTACAGAGGGATCTGGAGCTGCTGGTTCATTAAGCTGAGGACAGTTGTCTGAAGTTTAACATGCCCATGTGCCAGTTCCTGTACTCGGTCATAACAACTCCCTGCAACCCTACAGGCTTGGAGAAGCGTGGCTCGAAAGCTGCCTGGCAGAAAAAGACCTGGGCATGCTGATCGACAATGACTGAACATGAACCATTGTGTGCCCAGGTGGCCAAAAAGGCCAATGGTCTCCTGGTGTGCATCAAGAATAGTGTAGTAAGCAGAACCAGGGCAGCGATCATCCCCTTGTACTCGACGATGGTGCAGCCACAACTCGAATACTCAGTTCAGTTTTGGGCCCCTCACTATAGGAAAGATCTCGGGGTGTTGGACTGAGTGCAGAAAAGGGGAACAAGGCTGTTGAGGGTCTGGAGCACAAGTCTTCTGAGGAGCAGCTGAGGGATCTGAGGGTTTTTAGCCTGGAGAAAAGGAGACTGAGGGGAGACCTTTTCGCCCTCTACAACTATCTGAAAAGAGGTTGTAGCATGGAGGGTGTTGGTCTCTCCTGAGTAGCAAGTGACAGGATGAGAGGAAATGGCCTCAGATTGTGCCAGAGAAGGTTCAGAATTTATATTAGGAAACATTTCTTAATGGAAAAGTTTGTGAAGCAGTGGAACAGGCTGCCCAGGGAAGTGGTTGAGTCACCATTCTTTGTTCCTTAGCACAGTTTCTAGGAGGATCTGTTCCATGATCTTCCCAGGCACAGGTATGAGGCTGACACGTCAGTAGTTTTCAGGGTCCTCCTTTCTACAGCAGAGAAACACTGCCACACAGCACAGCTTGGAACGTGGAGAATGGACACGAGGAGAAAGAAATGTCACCCAAAGGGCAGTGCTGTGGTACGAGAAATCATCCAGAAGGAGCATGAGATCAGTCCATGTCCTTGTGTTTCAAGGAACAGAACATGAGAGTGGAGACACATCAGTCAACGTATGGAAATACCAGGGTGAAAGCAAGGGGAGGAAGCGAGATGGGTGTCTACAGCCTGCAGAGAAACAGAAGCAGCTGTGGGACAGTGTAGGACAACCTGTGGTGGAGATGGCAAAGGGCACTGGCAAGGCTGGATGTCACCAAGAGGACCCAAGTCTTTGTCCCCTTGGCTATGGCAATGGCCTCTGCCATCAAGGCCTGTGAGGAGACATGTTGTCCTGAGGCACTGGGGCACCTCATGGCCTCCTTGCACACCCCCAGTAGGCCTGGGAGCTGTCACACCATTGTCCTTCACTCAGCATCACACAGCCCACATCCCCCTGGCCCAGGAAGAGCCCTGAGCAATGTGTGAGGGACAGGATCTGCCTTCCCAGGGGCTGGGGGTCAGGCCTTGGCCTCTCTGCTTCACCCAACTAAACCAGGTTTTTCTCAGCACCTCAGCTGCCTGCACATTTCCCTTTGTTTATCTGGCACCATGGCCTCCAATTCTCTGCTCAAACGAGTCCCAGGGGAGGTTTTGCTGGTACTTGCCCTCAGTGGAACTCATTAATACTTCAAGGTACTTAGTACTTTTTCTTCTGGCTTTGACTTCTGGAAAGGTTTGTGCAATCTCCTCTCAGCACCTGAGTAATGTTCAGGGACTCAGCACCAAATGCTCCATGGGGCTCATTACAGAGAAGAAAGCTCTAACAAACCATGTCTCTTCTTGTAATTTCCTTCCAGTCTTGTACAGTGAATTAGAGAGCTTTCTTTTTGTAATCATGGCGAAAGATTTAAAGAGCTTCTAATAAAAATGTCTTTTTTATTGTAAAGGGTGTATTTTATTACTCTTCAGTTTGCAGAAGAGGTGACTGCAGCATTATCTGATGTTGATCCAGGGTCTCTCCTAAGGAGGTCTGGACTGGCTGGAGAAGCTGTCCCTTGAGCTCTCACACCGTGTGCACAACCTTGCTCCTCACCTCCCCAACCCCATCGTTTCTCTCATGGCCCCCTGGGCCTTGCATCCCTTTTCCTTACACCAGACTTCTCCACTGCAGTCTGCAGCTGGATGTGCCGGCTCCTTTGCACCAGCTCCCACCTGCTCTCCTTGGAGACCTGGCTGCACACAGCAAAGAGGGACTTTGCTTTACCTTTGAACAAACAAAATACAACTGATGAGAGTCATGATTTAAAGAAAACACACTCCTCAACTGTACGCCAAGGACAAACTGCCACCACTGAGGTTCACCTTCTCCAAGGCAGAACCATGAAAGAAATCTTGTAGACAGAAAGGAAATTATAAAATAAACACAATAAAAGAATTGGCTAAAGGCAGAATTAGACAGACTACTGAAAGACAAGGAAGCATTTAACTCCTTGAAGCTGAAAGCAGCAACTGGACTGTTGACAAGTGTCCGAGTGATCAAACTGTAAGAGGAAGGAAAACCCAGAGAGCAATCGCAAGTGCTTGTGTGCAGATCAGCTGCTGGAAATGGGACTTCAGACATGGTCAGTTTAGTTAGGACAGGAGGAAATACCTGGAGGATGAGGGAGATCAGATGCACAGATAACAGAGAGAGTGCTGAGAAGGGAAATGTAGTGGAGGATCAGAAGTTCTCCTCTTGCTCTTAATGCACATCCTGAAAAGTCTCATTTTGATCTCATGGGAAAACACTTCTATTTAAGGTATTCAAAACAAAGAGAGGAGAATTACAACACCAACAACTTTTGATGTTTAAAGTTACAAAACACATTTCCTTCATCTACATCTTTCAATTGGTTTCTTTTTCCCTTCATTTTAAAAAAAATGTTCTCTAGATTTCTCTCCTACCAAAGCCTCCAGCATAAAGAAAAATAATCCTTGTGTCTTGCACAGAGTCGAAGGCACCAAACAATCCACTGCCATGGACTGTCAGTGCCACTTTTTACCCTTGGCACACAGTGAGTCCTGCTGGAAGCTCTTGGCCACTCTTGCCTGATGGAGGAAAGAAGGATAAAAAGGTTAATTGAACTGTTCTCTGTTTAGATGGCCATGTTGACAGTGATCTAAAGAGATCTGTGTTATCTGACTTTCTATATGATCATGAGGTAAATAATACATTTATGTGTTGGCAAATATATAGTAAAATATATATTTGTGTCCAGTTACTCAGCAAAATACATTTCCTACCAGCACTCTGAATCTTTCTTCTGAGGAAATGCTGCCTCCCAAGCCTCTGTGACTGGAAGCAGGAATCTGGAGGAGAACAATGCAGCAGTGGATGGGGATCAAGTCAGGGGTCACTGGAACTAACACAATCCTTTCCAGTCTATGGGACAGCAGGGGCAGCATCCCAGGAACTGAGACAGCAGGACGATGTCACAGGGAGGCCACTCTCCACCATCTTGGAAAGCTCATGGAGACTGGGGGGACTTCCTGACCACCGGGAGCTCTCACACAGTGTGTGCACTTTTCAAAATGGCCAGTGGGTGAGCAGGGGAACTAAGGGCTGTGCCCCAGAACATGTCCACTGGGACCCCATTTCTGGGTGTCTGGAAGAGAAGGTGACGGGTTTTACCCAGGACAGGTTGTGCCTGTCCATCCTCTTTGCTTTCTGTGAGGAAAGGACAGGGTTTTGGATGTGGGGAGAACATTGATGGTCTGTTACCTGGAAGTCAGCAAGGTATTCAGCATCATCCCCTGTAGTTTTCTTGTGTCCAAGATAGGACATTATTGTCTGTGTCAGTGTGTAAGTAGATGGGCAAAAAGCCCACAGGAAAAGCCTTGAAAAATATTTGAGAAAAATCTACCAGGTTCCAGAGGTCAGAGCTCAGCCATTCTGGTGATGAACAAGCATCAAGGGCTGACATGGCATCAGAGCCACCACCATATGGCCCTCACCACCTGTAACCAGTGTCTCCAATTCTTTCCTTCACCAGCCTCCAGGGACAGGGACCTGCACTGGTTGTTTCCTTCACAGCTGTGTCAGCGATGGCCCTTCATGGGGTCCCACACACCCTCAGAAACTTGGGGTTTGCTTCTGCCTTTCACTTCATCAGAGGTTTGTTCATTGTTTCAGCATCTGCAGTTCAGGATCATGGCAGCAGAGGGCTCATTAACATCAAAAATGCTCTTACAAGCCAATGCCCTGTGTGTCATTTTCCTAAAGGCCTTGAGTCTGGTGTGGATGATCAGGGAGATTTCAGAAACAGCCAAACAGAGACCATTTCCATAATAAATAGCAGTAAAGCCCAATTTCTTCTATTTCCTTCCCTGCTTTTCTGTCCCTCCCTTTCAAGAACAGGTGGTATCAGCATCCTCCACTTCATATTGATGTGGAGTGTCTCTTGAAAAAGACTTAATTTGTCAGAAATTTGGGTGCCCAAATCACCGTGTGAGTGAGGGGAAAGGTCAGGACACCTCAAGAGGAGTCAGACACCTCTGGACCAAGAGGTGGATGCTCCTGGGAATCTCAGGTGCTGTGCACAGCGATACTTCTGTTCATGGAGCTGGTCAAGTGTCCAATCTCCTGTTCTGTAATGGTGTCTGAGTTTGCTCAGGTCACCCCTGACTTGAGCCCCATCCACTGCTGGGTGTTCTGCAGGCTTCTGCCTTCAGGAACAAAGTCCCAGGAGACCTTGCTGGTGAAGATGGAGGCAAAGAAGCCATGAAGAACCTCAGTCCTGTCTGATTCTCCTTTTATGAAGTTCAGCAGCAGGCTCATGTTCCCCCTGTCTGTTCTTCTGCTGTAAGGAAGATGTATCAGTTCATCTTGCTGCCCTTGCTCTCCCCTGCAGGTATCAAGTCCAGGGCAGCTTTGGCATCATCCCCACACATGTGGAACATGTTTCTAAATTCCTCATTTGCAGCTTCCGCTGTTTCCACATCCTGTGTGCTGCCTTTGTGCCCTGGAGCTCCATCAGTTCAGACGGGTAGCCTCATTACATAAATGCTTCTTTTAGTGCGTACTTGGAGAGATCATTGTTGTGCTTGGAGCAGGCTGTTCTGTAAGGATTATCAGATATCCTGAGCTCCATCAACCTTCAGACCAACTTCGATGTCACCACCTCACCCACCATTCCCCAGTACGTCAAAGTCTTCTCCTCTGGAGCCCACCAGCCTGTGTTCTGCTGCTGGCCTTCCTCCCTCCCCTCTGCTGCCTGGGACCCCACTGTTACCAGGTCAAAACAGCCAAGGTGAACACTGATGTTCACATCCCTCATCAGCTCTTCCTTCTTGATCAGTACCAGATGGAGGTGAGTATCACCCCCTATTGGCCCACCAGGCAGACATGTTAGGAAGTTGGCCCAAGATACTCTGGACTGCCGGCACCTGCAGCTTTGCCTGGCCGGTGACTGTCAGGGCACTTAAGTTGTCCATAGGAACCTGCTCATTGATTGGTGACTTCCTTGAATTGTTGACAGAAGATCATTTCCATTTCTCCTCCATGATCAAGTAGTTTGTAACATCTAACTGGGTTTCCATGGCAAAGGCTTGAAATTGGGGAGAGTGTGTGGGTGTGCTACAGTTGTCACCTCTCTGAGAAGACAACAGGAGTTTGAACAATGTCAGACAGAGCCGATTTCAGCTGCTCCAAGATGGACCCACTCCTTGCCAAATCTGAGCCACTCAGTGATGCTGGCAGCACCTCTGGGATATTGTTTTTGAGAAAGGGTAAAAAACACTGCACAACAGCATGTGGGAGAGAGGAGGGAGGAAATGTGAGAGAAAAGCACTGCAGACACCAAGGTCATATCCCATAGGACCCAAGCAGGTCCCTCAGCAGGCCAAAGCTTGCTCTCCTGAAATCCTGCTCTTGGCCTTGTGATCATCTCCCAGGAGCCTCAGCTCCACTTTCCCATCCCTGACTGTTCCATCCTGACCAACTCTTTCTGGTTTGTAAGTGTGAAGTCCCACAGGGCACCTCCCCCCACTGACTCCTCAGTCACCCGTGTCAGGAAGATGTTGTCAATGAGCTCCAACCCCTCCTGGATGGCTGGTACCTTGCAGATATTGGGATATCTCAGGTCTGCCATGAGGACACGGCCCTGAAAACATGAGGCTTCTTTCATTTGTGTGAAGGAGGCCTCATCTAATTCCTCTTCCTCATCACTGAGTCAGTAGCTGACGTCCAGTGACCACAACACTGCCCATGATGTTCTGCCCTCTCTTGCTGACTCCTCAACCTTCAGCTGACATTGTCTGTCCCCAGGCTGAATTTCATGCATTCCTGCTGTTCTCTCACAAGAAGGGAATCTACGCCTGTGAGTCCAAACCTCTGACATTATGAGTAGCAGACCCCCAAGACCCCACAGTTTCTCCAGGAGATGGAATTTGTAGTGTCCTGTAACTCCTTATCCTGTTATCTTGGGAGAGAAACCCCTATCAGGATAAACCATCTGCATGAAAACATTAACAGCTGAGCAAATGGAGCTTCAGTCCAGGGAGAGTCCAGCTCTTGTGAATATCTGGTATTCGCCCAGCAGAAAGCTCTGAAGCTGTACAAAGAGAAGTGACCAGTTCTGTATCAGGGTGGGACAATAACCCCATCCATGAGGACAGAGCAGGACCTGACACGCTGAGCAGTGACCCTGAGGAGAAGGGCCTGGGCACTCCAAGGTCCCCACACCAGCCCGTGGTGCACGCTCACCATGAACAAGGCAGCTGCACACGGGGCTGCATGAGGAGGAGCGTGGGGACCCAGACACCTGGAGTTCTCATCCCATTCGGTTCAGCACTGCTGTGACCCCACACACACGGGGCTGTGCCAGTGTGCGGCTTCCCAGTTTGGAGAAGCAGGGACGAACAGGAGAGTGCAGGGCTCTGCCAAAGCAGGTTCAGGACCTTGTGCACATGGTGTGGGATGCTGAGGGATCTGGGCTGCTTGGGCCCAGCAGCGCTGGGGAGGCTGCAGCAGTGCAGGAGTAGCCTGAGAGTGCTTGAAGGGTGGTTTCAGAGGTGGTGGAGGTTTCTTCAGAGTGGGAAGAGTTTGAGAAAGAAATAATGGCACAAAGTGCAACTGGGGAGGTCCAGACTGGACATGAGCAGCAAGGAATGTGACTGGAAGGGCAGTGCTGTGGTGGAGCAGGTCAGCAGAGGGAGTCTGCATCAGCCCAAGGCTTTGTGCTTCAAGGAACAGCTGGGGAGGATGCAGAGATCTCAGCAAAGGAAGGAAGATGCTCAGACAAGAGCAAGGTGGGGCAGCAGGAGGGATGTCTGCAGCCTGCAGGGAAAGAGGTGCAGGGGATGCCACAGCACAGGACAGGCTGTGGTGGAGATGATCAAGGGATGTAAAGAGGCTGAAAGCCCCAGCAGACATGAGCTCCTTCTCCCCTTGGCTATGGCTGTTGTCTGCACCTCTGATGCCTGTGAGGAGACACCTTGTCCTTCCAGCACAGGGGCCTCATGGCCTCCTTTCCCCAGCCAGGAACCTGGGAGGTGTGGGACCATAGTCCTGCCCTTGGCCTTGCACAGCCCCACATCACACTGTCCAGGAAGGGCCATGGGCAACGTGGGAGGGACAGGATCTGACTTCCCAGGGCTGGGGGTCAGGATTTGACCTTTTGGTTAATGAAACACATCCATGTTTACTGATCATCAGAGACATCTTTACTTTGCTTTTCCTGACCTCCAGTTTTCTTCTGTAACCAAACCTGGTATTGTTTCTCAATAGGTTCCCTCAGTGGGACCCATTAACAGTACAAGAAACTTTGGAGTTTGAATCTGATTTTGACTTCTTGAGAAGTTTCTTCACCTTCCCCTCAGGGTCTGATGTTCATGGACTCAGCAACAAAACCACCAGAGGGGTCATTAAAGCACCTTGGGCTGCTCCTGTGCTGCTGAGCTGGGCTGGGCTCCTGGGACAGAGGGAGCTCCTGGCAAGCGGCAGCGCTGCAGAGAGACAGCTCTGCCCAGGAGCAGCTCCTCTGCACAGCGCAGCAGGGCTGAGGGCTCTGCCTGGGGATCTCAGGGAGACGAGCAAGGCAGAGAGAGATGAAAGGTGGTCAGGAATGGGAGGATGACTGAGAGCTCACTGGAGGAGATACCTTTGCAGCCCTTGCCATGGTAAGTCTCTGGGTGCAGGGCAATGCAGCTGTAGCTCCTGGAGGCATCTCCTAAAACTGGTACAGGCACAGCTGGTGGGATCTGTAAGGAGGGGGCTCTTGTCAGGCAATGTTGAACAGCTGTGAAGCCGGGTGAGCACCCAGGGGTGCCCAGGGCTGTCCTGCAGAGCAGGGTCCCTGCATCCCAGGGCTGTGCCGGGGCAGGGACTGTGCCGCCTGCCTGGGTCAGCACTCAGCCTGCCCGGGGAAATCCCATGGCAGCAGCGACCCCTGGCAGGGCAGGCAGGGAGCTTGTGGGGTTGAACAGTGCTGTGTGGGTCAGGGCTGCCAGAGCTCCAGATCACCCCCACAGACATTGCAAAGGGTCCTTCTGAACAACAACATCAAGGCAGCAAAAGCTGCAAGGGAAGGAGTCTGTGCTTTCAGTTTTCCACTCTTGGTTGTCTGGGTGTGCAGTGGGAGATGGGGATTTCTTTCTCTCTTTGGAGAAGACTGAGACTCGAGTTCTCATTAGGACTTGTCTGAGCTGCTCCTGAGCCCCTGCACACACAGAGCTGCCCCTGGGCAGTACCAGGAGGTGTGAGCAGGACAGAGCTGAGCATACAGCAGTGGGACGGGGTCTGTGACACTGACAGGGAGCAGATCCAGGGACAGAGACACAACTAGAGGCAACACAGACATGGACAGGGAGAGGGAGATGGACCAGAAATGCTGGGGAGGCGGGATTCAGGACCCCCCCTGCCATCCCCTGCAGTGCAGAGACCTTTCCCAGTGCAACCCCTGGTCTCCTCTCCTCCACAGCAGAGCCTCTGCCCCAAAGCCATGTGGTCCAGGTCACGAATCTCCACCTCAGCAGCTGCTCCTCCAGGTGAAGGGTTCCTGGAACATGGTACACAAAACATTCTGAAAGTACTTGCTCTACAGTGTCATTATGTGAGTGGCAGCAGCACAGCCGGGTAAGGAGAAGGTTCCACAGCCTGCCCGTCTGCCTTTTTGTTATTGCTTTAATTTCCAGGAACACTTCAGTGTCCTTCCCTGTTTCTCCACCTCTCCCTGGTGCTCTTGCTGTATGGGATTGGCGTGGGAGTGTGGTTCCATTCTTGTTCTGACACCAACACTGGAGGTCTTGCCCCAGAGATGATTCATGGAAACCAGGTGCCTAAGCTGTATTTTAAGTTGTGATGAAAGATGTTTCTCATTTTGTAGAAACAAAATAAACTGACATATCCCTCTTTCAGGGAGGAGGTTTTAATGAGAAACAGCATGTTCATTTTGCTCAGAGAAGTCTCCCCTAATTTGTCACTGTCTTTTTCTCCTATGGCAGGTCCCCATGTTCACAGACAGCAAATGTCCAACAGCAGCTCAGTCACCCAGTTCCTCCTCCTGGCGTTCACAGACACACGGGAGCTGCAGCTCTTGCACTTCTGGCTCTTCCTGGGCATCTACCTGGCTGCCCTCCTGGGCAACGGCCTCATCATCACCACCATAGCCTGGGACCAGCACCTCCACACCCCCATGTACTTCTTCCTGCTCAACCTCTCCCTCCTTGACCTGGGCTCCATCTCCACCACTGTCCCCAAATCCATGGCCAACTCTCTGTGGGATACCAGGGTCATTTCCTATGCAGGGTGTGCTACACAACTCTTTCTGTTTTTCTTTTTAGCTTCAGCAGAATTTTGTCTTCTGACTATCATGTCCTACGACCGCTACGCTGCCATCTGCAAACCCCTGCACTATGGGACCCTCCTGGGCAGCAGAGCTTGTGTCCACATGGCAGCAGCTGCCTGGGCCACTGGGTTTCTCAATGCTCTGCTGCACACGGCCAACACGTTTTCACTGCCACTGTGCAAGGGCAATGCCCTGGACCAGTTTTTCTGTGAGATCCCCCAGATCCTCAAGCTCTCCTGCTCACACTCCTACCTCAGGGAAATTGGGCTTCTTGCGGTTTGTATATTAGTAATATTTGGGTGTTTTGTGTTCATCGTGGTGTCCTATGTGCAGATCTTCAGAGCTGTGCTGAGGATCCCCTCTGGGCAGGGACGGCACAAAGCCTTTTCCACCTGCCTCCCTCACCTGGCCGTGGTCTCCCTGGTTGTCAGCACTGGCATGTTTGCCTACCTGAAGCCCCCCTCCATCTCTTCCCCATCCCTGGATCTGGTGGTGTCTGTTCTGTACTCAGTGGTGCCTCCAGCAGTGAACCCCCTCATCTACAGCATGACGAACCAGGAGCTCAAGGATGCCCTTAGGAAACTAATTTCCTAGAGTTTTCTGAAGCAATAAACTGACCATCATCTTCTATATAGGAGTTTTAATGTAGCTAATTACAGGCCCAGCCTGTCAACTGGATTGTCTGGTGGTGTTGGTTGTTTTCTTATTGTGATAATGTTGTCATTCCCTTTCTAATTCCATGTTGGCTTTTCTTTTATAACTGTTGGCTTTTTAAATGAGCAGCAGTGCTCTTCTTGTCTCTAAGCAGAATACAGGGCTGTTTAGTGACTTGTTTTTCACTATATCTATCCTGCAAGGGCTTTTTAGAGCTGCAGAGATAGTTCCTGTGGGTGGGTGGAGGGGAAAAGAGCTCTCGCATGGGAGCACTGCCAGGGAGCACCAGTGCTTGGTCTTCCAGACCTGTTCTGGTTCCACTCCCACACTCTCCTTCTCATCCCTTGTGTTGGTGCAAGGCCTGAGTGCTCTGGCAGCTTGGTCCCCGTCCTGATTTGTGTCACTCCTGTCAGCACGGGCAGGCACAGGCAATGGGCACTTGTGTCACAGAACTGGCCTCAGTAACAGTACTTCCACAAGGAAAAGTCATCTTCTTTGGGCAGTGCATAATGGTTTCTATCTTCTTGCAATGTTTCTCTCAAGCTTATTCCTACAAAAGTGTCCCACAGATGAAACACCATTGTATATCTGAACAGTGTGTGTGTGCAGGGCTGGCACACAGCAGTGTCCTCTCACAGCCAGGCCTACTGCCAGAGACCTGCAGGACCAGCAGAGCAGGGTCTGGACTGTGCCCCTGTGCACTGGACACCCCACAGAAAGAGCCTCTGGTCAATCACCATCGACTGGCCCTTCACAACCACCATGTCCAGCACTGACCTCTCACCCCAGCTCAGAGCTCTTTGCCCCTCCATGCAATTACACTGAATGAGTAGGTCAGAGGTTCATGTTTGCCTTGTACAGATGAGATGTGAGCATGCACATCATGTACGTGAGTTGACATGAACTCGAGCCAGCAAAAACACCATCAGCTATTTCTTGTGGTTCCATGAAGGCCTGTGTGACAGACAGTTTGGTGAGGTGACATCATGTTGGGACTAATATCCCATAAGGAACCACCAGAAAACAGCACTGGGATGTGTTTCCTAGAACCAATTTCCATTCCTAATGATGAGGGACATCAAAGATGAATGCAGAACATGGGGACACACCATGGGGCTGAGGTGCCTCCCAGCCTTTGGGAATAGGTACAGGAGCGCAGAGAGACACTGTGACTCCTGACTCTGTGTGTAAAAGGGAAAGTGTCTGACCCTGAATATCTCAATGTGTTTTAAGGGTCCATGAGGCCAGCTCAGATGTGGATGTCTGACAGAACCCTGATATTTCTGTGTGTGACTCCAGGGACAAACCCCAGTGGCACAGTGAGATTCATCTCAGCTCCCTTGGACAGGCTCATTGCAAGTGTCCCTGTTTGCTGTATCACCTTTGCCATCTCCATCCTATGCTGTTCTACACAGTCCTGCATCTGCCCCTCTTTCTCTGTGGGAAATTCTGGATTGTGGTCTCAAAAGTGCCAGAGTAATCAGAGAGGATCAGAGGTCCCTCAGAAAAGCAGATGTCAAACCCATCTTCAAGAAGGCCAGGAAGGAGAACTGGGAGAATGACAGACTGGTCAGCCTACGTCTGTCCCTGGGAGGGTGACGAGTCACATTCTCCTGCAGCCATCTCCAGGCAGTTATAGGACAAGGAAGGGATTGCTGAACCCAGATGGGCAGTGGAAAGAAAGACATGTTGTTTACATGGAGTTTTGCAGGCCCCAGACATGGTCTCCTGTGGTGGCCTTAGAGCAGATTGGGAAGATCTGGGATGCAGATGTGGATGTTGTGATGGGTGGGAAGTTGGCTGGATGACCAAGCCCAAATATCATCAGTGGTACAAAGTCCTGTGTTTAGCCATTTACAGGCGGCAACCCTCAGTGATGAATACTGGGGCAAACACCATTGAACGGCTTTATTCTCCCCCTGTATCGTGTCATGGAGCACATTTTCAGCTCCTTTGTGGACAATGCAAAGCTGGGCAGAGGCCTAGAACAACTTCACCTGGTTGACCCTGTCTTGAGCAGCAGAGTGAGACAAGATGATGTTCAGGGCTCTCTTGAAACCTGAGTTATTCTATGATTCAATGAATCTTTACCTTGAAAAGGTGTTTGAAGACAGAATATGTAGTCCTTACCAGTTAAAAGAACAAATCCTGCCTGCAATTGCTAAACTAAAATATGTAAATCCTCTCCGTTTTGGTCGGTCTGCCCTGCTAACAAAGACAAAAGTGACTTTTAAAACACCTAAACAGAACCTGCAAAGAATTCTGTCCTTGCAGTGCAGACACTCTGGAGCCTGCACAGTTAGTTGAGTCTTGTTTTAGCATCTGTCTCTAGACTGTTACATAAAGTGTCCTTTAGCTGAACTTTTCACCTTATGCACTCATATGCATCCCTAGAATAGGAAACCGGGGTCAACCCGGGACCCTTCCTCAACAATCATGCGTAGTGATAAAATGATTATGTAACCAACATACCAATGTGTAAACAGTTGGCTCTTTAGGACTGCCAGGAAGGTCTGAATGTAGGGATAAGATTTTGTATATAATGGCTGTTCCTTTTCTATCTGATGTGCTGGTTTCATTCCAGCATCCAGATTTGCAAAACTCTGTAATAAATAATATCTTATTTCTGGGTGTGGGATTGGCTTTGCACTTTAGGTAGCGAATTTGCAACTAGCAACCAGGAAGAAAGAAAATAACAAAACAAAAAAAAAAAAAAGAGAGAGGCATGGGAGCACATAGAAAAGTTGTCAACATTTCACATTCCTGTAAAGAATGCTTCTTCTCTCAGATCTTTAGTAGGAAATAGATTTGATCAATTTGATAAAACAAGCATACTTTTATCTAGGCAGGTCCTTGCCCATAAAGAGGGTGATGTATGGATATGGGATTATGAGGTCACTTTTGTCTCAGAAATTGATAATTGAGTTCCAAGACTTTGGCTGTGAAGGGGACAGTGAGGTCAGTTCTGTCTCTGGAGGTGACAGCCCAGCAGCAGGGACATGGTTGGGAAAGAACCTCAACCTAAGTGCCCACAGCCCCTACCCAGGAAGAGACCTTGGTTGTCATTTCCATTCCACCTGAGTACATGAAAGGACAGCAGCAGGGACATGGTTGTGTCTGTCAGAGAAGCTGAAAGGCCAGCATCACTCATGGGATTTAGGAGATCATGGGGAGGTAATTGGTCAGATAAAAGACCTCAAGAAGCATAATGTGTTGGTTTCCTTGCATGTAGAGCAGTTTCCGAGGTGGCTGAGATTTGCTTGGTAATGGGAAAAAGCAGAAGAGGAAAAAAATATCACAAAGTGCAATTTGGAAGGTGGAGACTGGATATGAGGAGGAAGAAATGTCAGTGGAAGGGCAGTGCTGTGGTACAAGAGGTCACCCAGAGGGAGCTGGATCAGCCCATGGTTTGTGTTCCAAAGAGCAGCCAGTGAGGGTACAGACACAGCAGTGAAGGTGCAGAAATGCTGGGGTGAGAGCAGGTGGGGAAGCGAGATGGGTGTCTGCAGCCTGCAGGGAAAGAGGGGCAGGGGTAGGACCGTGTAGAACAGCCTGTGGTGGAGATGGCAAAGGGCGCTGGCAAGGCTGGAAGGGACCCACAGAACCCAGGTCTCTGTCCCCTTGGCCATGGCAGTTGTCTCTGCCACTGAGGCCCAGGAGAAGCCATGTTGTCCTCGTGGCACTGGGGCCTCGTTGCCTCCTTGCAGCCCCATGGGGAAGCTGGAAGTTGTTGTCCCAGTGTTGTCCTTCCCTGGGCCTTGCACGCCCACATCCCACGGTCCCAGGAAGAGCCCTGAGCCGTGTGTGAGGCACAGGATCCCCCTTCCCATTGCCTGGAGGTCATGGCTTCTCCTTTCTGCTTCAGAAATCAATCCAAGGGGTTTCTCAGCATCAGAGCTGAAGAGAAGACTAAAAGGAGACCTCATGGTGGCTAGAGCTTCCTCACAAGGGGAGAAGGAAGGGAAGGTACTGATCTCTTCTCTGTGGTGACCATTGACAGAACCCAAGGGAATGGAAGAAAGATGTGCCAGGGGAGGGTCAGTTGGACAGGAGGAAAAGGTTCTTCACCCAGAGGTGCTGGACACTGAACAGGCTCCCAGGGAGGTGTCACGGCCCCAACCTGACGGTGTTCAAGAAGAGACTGGACAATGTCCTCAGACACAAGGGGTGACCTGTGGGGTGTCCTGTGCAGGGACAGGAGTTGGATTCAATGATCCTTGTGGGTCCCTTCCAACTCAGGACATTCTACAATTCTATGAAATACTAGGTGAAAAGTCCATGTTTTCATTGTACAGATGATATGTAAACACACACATCATGTGCATGTCCAATGTGTGCACATGATGAGATGAGCCCAAGGGAGCACAAATGAACCTTGGGGTGCCATAAAGGTCAGTGGGACAGAGATGGTGTTCAGGGGTCTCTTCCAACCTGCAGTATTGTAGGATTCCATGAATCTTTTCCTTGGAGAGCTCTATCAAGAGAGATAGATAATGCCCCAGAGTAAATACAGCAGGTCCTCTGAGGAACGTTTCTGCACTGAAACCCTTGATAGGAAATCTGTTGGATAAATTTGATGAAAGCAACTCAGTTTGATCTGCTCACACACTGGACCACAAGGAGGGTGATGACTGGGTCCGATGCCATGTGGTCACTTGTGTCTCAGGAATTCATGGTCCAGTAGGAAGCCAATGGCTGTGCAGGGCACTGTGAGGTCACTTCCGCCTCTGCAGGGGACAGGCCAACAGCAGGAACATGGCTGGGAAAGGACTGTGAGGTCACACATACCAGACGAGCAATCGGGCCCAATCAGCATGGTTTTGCGAAAGGCAGGTCCTGCTTGACCAGCCTGATCTCCTTCTATGACAAGGTGACCGGCTGAGCAGATGAGGGAAAGTCTGTGGTGGGGAGTGAATCCGCCACACAGGCTGTGGGTGTTGTGTCCTTAGACTGCAGTAAAGCCTTTGACACCGTATCCCACAGCATCTGCTGGAGAAGCTGCAGCTCATGGCCTGGATGGTGTATCTGTAATGGGTAAAGAACTGGCTGGAGGGCTGGGCCCAAAGAGTTGTGGTGAATGGAGCCAAACCGAGTTGGTGGCCGGTCAGGAGTCGTATCCGCAGGACTCAGTATCGGGGACAGTTCTGTTTAATCTCTTTATCAATGATCTGGATGAGGTGATCAAGGGCAATCTCAGTAAGTTTGTAGATGACACCAAGTAGGGTTGGAATGTTAATCTGCTGGAGGTTGGGAAGGCCATACAGAGGGATCCTGGCTGACTGAGGCCAGTTGTCTGAGTTTCTATGAGGCCAAGTGCTGGGTCAGGCAGATGGGTCATAACAGGCTCCTGGAACAGTACAGGCTTGGGGAAGAGCGGCTGGAAAGCTGCTGTCAGAAAAAGACGTGGGGGTGTTGATTGACAGAGCCTCTTCTGAAGAGCAGGAGGCCTGAGCAGCGGTGATTGGACATGTGTAGGTGTGGGAGAGGGTCAGGGCTGACCCTGCTCTGCTCTGCTCCTCTCTCACACTGCCCACGCTTGGATGGACCTCAGATATCATCCATGAACCTGGTGGATGCATGAACCTCCTGGAGTGATGGGTGTGGATCCAAATAGAGGATTCAAGCAAGTGTGGGACTGGGACATTAAGGAGATTGGTGACCATTGTCAGGTGTATGAAAGAAGCTGGATGAGTTGTGAGGAACTCACAGGCATTTGCAGCTCCACAGAAAACCAGAGCCTTGCTGTTAAAGCAACAGCACTTGACATAAAACCCACCCCCAAAGCATGAAACACTCACAGTGACCACAGGAAAAGCCTTGTAAAACATTTGAGAAAAATCTACCAGGTTCCAGAGGTCAGGGCTCACCCATTGTGATGATGAACAAGCATCAAGGGCTAACATGGCATCAGAGCCACCTCCACATGGCCCTCACCACCTGTAATCAGTGTCTCCAAGTCTTTCCTTCACCAGCCTCCAGGGACAGGGACCTGCACTGGTTGTTTCCTTCACAGCTGTGTCAGCGATGGCCCTTCATGGGGTCCTAAACACCCTCAGAAACCTGGGGTTTGCTTCTGCCTTTCACTGCATCAGAGGTTTGTTCATTCTTTCAGTAGCTGCAGTTCAGGATCATGGCAGCAGAGGGCTCATTCACATAGAAAATGCTCTTCCATTCCAATCCACTGTGCATCATTTTCCTAAAGGCTTCAAGTCTGGTGTGGATGATGAGGGAGATTTCAGGAACAGCCAAGCAGAGAGCATTTCCACAAGAAACAGCAATAAAGCCAAATTTCTTCTATTTCCTTCCCTGCTCGCCCTTCCCTCCCTTTCCAGAACAGGTGGCATCGACAGCTTCCTGTTCATATTGATGTGGAACGCCTCAGGATAAGACTGAATGTATTGGAAACGTGGGTGCCTAAATCACCATGTGAGTGAGGAGATAGGCCAGGACACCTCAAGAGGAATCACACAACTCTGGACCAATACATGGAAGTTCTTGGGAATCTCAGGTGCCACAGCACAGTGATACTTGTGTTCAGATAGCTGGTCAAGTGACCCATCTCCTGTTCTGTAATGGTGTCTGAGTTTGCTCAGGTCACCCCTGACTTGAGCCCCATGCACTGCTGGGTGTTCTCCAGACTCCTGCCTTCAGGAACAAAGTCCCAGGAGACCTTACTGCTGAAGATGAATCAACGAAGCCATGAAGAACCTCAGTCCTGTCTGATTCTACTCTTAAGAAGTGCAGCAGCAGGCCCACAATCGCCCTCTCTATTTAACTGCAAATGAAGCTATATCAGGTCATCTTCCTGCCCTCAGCCTCCCCGCAGGTATCAAATCCAGGGCAGCTTTGGCATCATCCCCACATCCATGAACAAGCTTTCTAAATTCTTCCTTTGCAGCTTCCCCTGCTTCCACCTCCTGTGTGCTGCCTTTTTGGTCTGGAGCTCCAACAGTTCAAATGGGCAGCCTCACGAGATAAATGCTTCTTTTCATGGGAACTCAGATCATTCTTGTGCTTGGAGCAGGCTGTCCTGTAAGGCTGATCAGATTTCCTGAGCTCCTTCACACTTCAGACCTACTTCTATGTCCCCACCTCTATCGGCCGCTGTCCCCCGGTATGTGAAAGTCTGGAGCCCACCAGCCTGAGCTCTGCTGCTGGCCTTCCTCCCTCCCCTCTGGTGCCTGGGACCCCACTGTTTCCTGGTCGCAACAGCCAAGGTGGACACTGATGTTCACATCCCTCACCAGCTTTTCTTTCTTACCAGATCCAGGTGAGCATCACCCTTGTTGACCCACCAGCAGACATGTTAAGCAGTTGGCCCGGGATCCTTTGGACTGTTGGCACATGCCGGTTTGCCTGGCCAGTGAATGTCAGGGCAATTACAGTTCCCCACAGGAACCTGCTCATTGACTGAAGACTTCAAAAGGTTGCTGACAGAAGATCTTTTCCATGATTCAGCAGTTTGCAAAACTCAACGCGCTGTCACCCTGTACTGGGTTTACATGGCAAAGTCTTGGAACTGGGGGTGAGTGTGGTTGTGCTACAGTTGTCACCTCTCTGAGAAGACAACAGGTGTTCGACTGACATCAGACAGCTGATTTCAGCTGGCTCCAAATGGACCCACTCCTTGCCAAATCTGAGCCACTCAGTGATGCTGGCAGCACCTCTGGGATATTGTATTTGAGAAAGGGTAAAAAACTCTGCACAACAGCAGGTGGGAGAGAGGAGGGAGGAGATGTGAGAGAAAAGCACTGCAAACACCAAGGTCATATCCCATAGGACCCAAGCAGATCCCTCAGCAGGCCAAAGCTTGCTCTCCTGAAATCCTGCTCTTGGCCTTGTGATCATCTCCCAGGAGCCTCAGCTTCACTTTCAGATCCCTGACTGTTCCATCCTGACCAACTCTTCCTGGTTTGTAAGTGTGAAGTCCCACAGGGCACCTCACCCCACTGACTTCTCAGTCACCCGTGTCAGGAAGATGTTGTCAATGAGCTCCAGCCCCTCCTGGATGGTTGGTACCTTGCAGATATTGGGATATCTCAGGTCTGCCACGAGGCCACCGCCCTGGAAACATGGGGCTTCTTTCATTTGTCTGAAGGAGGCCTCATCTAATTCCTCTGCCTGATCAGTGAGTCTGTAGCTGATGTCCAGTCACCACAACATTGCCCATGTTGTTCTGCCCTCTCTTGCTGACTCCTCAACCTTCAGCTGACATTGTCTGTCCCCAGGCAGAGCTCCACACATTCCTGCTGCTTTTCCACATGAAGAAAAACTACCCCTTTGAATCCAGACCTCTGGTATTATAAGTACCAGACCCCCAATAGCCCACACTTTCTCCAGGAGATGGTGTTTGTAGTGCCCTGCAGCTCCTTATCCTGTTGTCTTGGGAGAGACACCCTAATCAGGTTAAACCATCTGCATGAAAACATCAATAGCTGAGTAAATGGAGCTTAAGTTCAGGGAGAGCAGCAACTTTGAGAAAACCTGGTGTTCACTCAGGTTCGGGTTTGATAAGAGGAAGTGACCAGTTCTATCCAGGGGCAGGAGAACAAACCCATCCATAAGGACAGAGCAGGACCTGACACGCTGAGCAGTGACCCTGAGGAGAAGGGCCTGGGCACTCCAAGGTCCCCACACCAGCCCGTGGTGCACGCTCACCATGAACAAGGCAGCTGCACACGGGGCTGCATGAGGAGCAGCGTGGGGACCCAGACACCTGGAGTTCTCATCCCATTCGGTTCAGCACTGGTGTGACCCCACACACACGGGGGTGTGCCAGTGTGCGGCTTCCCAGTTTGGAGAAGCAGGGAGGAACTGGAGAGTGCAGGGCTCTGCCAAGGCAGGTTCAGCACCTTGTGCACATGGTGTGGGATGCTGAGGGACCTGGGTTGCTTTGGCCCAGCAGCGCTGGGGAGGCTGCAGCAGTGCAGAAGTCGCCTGAGAGTGCTTCAGAGGTGGTTTCAGAGGTGGTGGAGGTTTTCTAAATAGTGAAAAATTGTATGAGAAATAAATAATGGCAAAAAGAGCAGCTGGGGAGGTCCAGGCTGGAGATGAGCAGCAAGGAATGTGACTGGAAGGGCAGTGCTGTGGTGGAGCAGGTCAGCAGAGGGAGTCTGCATCAGCCCAAGGCTTTGTGCTTCAAGGAACAGCTGGGGAGGATGCAGAGATCTCAGCAAAGGAAGGAAGATGCTCAGACAAGAGCAAGGTGGGGCAGCAGGGGGGATGTCTGCAGCCTGCAGGGAAAGAGGTGCAGGGGATGCCACAGCACAGGACAGGCTGTGGTGGAGATGATCAAGGGATGTAAAGAGGCTGAAAGCCCCCACCAGACATGAGCTCCTTCTCCCCTTGGCTATGGCTGTTGTCTGCACCTCTGATGCCTGTGAGGAGACACCTTGTCCTTCCAGCACAGGGGCCTCATGGCCTCCTTGTCCCCAGCCAGGAACCTGGGAGCTGTGGGACCATAGTCCTGCCCTTGGCCTTGCACAGCCCCACATCACACTGTCCCAGGAAGGGCCCTGGGCAATGTGGGAGGGACAGGATCTGCCTTCCCATGGCTGGGGGTCAAGGCTTGGCCCGTTGGTTAATGAAACACATCCAGGTTTACTCAGCATCAGAGAGACCTGTACTTTGCTTTTCCTGAGCTGTCATCTCTGCCTCCATTTTTCTGCTCTAACCAGACCCTCGGTATGGTTTCTCAGTTGTGCCCCTCAGTGGGACCCATTAGTATTACAAGAAACTTTGGAGTTTGAATCTGAGTTTGACTTCTTGAGAAGTTGCATCAACTCCACCTCAGGGTCTGAGGTCCATGGACTCTGCACCAAACCCATCAGAGGGGTCATTAAAGCACCTTGGACTGCTCCTGTGCTGCTGAGCTGGGCTGGGCTCCTGGGACAGAGGGAGCTCCTGGCAAGCGGCAGCGCTGCAGAGAGACAGCTCTGCCCAGGAGCAGCTCCTCTGCACAGCGCAGCAGGGCTGAGGGCTCTGCATGGGGATCTCAGGGAGACGAGCAAAGCAGAGAGAGATTACAAGTGGTCAGGACTGGGAGGATGACTGAGAGCTCACTGGAGGAGAAACCTTTGCAGCCTTTGCCATGTTAAGTCTCTGGGTGCAGGGCAATGCAGCTGTAGTTCCTGGAGTGATTACCTGAATGGGAAGGATCCTGATAATTTAGTCATTTACTCTGGGTTGATGGGGTGGGCGCTGGGGCATAGAAACTAATTTCTTGGTTCAGAATGAGGCCCTGAAATTCCAGATCCATTTCTCTTAAAGATGAATAAACCTGGGAATATCAGAACTAAACACACCCTGGGTTATAGACAGCATCAGGATGAGTTTTCCAGGCTCATCAAGGCTGGTCTGTTGTTCCCATCAGAGCTGCCCACACAGAGCTGCCCCTGGGTAGTGCCCGGCTGCTGGGAGGGGTCTGCAGCGCAGAGCTGAGCACACAGCGGGTGGGATGGGCTCTGTGACACTGACAGGAGGAGACCTGGGGACACAGACACAGCTGCAGGCAGGGACAGCTCCAGGCAGCAGAGCAGGGGGTGCTCAGCAACTCTTTTGATCCTTCTCTGCAGATGATGCTGGGTGTTGTCTGCTGGGCAATGATCCGACGGTCCCTTGAGCACATCCGATCTTCAGGGGCCCTGACTCTGCTCTGCTGAGCCTTTCCTTGGGGTCCGCACTCTCCTCTCAGAGTCCTTTGCTTCTCTCAGTGAGGGGTCGTGTCCTGCTCTCTCCATCACGTCTCCACCTCTGGGCTGGGGCAGGGAAGAGTCTGCAGATCTGCCCTTTCAAACAGTGCTCGCCCACTTCTATATGAGTCCAGTTGTTTGGCTTTTTCAGAGAGTTATTCGTGTGTGAATTCATCTTCAAAGCAGCACCAGCAAAATCTCTCAAGTGATGGGTAAAAAAACGGAAAGACACTGCTACTCTCCTGACTCTGTTCTAAGCCATAGGAAGCTGAGCCCTATCACCTGTCCTGCCACACAACTCTCCTCATTTTGGTCATGAAAATGAAGACTTTCTCCCTTCCCATATGTGATGGTGGAAAATAAAAACCACAGACAATATTATTATGAAGACATGTTAAGGCTCCCCTCTGCAGCCCACGTTCTTAGAGACATGAGTGCAGATACTGAACTTTTCCACCAATGGTGGTTTACACCTGATACTGCTTGTGAATGCTGGATCTGTCACAAACCAGCTCCCGTGTCCCCGCTGGAGCAGAGCAAAGCTTGCTGCTTGGCAGCACACGGGCAGAGGTCCTGCTGCTCACAGCACACTCAGCAAGCACAAACCAGAAGATAGAAATGCATTTCAAATGGAGTGATTACTATGAAAAAATGTAGTGGACTTTTCAGAAGAGTCTTCCTGCATTTTAATTTGTCATTTCGTTTTTTAGACCAGTACCTCCATGTCAGGAAGGAGCAAATGTCCAACAGCAACTCCATCACCCAGTTCCTCCTCCTGCCATTCACAGACACACCGGAGCTGCAGCTCTTGCACTTCTGGCTCTTCCTGGGCATCTACCTGGCTGCCCTCCTGGGCAACGGCCTCATCATCGCCACCATAGCCTGGGACCAGCACCTCCACACCCCCATGTACTTCTTCCTGCTCAACCTCGCCCTCCTTGACCTGGGCTCCATCTCTACCATTGTCCCCAAATCCATGGCCAACTCTCTGTGGGATACCAGGGTCATTTCCTATGCAGGCTGTGCTGCACAACTCTTTCTTTTTTTCTTTTTAGCTTCAGCAGAATTTTACCTTCTCACTGTCATGTCCTACGACCGCTACGTTGCCATCTGCAAACCCCTGCACTACGGGACCCTCCTGGGCAGCAGAGCTTGTGTCCACATGGCAGCAGCTGCCTGGGCCACTGGGTTTCTCAGTGCTCTGCTGCACACGGCCAATACATTTTCACTGCCCCTATGCAAGGGCAATGCCCTGGGCCAGTTCTTCTGTGAAATCCCCCGGATCCTCAAGCTCTCCTGCTCACACTCCTACCTCAGAGAAGTTTGGCTTCTTGTGTTTAGTCTGTTAATTGGTTTTGGATGTTTTGTGTTCATTGTGGTGTCCTATGTGCAGATCTTCAGGGCCGTGCTGAGGATCCCCTCTGAGCAGGGACGGCACAAAGCCTTTTCCACCTGCCTCCCTCACCTGGCCGTGGTCTCCCTGTTTCTCAGCACTGCCATGTTTGCCCACCTGAAGCCCCACTCCATCTCCTCCCCATCCCTGGATCTGGTGGTGTCTGTTCTGTACTCGGTGGTGCCTCCAGCAGTGAACCCCCTCATCTACAGCATGAGGAACCAGGAGCTCAAGGATACCCTGTGGAGACTGATGACTGGATTTCTTCTGAACCTATAAACTCTCTCTGTCTTCTTCTACATAAGAAGACATTCTCATTGCAGGTTCATCCTGTGTGTAGTATTTTTTGTCTCTAGTTGTGAGTTTGGTTTTTTTTTAATGATAATATTTTTATTCCCTTTGTAATTCACTGCCTGCTTTTCTTTTCTCAGTGAGTGGCTGTGTCAATGTGGAATCGTGTTCTCTGTGTCTAAGCAAAATAAAGGATCCTTCACCAGTATTTTTCACTGACATTCTTTCTCCAAGACCTTTCTGGAGCTGCAGTGGTAGTTCCCATGTGCATGGGTAGAAGGGAAGAGAGTCCAGCATGGTAGCCCTGCCAGGGAGCACCAGCGCTTGGTCTTCCAGAGCTGTTCTGGTTCCACTCCCACACTCTCCTGCTCATCACTTGTGTTGGTGCAAGGCCTGAGTGCTCTGGCAGCTTGGTCCCCGTCCTGCTGTGTGTCAGTGCTGTGAGCACAGGCAGGGACAGGCAATGGGCACTGCTGTGACAGAGCTGGCCTCTGTAACAGTTCTTCTATAAAGAAAAGTGATCTCCTATGGGTAGGGCCTGAGGGTTTAGGTCTTCTTGCAAAGCTTCTCCCACGAACACGCCCAAGAAAGTTACCCACAGATGAAACACCATTGTTCGGCTGGTCAGTGTGTGTGTGCAGGGCTGGCACACAGCAGTGTCCTCTCACAGCCAGGCCTCCTGCCAGAGACCTGCAGGACCAGCAGAGCAGGGGCTGGGTTGTGCCCCTGTGCACTGGACACCCCTCAGAAGGAACCTCAGGTCAATCATCATGGACTGGCCCCTCACAACCTCCATTTCCAGCACTGAGGGCTCACCCACACAGGCTGTTCTTCCCTCCGTGGAGGGACACTGAATGAGTAGGTCAGCAGTCCAAGATTGTATCGTACAGATTGTATTGTACAGTGAGCACACACACCATGTACGTGAGGTGACATGAACCCGAGTGAGCACAAACACCATCAACTGTTCTTTGGGGTTCCATGAACGCCTACAGTTCAGACAAGATCTTGAGATTACATCATGATCGAAGTAACATCCCATTGTTAACTGCCTGAATGCAGCACTGAGATGTGCTTCCTTCAACCAAGGGCCTTGTGTCCATTCTTCCTGCCAGGGGACATCTCAGATGGGTGCAGAGCAGGGTGACACACCAAAGGGATGAGGTGCCTCCTGTCCTTTGTGAGTGTCAACAGTAGGCCAGAGGGACACTGTGACTCCTGCCTCTGTAAAAGGGACAGACTCTGTCTCTGAGCATCCCTGGGTACATAAGGAGTCCATGAGGCCAGCTTAGACATGGATGCCTGGCAGACCCTGACGTTTGTGTGTGTGACTCCAGGAACAAACCTCACTGCCCCAGTGAGATTGATCTCAGCTGCCTTGGACAGGATCATTGCAAGTGCTCCTGTCTGCTCTGTCACCCTTGCCCATGATTCCCGATTGTGATCTCAAAAGTGCCATAGGAACCAGAATGGTTCTGGAGTCCTTAAAAAATGCAGACCTCAAACCCATCTTCAAGAAGAGCAGGAATAGGAACTGCGAGAATAACAGGGTGGCCACCCTACCTCCCTCCCTGGGAAGGGGATGGGACACGTCCTCCTGCAGCCGTTTCCAGGAATGTGAAGGACAAGGAAGGGACTGCTGAACCCAAATGGACAGGGGAAAGAAAGGCATGTTGTGTACAGGGTGTTTGCAAGGCTCAGCCATGGTCTCCTTCTGGCCAGAGTGGTGCTGATGGGGCTCAAGAAGTGGATGCTGGGTGGGAAGCTGGCTGAACCGTCAAGCCCAAATGTCATCAGTGGTACAAAGTCCTCCATGCAGCCAGTTACTGGTGTCATCTCTCAGTGACCAGCACTTGGGGAACACTGTTGAACATCTTTATTCTCCCCTCCTATGATGTAATGGAGTGAACTTTCAGTGCCTTTGAGGATGATGGAGTCCTTGAGCAACCTCACCTGGTTCACCCTGCCCTAAGCAGGAGAGTGAGACAAGATGAGTGAGACAAGATGAGTGAGACAAGATGAGTGAGACAAGGGTTCTCTGTAAACCTGAGTTATTCTGTGATTTGACAGAATTTTTGCCTTGGAGAGGTTTCTGGAGAGGGAATAGGTAGAATAATAACAATAAAAATAAATAAATAAATGAAAAATAAGGCTGTAGAGGAGATCTAGAAGTTGTTAACATAAAAACAGCAGTTCCAGTGAGGAGTGCTTTTCACTCACAGTGTTAGTGGGAAATATATTTGACAAATTTGAACAAGGTGAGGAAGCGAGTTGGGTGTCTGCAGCCTGTGGGAAAGAGGGGCAGGTATAGGACTGAGTAGAACACGCTTCAGTCTTGGCAGGTCCTGGGTGCTAAGGAGGAGGATGGATGAGTGTGGTATTATGAGGTCAGTTGTGTTTCAGACACTCATAATCCAATCAGAATCCTGTGGCTGTGAAGGGGACAGTGAGGTCAGTTCTGTCTCTGGAGGTGACAGCCCAGCAGCAGGGACATGGCTGGGAAAGAACCTCTGCCAAGGTGCCCACAGGCCCTAACCAGGAGATGGGTAGGAGATGCCTTAGAGATGTGTTATCATGTCCATCCCACCCGAGAACATGACAGGACAGCAGCAGGAACATGGTCGTGTCTGTCAGAGAAGCTGAGCGGCCCGTAGCAGTCATGGGATTTAGAAAATCATGGTGAGGTCAGGTAAAAGACCACAAGAAGCCTAATGGGTTGGGTTCCCTGCATGAAGGGCAGTTTCTGAAGCGGCTGAGCTTTCCATGGTAGTTGGAAAAGCAGAAGAGAGAAAAAAAAAATGCAAAGTGCAATTTGGAAGGTGAGGATTGGATATGAGGAGGAAGAAATGTCAGTGGAAGGGCAGTGCTGTGGTGCAAGAGGTCACCCAGAGGGAGCTGGATCAGCCCATGGTTTGTGTTCCAAGAGCAGCCAGTGAGGGTGCAGACACAGCAGTGAAGGTGCAGAAATGCTGGGGTGAGAGCAGGTGGGGAAGCGAGATGGGTGTCTGCAGCCTGCAGGGAAAGAGGGGCAGGGGTAGGACCGTGTAGAACAGCCTGTGGTGGAGATGGCAAAGGGCGCTGGCAAGGCTGGAAGGGACCCACAGAACCCAGGTCTCTGTCCCCTTGGCCATGGCAGTTGTCTCCGCCACTGAGGCCCAGGAGAAGCCATGTTGTCCTCATGGCACTGGGGCCTCGTTGCCTCCTTGCAGTCCCTTGGGGAAGCTGGAAGTTGTTGCACCAGTGTTGCCCTTCCCTCGGCCTTGCACACCCACATCCCATGGTCCCAGGAAGAGCCCTGAGCCATGTGTGAGGGACAGGATCCCCCTTCCCATTGCCTGGAGGTCATGGCTTCTCCTTTCTGCTTCAGAAATCAATCCAAGGGGTTTCTCAGCATCAGAGCTGAAAAGAAGACTAAAAGGAGACCTCATGGTGGCTAGAGCTTCCTCACAAGGGGAGAAGGAAGGGTAGGTACTGATCTCTTCTCTGTGGTGACCATTGACAGAACCCAAGGGAATGGAAGAAAGATGTGCCAGGGGAGGGTCAGTTGGACATGAGGAAAAGGTTCTTCACCCAGAGGTATCACAGTATCACAGTATGAGGAACGAGTTGAGAGTGTATGGGTCAGGATCAAGGGACAGGCTGGTAGGGGTGATACTGTTGTAGGTGTCTATTACAGGCCACCAGATCAGACTGAGGAAGTTGATGAGGTCTTCTATGCGCAGCTGAGAGTGGCCTCACAGTCACAGGCCCTGGTTGTTGTGGGTGATTTTAACTTCCCTGATGTTTGCTGGAAGGACCATTCAGCCAGCCAGCCACAGTCCAGGAGGTTCCTCCAGTGCATTGATGATAACTTCCTCATGCAGATGGTGGAGGAGCCGACCAGGAGAGGTGCACTGCTGGATCTCATCCTCACTAACAAAGAGGGTCTGGTTGAAGCAGTAAAGGTTGAGGGCTGCCTGGGTTGCAGTGACCACGAGATGGTGGAGTTCAGCATCTCGTGTGGCAGGAACAGAATAGCAAGTAGAATTGCAACCCTGGACTTTGGCAGGGCTAATTTCGGCCTTTTCAAACAATTGCTGGGGGAAATCCCATGGGCAAGACTGCTTGAAGGAAAAGGGGCCCAAGAGAGCTGGATTGCATTCAGAGATTGCTTCTTCCATGCTCAGGATCAGAGCATCCCCACACGTAGGAAGTCGAGGAGGGGAGCCAGAAGGCCTGCGTGGTTGAATAGGGATCTGTTGGGTATGCTCAAGCAGAAGAGGCGAGTTTACAGGTCATGGAAGCAGGGACTGGCCACTTGGGAGGAATATAAGGCTGCTGTTAGCGGATGCAGGAAAGCAGCTAGGGTAGCCAAGGCCTCCTTAGAATTACAGCTGGCGAGAGGGGTCAAGGACAGCAAGAAGAACTTTTTCAAATACATAGCAGATAAAACTAATACCAGAGGCAATGTAGGCCCACTGATGAATGAGGTGGGTGCCCTGGTGGCAGAAGACACAGAGAAGGCAGAATTGCTGAATGCCGCCTTTGTCTCTGTCTACTCCGCTGGAGGATGTCCTGGGGAACCCTGTACCCCTGAGACCCCGGATGAAGCCAGGTTAATGGAGGAGTTTGCTTTAGTCGATGAGGACTGGGTTAGGGAACAATTAAGTAGTCTGGACGTCCATAAATCCATGGGTCCAGATGGGATGCATCCGCGGGTGCTGAGGGAACTGGCTGAAGTCATTGCTAGACCACTATCCATCATTTTTGCCAAGTCTTGGGAAACGGGAGAGGTGCCCGAGGACTGGAGGAAAGCAAATGTCACTCCAGTCTTTAAAAAGGGCAAGAAGGAGGACCCGGGTAATTATAGACCGGTCAGCCTCACCTCTGTCCCTGGGAAAGTAATGGAACAGCTTATCCTTGGTGCCATCTCAAGGCACATCAGGGATAAGAGGGTCATTAGGGGCAGTCAGCATGGCTTTACCAAGGGTAAGTCATGCTTGACCAACCTCATAGCCTTTTATGAGAATGTAACAAGGTGGATAGATGATGGCAGAGCGGTGGATGTGGTCTACCTTGACTTCAGTAAAGCCTTTGACACAGTCCCTCACAGCATCCTCACAGCTAAATTGAGGAGGTGTGGTCTCGACAATAGAGTAGTGAGGTGGGTTGCAAACTGGCTTAAAGAGAGAAGCCAGAGAGTGGTGGTCAATGGTGCGGAGTCCAGTTGGAGGCCAGTATCTAGTGGAGTGCCTCAGGGGTCAGTACTGGGGCCAATATTATTCAATATATTCATTAATGATTTAGACGAGGGAATTGAGTGTACTATCAGCAGGTTTGCTGATGACACTAAGCTGGAAGGAGTGGCTGACACGCCAGAAGGCTGTGCCGCCATCCAGCGGGACCTGGACAGGCTGGAGAGTTGGGCGGGGGATAATCTGATGGAATTTAACAAGGGAAAGTGTAGAGTCCTGCATCTGGGCAGGAACAATCCCAAGTTCCAGTATAGGTTGGGGCATGACCTATTAGAGAGCAGTGTAGGGGAAAGGGACCTGGGGGTCCTGGTGGACAACAGGATGACCATGAGCCAGCACTGTGCCCTTGTGGCCAGGAAGGCTAATGGCATCCTTGGGTGTATTACAAGGGGGGTGGTCAGTAGATCGAGAGAGGTCCTCCTTCCCCTCTACTCCGCCCTGGTGAGACCCCATCTGGAATATTGTGTCCAGTTCTGGGCCCCTCAGTTCAAGAAGGACAGGGAACTGCTGGAGAGGGTCCAGCGTAGGGCAACAAAGATGATTAAGGGAGTGGAGCATCTCCCTTATGAAGAAAGGCTGAGGGAGCTGGGGCTCTTTAGTTTGGAGAAGAGGAGACTGAGGGGTGACCTTATTAATGTTTATAAATATATAAAGGGTGAGTGCCATGAGGATGGAGTCAGGCTCTTCTCAGTGGCAAACAATGATAGGACAAGGGGCAATGGGATCAAGCTGGAACACAAGAGGTTCCACTTAAATTTGAGAAAGAACTTCTTCTCAGTGAGGGTAACAGAGCACTGGAACAGGCTACCCAGGGAGGTTGTGGAGTCTCCTTCCCTGGAGACATTCAAAGCCCGCCTGGACACATTCCTGTGCGACCTCACCTAGGCGTTCCTGCTCCAGCAGGGGGATTGGACTAGATGATCTTTTGAGGTCCCTTCCAATCCCAAACATACTGTGATACTGTGATACTGTGATATTTGGGGTAAGGTTTAGATTTGGGGTTAGGTTTAGATTTTAGGTTTAGATTTGGGGTTAGGTTTAGATTTGGGGTTAGGTTTAGATTTTAGGTTTAGATTTGGGGTTAGGTTTAAATTTTAGGTTTAGATATGTGGTTAGGTTTAGATTTGGGGTTAGGTTTAGATTTTAGGTTTAGATTTGGGGTTAGGTTTAGATTTGGAGTTAGGTTTAGATTTTAGGTTTAGATTTGGGGTTAGGTTTAGATTTCAGGTTTAGATTTGGGGTTAGGTTTAGATTTTAGGTTTAGATTTGGGGTTAGGTGTAGATTTGGGGTTAGGTTTAGATTTTAGGTTTAGATTTGGGGTTAGGTTTAGATTTTAGGTTTAGATTTTAGGTTTAGATTTGGGGTTTGGTTTAGATTTTAGGTTTAGATTTGGGGTTAGGTTTAGATTTGGGGTTTAGATTTGGGGTTAGGTTTAGATTTTAGGTTTAGATTTTAGGTTTAGATTTGGGGTTAGGTTTAGATTTTAGGTTTAGATTTGGGGTTAGGTTTAGATTTGGGGTTAGGTTTAGATTTTAGGTTTAGATTTGGGGTTAGGTTTAGATTTTAGGTTTAGATTTGGGGTTAGGTTTAGATTTGGGGTTAGGTTTAGATTTTAGGTTTAGGTTTGGGGTTAGGTTTAGATTTTAGGTTTAGATTTGGGGTTAGGTTTAGATTTTAGGTTTGGATTTGGGGTTAGGTTTAGATTTGGGGTTAGGTTTAGATTTTAGGTTTAGATTTGGGGTTAGGTTTAGATTTTAGGTTTAGATTTGGGGTTAGGTTTAGATTTGGGGTTAGGTTTAGATTTTAGGTTTAGATTTGGGGTTAGGTTTAGATTTGGGGTTAGGTTTAGATTTTAGGTTTAGATTTGGGGTTAGGTTTAGATTTTAGGTTTAGATTTTAGGTTTAGATTTGGGGTTAGGTTTAGATTTTAGGTTTAGATTTGGGGTTAGGTTTAGATTTTAGGTTTAGATTTGGGGTTAGGTGTAGATTTGGGGTTAGGTTTAGATTTTAGGTTTAGATTTGGGGTTAGGTTTAAATTTTAGGTTTAGATATGTGGTTAGGTTTAGATTTGGGGTTAGGTTTAGATTTTAGGTTTAGATTTGGGGTTAGGTTTAGATTTGGAGTTAGGTTTAGATTTTAGGTTTAGATTTGGGGTTAGGTTTAGATTTTAGGTTTAGATTTGGGGTTAGGTGTAGATTTGGGGTTAGGTTTAGATTTTAGGTTTAGATTTGGGGTTAGGTTTAGATTTTAGGTTTAGATTTTAGGTTTAGATTTGGGGTTAGGTTTAGATTTTAGGTTTAGATTTGGGGTTAGGTTTAGATTTTAGGTTTAGATTTGGGGTTAGGTTTAGATTTGGGGTTAGGTTTAGATTTTTGGTTTAGATTTGGGGTTAGGTTTAGATTTGGGGTTAGGTTTAGATTTTAGGTTTAGATTTGGGGTTAGGTTTAGATTTTAGGTTTAGATTTTAGGTTTAGATTTGGGGTAAGGTTTACATTTGGGCTTAGGTTTAGATTTTAGGTTTAGATTTGGGGTTAGGTTTAGATTTCGGGTTAGGTTTAGATTTTAGGTTTAGATTTGGGTTTAGGTTTAGATTTTATGTTTAGATATGGGGTTAGGTTTAGATTTGGGGTTAGGTTTAGATTTTAGGTTTAGATTTGGGGTTAGGTTTAGATTTGGGGTTAGGTTTAGATTTTAGGTTTAGATTTGGGGTTAGGTTTAGATTTTAGGTTTAGATTTGGGGTTAGGTTTAGATTTGGGGTTAGGTTTAGATTTTAGGTTTAGATTTGGGGTTAGGTTTAGATTTTAGGTTTAGACTTTAGGTTTAGATTTGGGGTTAGGTTTAGATTTTAGGTTTAGATTTGGGGTTAGGTTTAGATTTTAGGTTTAGATTTTAGGTTTAGATTTGGGGTTTGGTTTAGATTTTAGGTTTAGATTTGGGGTTAGGTTTAGATTTTAGGTTTAGATTTGGGGTTAGGTTTAGATTTTAGGTTTAGATTTGGGGTTAGGTTTAGATTTGGGGTTAGGTTTAGATTTTAGGTTTAGATTTGGGGTTAGGTTTAGATTTTAGGTTTAGATTTGGGGTTAGGTTTAGATTTGGGGTTAGGTTTAGATTTTAGTTTTAGGTTTGGGGTTAGGTTTAGATTTTAGGTTTAGATTTGGGGTTAGGTTTAGATTTTAGGTTTGGATTTGGGGTTAGGTTTAGATTTGGGGTTAGGTTTAGATTTTAGGTTTAGATTTGGGGTTAGGTTTAGATTTTAGGTTTAGATTTGGGGTTAGGTTTAGATTTGGGGTTAGGTTTAGATTTTAGGTTTAGATTTGGGGTTAGGTTTAGATTTGGGGTTAGGTTTAGATTTTAGGTTTAGATTTGGGGTTAGTTTTAGATTTTAGGTTTAGATTTGGGGTTAGGTTTAGATTTGGGGTTAGGTTTAGATTTTAGGTTTAGATTTGGGGTTAGGTTTAGATTTTAGGTTTAGATTTGGGGTTAGGTTTAGATTTTAGGTTTAGATTTGGGCTTAGGTTTAGATTTAGGGTTAGGTTTAGATTTTTGGTTTAGATTTGGGGTTAGGTTTAGATTTGGGGTTAGGTTTAGATTTTAGGTTTAGATTTGGGGTTAGGTTTAGATTTTAGGTTTAGATTTGGGGTTAGGTTTAGATTTTAGGTTTAGATTTGGGGTTAGGTTTAGATTTTAGGTTTAGATTTGGGGTTAGGTTTAGATTTGGGGTTAGGTTTAGATTTTAGGTTTAGATTTGGGGTTAGGTTTAGATTTTAGGTTTAGATTTGGGGTTAGGTTTAGATTTGGGGTTAGGTTTAGATTTTAGGTTTAGATTTGGGGTAAGGTTTAGATTTGGGCTTAGGTTTAGATTTTAGGTTTAGGTTTGGGGTTAGGTTTAGATTTTAGGTTTAGATTTGGGGTTAGGTTTAGATTTTAGGTTTGGATTTGGGGTTAGGTTTAGATTTGGGGTTAGGTTTAGATTTTAGGTTTAGATTTGGGGTTAGGTTTAGATTTTAGGTTTAGATTTGGGGTTAGGTTTAGATTTTAGGTTTAGATTTGGGGTTAGGTTTAGATTTTAGGTTTAGATTTGGGGTTAGGTTTAGATTTGTGGTTAGGTTTAGATTTTAGGTTTAGATTTGGGGTTAGGTTTAGATTTGGGGTTAGGTTTAGATTTTAGGTTTAGATTTGGGGTTAGGTTTAAATTTTAGGTTTAGATTTCGGGTTAGGTTTAGATTTGGGGTTAGGTTTAGATTTTAGGTTTAGATTTGGGGTTAGGTTTAGATTTGGAGTTAGGTTTAGATTTTAGGTTTAGATTTGGGGTTAGGTTTAGATTTTAGGTTTAGATTTTAGGTTTAGATTTGGGGTTAGGTTTAGATTTGGGGTTAGGTTTAGATTTTAGGTTTAGATTTGGGGTTAGGTTTAGATTTTAGGTTTAGATTTGGGGTAAGGTTTACATTTGGGCTTAGGTTTAGATTTTAGGTTTAGATTTTAGGTTTAGATTTCGGGTTAGGTTTAGATTTTAGGTTTAGATTTGGGTTTAGGTTTAGATTTTATGTTTAGATATGGGGTTAGGTTTAGATTTGGGGTTAGGTTTAGATTTTAGGTTTAGATTTGGGGTTAGGTTTAGATTTGGGGTTAGGTTTAGATTTTAGGTTTAGATTTGGGGTTAGGTTTAGATTTTAGGTTTAGATTTGGGGTTAGGTTTAGATTTGGGGTTAGGTTTAGATTTTAGGTTTAGATTTGGGGTTAGGTTTAGATTTTAGGTTTAGACTTTAGGTTTAGATTTGGGGTTAGGTTTAGATTTTAGGTTTAGATTTGGGGTTAGGTTTAGATTTTAAGTTTAGATTTGGGGTTAGGTTTAGATTTTAGGTTTAGATTTGGGGTTAGGTTTAGATTTGGGGTTAGGTTTATATTTTAGGTTTAGATTTGTGGTTAGGTTTAGATTTGGGGTTAGGTTTAGATTTTAGGTTTAGATTTGGGGTTAGGTTTAGATTTTAGGTTTAGATTTTAGGTTTAGATTTGGGGTTAGGTTTAGATTTTAGGTTTAGATTTGGGGTTAGGTTTAGATTTTAGGTTTAGATTTGGGGTTAGGTTTAGATTTTAGGTTTAGATTTGGGGTTAGGTTTAGATTTTAGGTTTAGACTTTAGGTTTAGATTTGGGGTTAGGTTTGGGGTTAGGTTTAGATTTTAGGTTTAGATTTGGGGTTAGGTTTAGATTTTAGGTTTGGATTTGGGGTTAGGTTTAGATTTGGGGTTAGGTTTAGATTTTAGGTTTAGATTTGGGTTTAGGTTTAGATTTTAGGTTTAGATTTGGGGTTCGGTTTAGATTTGGGGTTAGGTTTAGATTTTAGGTTTAGATTTTAGGTTTAGATTTGGGGTTAGGTTTAGATTTTAGGTTTAGATTTGGGGTTAGGTTTAGATTTTAGGTTTAGATTTGGGGTTAGGTTTAGATTTGGAGTTAGGTTTAGATTTTAGGTTTAGATTTGGGGTTAGGTTTAGATTTGTGGTTAGGTTTAGATTTTAGGTTTAGATTTGGGGTCAGGTTTAAATTTTAGGTTTAGATATGTGGTTAGGTTTAGATTTGGGGTTAGGTTTAGATTTTAGGTTTAGATTTGGGGTTAGGTTTAGATTTTAGGTTTAGATTTGGGGTTAGGTGTAGATTTGGGGTTAGGTTTAGATTTTAGGTTTAGATTTGGGGTTAGGTTTAGATTTTAGGTTTAGATTTGGGGTTAGGTTTAGATTTTAGGTTTAGATTTGGGGTTAGGTTTAGATTTTTGGTTTAGATTTGGGGTTAGGTTTAGATTTGGGGTTAGGTTTAGATTTTAGGTTTAGATTTGGGGTTAGGTTTAGATTTTAGGTTTAGATTTGGGGTAAGGTTTACATTTGGGCTTAGGTTTAGATTTTAGGTTTAGATTTGGGGTTAGGTTTAGATTTCGGGTTAGGTTTAGATTTTAGGTTTAGATTTGGGTTTAGGTTTAGATTTTATGTTTAGATATGGGGTTAGGTTTAGATTTGGGGTTAGGTTTAGATTTTAGGTTTAGATTTGGGGTTAGGTTTAGATTTGGGGTTAGGTTTAGATTTTAGGTTTAGATTTGGGGTTAGGTTTAGATTTTAGGTTTAGATTTGGGGTTAGGTTTAGATTTGGGGTTAGGTTTAGATTTTAGGTTTAGATTTGGGGTTAGGTTTAGATTTGGGGTTAGGTTTAGATTTTAGGTTTAGGTTTGGGGTTAGGTTTAGATTTTAGGTTTAGATTTGGGGTTAGGTTTAGATTTTAGGTTTGGATTTGGGGTTAGGTTTAGATTTGGGGTTAGGTTTAGATTTTAGGTTTAGATTTGGGGTTAGGTTTAGATTTTAGGTTTAGATTTGGGGTTAGGTTTAGATTTTAGGTTTAGATTTGGGGTTAGGTTTAGATTTTAGGTTTAGATTTGGGGTTAGGTTTAGATTTGTGGTTAGTTTTAGATTTTAGGTTTAGATTTGGGGTTAGGTTTAGATTTGGGGTTAGGTTTAGATTTTAGGTTTAGATTTGGGGTTAGGTTTAAATTTTAGGTTTAGATTTCGGGTTAGGTTTAGATTTGGGGTTAGGTTTAGATTTTAGGTTTAGATTTGGGGTTAGGTTTAGATTTGGAGTTAGGTTTAGATTTTAGGTTTAGATTTGGGGTTAGGTTTAGATTTTAGGTTTAGATTTTAGGTTTAGATTTGGGGTTAGGTTTAGATTTGGGGTTAGGTTTAGATTTTAGGTTTAGATTTGGGGTTAGGTTTAGATTTTAGGTTTAGATTTGGGGTAAGGTTTACATTTGGGCTTAGGTTTAGATTTTAGGTTTAGATTTTAGGTTTAGATTTCGGGTTAGGTTTAGATTTTAGGTTTAGATTTGGGTTTAGGTTTAGATTTTATGTTTAGATATGGGGTTAGGTTTAGATTTGGGGTTAGGTTTAGATTTTAGGTTTAGATTTGGGGTTAGGTTTAGATTTGGGGTTAGGTTTAGATTTTAGGTTTAGATTTGGGGTTAGGTTTAGATTTTAGGTTTAGATTTGGGGTTAGGTTTAGATTTGGGGTTAGGTTTAGATTTTAGGTTTAGATTTGGGGTTAGGTTTAGATTTTAGGTTTAGACTTTAGGTTTAGATTTGGGGTTAGGTTTAGATTTTAGGTTTAGATTTGGGGTTAGGTTTAGATTTTAAGTTTAGATTTGGGGTTAGGTTTAGATTTTAGGTTTAGATTTGGGGTTAGGTTTAGATTTGGGGTTAGGTTTATATTTTAGGTTTAGATTTGTGGTTAGGTTTATATTTGGGGTTAGGTTTAGATTTTAGGTTTAGATTTGGGGTTAGGTTTAGATTTTAGGTTTAGATTTTAGGTTTAGATTTGGGGTTAGGTTTAGATTTTAGGTTTAGATTTGGGGTTAGGTTTAGATTTTAGGTTTAGATTTGGGGTTAGGTTTAGATTTTAGGTTTAGATTTGGGGTTAGGTTTAGATTTTAGGTTTAGACTTTAGGTTTAGATTTGGGGTTAGGTTTGGGGTTAGGTTTAGATTTTAGGTTTAGATTTGGGGTTAGGTTTAGATTTTAGGTTTGGATTTGGGGTTAGGTTTAGATTTGGGGTTAGGTTTAGATTTTAGGTTTAGATTTGGGGTTAGGTTTAGATTTTAGGTTTAGATTTGGGGTTCGGTTTAGATTTGGGGTTAGGTTTAGATTTTAGGTTTAGATTTGGGGTTAGGTTTAGATTTTAGGTTTAGATTTTAGGTTTAGATTTGGGGTTAGGTTTAGATTTTAGGTTTAGATTTGGGGTTAGGTTTAGATTTTAGGTTTAGATTTGGGGTTAGGTTTAGATTTTAGGTTTATATTTGGGGTTAGGTTTAGATTTGGAGTTAGGTTTAGATTTTAGGTTTAGATTTGGGGTTAGGTTTAGATTTGTGGTTAGGTTTAGATTTTAGGTTTAGATTTGGGGTTAGGTTTAAATTTTAGGTTTAGATATGTGGTTAGGTTTAGATTTGGGGTTAGGTTTAGATTTTAGGTTTAGATTTGGGGTTAGGTTTAGATTTTAGGTTTAGATTTGGGGTTAGGTGTAGATTTGGGGTTAGGTTTAGATTTTAGGTTTAGATTTGGGGTTAGGTTTAGATTTTAGGTTTAGATTTTAGGTTTAGATTTGGGGTTAGGTTTAGATTTTAGGTTTAGATTTGGGGTTAGGTTTAGATTTTAGGTTTAGATTTGGGGTTAGGTTTAGATTTTTGGTTTAGATTTGGGGTTAGGTTTAGATTTGGGGTTAGGTTTAGATTTTAGGTTTAGATTTGGGGTTAGGTTTAGATTTTAGGTTTAGATTTGGGGTAAGGTTTACATTTGGGCTTAGGTTTAGATTTTAGGTTTAGATTTGGGGTTAGGTTTAGATTTCGGGTTAGGTTTAGATTTTAGGTTTAGATTTGGGTTTAGGTTTAGATTTTATGTTTAGATATGGGGTTAGGTTTAGATTTGGGGTTAGGTTTAGATTTTAGGTTTAGATTTGGGGTTAGGTTTAGATTTGGGGTTAGGTTTAGATTTTAGGTTTAGATTTGGGGTTAGGTTTAGATTTTAGGTTTAGATTTGGGGTTAGGTTTAGATTTGGGGTTAGGTTTAGATTTTAGGTTTAGATTTGGGGTTAGGTTTAGATTTTAGGTTTAGACTTTAGGTTTAGATTTGGGGTTAGGTTTAGATTTTAGGTTTAGATTTTAGGTTTAGATTTGGGGTTTGGTTTAGATTTTAGGTTTAGATTTGGGGTTAGGTTTAGATTTTAGGTTTAGATTTGGGGTTAGGTTTAGATTTTAGGTTTAGATTTGGGGTTAGGTTTAGATTTGGGGTTAGGTTTAGATTTTAGGTTTAGATTTGGGGTTAGGTTTAGATTTTAGGTTTAGATTTGGGGTTAGGTTTGGGGTTAGGTTTAGATTTTAGGTTTAGATTTGGGGTTATGTTTAGATTTTAGGTTTGGATTTGGGGTTAGGTTTAGATTTGGGGTTAGGTTTAGATTTTAGGTTTAGATTTGGGGTTAGGTTTAGATTTTAGGTTTAGATTTGGGTTTAGGTTTAGATTTGGGGTTAGGTTTAGATTTTAGGTTTAGATTTGGGGTTAGGTTTAGATTTGGGGTTAGGTTTAGATTTTAGGTTTAGATTTGGGGTTAGGTTTAGATTTTAGGTTTAGATTTGGGGTTAGGTTTAGATTTGGGGTTAGGTTTAGATTTTAGGTTTAGGTTTGGGGTTAGGTTTAGATTTTAGGTTTAGATTTGGGGTTAGGTTTAGATTTTAGGTTTGGATTTGGTCTTAGGTTTAGATTTAGGGTTAGGTTTAGATTTTTGGTTTAGATTTGGGGTTAGGTTTAGATTTGGGGTTAGGTTTAGATTTTAGGTTTAGATTTGGGGTTAGGTTTAGATTTTAGGTTTAGATTTGGGGTTAGGTTTAGATTTTAGGTTTAGATTTGGGGTTAGGTTTAGATTTTAGGTTTAGATTTGGGGTTAGGTTTAGATTTGGGGTTAGGTTTAGATTTTAGGTTTAGATTTGGGGTTAGGTTTAGATTTTAGGTTTAGATTTGGGGTTAGGTTTAGATTTGGGGTTAGGTTTAGATTTTAGGTTTAGATTTGGGGTTAGGTTTAGATTTGGGGTTAGGTTTAGATTTTGGGTTTAGGTTTGGGGTTAGGTTTAGATTTTAGGTTTAGATTTGGGGTTAGGTTTAGATTTTAGGTTTGGATTTGGGGTTAGGTTTAGATTTGGGGTTAGGTTTAGATTTTAGGTTTAGATTTGGGGTTAGGTTTAGATTTTAGGTTTAGATTTGGGGTTAGGTTTAGATTTTAGGTTTAGATTTGGGGTTAGGTTTAGATTTTAGGTTTAGATTTGGGGTTAGGTTTAGATTTGGGGTTAGGTTTAGATTTTAGGTTTAGATTTGGGGTTAGGTTTAGATTTTAGGTTTAGATATGGGGTTAGGTTTAGATTTGGGGTTAGGTTTAGATTTTAGGTTTAGATTTGGGGTAAGGTTTAGATTTGGGCTTAGGTTTAGATTTTAGGTTTAGATTTGGGGTTAGGTTTAGATTTTAGGTTTAGATTTGGGGTTAGGTTTAGATTTTAGGTTTATATTTGGGGTTAGGTTTATATTTTAGGTTTAGATTTGGGGTTAGGTTTAGATTTGGGGTTAGGTTTAGATTTTAGGTTTAGATTTGGGGTTAGGTTTAGATTTTAGGTTTAGATTTTAGGTTTAGATTTGGGGTTAGGTTTAGATTTTAGGTTTAGATTTGGGGTTAGGTTTAGATTTTAGGTTTAGATTTGGGGTTAGGTTTAGATTTTAGGTTTATATTTGGGGTAAGGTTTAGATTTGGGGTTAGGTTTAGATTTTAGGTTTAGATTTGGGGTTAGGTTTAGTTTTGGGGTTAGGTTTAGATTTTTGGTTTAGATTTGGGGTTAGGTTTAGATTTTAGGTTTAGATATGGGGTTACGTTTAGATTTGGGGTTAGGTTTAGATTTTAGGTTTAGATTTGGGGTTAGGTTTAGATTTGGGTTAGGTTTAGATTTTAGGTTTAGATTTGGGGTTAGGTTTAGATTTTAGGTTTAGATTTGGGGTTCGGTGTAGATTTGGGGTTAGGTTTAGATTTTAGGTTTAGATTTGGGGTTAGGTTTAGATTTTAGGTTTAGATTTGGAGTTAGGTTTAGATTTTAGGTTTGGATTTGGGGTTAGGTTTAGATTTTAGGTTTAGATTTGGGGTTAGGTTTAGATTTTAGGTTTAGATTTTAGGTTTAGATTTGGGGTTAGGTTTAGATTTTAGGTTTAGATTTGGGGTTAGGTTTAGATTTTAGGTTTAGATTTGGGGTTAGGTTTAGATTTTAGGTTTAGATTTGGGGTTAGGTTTAGATTTTAGGTTTAAATTTGGGGTTAGGTTTAGATTTTAGATTTGGATTTGGGGTTAGGTTTAGATTTGGGGTTAGGTTTAGATTTTAGGTTTAGATTTGGGGTTAGGTTTAGATTTGGGGTTAGGTTTAGATTTTAGGTTTAGATTTGGGGTTGGGTTTAGATTTGGGGTTAGGTTTAGATTTTAGGTTTAGATTTGGGGTTAGGTTTAGATTTTAGGTTTAGATTTGGGGTTAGGTTTAGATTTTAGGTTTAGATTTGGGGTTAGGTTTAGATTTTAGGTTTAGATTTGGGGTTAGGTTTAGATTTTAGGTTTAGATTTTAGGTTTAGATTTGGGGTTAGGTTTAGATTTTAGGTTTAGATTTGGGGTTAGGTTTAGATTTGGGGTTAGGTTTAGATTTTAGGTTTAGATTTGGGGTTAGGTTTAGATTTTAGGTTTAGATTTGGAGTTAGGTTTAGATTTTAGGTTTGGATTTGGGGTTAGGTTTAGATTTTAGGTTTAGATTTGGGGTTAGGTTTAGACTTGGGGTTAGGTTTAGATTTTAGGTTTAGATTTGGGGTTAGGTTTAGATTTTAGGTTTAGATTTGGGGTTAGGTTTAGATTTTAGGTTTAGATTTGGGGTTAGGTTTAGATTTGTGGTTAGGTTTAGATTTTAGGTTTAGATTTGGGGTTAGGTTTAGATTTTAGGTTTAGATTTGGGGTTAGGTTTAGATTTGGGGTTAGGTTTAGATTTTAGGTTTAGATTTGGGGTTAGGTTTAAATTTTAGGTTTAGATATGTGGTTAGGTTTAGATTTGGGGTTAGGTTTAGATTTTAGGTTTAGATTTGGGGTTAGGTTTAGATTTGGAGTTAGGTTTAGATTTTAGGTTTAGATTTGGGGTTAGGTTTAGATTTCAGGTTTAGATTTGGGGTTAGGTTTAGATTTTAGGTTTAGATTTGGGGTTAGGTGTAGATTTGGGGTTAGGTTTAGATTTTAGGTTTAGATTTGGGGTTAGGTTTAGATTTTAGGTTTAGATTTTAGGTTTAGATTTGGGGTTTGGTTTAGATTTTAGGTTTAGATTTGGGGTTAGGTTTAGATTTGGGGTTAGGTTTAGATTTTAGGTTTAGATTTGGGGTTAGGTATAGATTTTAGGTTTAGATTTTAGGTTTAGATTTGGGGTTAGGTTTAGATTTTAGGTTTAGATTTGGGGTTAGGTTTAGATTTGGGGTTAGGTTTAGATTTTAGGTTTAGATTTGGGGTTAGGTTTAGATTTTAGGTTTAGATTTGGGGTTAGGTTTAGATTTGGGGTTAGGTTTAGATTTGGGGTTAGGTTTAGATTTTAGGTTTAGGTTTGGGGTTAGGTTTAGATTTTAGGTTTAGATTTGGGGTTAGGTTTAGATTTTAGGTTTGGATTTGGGGTTAGGTTTAGATTTGGGGTTAGGTTTAGATTTTAGGTTTAGATTTGGGGTTAGGTTTAGATTTTAGGTTTAGATTTGGGGTTAGGTTTAGATTTGGGGTTAGGTTTAGATTTTAGGTTTAGATTTGGGGTTAGGTTTAGATTTGGGGTTAGGTTTAGATTTTAGGTTTAGATTTGGGGTTAGGTTTAGATTTTAGGTTTAGATTTTAGGTTTAGATTTGGGGTTAGGTTTAGATTTTAGGTTTAGATTTGGGGTTAGGTTTAGATTTTAGGTTTAGATTTGGGGTTAGGTTTAGATTTTAGGTTTAGATTTGGGGTTAGGTGTAGATTTGGGGTTAGGTTTAGATTTTAGGTTTAGATTTGGGGTTAGGTTTAAATTTTAGGTTTAGATATGTGGTTAGGTTTAGATTTGGGGTTAGGTTTAGATTTTAGGTTTAGATTTGGGGTTAGGTTTAGATTTGGAGTTAGGTTTAGATTTTAGGTTTAGATTTGGGGTTAGGTTTAGATTTTAGGTTTAGATTTGGGGTTAGGTTTAGATTTGGGGTTAGGTTTAGATTTTAGGTTTAGATTTGGGGTTAGGTTTAGATTTTAGGTTTAGATTTGGGGTTAGGTTTAGATTTGGGGTTAGGTTTAGATTTTAGGTTTAGGTTTGGGGTTAGGTTTAGATTTTAGGTTTAGATTTGGGGTTAGGTTTAGATTTTAGGTTTGGATTTGGGGTTAGGTTTAGATTTGGGGTTAGGTTTAGATTTTAGGTTTAGATTTGGGGTTAGGTTTAGATTTTAGGTTTAGATTTGGGGTTAGGTTTAGATTTGGGGTTAGGTTTAGATTTTAGGTTTAGATTTGGGGTTAGGTTTAGATTTGGGGTTAGGTTTAGATTTTAGGTTTAGATTTGGGGTTAGTTTTAGATTTTAGGTTTAGATTTGGGGTTAGTTTTAGATTTGGGGTTAGGTTTAGATTTTAGGTTTAGATTTGGGGTTAGGTTTAGATTTTAGGTTTAGATTTGGGGTTAGGTTTAGATTTTAGGTTTGGATTTGGGCTTAGGTTTAGATTTAGGGTTAGGTTTAGATTTTTGGTTTAGATTTGGGGTTAGGTTTAGATTTGGGGTTAGGTTTAGATTTTAGGTTTAGATTTGGGGTTAGGTTTAGATTTTAGGTTTAGATTTGGGGTTAGGTTTAGATTTTAGGTTTAGATTTGGGGTTAGGTTTAGATTTGGGGTTAGGTTTAGATTTTAGGTTTAGATTTGGGGTTAGGTTTAGATTTTAGGTTTAGATTTGGGGTTAGGTTTAGATTTGGGGTTAGGTTTAGATTTTAGGTTTAGATTTGGGGTTAGGTTTAGATTTGGGGTTAGGTTTAGATTTTAGGTTTAGGTTTGGGGTTAGGTTTAGATTTTAGGTTTAGATTTGGGGTTAGGTTTAGATTTTAGGTTTGGATTTGGGGTTAGGTTTAGATTTGGGGTTAGGTTTAGATTTTAGGTTTAGATTTGGGGTTAGGTTTAGATTTTAGGTTTAGATTTGGGGTTAGGTTTAGATTTTAGGTTTAGATTTGGGGTTAGGTTTAGATTTGTGGTTAGGTTTAGATTTTAGGTTTAGATTTGGGGTTAGGTTTAGATTTGGGGTTAGGTTTAGATTTTAGGTTTAGATTTGGGGTTAGGTTTAAATTTTAGGTTTAGATTTCGGGTTAGGTTTAGATTTGGGGTTAGGTTTAGATTTTAGGTTTAGATTTGGGGTTAGGTTTAGATTTGGAGTTAGGTTTAGATTTTAGGTTTAGATTTGGGGTTAGGTTTAGATTTTAGGTTTAGATTTTAGGTTTAGATTTGGGGTTAGGTTTAGATTTGGGGTTAGGTTTAGATTTTAGGTTTATATTTGGGGTTAGGTTTAGATTTTAGGTTTAGGTTTGGGGTAAGGTTTACATTTGGGCTTAGGTTTAGATTTTAGGTTTAGATTTTAGGTTTAGATTTCGGGTTAGGTTTAGATTTTAGGTTTAGATTTGGGTTTAGGTTTAGATTTTATGTTTAGATATGGGGTTAGGTTTAGATTTGGGGTTAGGTTTAGATTTTAGGTTTAGATTTGGGGTTAGGTTTAGATTTGGGGTTAGGTTTAGATTTTAGGTTTAGATTTGGGGTTAGGTTTAGATTTTAGGTTTAGATTTGGGGTTAGGTTTAGATTTTAGGTTTAGATTTGGGGTTAGGTTTAGATTTTGGGTTAGGTTTAGATTTTAGGTTTAGATTTGGGGTTAGGTTTAGATTTTAGGTTTAGACTTTAGGTTTGGATTTGGGGTTAGGTTTAGATTTTAGGTTTAGATTTGGGGTTAGGTTTAGATTTTAAGTTTAGATTTGGGGTTAGGTTTAGATTTTAGGTTTAGATTTGGGGTTAGGTTTAGATTTGGGGTTAGGTTTATATTTTAGGTTTAGATTTGTGGTTAGGTTTAGATTTGGGGTTAGGTTTAGATTTTAGGTTTAGATTTGGGGTTAGGTTTAGATTTTAGGTTTAGATTTTAGGTTTAGATTTGGGGCTAGGTTTAGATTTTAGGTTTAGATTTGGGGTTAGGTTTAGATTTTAGGTTTAGATTTGGGGTTAGGTTTAGATTTTAGGTTTAGATTTGGGGTAAGGTTTAGATTTGGGGTTAGGTTTAGATTTTAGGTTTAGGTTTGGGGTTAGGTTTAGATTTTAGGTTTAGATTTGGGGTTAGGTTTAGATTTTAGGTTTGGATTTGGGGTTAGGTTTAGATTTGGGGTTAGGTTTAGATTTTAGGTTTAGATTTGGGTTTAGGTTTAGATTTTAGGTTTAGATTTGGGGTTCGGTTTAGATTTGGGGTTAGGTTTAGATTTTAGGTTTAGATTTGGGGTTAGGTTTAGATTTGGGGTTAGGTTTAGATTTTAGGTTTAGATTTGGGGTTAGGTTTAGATTTTAGGTTTAGATTTTAGGTTTAGATTTGGGGTTAGGTTTAGATTTTAGGTTTAGATTTGGGGTTAGGTTTAGATTTTAGGTTTAGATTTGGGGTTAGGTTTAGATTTTAGGTTTATATTTGGGGTTAGGTTTAGATTTGGAGTTAGGTTTAGATTTTAGGTTTAGATTTGGGGTTAGGTTTAGATTTGTGGTTAGGTTTAGATTTTAGGTTTAGATTTGGGGTTAGGTTTAAATTTTAGGTTTAGATATGTGGTTAGGTTTAGATTTGGGGTTAGGTTTAGATTTTAGGTTTAGATTTGGGGTTAGGTTTAGATTTTAGGTTTAGATTTGGGGTTAGGTGTAGATTTGGGGTTAGGTTTAGATTTTAGGTTTAGATTTGGGGTTAGGTTTAGATTTTAGGTTTAGATTTTAGGTTTAGATTTGGGGTTAGGTTTAGATTTTAGGTTTAGATTTGGGGTTAGGTTTAGATTTTTGGTTTAGATTTGGGGTTAGGTTTAGATTTGGGGTTAGGTTTAGATTTTAGGTTTAGATTTGGGGTTAGGTTTAGATTTTAGGTTTAGATTTGGGGTAAGGTTTACATTTGGGCTTAGGTTTAGATTTTAGGTTTAGATTTGGGGTTAGGATTAGATTTCGGGTTAGGTTTAGATTTTAGGTTTAGATTTGGGTTTAGCTTTAGATTTTATGTTTAGATATGGGGTTAGGTTTAGATTTGGGGTTAGGTTTAGATTTTAGGTTTAGATTTGGGGTTAGGTTTAGATTTGGGGTTAGGTTTAGATTTTAGGTTTAGATTTGGGGTTAGGTTTAGATTTTAGGTTTAGATTTGGGGTTAGGTTTAGATTTGGGGTTAGGTTTAGATTTTAGGTTTAGATTTGGGGTTAGGTTTAGATTTTAGGTTTAGACTTTAGGTTTAGATTTGGGGTTAGGTTTAGATTTTAGGTTTAGATTTGGGGTTAGGTTTAGATTTTAGGTTTAGATTTTAGGTTTAGATTTGGGGTTTGGTTTAGATTTTAGGTTTAGATTTGGGGTTAGGTTTAGATTTTAGGTTTAGATTTGGGGTTAGGTTTAGATTTTAGGTTTAGATTTGGGGTTAGGTTTAGATTTGGGGTTAGGTTTAGATTTTAGGTTTAGATTTGGGGTTAGGTTTAGATTTTAGGTTTAGATTTGGGGTTAGGTTTGGGGTTAGGTTTAGATTTTAGGTTTAGATTTGGGGTTATGTTTAGATTTTAGGTTTGGATTTGGGGTTAGGTTTAGATTTGGGGTTAGGTTTAGATTTTAGGTTTAGATTTGGGGTTAGGTTTAGATTTTAGGTTTAGATTTGGGGTTAGGTTTAGATTTGGGGTTAGGTTTAGATTTTAGGTTTAGATTTAGGGTTAGGTTTAGATTTGGGGTTAGGTTTAGATTTTAGGTTTAGATTTGGGGTTAGGTTTAGATTTTAGGTTTAGATTTGGGGTTAGGTTTAGATTTGGGGTTAGGTTTAGATTTTAGGTTTAGGTTTGGGGTTAGGTTTAGATTTTAGGTTTAGATTTGGGGTTAGGTTTAGATTTTAGGTTTGGATTTGGTCTTAGGTTTAGATTTAGGGTTAGGTTTAGATTTTTGGTTTAGATTTGGGGTTAGGTTTAGATTTGGGGTTAGGTTTAGATTTTAGGTTTAGATTTGGGGTTAGGTTTAGATTTTAGGTTTAGATTTGGGGTTAGGTTTAGATTTTAGGTTTAGATTTGGGGTTAGGTTTAGATTTTAGGTTTAGATTTGGGGTTAGGTTTAGATTTGGGGTTAGGTTTAGATTTTAGGTTTAGATTTGGGGTTAGGTTTAGATTTTAGGTTTAGATTTGGGGTTAGGTTTAGATTTGGGGTTAGGTTTAGATTTTAGGTTTAGATTTGGGGTTAGGTTTAGATTTGGGGTTAGGTTTAGATTTTGGGTTTAGGTTTGGGGTTAGGTTTAGATTTTAGGTTTAGATTTGGGGTTAGGTTTAGATTTTAGGTTTGGATTTGGGGTTAGGTTTAGATTTGGGGTTAGGTTTAGATTTTAGGTTTAGATTTGGGGTTAGGTTTAGATTTTAGGTTTAGATTTGGGGTTAGGTTTAGATTTTAGGTTTAGATTTGGGGTTAGGTTTAGATTTTAGGTTTAGATTTGGGGTTAGGTTTAGATTTGTGGTTAGGTTTAGATTTTAGGTTTAGATTTGGGGTTAGGTTTAGATTTTAGGTTTAGATATGGGGTTAGGTTTAGATTTGGGGTTAGGTTTAGATTTTAGGTTTAGATTTGGGGTAAGGTTTAGATTTGGGCTTAGGTTTAGATTTTAGGTTTAGATTTGGGGTTAGGTTTAGATTTTAGGTTTAGATTTGGGGTTAGGTTTAGATTTTAGGTTTATATTTGGGGTTAGGTTTATATTTTAGGTTTAGATTTGGGGTTAGGTTTAGATTTGGGGTTAGGTTTAGATTTTAGGTTTAGATTTGGGGTTAGGTTTAGATTTTAGGTTTAGATTTTAGGTTTAGATTTGGGGTTAGGTTTAGATTTTAGGTTTAGATTTGGGGTTAGGTTTAGATTTTAGGTTTATATTTGGGGTAAGGTTTAGATTTGGGGTTAGGTTTAGATTTTAGGTTTAGATTTGGGGTTAGGTTTAGTTTTGGGGTTAGGTTTAGATTTTTGGTTTAGATTTGAGGTTAGGTTTAGATTTTAGGTTTAGATATGGGGTTAGGTTTAGATTTGGGGTTAGGTTTAGATTTTAGGTTTAGATTTGGGGTTTGGTTTAGATTTGGGTTAGGTTTAGATTTTAGGTTTAGATTTGGGGTTAGGTTTAGATTTTAGGTTTAGATTTGGGGTTCGGTGTAGATTTGGGGTTAGGTTTAGATTTTAGGTTTAGATTTGGGGTTAGGTTTAGATTTTAGGTTTAGATTTGGAGTTAGGTTTAGATTTTAGGTTTGGATTTGGGGTTAGGTTTAGATTTTAGGTTTAGATTTGGGGTTAGGTTTAGATTTTAGGTTTAGATTTTAGGTTTAGATTTGGGGTTAGGTTTAGATTTTAGGTTTAGATTTGGGGTTAGGTTTAGATTTTAGGTTTAGATTTGGGGTTAGGTTTAGATTTTAGGTTTAGATTTGGGGTTAGGTTTAGATTTTAGGTTTAAATTTGGGGTTAGGTTTAGATTTTAGGTTTAGATTTGGGGTTAGGTTTAGATTTGGGGTTAGGTTTAGATTTTAGGTTTAGATTTGGGGTTAGGTTTAGATTTGGGGTTAGGTTTAGATTTTAGGTTTAGATTTGGGGTTGGGTTTAGATTTGGGGTTAGGTTTAGATTTTAGGTTTAGATTTGGGGTTAGGTTTAGATTTTAGGTTTAGATTTGGGGTTAGGTTTAGATTTTAGGTTTAGATTTGGGGTTAGGTTTAGATTTTAGGTTTAGATTTGGGGTTAGGTTTAGATTTTAGGTTTAGATTTGGGGTTAGGTTTAGATTTTAGGTTTAGATTTTAGGTTTAGATTTGGGGTTAGGTTTAGATTTTAGGTTTAGATTTGGGGTTAGGTTTAGATTTTAGGTTTAGATTTGGGGTTAGGTTTAGATTTTAGGTTTAGATTTGGAGTTAGGTTTAGATTTTAGGTTTGGATTTGGGGTTAGGTTTAGATTTTAGGTTTAGATTTGGGGTTAGGTTTAGACTTGGGGTTAGGTTTAGATTTTAGGTTTAGATTTGGGGTTAGGTTTAGATTTTAGGTTTAGATTTGGGGTTAGGTTTAGATTTTAGGTTTAGATTTGGGGTTAGGTTTAGATTTGTGGTTAGGTTTAGATTTTAGGTTTAGATTTGGGGTTAGGTTTAGATTTTAGGTTTAGATATGGGGTTAGGTTTAGATTTGGGGTTAGGTTTAGATTTTAGGTTTAGATTTGGGGTAAGGTTTAGATTTGGGCTTAGGTTTAGATTTTAGGTTTAGATTTGGGGTTAGGTTTAGATTTTAGGTTTAGATTTGGGGTTAGGTTTAGATTTAAGGTTTAGATTTGGGGTTAGGTTTATATTTTAGGTTTAGATTTGGGGTTAGGTTTAGATTTGGGGTTAGGTTTAGATTTTAGGTTTAGATTTGGGGTTAGGTTTAGATTTTAGGTTTAGATTTTAGGTTTAGATTTGGGGTTAGGTTTAGATTTTAGGTTTAGATTTGGGGTTAGGTTTAGATTTTAGGTTTAGATTTGGGGTTAGGTTTAGATTTTAGGTTTAGATTTGGGGTTAGGTTTAGATTTGGGGTTAGGTTTAGATTTTAGGTTTAGATTTGGGGTTAGGTTTAGTTTTGGGGTTAGGTTTAGATTTTTGGTTTAGATTTGGGGTTAGGTTTAGATTTTAGGTTTAGATATGGGGTTAGGTTTAGATTTGGGGTTAGGTTTAGATTTTAGGTTTAGATTTGGGGTTAGGTTTAGATTTGGGTTAGGTTTAGATTTTAGGTTTAGATTTGGGGTTAGGTTTAGATTTTAGGTTTAGATTTTAGGTTTAGATTTGGGGTTAGGTTTAGATTTTAGGTTTAGATTTGGGGTTAGGTTTAGATTTTAGGTTTAGATTTGGAGTTAGGTTTAGATTTTAGGTTTGGATTTGGGGTTAGGTTTAGATTTTAGGTTTAGATTTGGGGTTAGGTTTAGACTTGGGGTTAGGTTTAGATTTTAGGTTTAGATTTGGGGTTAGGTTTAGATTTTAGGTTTAGATTTGGGGTTAGGTTTAGATTTTAGGTTTAGATTTGGGGTTAGGTTTAGATTTTACGTTTAAATTTGGGGTTAGGTTTAGATTTTAGGTTTAGATTTGGGGTTAGGTTTAGATTTGGGGTTAGGTTTAGATTTTAGGTTTAGATTTGGGGTTAGGTTTAGATTTGGGGTTAGGTTTAGATTTTAGGTTTAGATTTGGGGTTGGGTTTAGATTTGGGGTTAGGTTTAGATTTTAGGTTTAGATTTGGGGTTAGGTTTAGATTTTAGGTTTATATTTGGGGTAAGGTTTAGATTTGGGGTTAGGTTTAGATTTTAGGTTTAGATTTGGGGTTAGGTTTAGATTTTAGGTTTAGATTTGGGGTTAGGTTTAGATTTTAGGTATAGATTTGGGGTTAGGTTTAGATTTGGGGTTAGGCTTAGATTATAGGTTTAGTTTTGGGGTTAGGTTTAGATTTTAGGTTTAGATATGGGGTTAGGTTTAGATTTTAGGTTTAGATTTGGGGTTAGGTTTAGATTTGGGGTTAGGTTTAGATTTTAGGTTTAGATTTCGGGTTAGGTTTAGATTTGGGGTTAGGTTTAGATTTTAGGTTTAGATTTGGGGTTAGGTTTAGATTTTAGGTTTAGATTTGGGGTTAGGTTTAGATTTTAGGTTTAGATTTGGGGTTAGGTTTAGATTTGGGGTTAGGTTTAGATTTTAGGTTTAGACTTTAGGTTTAGATTTGGGGTTAGGTTTAGATTTTAGGTTTAGATTTGGGGTTAGGTTTAGATTTTAAGTTTAGATTTGGGGTTAGGTTTAGATTTTAGGTTTAGATTTGGGGTTAGGTTTAGATTTGGGGTTAGGTTTATATTTTAGGTTTAGATTTGGGGTTAGGTTTAGATTTGGGGTTAGGTTTAGATTTTAGGTTTAGATTTGGGGTTAGGTTTAGATTTTAGGTTTAGATTTTAGGTTTAGATTTGGGGTTAGGTTTAGATTTTAGGTTTAGATTTGGAGTTAGGTTTAGATTTAGGTTTGGATTTGGGGTTAGGTTTAGATTTTAGGTTTAGATTTGGGGTTAGGTTTAGACTTGGGGTTAGGTTTAGATTTTAGGTTTAGATTTGGGGTTAGGTTTAGATTTTAGGTTTAGATTTGGGGTTAGGTTTAGATTTTAGGTTTAGATTTGGGGTTAGGTTTAGATTTTAGGTTTAGATTTGGGGTTAGGTTTAGATTTGTGGTTAGGTTTAGATTTTAGGTTTAGATTTGGGGTTAGGTTTAGATTTTAGGTTTAGATATGGGGTTAGGTTTAGATTTGGGGTTAGGTTTAGATTTTAGGTTTAGATTTGGGGTAAGGTTTAGATTTGGGCTTAGGTTTAGATTTTAGGTTTAGATTTGGGGTTAGGTTTAGATTTTAGGTTTAGATTTGGGGTTAGGTTTAGATTTTAGGTTTATATTTGGGGTTAAGTTTAGATTTTAGGTTTAGATTTGGGGTTAGGTTTAGATTTGGGGTTAGGTTTAGATTTTAGGTTTAGATTTGGGGTTAGGTTTAGATTTTAGGTTTAGATTTTAGGTTTAGATTTGGGGTTAGGTTTAGATTTTAGGTTTAGATTTGGGGTTAGGTTTAGATTTTAGGTTTAGATTTGGGGTTAGGTTTAGATTTTAGGTTTATATTTGGGGTAAGGTTTAGATTTGGGGTTAGGTTTAGATTTTAGGTTTAGATTTGGGGTTAGGTTTAGTTTTGGGGTTAGGTTTAGATTTTTGGTTTAGATTTGGGGTTAGGTTTAGATTTTAGGTTTAGATATGGGGTTAGGTTTAGATTTGGGGTTAGGTTTAGATTTTAGGTTTAGATTTGGGGTTAGGTTTAGATTTGGGTTAGGTTTAGATTTTAGGTTTAGATTTGGGGTTAGGTTTAGATTTTAGGTTTAGATTTGGGGTTCGGTGTAGATTTGGGGTTAGGTTTAGATTTTAGGTTTAGATTTGGGGTTAGGTTTAGATTTTAGGTTTAGATTTGGAGTTAGGTTTAGATTTTAGGTTTGGATTTGGGGTTAGGTTTAGATTTTAGGTTTAGATTTGGGGTTAGGTTTAGACTTGGGGTTAGGTTTAGATTTTAGGTTTAGATTTGGGGTTAGGTTTAGATTTTAGGTTTAGATTTGGGGTTAGGTTTAGATTTTAGGTTTAGATTTGGGGTTAGGTTTAGATTTTAGGTTTAGATTTGGGGTTAGGTATAGATTTTAGGTTTAAATTTGGGGTTAGGTTTAGATTTGGGGTTAGGTTTAGATTTTAGGTTTAGATTTGGGGTTAGGTTTAGATTTGGGGTTAGGTTTAGATTTTAGGTTTAGATTTGGGGTTGGGTTTAGATTTTAGGTATAGATTTGGGGTTAGGTTTAGATTTGGGGTTAGGCTTAGATTATAGGTTTAGTTTTGGGGTTAGGTTTAGATTTTAGGTTTAGATATGGGGTTAGGTTTAGATTTTAGGTTTAGATTTGGGGTTAGGTTTAGATTTGGGGTTAGGTTTAGATTTTAGGTTTAGATTTCGGGTTAGGTTTAGATTTGGGGTTAGGTTTAGATTTTAGGTTTAGATTTGGGGTTAGGTTTAGATTTGAGGTTAGGTTTAGATTTTAGGTATAGATTTGGGGTTAGGTTTAGATTTGGGGTTAGGCTTAGATTATAGGTTTAGTTTTGGGGTTAGGTTTAGATTTTAGGTTTAGATATGGGGTTAGGTTTAGATTTTAGGTTTAGATTTGGGGTTAGGTTTAGATTTGGGGTTAGGTTTAGATTTTAGGTTTAGATTTCGGGTTAGGTTTAGATTTGGGGTTAGGTTTAGATTTTAGGTTTAGATTTGGGGTTAGGTTTAGATTTTAGGTTTAGATTTGGGGATAGGTTTAGATTTTAGGTTTAGATTTGGGGTTAGGTTTAGATTTGGGGTTAGGTTTAGATTTTAGGTTTAGACTTTAGGTTTAGATTTGGGGTTAGGTTTAGATTTTAGGTTTAGATTTGGGGTTAGGTTTAGATTTTAAGTTTAGATTTGGGGTTAGGTTTAGATTTTAGGTTTAGATTTGGGGTTAGGTTTAGATTTGGGGTTAGGTTTATATTTTAGGTTTAGATTTGGGGTTAGGTTTAGATTTGGGGTTAGGTTTAGATTTTAGGTTTAGATTTGGGGTTAGGTTTAGATTTTAGGTTTAGATTTTAGGTTTAGATTTGGGGTTAGGTTTAGATTTTAGGTTTAGATTTGGGGTTAGGTTTAGATTTTAGGTTTAGATTTGGGGTTAGGTTTAGATTTTAGGTTTAGATTTGGGGTAAGGTTTAGATTTGGGGTTAGGTTTAGATTTTAGGTTTAGGTTTGGGGTTAGGTTTAGATTTTAGGTTTAGATTTGGGGTTAGGTTTAGATTTTAGATTTGGATTTGGGTTTAGGTTTAGATTTGGGGTTAGGTTTAGATTTTAGGTTTAGATTTGGGTTTAGGTTTACATTTTAGGTTTAGATTTGGGGTTCGGTTTAGATTTGGGGTTAGGTTTAGATTTTAGGTTTAGATTTGGGGTTAGGTTTAGATTTGGGGTTAGGTTTAGATTTTAGGTTTAGATTTGGGGTTAGGTTTAGATTTTAGGTTTAGATTTTAGGTTTAGATTTGGGGTTAGGTTTAGATTTTAGGTTTAGATTTGGGGTTAGGTTTAGATTTTAGGTTTAGATTTGGGGTTAGGTTTAGATTTTAGGTTTATATTTGGGGTTAGGTTTAGATTTGGAGTTAGGTTTAGATTTTAGGTTTAGATTTGGGGTTAGGTTTAGATTTGTGGTTAGGTTTAGATTTTAGGTTTAGATTTGGGGTTAGGTTTAGATTTTAGGTTTAGATTTGGGGTTAGGTTTAGATTTTAGGTTTAGATTTGGGGTTAGGTTTAGATTTGGGGTTAGGTTTAGATTTTAGGTTTAGACTTTAGGTTTAGATTTGGGGTTAGGTTTAGATTTTAGGTTTAGATTTGGGGTTAGGTTTAGATTTTAGGTTTAGACTTTAGGTTTAGATTTGGGGTTAGGTTTAGATTTTAGGTTTAGATTTGGGGTTAGGTTTAGATTTTAAGTTTAGATTTGGGGTTAGGTTTAGATTTTAGGTTTAGATTTGGGGTTAGGTTTAGATTTGGGGTTAGGTTTATATTTTAGGTTTAGATTTGGGGTTAGGTTTAGATTTGGGGTTAGGTTTAGATTTTAGGTTTAGATTTGGGGTTAGGTTTAGATTTTAGGTTTAGATTTTAGGTTTAGATTTGGGGTTAGGTTTAGATTTTAGGTTTAGATTTGGAGTTAGGTTTAGATTTTAGGTTTGGATTTGGGGTTAGGTTTAGATTTTAGGTTTAGATTTGGGGTTAGGTTTAGACTTGGGGTTAGGTTTAGATTTTAGGTTTAGATTTGGGGTTAGGTTTAGATTTTAGGTTTAGATTTGGGGTTAGGTTTAGATTTTAGGTTTAGATTTGGGGTTAGGTTTAGATTTTAGGTTTAGATTTGGGGTTAGGTTTAGATTTGTGGTTAGGTTTAGATTTTAGGTTTAGATTTGGGGTTAGGTTTAGATTTTAGGTTTAGATATGGGGTTAGGTTTAGATTTGGGGTTAGGTTTAGATTTTAGGTTTAGATTTGGGGTAAGGTTTAGATTTGGGCTTAGGTTTAGATTTTAGGTTTAGATTTGGGGTTAGGTTTAGATTTTAGGTTTAGATTTGGGGTTAGGTTTAGATTTTAGGTTTATATTTGGGGTTAAGTTTAGATTTTAGGTTTAGATTTGGGGTTAGGTTTAGATTTGGGGTTAGGTTTAGATTTTAGGTTTAGATTTGGGGTTAGGTTTAGATTTTAGGTTTAGATTTTAGGTTTAGATTTGGGGTTAGGTTTAGATTTTAGGTTTAGATTTGGGGTTAGGTTTAGATTTTAGGTTTAGATTTGGGGTTAGGTTTAGATTTTAGGTTTATATTTGGGGTAAGGTTTAGATTTGGGGTTAGGTTTAGATTTTAGGTTTAGATTTGGGGTTAGGTTTAGTTTTGGGGTTAGGTTTAGATTTTTGGTTTAGATTTGGGGTTAGGTTTAGATTTTAGGTTTAGATATGGGGTTAGGTTTAGATTTGGGGTTAGGTTTAGATTTTAGGTTTAGATTTGGGGTTAGGTTTAGATTTGGGGTTAGGTTTAGATTTTAGGTTTAGATTTGGGGTTAGGTTTAGATTTTAGGTTTAGATTTGGGGTTCGGTGTAGATTTGGGGTTAGGTTTAGATTTTAGGTTTAGATTTGGGGTTAGGTTTAGATTTTAGGTTTAGATTTGGAGTTAGGTTTAGATTTTAGGTTTGGATTTGGGGTTAGGTTTAGATTTTAGGTTTAGATTTGGGGTTAGGTTTAGACTTGGGGTTAGGTTTAGATTTTAGGTTTAGATTTGGGGTTAGGTTTAGATTTTAGGTTTAGATTTGGGGTTAGGTTTAGATTTTAGGTTTAGATTTGGGGTTAGGTTTAGATTTTAGGTTTAGATTTGGGGTTAGGTTTAGATTTTAGGTTTAAATTTGGGGTTAGGTTTAGATTTGGGGTTAGGTTTAGATTTTAGGTTTAGATTTGGGGTTAGGTTTAGATTTGGGGTTAGGTTTAGATTTTAGGTTTAGATTTGGGGTTGGGTTTAGATTTGGGGTTAGGTTTAGATTTTAGGTTTAGATTTGGGGTTAGGTTTAGATTTTAGGTATAGATTTGGGGTTAGGTTTAGATTTGGGGTTAGGCTTAGATTATAGGTTTAGTTTTGGGGTTAGGTTTAGATTTTAGGTTTAGATATGGGGTTAGGTTTAGATTTTAGGTTTAGATTTGGGGTTAGGTTTAGATTTGGGGTTAGGTTTAGATTTTAGGTTTAGATTTCGGGTTAGGTTTAGATTTGGGGTTAGGTTTAGATTTTAGGTTTAGATTTGGGGTTAGGTTTAGATTTGAGGTTTAGATTTGGGGATAGGTTTAGATTTTAGGTTTAGATTTGGGGTTAGGTTTAGATTTGGGGTTAGGTTTAGATTTTAGGTTTAGACTTTAGGTTTAGATTTGGGGTTAGGTTTAGATTTTAGGTTTAGATTTGGGGTTAGGTTTAGATTTTAAGTTTAGATTTGGGGTTAGGTTTAGATTTTAGGTTTAGATTTGGGGTTAGGTTTAGATTTGGGGTTAGGTTTATATTTTAGGTTTAGATTTGGGGTTAGGTTTAGATTTGGGGTTAGGTTTAGATTTTAGGTTTAGATTTGGGGTTAGGTTTAGATTTTAGGTTTAGATTTGGGGTAAGGTTTAGATTTGGGGTTAGGTTTAGATTTTAGGTTTAGGTTTGGGGTTAGGTTTAGATTTTAGGTTTAGATTTGGGGTTAGGTTTAGATTTTAGATTTGGATTTGGGGTTAGGTTTAGATTTGGGGTTAGGTTTAGATTTTAGGTTTAGATTTGGGTTTAGGTTTACATTTTAGGTTTAGATTTGGGGTTCGGTTTAGATTTGGGGTTAGGTTTAGATTTTAGGTTTAGATTTGGGGTTAGGTTTAGATTTGGGGTTAGGTTTAGATTTTAGGTTTAGATTTGGGGTTAGGTTTAGATTTTAGGTTTAGATTTTAGGTTTAGATTTGGGGTTAGGTTTAGATTTTAGGTTTAGATTTGGGGTTAGGTTTAGATTTTAGGTTTAGATTTGGGGTTAGGTTTAGATTTTAGGTTTATATTTGGGGTTAGGTTTAGATTTGGAGTTAGGTTTAGATTTTAGGTTTAGATTTGGGGTTAGGTTTAGATTTGTGGTTAGGTTTAGATTTTAGGTTTAGATTTGGGGTTAGGTTTAGATTTTAGGTTTAGATTTGGGGTTAGGTTTAGATTTTAGGTTTAGATTTGGGGTTAGGTTTAGATTTGGGGTTAGGTTTAGATTTTAGGTTTAGACTTTAGGTTTAGATTTGGGGTTAGGTTTAGATTTTAGGTTTAGATTTGGGGTTAGGTTTAGATTTTAGGTTTAGACTTTAGGTTTAGATTTGGGGTTAGGTTTAGATTTTAGGTTTAGATTTGGGGTTAGGTTTAGATTTTAAGTTTAGATTTGGGGTTAGGTTTAGATTTTAGGTTTAGATTTGGGGTTAGGTTTAGATTTGGGGTTAGGTTTAGATTTTAGGTTTAGATTTGGGGTTAGGTTTAGATTTGGGGTTAGGTTTAGATTTTAGGTTTAGATTTGGGGTTAGGTTTAGATTTTAGGTTTAGATTTGGGGTTAGGTTTAGATTTTAGGTTTAGATTTGGGGTTAGGTTTAGATTTTAGGTTTATATTTGGGGTTAGGTTTAGATTTGGAGTTAGGTTTAGATTTTAGGTTTAGATTTGGGGTTAGGTTTAGATTTGTGGTTAGGTTTAGATTTTAGGTTTAGATTTGGGGTTAGGTTTAAATTTTAGGTTTAGATATGTGGTTAGGTTTAGATTTGGGGTTAGGTTTAGATTTTAGGTTTAGATTTGGGGTTAGGTTTAGATTTTAGGTTTAGATTTGGGGTTAGGTGTAGATTTGGGGTTAGGTTTAGATTTTAGGTTTAGATTTGGGGTTAGGTTTAGATTTTAGGTTTAGATTTTAGGTTTAGATTTGGGGTTAGGTTTAGATTTTAGGTTTAGATTTGGGGTTAGGTTTAGATTTTAGGTTTAGATTTGGGGTTAGGTTTAGATTTTTGGTTTAGATTTGGGGTTAGGTTTAGATTTGGGGTTAGGTTTAGATTTTAGGTTTAGATTTGGGGTTAGGTTTAGATTTTAGGTTTAGATTTGGGGTTAGGTTTAGATTTCGGGTTAGGTGTAGATTTTAGGTTTAGATTTGGGTTTAGGTTTAGATTTTATGTTTAGATATGGGGTTAGGTTTAGATTTGGGGTTAGGTTTAGATTTTAGGTTTAGATTTGGGGTTAGGTTTAGATTTGGGGTTAGGTTTAGATTTTAGGTTTAGATTTGGGGTTAGGTTTAGATTTTAGGTTTAGATTTGGGGTTAGGTTTAGATTTGGGGTTAGGTTTAGATTTTAGGTTTAGATTTGGGGTTAGGTTTAGATTTTAGGTTTAGACTTTAGGTTTAGATTTGGGGTTAGGTTTAGATTTTAGGTTTAGATTTGGGGTTAGGTTTAGATTTTAGGTTTAGATTTTAGGTTTAGATTTGGGGTTTGGTTTAGATTTTAGGTTTAGATTTGGGGTTAGGTTTAGATTTTAGGTTTAGATTTGGGGTTAGGTTTAGATTTTAGGTTTAGATTTGGGGTTAGGTTTAGATTTGGGGTTAGGTTTAGATTTTAGGTTTAGATTTGGGGTTAGGTTTAGATTTGGGGTTAGGTTTAGATTTTAGGTTTAGGTTTGGGGTTAGGTTTAGATTTTAGGTTTAGATATGGGGTTAGGTTTAGATTTTAGGTTTAGATTTGGGGTTAGGTTTAGATTTGGGGTTAGGTTTAGATTTTAGGTTTAGATTTCGGGTTAGGTTTAGATTTGGGGTTAGGTTTAGATTTTAGGTTTAGATTTGGGGTTAGGTTTAGATTTGAGGTTAGGTTTAGATTTTAGGTATAGATTTGGGGTTAGGTTTAGATTTGGGGTTAGGCTTAGATTATAGGTTTAGTTTTGGGGTTAGGTTTAGATTTTAGGTTTAGATATGGGGTTAGGTTTAGATTTTAGGTTTAGATTTGGGGTTAGGTTTAGATTTGGGGTTAGGTTTAGATTTTAGGTTTAGATTTCGGGTTAGGTTTAGATTTGGGGTTAGGTTTAGATTTTAGGTTTAGATTTGGGGTTAGGTTTAGATTTTAGGTTTAGATTTGGGGATAGGTTTAGATTTTAGGTTTAGATTTGGGGTTAGGTTTAGATTTGGGGTTAGGTTTAGATTTTAGGTTTAGACTTTAGGTTTAGATTTGGGGTTAGGTTTAGATTTTAGGTTTAGATTTGGGGTTAGGTTTAGATTTTAAGTTTAGATTTGGGGTTAGGTTTAGATTTTAGGTTTAGATTTGGGGTTAGGTTTAGATTTGGGGTTAGGTTTATATTTTAGGTTTAGATTTGGGGTTAGGTTTAGATTTGGGGTTAGGTTTAGATTTTAGGTTTAGATTTGGGGTTAGGTTTAGATTTTAGGTTTAGATTTTAGGTTTAGATTTGGGGTTAGGTTTAGATTTTAGGTTTAGATTTGGGGTTAGGTTTAGATTTTAGGTTTAGATTTGGGGTTAGGTTTAGATTTTAGGTTTAGATTTGGGGTAAGGTTTAGATTTGGGGTTAGGTTTAGATTTTAGGTTTAGGTTTGGGGTTAGGTTTAGATTTTAGGTTTAGATTTGGGGTTAGGTTTAGATTTTAGATTTGGATTTGGGTTTAGGTTTAGATTTGGGGTTAGGTTTAGATTTTAGGTTTAGATTTGGGTTTAGGTTTACATTTTAGGTTTAGATTTGGGGTTCGGTTTAGATTTGGGGTTAGGTTTAGATTTTAGGTTTAGATTTGGGGTTAGGTTTAGATTTGGGGTTAGGTTTAGATTTTAGGTTTAGATTTGGGGTTAGGTTTAGATTTTAGGTTTAGATTTTAGGTTTAGATTTGGGGTTAGGTTTAGATTTTAGGTTTAGATTTGGGGTTAGGTTTAGATTTTAGGTTTAGATTTGGGGTTAGGTTTAGATTTTAGGTTTATATTTGGGGTTAGGTTTAGATTTGGAGTTAGGTTTAGATTTTAGGTTTAGATTTGGGGTTAGGTTTAGATTTGTGGTTAGGTTTAGATTTTAGGTTTAGATTTGGGGTTAGGTTTAGATTTTAGGTTTAGATTTGGGGTTAGGTTTAGATTTTAGGTTTAGATTTGGGGTTAGGTTTAGATTTGGGGTTAGGTTTAGATTTTAGGTTTAGACTTTAGGTTTAGATTTGGGGTTAGGTTTAGATTTTAGGTTTAGATTTGGGGTTAGGTTTAGATTTTAGGTTTAGACTTTAGGTTTAGATTTGGGGTTAGGTTTAGATTTTAGGTTTAGATTTGGGGTTAGGTTTAGATTTTAAGTTTAGATTTGGGGTTAGGTTTAGATTTTAGGTTTAGATTTGGGGTTAGGTTTAGATTTGGGGTTAGGTTTATATTTTAGGTTTAGATTTGGGGTTAGGTTTAGATTTGGGGTTAGGTTTAGATTTTAGGTTTAGATTTGGGGTTAGGTTTAGATTTTAGGTTTAGATTTTAGGTTTAGATTTGGGGTTAGGTTTAGATTTTAGGTTTAGATTTGGAGTTAGGTTTAGATTTTAGGTTTGGATTTGGGGTTAGGTTTAGATTTTAGGTTTAGATTTGGGGTTAGGTTTAGACTTGGGGTTAGGTTTAGATTTTAGGTTTAGATTTGGGGTTAGGTTTAGATTTTAGGTTTAGATTTGGGGTTAGGTTTAGATTTTAGGTTTATATTTGGGGTTAGGTTTAGATTTTAGGTTTAGATTTGGGGTTAGGTTTAGATTTGTGGTTAGGTTTAGATTTTAGGTTTAGATTTGGGGTTAGGTTTAGATTTTAGGTTTAGATATGGGGTTAGGTTTAGATTTGGGGTTAGGTTTAGATTTTAGGTTTAGATTTGGGGTAAGGTTTAGATTTGGGCTTAGGTTTAGATTTTAGGTTTAGATTTGGGGTTAGGTTTAGATTTTAGGTTTAGATTTGGGGTTAGGTTTAGATTTTAGGTTTATATTTGGGGTTAAGTTTAGATTTTAGGTTTAGATTTGGGGTTAGGTTTAGATTTGGGGTTAGGTTTAGATTTTAGGTTTAGATTTGGGGTTAGGTTTAGATTTTAGGTTTAGATTTTAGGTTTAGATTTGGGGTTAGGTTTAGATTTTAGGTTTAGATTTGGGGTTAGGTTTAGATTTTAGGTTTAGATTTGGGGTTAGGTTTAGATTTTAGGTTTATATTTGGGGTAAGGTTTAGATTTGGGGTTAGGTTTAGATTTTAGGTTTAGATTTGGGGTTAGGTTTAGTTTTGGGGTTAGGTTTAGATTTTTGGTTTAGATTTGGGGTTAGGTTTAGATTTTAGGTTTAGATATGGGGTTAGGTTTAGATTTGGGGTTAGGTTTAGATTTTAGGTTTAGATTTGGGGTTAGGTTTAGATTTGGGGTTAGGTTTAGATTTTAGGTTTAGATTTGGGGTTAGGTTTAGATTTTAGGTTTAGATTTGGGGTTCGGTGTAGATTTGGGGTTAGGTTTAGATTTTAGGTTTAGATTTGGGGTTAGGTTTAGATTTTAGGTTTAGATTTGGAGTTAGGTTTAGATTTTAGGTTTGGATTTGGGGTTAGGTTTAGATTTTAGGTTTAGATTTGGGGTTAGGTTTAGACTTGGGGTTAGGTTTAGATTTTAGGTTTAGATTTGGGGTTAGGTTTAGATTTTAGGTTTAGATTTGGGGTTAGGTTTAGATTTTAGGTTTAGATTTGGGGTTAGGTTTAGATTTTAGGTTTAGATTTGGGGTTAGGTTTAGATTTTAGGTTTAAATTTGGGGTTAGGTTTAGATTTGGGGTTAGGTTTAGATTTTAGGTTTAGATTTGGGGTTAGGTTTAGATTTGGGGTTAGGTTTAGATTTTAGGTTTAGATTTGGGGTTGGGTTTAGATTTGGGGTTAGGTTTAGATTTTAGGTTTAGATTTGGGGTTAGGTTTAGATTTTAGGTATAGATTTGGGGTTAGGTTTAGATTTGGGGTTAGGCTTAGATTATAGGTTTAGTTTTGGGGTTAGGTTTAGATTTTAGGTTTAGATATGGGGTTAGGTTTAGATTTTAGGTTTAGATTTGGGGTTAGGTTTAGATTTGGGGTTAGGTTTAGATTTTAGGTTTAGATTTCGGGTTAGGTTTAGATTTGGGGTTAGGTTTAGATTTTAGGTTTAGATTTGGGGTTAGGTTTAGATTTGAGGTTTAGATTTGGGGATAGGTTTAGATTTTAGGTTTAGATTTGGGGTTAGGTTTAGATTTGGGGTTAGGTTTAGATTTTAGGTTTAGACTTTAGGTTTAGATTTGGGGTTAGGTTTAGATTTTAGGTTTAGATTTGGGGTTAGGTTTAGATTTTAAGTTTAGATTTGGGGTTAGGTTTAGATTTTAGGTTTAGATTTGGGGTTAGGTTTAGATTTGGGGTTAGGTTTATATTTTAGGTTTAGATTTGGGGTTAGGTTTAGATTTGGGGTTAGGTTTAGATTTTAGGTTTAGATTTGGGGTTAGGTTTAGATTTTAGGTTTAGATTTTAGGTTTAGATTTGGGGTTAGGTTTAGATTTTAGGTTTAGATTTGGGGTTAGGTTTAGATTTTAGGTTTAGATTTGGGGTTAGGTTTAGATTTTAGGTTTAGATTTGGGGTAAGGTTTAGATTTGGGGTTAGGTTTAGATTTTAGGTTTAGGTTTGGGGTTAGGTTTAGATTTTAGGTTTAGATTTGGGGTTAGGTTTAGATTTTAGATTTGGATTTGGGGTTAGGTTTAGATTTGGGGTTAGGTTTAGATTTTAGGTTTAGATTTGGGTTTAGGTTTACATTTTAGGTTTAGATTTGGGGTTCGGTTTAGATTTGGGGTTAGGTTTAGATTTTAGGTTTAGATTTGGGGTTAGGTTTAGATTTGGGGTTAGGTTTAGATTTTAGGTTTAGATTTGGGGTTAGGTTTAGATTTTAGGTTTAGATTTTAGGTTTAGATTTGGGGTTAGGTTTAGATTTTAGGTTTAGATTTGGGGTTAGGTTTAGATTTTAGGTTTAGATTTGGGGTTAGGTTTAGATTTTAGGTTTATATTTGGGGTTAGGTTTAGATTTGGAGTTAGGTTTAGATTTTAGGTTTAGATTTGGGGTTAGGTTTAGATTTGTGGTTAGGTTTAGATTTTAGGTTTAGATTTGGGGTTAGGTTTAGATTTTAGGTTTAGATTTGGGGTTAGGTTTAGATTTTAGGTTTAGATTTGGGGTTAGGTTTAGATTTGGGGTTAGGTTTAGATTTTAGGTTTAGACTTTAGGTTTAGATTTGGGGTTAGGTTTAGATTTTAGGTTTAGATTTGGGGTTAGGTTTAGATTTTAGGTTTAGACTTTAGGTTTAGATTTGGGGTTAGGTTTAGATTTTAGGTTTAGATTTGGGGTTAGGTTTAGATTTTAAGTTTAGATTTGGGGTTAGGTTTAGATTTTAGGTTTAGATTTGGGGTTAGGTTTAGATTTGGGGTTAGGTTTAGATTTTAGGTTTAGATTTGGGGTTAGGTTTAGATTTGGGGTTAGGTTTAGATTTTAGGTTTAGATTTGGGGTTAGGTTTAGATTTTAGGTTTAGATTTGGGGTTAGGTTTAGATTTTAGGTTTAGATTTGGGGTTAGGTTTAGATTTTAGGTTTATATTTGGGGTTAGGTTTAGATTTGGAGTTAGGTTTAGATTTTAGGTTTAGATTTGGGGTTAGGTTTAGATTTGTGGTTAGGTTTAGATTTTAGGTTTAGATTTGGGGTTAGGTTTAAATTTTAGGTTTAGATATGTGGTTAGGTTTAGATTTGGGGTTAGGTTTAGATTTTAGGTTTAGATTTGGGGTTAGGTTTAGATTTTAGGTTTAGATTTGGGGTTAGGTGTAGATTTGGGGTTAGGTTTAGATTTTAGGTTTAGATTTGGGGTTAGGTTTAGATTTTAGGTTTAGATTTTAGGTTTAGATTTGGGGTTAGGTTTAGATTTTAGGTTTAGATTTGGGGTTAGGTTTAGATTTTAGGTTTAGATTTGGGGTTAGGTTTAGATTTTTGGTTTAGATTTGGGGTTAGGTTTAGATTTGGGGTTAGGTTTAGATTTTAGGTTTAGATTTGGGGTTAGGTTTAGATTTTAGGTTTAGATTTGGGGTTAGGTTTAGATTTCGGGTTAGGTGTAGATTTTAGGTTTAGATTTGGGTTTAGGTTTAGATTTTATGTTTAGATATGGGGTTAGGTTTAGATTTGGGGTTAGGTTTAGATTTTAGGTTTAGATTTGGGGTTAGGTTTAGATTTGGGGTTAGGTTTAGATTTTAGGTTTAGATTTGGGGTTAGGTTTAGATTTTAGGTTTAGATTTGGGGTTAGGTTTAGATTTGGGGTTAGGTTTAGATTTTAGGTTTAGATTAGGGGTTAGGTTTAGATTTTAGGTTTAGACTTTAGGTTTAGATTTGGGGTTAGGTTTAGATTTTAGGTTTAGATTTGGGGTTAGGTTTAGATTTTAGGTTTAGATTTTAGGTTTAGATTTGGGGTTTGGTTTAGATTTTAGGTTTAGATTTGGGGTTAGGTTTAGATTTTAGGTTTAGATTTGGGGTTAGGTTTAGATTTTAGGTTTAGATTTGGGGTTAGGTTTAGATTTGGGGTTAGGTTTAGATTTTAGGTTTAGATTTGGGGTTAGGTTTAGATTTGGGGTTAGGTTTAGATTTTAGGTTTAGGTTTGGGGTTAGGTTTAGATTTTAGGTTTAGATTTGGGGTTAGGTTTAGATTTTAGGTTTGGATTTGGGGTTAGGTTTAGATTTGGGGTTAGGTTTAGATTTTAGGTTTAGATTTGGGGTTAGGTTTAGATTTGGGGTTAGGTTTAGATTTTAGGTTTAGATTTGGGGTTAGGTTTAGATTTGGGGTTAGGTTTAGATTTTAGGTTTAGATTTGGGGTTAGGTTTAGATTTGGGGTTAGGTTTAGATTTTAGGTTTAGATTTGGGGTTAGGTTTAGATTTTAGGTTTAGATTTGGGGTTAGGTTTAGATTTGGGGTTAGGTTTAGATTTTAGGTTTAGGTTTGGGGTTAGGTTTAGATTTTAGGTTTAGATTTGGGGTTAGGTTTAGATTTTAGGTTTGGATTTGGGCTTAGGTTTAGATTTAGGGTTAGGTTTAGATTTTTGGTTTAGATTTGGGGTTAGGTTTAGATTTGGGGTTAGGTTTAGATTTTAGGTTTAGATTTGGGGTTAGGTTTAGATTTTAGGTTTAGATTTGGGGTTAGGTTTAGATTTTAGGTTTAGATTTGGGGTTAGGTTTAGATTTTAGGTTTAGATTTGGGGTTAGGTTTAGATTTTAGGTTTAGATTTGGGGTTAGGTTTAGGTTTGGGGTTAGGTTTAGATTTTAGGTTTAGATTTGGGGTTAGGTTTAGATTTGGGGTTAGGTTTAGATTTTGGGTTTAGGTTTGGGGTTAGGTTTAGATTTTAGGTTTAGATTTGGGGTTAGGTTTAGATTTTAGGTTTGGATTTGGGGTTAGGTTTAGATTTGGGGTTAGGTTTAGATTTTAGGTTTAGACTTTAGGTTTAGATTTGGGGTTAGGTTTAGATTTTAGGTTTAGATTTGGGGTTAGGTTTAGATTTTAGGTTTAGACTTTAGGTTTAGATTTGGGGTTAGGTTTAGATTTTAGGTTTAGATTTGGGGTTAGGTTTAGATTTTAAGTTTAGATTTGGGGTTAGGTTTAGATTTTAGGTTTAGATTTGGGGTTAGGTTTAGATTTGGGGTTAGGTTTAGATTTTAGGTTTAGATTTGGGGTTAGGTTTAGATTTTAGGTTTAGATTTTAGGTTTAGATTTGGGGTTAGGTTTAGATTTTAGGTTTAGATTTGGGGTTAGGTTTAGATTTTAGGTTTAGATTTGGGGTTAGGTTTAGATTTTAGGTTTATATTTGGGGTTAGGTTTAGATTTGGAGTTAGGTTTAGATTTTAGGTTTAGATTTGGGGTTAGGTTTAGATTTGTGGTTAGGTTTAGATTTTAGGTTTAGATTTGGGGTTAGGTTTAAATTTTAGGTTTAGATATGTGGTTAGGTTTAGATTTGGGGTTAGGTTTAGATTTTAGGTTTAGATTTGGGGTTAGGTTTAGATTTTAGGTTTAGATTTGGGGTTAGGTGTAGATTTGGGGTTAGGTTTAGATTTTAGGTTTAGATTTGGGGTTAGGTTTAGATTTTAGGTTTAGATTTTAGGTTTAGATTTGGGGTTAGGTTTAGATTTTAGGTTTAGATTTGGGGTTAGGTTTAGATTTTAGGTTTAGATTTGGGGTTAGGTTTAGATTTTTGGTTTAGATTTGGGGTTAGGTTTAGATTTGGGGTTAGGTTTAGATTTTAGGTTTAGATTTGGGGTTAGGTTTAGATTTTAGGTTTAGATTTGGGGTTAGGTTTAGATTTCGGGTTAGGTTTAGATTTTAGGTTTAGATTTGGGTTTAGGTTTAGATTTTAGGTTTAGATATGGGGTTAGGTTTAGATTTGGGGTTAGGTTTAGATTTTAGGTTTAGATTTGGGGTTAGGTTTAGATTTGGGGTTAGGTTTAGATTTTAGGTTTAGATTTGGGGTTAGGTTTAGATTTTAGGTTTAGATTTGGGGTTAGGTTTAGATTTGGGGTTAGGTTTAGATTTTAGGTTTAGATTTGGGGTTAGGTTTAGATTTTAGGTTTAGACTTTAGGTTTAGATTTGGGGTTAGGTTTAGATTTTAGGTTTAGATTTGGGGTTAGGTTTAGATTTTAGGTTTAGATTTTAGGTTTAGATTTGGGGTTTGGTTTAGATTTTAGGTTTAGATTTGGGGTTAGGTTTAGATTTTAGGTTTAGATTTGGGGTTAGGTTTAGATTTTAGGTTTAGATTTGGGGTTAGGTTTAGATTTGGGGTTAGGTTTAGATTTTAGGTTTAGATTTGGGGTTAGGTTTAGATTTGGGGTTAGGTTTAGATTTTAGGTTTAGGTTTGGGGTTAGGTTTAGATTTTAGGTTTAGATTTGGGGTTAGGTTTAGATTTTAGGTTTGGATTTGGGGTTAGGTTTAGATTTGGGGTTAGGTTTAGATTTTAGGTTTAGATTTGGGGTTAGGTTTAGATTTTAGGTTTAGATTTGGGGTTAGGTTTAGATTTGGGGTTAGGTTTAGATTTTAGGTTTAGATTTGGGGTTAGGTTTAGATTTGGGGTTAGGTTTAGATTTTAGGTTTAGATTTGGGGTTAGGTTTAGATTTTAGGTTTAGATTTGGGGTTAGGTTTAGATTTGGGGTTAGGTTTAGATTTTAGGTTTAGGTTTGGGGTTAGGTTTAGATTTTAGGTTTAGATTTGGGGTTAGGTTTAGATTTTAGGTTTGGATTTGGGCTTAGGTTTAGATTTAGGGTTAGGTTTAGATTTTTGGTTTAGATTTGGGGTTAGGTTTAGATTTGGGGTTAGGTTTAGATTTTAGGTTTAGATTTGGGGTTAGGTTTAGATTTTAGGTTTAGATTTGGGGTTAGGTTTAGATTTTAGGTTTAGATTTGGGGTTAGGTTTAGATTTTAGGTTTAGATTTGGGGTTAGGTTTAGATTTGGGGTTAGGTTTAGATTTTAGGTTTAGATTTGGGGTTAGGTTTAGATTTTAGGTTTAGATTTGGGGTTAGGTTTAGGTTTGGGGTTAGGTTTAGATTTTAGGTTTAGATTTGGGGTTAGGTTTAGATTTGGGGTTAGGTTTAGATTTTGGGTTTAGGTTTGGGGTTAGGTTTAGATTTTAGGTTTAGATTTGGGGTTAGGTTTAGATTTTAGGTTTGGATTTGGGGTTAGGTTTAGATTTGGGGTTAGGTTTAGATTTTAGGTTTAGATTTGGGGTTAGGTTTAGATTTTAGGTTTAGATTTGGGGTTAGGTTTAGATTTTAGGTTTAGATTTGGGGTTAGGTTTAGATTTTAGGTTTAGATTTGGGGTTAGGTTTAGATTTGTGGTTAGGTTTAGATTTTAGGTTTAGATTTGGGGTTAGGTTTAGATTTTAGGTTTAGATATGGGGTTAGGTTTAGATTTGGGGTTAGGTTTAGATTTTAGGTTTAGATTTGGGGTAAGGTTTAGATTTGGGCTTAGGTTTAGATTTTAGGTTTAGATTTGGGGTTAGGTTTAGATTTTAGGTTTAGATTTGGGGTTAGGTTTAGATTTTAGGTTTATATTTGGGGTTAGGTTTATATTTTAGGTTTAGATTTGGGGTTAGGTTTAGATTTGGGGTTAGGTTTAGATTTTAGGTTTAGATTTGGGGTAAGGTTTAGATTTGGGGTTAGGTTTAGATTTTAGGTTTAGATTTGGGGTTAGGTTTAGATTTTAGGTTTATATTTGGGGTAAGGTTTAGATTTGGGGTTAGGTTTAGATTTTAGGTTTAGATTTGGTGTTAGGTTTAGTTTTGGGGTTAGGTTTAGATTTTTGGTTTAGATTTGGGGTTAGGTTTAGATTTTAGGTTTAGATATGGGGTTAGGTTTAGATTTGGGGTTAGGTTTAGATTTTAGGTTTAGATTTGGGGTTAGGTTTAGATTTGGGTTAGGTTTAGATTTTAGGTTTAGATTTGGGGTTAGGTTTAGATTTTAGGTTTAGATTTGGGGTTCGGTGTAGATTTGGGGTTAGGTTTAGATTTTAGGTTTAGATTTGGGGTTAGGTTTAGATTTTAGGTTTAGATTTGGGGTTAGGTTTAGATTTTAGGTTTGGATTTGGGGTTAGGTTTAGATTTTAGGTTTAGATTTGGGGTTAGGTTTAGACTTGGGGTTAGGTTTAGATTTTAGGTTTAGATTTGGGGTTAGGTTTAGATTTTAGGTTTAGATTTGGGGTTAGGTTTAGATTTTAGGTTTAGATTTTAGGTTTAGATTTGGGGTTAGGTTTAGATTTTAGGTTTAGATTTGGGGTTAGGTTTAGATTTTAGGTTTAGATTTGGGGTTAGGTTTAGATTTTAGGTTTAGATTTTAGGTTTAGATTTGGGGTTAGGTTTAGATTTTAGGTTTAGATTTGGGGTTAGGTTTAGATTTTAGGTTTAGATTTGGGGTTAGGTTTAGATTTGGGGTTAGGTTTAGATTTTAGGTTTAGATTTGGGGTTAGGTTTAGATTTTAGGTTTAGATTTTAGGTTTAGATTTGGGGTTAGGTTTAGATTTTAGGTTTAGATTTGGGGTTAGGTTTAGATTTTAGGTTTAGATTTGGGGTTAGGTTTAGATTTTAGGTTTAGATTTGGGGTAAGGTTTAGATTTGGGGTTAGGTTTAGATTTTAGGTTTAGGTTTGGGGTTAGGTTTAGATTTTAGGTTTAGATTTGGGTTTAGGTTTAGATTTTAGATTTGGATTTGGGGTTAGGTTTAGATTTGGGGTTAGGTTTAGATTTTAGGTTTAGATTTGGGTTTAGGTTTAGATTTTAGGTTTAGATTTGGGGTTCGGTTTAGATTTGGGGTTAGGTTTAGATTTTAGGTTTAGATTTGGGGTTAGGTTTAGATTTGGGGTTAGGTTTAGATTTTAGGTTTAGATTTGGGGTTAGGTTTAGATTTTAGGTTTAGATTTTAGGTTTAGATTTGGGGTTAGGTTTAGATTTTAGGTTTAGATTTGGGGTTAGGTTTAGATTTTAGGTTTAGATTTGGGGTTAGGTTTAGATTTTAGGTTTATATTTGGGGTTAGGTTTAGATTTGGGGTTAGGTTTAGATTTTAGGTTTAGATTTGGGGTTAGGTTTAGTTTTGGGGTTAGGTTTAGATTTCAGGTTTAGATTTGGGTTTAGGTTTAGATTTTAGGTTTAGATTTGGGGTTAGGTGTAGATTTGGGGTTAGGTTTAGATTTTAGGTTTAGATTTGGGGTTAGGTTTAGATTTTAGGTTTAGATTTTAGGTTTAGATTTGGGGTTAGGTTTAGATTTTAGGTTTAGATTTGGGGTTAGGTTTAGATTTTAGGTTTAGATTTGGGGTTAGGTTTAGATTTTTGGTTTAGATTTGGGGTTAGGTTTAGATTTGGGGTTAGGTTTAGATTTTAGGTTTAGATTTGGGGTTAGGTTTAGTTTTGGGGTTAGGTTTAGATTTCAGGTTTAGATTTGGGTTTAGGTTTAGATTTTATGTTTAGATATGGGGTTAGGTTTAGATTTGGGGTTAGGTTTAGATTTTAGGTTTAGATTTGGGGTTAGGTTTAGATTTGGGGTTAGGTTTAGATTTTAGGTTTAGATTTGGGGTTAGGTTTAGATTTTAGGTTTAGATTTGGGGTTAGGTTTAGATTTGGGGTTAGGTTTAGATTTTAGGTTTAGATTTGGGGTTAGGTTTAGATTTTAGGTTTAGACTTTAGGTTTAGATTTGGGGTTAGGTTTAGATTTTAGGTTTAGATTTGGGGTTAGGTTTAGATTTTAGGTTTAGATTTTAGGTTTAGATTTGGGGTTAGGTTTAGATTTTAGGTTTAGATTTGGGGTTAGGTTTAGATTTTAGGTTTAGATTTGGGGTTAGGTTTAGATTTTAGGTTTAGATTTGGGGTTAGGTTTAGATTTGGGGTTAGGTTTAGATTTTAGGTTTAGATTTGGGGTTAGGTTTAGATTTGGGGTTAGGTTTAGATTTTAGGTTTAGGTTTGGGGTTAGGTTTAGATTTTAGGTTTAGATTTGGGGTTAGGTTTAGATTTTAGGTTTGGATTTGGGGTTAGGTTTAGATTTGGGGTTAGGTTTAGATTTTAGGTTTAGATTTGGGGTTAGGTTTAGATTTTAGGTTTAGATTTGGGGTTAGGTTTAGATTTGGGGTTAGGTTTAGATTTTAGGTTTAGATTTGGGGTTAGGTTTAGATTTGGGGTTAGGTTTAGATTTTAGGTTTAGATTTGGGGTTAGGTTTAGATTTTAGGTTTAGATTTGGGGTTAGGTTTAGATTTGGGGTTAGGTTTAGATTTTAGGTTTAGGTTTGGGGTTAGGTTTAGATTTTAGGTTTAGTTTTGGGGTTAGGTTTAGATTTTAGGTTTGGATTTGGGCTTAGGTTTAGATTTAGGGTTAGGTTTAGATTTTTGGTTTAGATTTGGGGTTAGGTTTAGATTTGGGGTTAGGTTTAGATTTTAGGTTTAGATTTGGGGTTAGGTTTAGATTTTAGGTTTAGATTTGGGGTTAGGTTTAGATTTTAGGTTTAGATTTGGGGTTAGGTTTAGATTTTAGGTTTAGATTTGGGGTTAGGTTTAGATTTGGGGTTAGGTTTAGATTTTAGGTTTAGATTTGGGGTTAGGTTTAGATTTTAGGTTTAGATTTGGGGTTAGGTTTAGATTTGGGGTTAGGTTTAGATTTTAGGTTTAGATTTGGGGTTAGGTTTAGATTTGGGGTTAGGTTTAGATTTTGGGTTTAGGTTTGGGGTTAGGTTTAGATTTTAGGTTTAGATTTGGGGTTTGGTTTAGATTTTAGGTTTGGATTTGGGGTTAGGTTTAGATTTGGGGTTAGGTTTAGATTTTAGGTTTAGATTTGGGGTTAGGTTTAGATTTTAGGTTTAGATTTGGGGTTAGGTTTAGATTTTAGGTTTAGATTTGGGGTTAGGTTTAGATTTTAGGTTTAGATTTGGGGTTAGGTTTAGATTTGTGGTTAGTTTTAGATTTTAGGTTTAGATTTGGGGTTAGGTTTAGATTTTAGGTTTAGATATGGGGTTAGGTTTAGATTTGGGGTTAGGTTTAGATTTTAGGTTTAGATTTGGGGTAAGGTTTAGATTTGGGCTTAGGTGGAGATTTTAGGTTTAGATTTGGGGTTAGGTTTAGATTTTAGGTTTAGATTTGGGGTTAGGTTTAGATTTTAGGTTTATATTTGGGGTTAGGTTTATATTTTAGGTTTAGATTTGGGGTTAGGTTTAGATTTGGGGTTAGGTTTAGATTTTAGGTTTAGATTTGGGGTAAGGTTTAGATTTGGGGTTAGGTTTAGATTTTAGGTTTAGATTTGGGGTTAGGTTTAGATTTTAGGTTTATATTTGGGGTAAGGTTTAGATTTGGGGTTAGGTTTAGATTTTAGGTTTAGATTTGGGGTTAGGTTTAGTTATGGGGTTAGGTTTAGATTTTTGGTTTAGATTTGGGGTTAGGTTTAGATTTTAGGTTTAGATATGGGGTTAGGTTTAGATTTGGGGTTAGGTTTAGATTTTAGGTTTAGATTTGGGGTTAGGTTTAGATTTGGGTTAGGTTTAGATTTTAGGTTTAGATTTGGGGTTAGGTTTAGATTTTAGGTTTAGATTTGGGGTTCGGTGTAGATTTGGGGTTAGGTTTAGATTTTAGGTTTAGATTTGGGGTTAGGTTTAGATTTTAGGTTTAGATTTGGAGTTAGGTTTAGATTTTAGGTTTGGATTTGGGGTTAGGTTTAGATTTTAGGTTTAGATTTGGGGTTAGGTTTAGACTTGGGGTTAGGTTTAGATTTTAGGTTTAGATTTGGGGTTAGGTTTAGATTTTAGGTTTAGATTTGGGGTTAGGTTTAGATTTTAGGTTTAGATTTGGGGTTAGGTTTAGATTTTAGGTTTAGATTTGGGGTTAGGTTTAGATTTTAGGTTTAAATTTGGGGTTAGGTTTAGATTTTAGGTTTAGATTTGGGGTTAGGTTTAGATTTGGGGTTAGGTTTAGATTTTAGGTTTAGATTTGGGGTTAGGTTTAGATTTGGGGTTAGGTTTAGATTTTAGGTTTAGATTTGGGTTGGGTTTAGATTTTAGGTTTAGATTTGGGGTTAGGTTTAGATTTTAGGTTTAGATTTGGGGTTAGGTTTAGATTTTAGGTTTAGATTTGGGGTTAGGTTTAGATTTTAGGTTTAGATTTGGGGTTAGGTTTAGATTTTAGGTTTAGATTTGGGGTTAGGTTTAGATTTTAGGTTTAGATTTTAGGTTTAGATTTGGGGTTAGGTTTAGATTTTAGGTTTAGATTTGGGGTTAGGTTTAGATTTTAGGTTTAGATTTGGGGTTAGGTTTAGATTTGGGGTTAGGTTTAGATTTTAGGTTTAGATTTGGGGTTAGGTTTAGATTTGGGGTTAGGTTTAGATTTTAGGTTTAGATTTGGGGTTAGGTTTAGATTTTAGGTTTAAATTTGGGGTTAGGTTTAGATTTTAGGTTTAGATTTGGGGTTAGGTTTAGATTTGGGGTTAGGTTTAGATTTTAGGTTTAGATTTGGGGTTAGGTTTAGATTTTAGGTTTAGATTTGGGGTTAGGTTTAGATTTGGGGTTAGGTTTATATTTTAGGATTAGATTTGGAGTTAGGTTTAGATTTTAGGTTTAGATTTGGGGTTAGGTTTAGATTTTAGGTTTAGATTTGGGGTTAGGTTTAGATTTTAGGTTTAGTTTTGGGGTTAGGTTTAGATTTTAGGTTTAGATTTGGGGTTAGGTTTAGATTTTAGGTTTAGATTTGGGGTTAGGTTTAGATTTTAGGTTTAGATTTTAGGTTTAGATTTGGGGTTAGGTTTAGATTTTAGGTTTAGATTTGGGGTTAGGTTTAGATTTGGGGTTAGGTTTATATTTTAGTATTAGATTTGGAGTTAGGTTTAGATTTTAGGTTTAGATTTGGGGTTAGGTTTAGATTTTAGGTTTAGATTTGGGGTTAGGTTTAGATTTTAGGTTTAGTTTTGGGGTTAGGTTTAGATTTCAGGTTTAGATTTGGGGTTAGGTTTAGATTTTAGGTTTAGTTTTGGGGTTAGGTTTAGATTTTAGGTTTAGATTTTAGGTTTAGATTTGGGGTTAGGTTTAGATTTTAGGTTTAGATTTGGGGTTAGGTTTAGATTTTAGGTTTTGATTTGGGGTTAGGTTTAGACTTTAGGTTTAGATTTGGGGTTAGGTTTAGATTTTAGGTTTATATTTGGGGTAAGGATTAGATTTGGGGTTAGGTTTAGATTTTAGGTTTAGATTTGGGGTTAGGTTTAGATTTGGGGTTAGGTTTAGATTTTAGGTTTAGATTTGGGGTTAGGTTTAGATTTTAGGTTTAGATTTGGGGTTAGGTGTAGATTTGGGGTTAGGTTTAGATTTTAGGTTTAGATTTGGGGTTAGGTTTAGATTTTAGGTTTAGATTTTAGGTTTAGATTTGGGGTTAGGTTTAGATTTGGGGTTAGGTTTAGATTTTAGTTTTAGATTTGGGGTTAGGTTTAGATTTGGGGTTAGGTTTAGATTTTAGGTTTAGATTTGGGGTAAGGTTTAGATTTGGGCTTAGGTTTAGATTTTAGGTTTAGATTTGGGGTTAGGTTTAGATTTTAGGTTTAGATTTGGGGTTAGGTTTAGATTTTAGGTTTATATTTGGGGTTAGGTTTATATTTTAGGTTTAGATTTGGGGTTAGGTTTAGATTTGGGGTTAGGTTTAGATTTTAGGTTTAGATTTGGGGTAAGGTTTAGATTTGGGGTTAGGTTTAGATTTTAGGTTTAGATTTGGGGTTAGGTTTAGATTTTAGGTTTATATTTGGGGTAAGGTTTAGATTTGGGGTTAGGTTTAGATTTTAGGTTTAGATTTGGTGTTAGGTTTAGTTTTGGGGTTAGGTTTAGATTTTTGGTTTAGATTTGGGGTTAGGTTTAGATTTTAGGTTTAGATATGGGGTTAGGTTTAGATTTGGGGTTAGGTTTAGATTTTAGGTTTAGATTTGGGGTTAGGTTTAGATTTGGGTTAGGTTTAGATTTTAGGTTTAGATTTGGGGTTAGGTTTAGATTTTAGGTTTAGATTTGGGGTTCGGTGTAGATTTGGGGTTAGGTTTAGATTTTAGGTTTAGATTTGGGGTTAGGTTTAGATTTTAGGTTTAGATTTGGGGTTAGGTTTAGATTTTAGGTTTGGATTTGGGGTTAGGTTTAGATTTTAGGTTTAGATTTGGGGTTAGGTTTAGACTTGGGGTTAGGTTTAGATTTTAGGTTTAGATTTGGGGTTAGGTTTAGATTTTAGGTTTAGATTTGGGGTTAGGTTTAGATTTTAGGTTTAGATTTGGGGTTAGGTTTAGATTTTAGGTTTAGATTTGGGGTTAGGTTTAGATTTTAGGTTTAAATTTGGGGTTAGGTTTAGATTTTAGGTTTAGATTTGGGGTTAGGTTTAGATTTGGGGTTAGGTTTAGATTTTAGGTTTAGATTTGGGGTTAGGTTTAGATTTGGGGTTAGGTTTAGATTTTAGGTTTAGATTTGGGGTTGGGTTTAGATTTTAGGTTTAGATTTGGGGTTAGGTTTAGATTTTAGGTTTAGATTTGGGGTTAGGTTTAGATTTTAGGTTTAGATTTGGGGTTAGGTTTAGATTTTAGGTTTAGATTTGGGGTTAGGTTTAGATTTTAGGTTTAGATTTGGGGTTAGGTTTAGATTTTAGGTTTAGATTTTAGGTTTAGATTTGGGGTTAGGTTTAGATTTTAGGTTTAGATTTGGGGTTAGGTTTAGATTTTAGGTTTAGATTTTAGGTTTAGATTTGGGGTTAGGTTTAGATTTTAGGTTTAGATTTGGGGTTAGGTTTAGATTTTAGGTTTAGATTTGGGGTTAGGTTTAGATTTTAGGTTTAGATTTGGGGTAAGGTTTAGATTTGGGGTTAGGTTTAGATTTTAGGTTTAGGTTTGGGGTTAGGTTTAGATTTTAGGTTTAGATTTGGGTTTAGGTTTAGATTTTAGATTTGGATTTGGGGTTAGGTTTAGATTTGGGGTTAGGTTTAGATTTTAGGTTTAGATTTGGGGTTAGGTTTAGATTTGGAGTTAGGTTTAGATTTTAGGTTTAGATTTGGGGTTAGGTTTAGATTTTAGGTTTAGATTTGGGGTTAGGTTTAGATTTGGGGTTAGGTTTAGATTTTAGGTTTAGATTTGGGGTTAGGTTTAGATTTTAGGTTTAGATTTTAGGTTTAGATTTGGGGTTAGGTTTAGATTTTAGGTTTAGATTTGGGGTTAGGTTTAGATTTTAGGTTTAGATTTGGGGTAAGGTTTAGATTTGGGGTTAGGTTTAGATTTTAGGTTTAGGTTTGGGGTTAGGTTTAGATTTTAGGTTTAGATTTGGGTTTAGGTTTAGATTTTAGATTTGGATTTGGGGTTAGGTTTAGATTTGGGGTTAGGTTTAGATTTTAGGTTTAGATTTGGGGTTAGGTTTAGATTTGGAGTTAGGTTTAGATTTTAGGTTTAGATTTGGGGTTAGGTTTAGATTTTAGGTTTAGATTTGGGGTTAGGTTTAGATTTGGGGTTAGGTTTAGATTTTAGGTTTAGATTTGGGGTTAGGTTTAGATTTTAGGTTTAGATTTTAGGTTTAGATTTGGGGTTAGGTTTAGATTTTAGGTTTAGATTTGGGGTTAGGTTTAGATTTTAGGTTTAGATTTGGGGTTAGGTTTAGATTTTAGGTTTATATTTGGGGTTAGGTTTAGATTTGGAGTTAGGTTTAGATTTTAGGTTTAGATTTGGGGTTAGGTTTAGATTTGTGGTTAGGTTTAGATTTTAGGTTTAGATTTGGGGTTAGGTTTAAATTTTAGGTTTAGATATGTGGTTAGGTTTAGATTTGGGGTTAGGTTTAGATTTTAGGTTTAGATTTGGGGTTAGGTTTAGATTTTAGGTTTAGATTTGGGGTTAGGTGTAGATTTGGGGTTAGGTTTAGATTTTAGGTTTAGATTTGGGGTTAGGTTTAGATTTTAGGTTTAGATTTTAGGTTTAGATTTGGGGTTAGGTTTAGATTTTAGGTTTAGATTTGGGGTTAGGTTTAGATTTTAGGTTTAGATTTGGGGTTAGGTTTAGATTTTTGGTTTAGATTTGGGGTTAGGTTTAGATTTGGGGTTAGGTTTAGATTTTAGGTTTAGATTTGGGGTTAGGTTTAGATTTCGGGTTAGGTTTAGATTTTAGGTTTAGATTTGGGTTTAGGTTTAGATTTTATGTTTAGATATGGGGTTAGGTTTAGATTTGGGGTTAGGTTTAGATTTTAGGTTTAGATTTGGGGTTAGGTTTAGATTTGGGGTTAGGTTTAGATTTTAGGTTTAGATTTGGGGTTAGGTTTAGATTTTAGGTTTAGATTTGGGGTTAGGTTTAGATTTGGGGTTAGGTTTAGATTTTAGGTTTAGATTTGGGGTTAGGTTTAGATTTTAGGTTTAGACTTTAGGTTTAGATTTGGGGTTAGGTTTAGATTTTAGGTTTAGATTTGGGGTTAGGTTTAGATTTTAGGTTTAGATTTTAGGTTTAGATTTGGGGTTAGGTTTAGATTTTAGGTTTAGATTTGGGGTTAGGTTTAGATTTTAGGTTTAGATTTGGGGTTAGGTTTAGATTTTAGGTTTAGATTTGGGGTTAGGTTTAGATTTGGGGTTAGGTTTAGATTTTAGGTTTAGATTTGGGGTTAGGTTTAGATTTGGGGTTAGGTTTAGATTTTAGGTTTAGGTTTGGGGTTAGGTTTAGATTTTAGGTTTAGATTTGGGGTTAGGTTTAGATTTTAGGTTTAGATTTGGGGTTAGGTTTAGATTTTAGGTTTAAATTTGGGGTTAGGTTTAGATTTTAGGTTTAGATTTGGGGTTAGGTTTAGATTTGGGGTTAGGTTTAGATTTTAGGTTTAGATTTGGGGTTAGGTTTAGATTTGGGGTTAGGTTTAGATTTTAGGTTTAGATTTGGGGTTGGGTTTAGATTTTAGGTTTAGATTTGGGGTTAGGTTTAGATTTTAGGTTTAGATTTGGGGTTAGGTTTAGATTTTAGGTTTAGATTTTAGGTTTAGATTTGGGGTTAGGTTTAGATTTTAGGTTTAGATTTGGGGTTAGGTTTAGATTTTAGGTTTAGATTTGGGGTTAGGTTTAGATTTGGGGTTAGGTTTAGATTTTAGGTTTAGATTTGGGGTTAGGTTTAGATTTTAGGTTTAGATTTTAGGTTTAGATTTGGGGTTAGGTTTAGATTTTAGGTTTAGATTTGGGGTTAGGTTTAGATTTTAGGTTTAGATTTGGGGTTAGGTTTAGATTTTAGGTTTAGATTTGGGGTAAGGTTTAGATTTGGGGTTAGGTTTAGATTTTAGGTTTAGGTTTGGGGTTAGGTTTAGATTTTAGGTTTAGATTTGGGTTTAGGTTTAGATTTTAGATTTGGATTTGGGGTTAGGTTTAGATTTGGGGTTAGGTTTAGATTTTAGGTTTAGATTTGGGGTTAGGTTTAGATTTGGAGTTAGGTTTAGATTTTAGGTTTAGATTTGGGGTTAGGTTTAGATTTTAGGTTTAGATTTGGGGTTAGGTTTAGATTTGGGGTTAGGTTTAGATTTTAGGTTTAGATTTGGGGTTAGGTTTAGATTTTAGGTTTAGATTTTAGGTTTAGATTTGGGGTTAGGTTTAGATTTTAGGTTTAGATTTGGGGTTAGGTTTAGATTTTAGGTTTAGATTTGGGGTTAGGTTTAGATTTTAGGTTTATATTTGGGGTTAGGTTTAGATTTGGAGTTAGGTTTAGATTTTAGGTTTAGATTTGGGGTTAGGTTTAGATTTGTGGTTAGGTTTAGATTTTAGGTTTAGATTTGGGGTTAGGTTTAAATTTTAGGTTTAGATATGTGGTTAGGTTTAGATTTGGGGTTAGGTTTAGATTTTAGGTTTAGATTTGGGGTTAGGTTTAGATTTTAGGTTTAGATTTGGGGTTAGGTGTAGATTTGGGGTTAGGTTTAGATTTTAGGTTTAGATTTGGGGTTAGGTTTAGATTTTAGGTTTAGATTTTAGGTTTAGATTTGGGGTTAGGTTTAGATTTTAGGTTTAGATTTGGGGTTAGGTTTAGATTTTAGGTTTAGATTTGGGGTTAGGTTTAGATTTTTGGTTTAGATTTGGGGTTAGGTTTAGATTTGGGGTTAGGTTTAGATTTTAGGTTTAGATTTGGGGTTAGGTTTAGATTTCGGGTTAGGTTTAGATTTTAGGTTTAGATTTGGGTTTAGGTTTAGATTTTATGTTTAGATATGGGGTTAGGTTTAGATTTGGGGTTAGGTTTAGATTTTAGGTTTAGATTTGGGGTTAGGTTTAGATTTGGGGTTAGGTTTAGATTTTAGGTTTAGATTTGGGGTTAGGTTTAGATTTTAGGTTTAGATTTGGGGTTAGGTTTAGATTTGGGGTTAGGTTTAGATTTTAGGTTTAGATTTGGGGTTAGGTTTAGATTTTAGGTTTAGACTTTAGGTTTAGATTTGGGGTTAGGTTTAGATTTTAGGTTTAGATTTGGGGTTAGGTTTAGATTTTAGGTTTAGATTTTAGGTTTAGATTTGGGGTTAGGTTTAGATTTTAGGTTTAGATTTGGGGTTAGGTTTAGATTTTAGGTTTAGATTTGGGGTTAGGTTTAGATTTTAGGTTTAGATTTGGGGTTAGGTTTAGATTTGGGGTTAGGTTTAGATTTTAGGTTTAGATTTGGGGTTAGGTTTAGATTTGGGGTTAGGTTTAGATTTTAGGTTTAGGTTTGGGGTTAGGTTTAGATTTTAGGTTTAGATTTGGGGTTAGGTTTAGATTTTAGGTTTGGATTTGGGGTTAGGTTTAGATTTGGGGTTAGGTTTAGATTTTAGGTTTAGATTTGGGGTTAGGTTTAGATTTTAGGTTTAGATTTGGGGTTAGGTTTAGATTTGGGGTTAGGTTTAGATTTTAGGTTTAGATTTGGGGTTAGGTTTAGATTTGGGGTTAGGTTTAGATTTTAGGTTTAGATTTGGGGTTAGGTTTAGATTTTAGGTTTAGATTTGGGGTTAGGTTTAGATTTGGGGTTAGGTTTAGATTTTAGGTTTAGGTTTGGGGTTAGGTTTAGATTTTAGGTTTAGTTTTGGGGTTAGGTTTAGATTTTAGGTTTGGATTTGGGCTTAGGTTTAGATTTAGGGTTAGGTTTAGATTTTTGGTTTAGATTTGGGGTTAGGTTTAGATTTGGGGTTAGGTTTAGATTTTAGGTTTAGATTTGGGGTTAGGTTTAGATTTTAGGTTTAGATTTGGGGTTAGGTTTAGATTTTAGGTTTAGATTTGGGGTTAGGTTTAGATTTTAGGTTTAGATTTGGGGTTAGGTTTAGATTTGGGGTTAGGTTTAGATTTTAGGTTTAGATTTGGGGTTAGGTTTAGATTTGGGGTTAGGTTTAGATTTTAGGTTTATATTTGGGGTTAGGTTTAGATTTTAGGTTTAGATTTTAGGTTTAGATTTGGGGTTAGGTTTAGATTTTAGGTTTAGATTTGGGGTTAGGTTTAGATTTTAGGTTTAGATTTGGGGTTAGGTTTAGATTTTAGGTTTATATTTGGGGTTAGGTTTAGATTTGGAGTTAGGTTTAGATTTTAGGTTTAGATTTGGGGTTAGGTTTAGATTTGTGGTTAGGTTTAGATTTTAGGTTTAGATTTGGGGTTAGGTTTAAATTTTAGGTTTAGATATGTGGTTAGGTTTAGATTTGGGGTTAGGTTTAGATTTTAGGTTTAGATTTGGGGTTAGGTTTAGATTTTAGGTTTAGATTTTAGGTTTAGATTTGGGGTTAGGTTTAGATTTTAGGTTTAGATTTGGGGTTAGGTTTAGATTTTAGGTTTAGATTTGGGGTTAGGTTTAGATTTTTGGTTTAGATTTGGGGTTAGGTTTAGATTTGGGGTTAGGTTTAGATTTTAGGTTTAGATTTGGGGTTAGGTTTAGATTTCGGGTTAGGTTTAGATTTTAGGTTTAGATTTGGGTTTAGGTTTAGATTTTATGTTTAGATATGGGGTTAGGTTTAGATTTGGGGTTAGGTTTAGATTTTAGGTTTAGATTTGGGGTTAGGTTTAGATTTGGGGTTAGGTTTAGATTTTAGGTTTAGATTTGGGGTTAGGTTTAGATTTTAGGTTTAGATTTGGGGTTAGGTTTAGATTTGGGGTTAGGTTTAGATTTTAGGTTTAGATTTGGGGTTAGGTTTAGATTTTAGGTTTAGACTTTAGGTTTAGATTTGGGGTTAGGTTTAGATTTTAGGTTTAGATTTGGGGTTAGGTTTAGATTTTAGGTTTAGATTTTAGGTTTAGATTTGGGGTTAGGTTTAGATTTTAGGTTTAGATTTGGGGTTAGGTTTAGATTTTAGGTTTAGATTTGGGGTTAGGTTTAGATTTTAGGTTTAGATTTGGGGTTAGGTTTAGATTTGGGGTTAGGTTTAGATTTTAGGTTTAGATTTGGGGTTAGGTTTAGATTTGGGGTTAGGTTTAGATTTTAGGTTTAGGTTTGGGGTTAGGTTTAGATTTTAGGTTTAGATTTGGGGTTAGGTTTAGATTTTAGGTTTAGATTTGGGGTTAGGTTTAGATTTTAGGTTTAGATTTGGGGTTAGGTTTAGATTTTAGGTTTAAATTTGGGGTTAGGTTTAGATTTTAGGTTTAGATTTGGGGTTAGGTTTAGATTTGGGGTTAGGTTTAGATTTTAGGTTTAGATTTGGGGTTAGGTTTAGATTTGGGGTTAGGTTTAGATTTTAGGTTTAGATTTGGGGTTGGGTTTAGATTTTAGGTTTAGATTTGGGGTTAGGTTTAGATTTTAGGTTTAGATTTGGGGTTAGGTTTAGATTTTAGGTTTAGATTTTAGGTTTAGATTTGGGGTTAGGTTTAGATTTTAGGTTTAGATTTGGGGTTAGGTTTAGATTTTAGGTTTAGATTTGGGGTTAGGTTTAGATTTTAGGTTTAGATTTGGGGTTAGGTTTAGATTTTAGGTTTAGATTTGGGGTTAGGTTTAGATTTTAGGTTTAGATTTTAGGTTTAGATTTGGGGTTAGGTTTAGATTTTAGGTTTAGATTTGGGGTTAGGTTTAGATTTTAGGTTTAGATTTGGGGTTAGGTTTAGATTTTAGGTTTAGATTTGGGGTAAGGTTTAGATTTGGGGTTAGGTTTAGATTTTAGGTTTAGGTTTGGGGTTAGGTTTAGATTTTAGGTTTAGATTTGGGTTTAGGTTTAGATTTTAGATTTGGATTTGGGGTTAGGTTTAGATTTGGGGTTAGGTTTAGATTTTAGGTTTAGATTTGGGGTTAGGTTTAGATTTGGAGTTAGGTTTAGATTTTAGGTTTAGATTTGGGGTTAGGTTTAGATTTTAGGTTTAGATTTGGGGTTAGGTTTAGATTTGGGGTTAGGTTTAGATTTTAGGTTTAGATTTGGGGTTAGGTTTAGATTTTAGGTTTAGATTTTAGGTTTAGATTTGGGGTTAGGTTTAGATTTTAGGTTTAGATTTGGGGTTAGGTTTAGATTTTAGGTTTAGATTTGGGGTTAGGTTTAGATTTTAGGTTTATATTTGGGGTTAGGTTTAGATTTGGAGTTAGGTTTAGATTTTAGGTTTAGATTTGGGGTTAGGTTTAGATTTGTGGTTAGGTTTAGATTTTAGGTTTAGATTTGGGGTTAGGTTTAAATTTTAGGTTTAGATATGTGGTTAGGTTTAGATTTGGGGTTAGGTTTAGATTTTAGGTTTAGATTTGGGGTTAGGTTTAGATTTTAGGTTTAGATTTGGGGTTAGGTGTAGATTTGGGGTTAGGTTTAGATTTTAGGTTTAGATTTGGGGTTAGGTTTAGATTTTAGGTTTAGATTTTAGGTTTAGATTTGGGGTTAGGTTTAGATTTTAGGTTTAGATTTGGGGTTAGGTTTAGATTTTAGGTTTAGATTTGGGGTTAGGTTTAGATTTTTGGTTTAGATTTGGGGTTAGGTTTAGATTTGGGGTTAGGTTTAGATTTTAGGTTTAGATTTGGGGTTAGGTTTAGATTTCGGGTTAGGTTTAGATTTTAGGTTTAGATTTGGGTTTAGGTTTAGATTTTATGTTTAGATATGGGGTTAGGTTTAGATTTGGGGTTAGGTTTAGATTTTAGGTTTAGATTTGGGGTTAGGTTTAGATTTGGGGTTAGGTTTAGATTTTAGGTTTAGATTTGGGGTTAGGTTTAGATTTTAGGTTTAGATTTGGGGTTAGGTTTAGATTTGGGGTTAGGTTTAGATTTTAGGTTTAGATTTGGGGTTAGGTTTAGATTTTAGGTTTAGACTTTAGGTTTAGATTTGGGGTTAGGTTTAGATTTTAGGTTTAGATTTGGGGTTAGGTTTAGATTTTAGGTTTAGATTTTAGGTTTAGATTTGGGGTTAGGTTTAGATTTTAGGTTTAGATTTGGGGTTAGGTTTAGATTTTAGGTTTAGATTTGGGGTTAGGTTTAGATTTTAGGTTTAGATTTGGGGTTAGGTTTAGATTTGGGGTTAGGTTTAGATTTTAGGTTTAGATTTGGGGTTAGGTTTAGATTTGGGGTTAGGTTTAGATTTTAGGTTTAGGTTTGGGGTTAGGTTTAGATTTTAGGTTTAGATTTGGGGTTAGGTTTAGATTTTAGGTTTGGATTTGGGGTTAGGTTTAGATTTGGGGTTAGGTTTAGATTTTAGGTTTAGATTTGGGGTTAGGTTTAGATTTTAGGTTTAGATTTGGGGTTAGGTGTAGATTTGGGGTTAGGTTTAGATTTTAGGTTTAGATTTGGGGTTAGGTTTAGATTTTAGGTTTAGATTTTAGGTTTAGATTTGGGGTTAGGTTTAGATTTTAGGTTTAGATTTGGGGTTAGGTTTAGATTTGGGGTTAGGTTTAGATTTTAGGTTTAGGTTTGGGGTTAGGTTTAGATTTTAGGTTTAGTTTTGGGGTTAGGTTTAGATTTTAGGTTTGGATTTGGGCTTAGGTTTAGATTTAGGGTTAGGTTTAGATTTTTGGTTTAGATTTGGGGTTAGGTTTAGATTTGGGGTTAGGTTTAGATTTTAGGTTTAGATTTGGGGTTAGGTTTAGATTTTAGGTTTAGATTTGGGGTTAGGTTTAGATTTTAGGTTTAGATTTGGGGTTAGGTTTAGATTTTAGGTTTAGATTTGGGGTTAGGTTTAGATTTGGGGTTAGGTTTAGATTTTAGGTTTAGATTTGGGGTTAGGTTTAGATTTTAGGTTTAGATTTGGGGTTAGGTTTAGATTTGGGGTTAGGTTTAGATTTTAGGTTTAGATTTGGGGTTAGGTTTAGATTTGGGGTTAGGTTTAGATTTTGGGTTTAGGTTTGGGGTTAGGTTTAGATTTTAGGTTTAGATTTGGGGTTTGGTTTAGATTTTAGGTTTGGATTTGGGGTTAGGTTTAGATTTGGGGTTAGGTTTAGATTTTAGGTTTAGATTTGGGGTTAGGTTTAGATTTTAGGTTTAGATTTGGGGTTAGGTTTAGATTTTAGGTTTAGATTTGGGGTTAGGTTTAGATTTTAGGTTTAGATTTGGGGTTAGGTTTAGATTTGTGGTTAGTTTTAGATTTTAGGTTTAGATTTGGGGTTAGGTTTAGATTTTAGGTTTAGATATGGGGTTAGGTTTAGATTTGGGGTTAGGTTTAGATTTTAGGTTTAGATTTGGGGTAAGGTTTAGATTTGGGCTTAGGTGGAGATTTTAGGTTTAGATTTGGGGTTAGGTTTAGATTTTAGGTTTAGATTTGGGGTTAGGTTTAGATTTTAGGTTTATATTTGGGGTTAGGTTTATATTTTAGGTTTAGATTTGGGGTTAGGTTTAGATTTGGGGTTAGGTTTAGATTTTAGGTTTAGATTTGGGGTAAGGTTTAGATTTGGGGTTAGGTTTAGATTTTAGGTTTAGATTTGGGGTTAGGTTTAGATTTTAGGTTTATATTTGGGGTAAGGTTTAGATTTGGGGTTAGGTTTAGATTTTAGGTTTAGATTTGGGGTTAGGTTTAGTTTTGGGGTTAGGTTTAGATTTTTGGTTTAGATTTGGGGTTAGGTTTAGATTTTAGGTTTAGATATGGGGTTAGGTTTAGATTTGGGGTTAGGTTTAGATTTTAGGTTTAGATTTGGGGTTAGGTTTAGATTTGGGTTAGGTTTAGATTTTAGGTTTAGATTTGGGGTTAGGTTTAGATTTTAGGTTTAGATTTGGGGTTCGGTGTAGATTTGGGGTTAGGTTTAGATTTTAGGTTTAGATTTGGGGTTAGGTTTAGATTTTAGGTTTAGATTTGGAGTTAGGTTTAGATTTTAGGTTTGGATTTGGGGTTAGGTTTAGATTTTAGGTTTAGATTTGGGGTTAGGTTTAGACTTGGGGTTAGGTTTAGATTTTAGGTTTAGATTTGGGGTTAGGTTTAGATTTTAGGTTTAGATTTGGGGTTAGGTTTAGATTTTAGGTTTAGATTTGGGGTTAGGTTTAGATTTTAGGTTTAGATTTGGGGTTAGGTTTAGATTTTAGGTTTAAATTTGGGGTTAGGTTTAGATTTTAGGTTTAGATTTGGGGTTAGGTTTAGATTTGGGGTTAGGTTTAGATTTTAGGTTTAGATTTGGGGTTAGGTTTAGATTTGGGGTTAGGTTTAGATTTTAGGTTTAGATTTGGGGTTGGGTTTAGATTTTAGGTTTAGATTTGGGGTTAGGTTTAGATTTTAGGTTTAGATTTGGGGTTAGGTTTAGATTTTAGGTTTAGATTTGGGGTTAGGTTTAGATTTTAGGTTTAGATTTGGGGTTAGGTTTAGATTTTAGGTTTAGATTTGGGGTTAGGTTTAGATTTTAGGTTTAGATTTTAGGTTTAGATTTGGGGTTAGGTTTAGATTTTAGGTTTAGATTTGGGGTTAGGTTTAGATTTTAGGTTTAGATTTGGGGTTAGGTTTAGATTTGGGGTTAGGTTTAGATTTTAGGTTTAGATTTGGGGTTAGGTTTAGATTTGGGGTTAGGTTTAGATTTTAGGTTTAGATTTGGGGTTAGGTTTAGATTTTAGGTTTAAATTTGGGGTTAGGTTTAGATTTTAGGTTTAGATTTGGGGTTAGGTTTAGATTTGGGGTTAGGTTTAGATTTTAGGTTTAGATTTGGGGTTAGGTTTAGATTTTAGGTTTAGATTTGGGGTTAGGTTTAGATTTGGGGTTAGGTTTATATTTTAGGATTAGATTTGGAGTTAGGTTTAGATTTTAGGTTTAGATTTGGGGTTAGGTTTAGATTTTAGGTTTAGATTTGGGGTTAGGTTTAGATTTTAGGTTTAGTTTTGGGGTTAGGTTTAGATTTTAGGTTTAGATTTGGGGTTAGGTTTAGATTTTAGGTTTAGATTTGGGGTTAGGTTTAGATTTTAGGTTTAGATTTTAGGTTTAGATTTGGGGTTAGGTTTAGATTTTAGGTTTAGATTTGGGGTTAGGTTTAGATTTGGGGTTAGGTTTATATTTTAGGATTAGATTTGGAGTTAGGTTTAGATTTTAGGTTTAGATTTGGGGTTAGGTTTAGATTTTAGGTTTAGATTTGGGGTTAGGTTTAGATTTTAGGTTTAGTTTTGGGGTTAGGTTTAGATTTCAGGTTTAGATTTGGGGTTAGGTTTAGATTTTAGGTTTAGTTTTGGGGTTAGGTTTAGATTTTAGGTTTAGATTTTAGGTTTAGATTTGGGGTTAGGTTTAGATTTTAGGTTTAGATTTGGGGTTAGGTTTAGATTTTAGGTTTTGATTTGGGGTTAGGTTTAGACTTTAGGTTTAGATTTGGGGTTAGGTTTAGATTTTAGGTTTATATTTGGGGTAAGGATTAGATTTGGGGTTAGGTTTAGATTTTAGGTTTAGATTTGGGGTTAGGTTTAGATTTGGGGTTAGGTTTAGATTTTAGGTTTAGATTTGGGGTTAGGTTTAGATTTTAGGTTTAGATTTGGGGTTAGGTGTAGATTTGGGGTTAGGTTTAGATTTTAGGTTTAGATTTGGGGTTAGGTTTAGATTTTAGGTTTAGATTTTAGGTTTAGATTTGGGGTTAGGTTTAGATTTGGGGTTAGGTTTAGATTTTAATTTTAGATTTGGGGTTAGGTTTAGATTTGGGGTTAGGTTTAGATTTTAGGTTTAGATTTGGGGTTAGGTTTAGATTTGGGGTTAGGTTTAGATTTTAGGTTTAGATTTGGGGTTAGGTTTAGATTTGGGGTTAGGTTTAGATTTTAGGTTTAGTTTTGGGGTTAGGTTTAGATTTGGGGTTAGGTTTAGATTTTAGGTTTAGATTTGGGGTTAGGTTTAGATTTTAGGTTTAAATTTGGGGTTAGGTTTAGATTTTAGGTTTAGATTTGGGGTTAGGTTTAGATTTGGGGTTAGGTTTAGATTTTAGGTTTAGATTTGGGGTTAGGTTTAGATTTTAGGTTTAGATTTGGGGTTAGGTTTAGATTTGGGGTTAGGTTTATATTTTAGGATTAGATTTGGAGTTAGGTTTAGATTTTAGGTTTAGATTTGGGGTTAGGTTTAGATTTTAGGTTTAGATTTGGGGTTAGGTTTAGATTTTAGGTTTAGATTTGGGGTTAGGTTTAGATTTTAGGTTTAGATTTGGGGTTAGGTTTAGATTTTAGGTTTAGTTTTGGGGTTAGGTTTAGATTTTAGGTTTAGATTTGGGGTTAGGTTTAGATTTCGGGTTAGGTTTAGATTTTAGGTTTAGATTTGGGGTTAGGTTTAGATTTGGGGTTAGGTTTATATTTTAGGATTAGATTTGGAGTTAGGTTTAGATTTTAGGTTTAGATTTGGGGTTAGGTTTAGATTTTAGGTTTAGATTTGGGGTTAGGTTTAGATTTTAGGTTTAGTTTTGGGGTTAGGTTTAGATTTTAGGTTTAGATTTGGGGTTAGGTTTAGATTTTAGGTTTAGTTTTGGGGTTAGGTTTAGATTTTAGGTTTAGATTTGGGGTTAGGTTTAGATTTGGGGTTAGGTTTAGATTTTAGGTTTAGGTTTGGGGTTAGGTTTAGATTTTAGGTTTAGATTTGGGTTTAGGTTTAGATTTTAGGTTTAGATTTGGGGTTAGGTTTAGATTTTAGGTTTAGATTTGGGGTTAGGTTTAGATTTTAGGTTTAGATTTGGGGTTAGGTTTAGATTTTAGGTTTAGTTTTGGGGTTAGGTTTAGATTTTAGGTTTAGATTTGGGGTTAGGTTTAGATTTTAGGTTTAGTTTTGGGGTTAGGTTTAGATTTTAGGTTTAGATTTGGAGTTAGGTTTAGATTTTAGGTTTAGATTTGGGGTTAGGTTTAGATTTTAGGTTTAGATTTGGGGTTAGGTTTAGATTTTAGGTTTAGTTTTGGGGTTAGGTTTAGATTTTAGGTTTAGATTTGGGGTTAGGTTTAGATTTTAGGTTTAGTTTTGGGGTTAGGTTTAGATTTTAGGTTTAGATTTTAGGTTTAGATTTGGGGTTAGGTTTAGATTTTAGGTTTAGATTTGGGGTTAGGTTTAGATTTGGGGTTAGGTTTATATTTTAGGATTAGATTTGGAGTTAGGTTTAGATTTTAGGTTTAGATTTTAGGTTTAGATTTGGGGTTAGGTTTAGATTTTAGGTTTAGTTTTGGGGTTAGGTTTAGATTTTAGGTTTAGATTTGGGGTTAGGTTTAGATTTTAGGTTTAGTTTTGGGGTAGGTTTAGATTTTAGGTTTAGATTTTAGGTTTAGATTTGGGGTTAGGTTTAGATTTTAGGTTTAGATTTGGGGTTAGGTTTAGATTTTAGGTTTTGATTTGGGGTTAGGTTTAGATTTTAGGTTTAGATTTGGGGTTAGGTTTAGATTTTAGGTTTAGATTTGGGGTTAGGTTTAGACTTTAGGTTTAGATTTGGGGTTAGGTTTAGATTTTAGGTTTATATTTGGGGTAAGGATTAGATTTGGGGTTAGGTTTAGATTTTAGGTTTAGATTTGGGGTTAGGTTTAGATTTGGGGTTAGGTTTAGATTTTAGGTTTAGATTTGGGGTTAGGTTTAGATTTTAGGTTTAGATTTGGGGTTAGGTGTAGAGTTGGGGTTAGGTTTAGATTTTAGGTTTAGATTTGGGGTTAGGTTTAGATTTTAGGTTTAGATTTTAGGTTTAGATTTGGGGTTAGGTTTAGATTTGGGGTTAGGTTTAGATTTTAGTTTTAGATTTGGGGTTAGGTTTAGATTTTAGGTTTAGATTTGGGGTTAGGTTTAGATTTGGGGTTAGGTTTAGATTTTAGGTTTAGATTTGGGGTTAGGTTTAGATTTAAGGTTTAGATTTGGGGTTAGGTTTAGACTTTAGGTTTAGATTTGGGGTTAGGTTTAGATTTTAGGTTTAGATTTGGGGTTAGGTTTAGATTTGGGGTTAGGTTTAGATTTTAGGTTTAGATTTGGGGTTAGGTTTAGATTTGGGGTTAGGTTTAGATTTTAGGTTTAGATTTTAGGTTTAGATTTGGGGTTAGGTTTAGATTTGGGGTTAGGTTTAGATTTTAGGTTTAGATTTGGGGTTAGGTTTAGATTTTAGGTTTAGATTTTAGGTTTAGATTTGGGGTTAGGTTTAGATTTTAGGTTTAGATTTGGGGTTAGGTTTAGATTTTAGGTTTAAATTTGGGGTTATGTTTAGATTTTAGGTTTATATTTGGGGTAAGGTTTAGATTTGGGATTAGGTTTAGATTTTAGGTTTAGATTTTAGGTTTAGATTTGGGGTTAGGTTTAGATTTTAGGTTTAGATTTGGGGTTAGGTTTAGATTTTAGGTTTAGATATGGGGTTAGGTTTAGATTTGGGGTTAGGTTTAGATTTTAGGTTTAGATTTGGGGTTAGGTTTAGATTTTAGGTTTATATTTGGGGTTAGGTTTAGATTTTAGGTTTAGATTTGGGGTTAGGTTTAGATTTTAGGTTTAGATTTTAGGTTTAGATTTGGGGTTAGGTTTAGATTTTAGGTTTAGATTTGGGGTTAGGTGTAGATTTGGGGTTAGGTTTAGATTTTAGGTTTAGATTTGGGTTTAGGTTTAGATTTTATGTTTAGATATGGGATTAGGTTTAGATTTTAGGTTTAGATTTGGGTTTAGGTTTAGATTTTAGGTTTAGATTTGGGGTTAGGTTTAGATTTGGGGTTAGATTTGGGGTTAGGTTTAGATTTGGGGTTAGGTTTAGATTTTAGGTTCAGATTTTAGGTTTAGATTTCGGGTTAGGTTTAGATTTTAGGTTTAGATTTGGGGTTAGGTTTAGATTTGGGGTTAGATTTGGGGTTAGGTTTAGATTTTAGGTTTAGATTTTAGGTTTAGATTTGGGGTTAGGTTTAGATTTAAGGTTTAGATTTGGGGTTAGGTTTAGATTTTAGGTTTATATTTGGGGTAAGGTTTAGATTTGGGGTTAGGTTTAGATTTTAGGTTTAGATTTGGGGTTAGGTTTAGATTTGGGGTTAGGTTTAGATTTTAGGTTTAGATTTGGGGTTAGGTTTAGATTTGGGGTTAGGTTTAGATTTTAGGTTTAGATTTGGGGTTAGGTTTAGATTTTAGGTTTAGATTTGGGGTTAGGTGTAGATTTGGGGTTAGGTTTAGATTTTAGGTTTAGATTTGGGGTTAGTTTTAGATTTTAGGTTTAGATTTGGGGTTAGGTTTAGATTTGGTGTTAGGTTTAGATTTTAGGTTTAGATTTGGGGTTAGGTTTAGATTTTAGGTTTAAATTTGGGGTTAGGTTTAGATTTTAGGTTTAGATTTGGGGTTAGGTTTAGATTTGGGGTTAGGTTTAGATTTTAGGTTTAGATTTGGGGTTAGGTGTGAAGGGGTTTTGTTAGAAGGAGATATGTTGTTGAATTAGTCAGGCCCAAAGGAATCTCAAGGCCACTTCGAGAAACCGAGAACAGAATCTGCTGTGAGAAAGTGGGGCGTTTCTTCATTAACAGGGCCTCAGCATGGCGTGAGTCGTCGGACCTATCATCAGTGGGGCTCCAGCGTGTGGACTGCCCACGATACTCATTTAGCGAATCCATGTTTGGAGCGTGGATTCGTGACTAGAGAATAGTTGCGTATATAAGGAGACATGTTTCTGTAATAAATGGCTTTGGCGTGATTCACATTGAATCGGAGTGCTGAGTCCTTTATCGTTCCAACAAATGGTGACCCCGACGTGATACTCCGAACGGCGTCTCACTAAGGTCGGGGAAAAGCCTGGAGCGGCCCAGCCGGAGGCGGCTCAGCTGGACTGAGAGCCGGGCGGAGACGTACGGACGTTCCGCGGATAAATTTTGTTGAAGAAGGCCCCGGGAAAGGTGAGCGGCTGGGAGCAGGAGGAGGGAAGAGTGAAGTTATGGGGCAGAATATATCCTCAGAGGAAGAAGCTATAGTTAAGATCCTCCTGCATATTCTCTCTATGAGAGGACTTAAATATGAAGAAAGTAACATATGTAGACTGTTGGTTTGTTGTAGAACTAACGGCTACCCGTCAGAAGCTGAGAAAGCTTTTAAAATTGAATTTTGGGACGATATAGGGCAGAAATTATGGGATAAGGTTAGCGACGGAGATGAAGCTAAATCATTAGCGACTACATGGAAGCTTATAATTTCCACCTTAAAAGAATTTAAGGCTGAGCGGGCTGCGGTTACTGGAATTTTTGCAGCGTTACAGCCTGATAAGAACTCTAAAAATAACTGTGAAGCTTACCCAGTTCGTGTTTTCGATATCCTCCTTACTCCATCCCCTGTTGTGCCTTCGGCACCCCCAATGATACAACAGTCTGGGGCGGAGAGAGGAAAATTACCGAGTGGATGGCCTCCTGTACCATCACACGACCCTGGAGAGACCAAGAAGTCCAAAGAACTGGAGTCAGATAATTTGTCAAAAGGACTGGTGAAAGTTGAGAATGCTAAAGTCGTAAATAAGTGTAATATCAATTCTTTTACTGATTTGTGTCCGCCTTCACCGCTTTCTATCCTTCTAACTCCTACAAGAGAACAGAAGGAGCCGCCGGATAAGAACTGGGCAAAAGAACTGTGTGAAAGATCAGATCAGCTATTAGTGAGTGAATCCAACAGTCAGCAATATCAAGCTATGAGAGAGGTGCCTGAAACCAACAAAGCAGCCAAATCATTTGCAACTGTTAATCAGGGTCCCAATGAGAATTACATGCAATTTATTGACCACCTTCAAGAGACCATCAATAAGCAGATTGAAAACTTAGAAGTTAAGGAAGCACTGGTGTTGAAATTAGCAGTAGAAAATGCTAATGTTTGCTATCAGCATGTTATTTGCGAGTTTTACAGTACATATTATGTGTTCCTGTGTACCGTCTCTCTGAAAATCAAGCAGCTTGTCAGGAATGTGAGTTAATTGTTTCACTAGTTGTTTTTAAGTGCGCCATAAAACCTTCTGCCTGCTCTTCCCACTCAGGCTGCAAGCAGCCCTTTGCTTCCCCCCCGCCTCCCCCCCCCCCCCCCCCCCCCCAAGGTTTTTACTTGCAAGATGGGGTCAGGAATGATTGTTTTCAGTTGTGTTCCTGAAAAATCGGTATTGGGAGGTGTTGTAAAACATAGAAAAGCACTCGGACAAAAAATCATTAAATCTTTTCAGACAGTTTTACAGGCAGGGCGATTTGAACTTCAACAAGCTGAGAGAGACTTAACTGATAACACACAGGTCAGAAAACTTGTTAAAGTCTGCAAGATGCTTTCCTTATTAACCTGTTTTCTCTGTGGGTATCTGTTTAACCATGTGGCAATTTTGATAGGTCTTTGTTATATGATACGATAAGTTCACAGTCTGTTAAATCATGAAATTCCGTTGACTCAAAATGTGCATTTTGTGATAATACAGAAGAACATGAGTAATTTAGTTCTTTACTGCATGAATGTGATGTTTATCCCTGTTTCTCTATTAGGACGGGATGTGTTAGGACAACTAGGAGCAACTCTGGTGACAAAACAACAGCATTTCTAGAAGCGGCCATTGATGATGGGCGACCAGTACTTAAATTACAGTGGAAAAATGATGATCCAGTATGGGTAAATCAGTGGCCACTCAGTAAAGAAAAACTCGCCCATGTCGAAGAGCTAGTACAGGAACAGCTTGAAAAAGGGCATTTAGAGCCGTCTACAAGTCCCTGGAATACTCCTGTGTTTACTATTCAGAAAAAATCAAAGAAATGGAGGTTGTTACATGATCTTCGAAAAATTAATGATACCATGGAAGACATGGGAGCATTACAGCCGGGATTACCATCCCCTGTCATGATTCCAGAAAATTGGCAGATCTTAATAATTGACTTGAAAGATTGTTTTTTCACCATTGCTTTGCATCCTGATGACTGTAAACGTTTTGCATTTTCCATAAATTCTGTAAATAAGGCTGAACCTGCGAAAAGGTATCAATGGGTAGTTTTGCCACAGGGAATGAAAAATTCCCCAACTATGTGTCAAATTTATGTAGCTTGGGCCTTGCAATCAGTCAGAAAATCTCATCCTGAATTAGTGATTTACCACTACATGGATGACATATTAATAGCTGGGGAAACTTTTTCGACTGATTTGTTGATAAATGAAGTATCTGATACCTTGCAGCATAGAGGATTGCAAATTGCTCCAGAAAAGGTACAAATTCAACCAGCGTGGAAATATCTTGGTTGGGAAATTTCTCAGTCCACAGTGAAACCTCAGAAAATAGTATGTCGGCCTGTCATTCAATCCTTAAATGATGTGCAGAAACTAGTGGGTGATCTGAATTGGGTCCGGACCATTTGTGGGATCACTAATGAGGATTTAGCTCCAATTGTAAAACTGCTAAAAGGGGATAGTGACATTAGCTCTCCTAGAATGCTTACTGCTGAGGCGGAAGCTGCTCTGAAAAAGATTATGTCCAAACTTGTAAAAGCTTTCAGCCATAGGTGGAACCCAGATTATGTAATCGGACTACTAATTGTAAACAATACTAACGATCCTTTTGCTCTCATAATGCAATGGACAACGGGTAAGGAGCCGTTAAAGATCTTAGAGTGGGTGTTTTTGCATTTTCGACTCAAACGAACCATTACAACCAGGGTTGAGGTCTTTGCTCAGCTTATAATGAAAGGTAGGCAGAGAATAGTCGAAATTTCAGGGGCTGAGCCTGCATATATCGTTGTTCCCCTCGTTTCAGAATATTTACAGTGGGCTTTGCAGAACTCCTTACCTTTTCAGATTGCGTTATTAGATTCTCAAGCTTTAATTAAGACATTTTCCCCTCCACACAAGTTAATGTCAGTTTTGAATATGGGATCAATGGAGGAGGGTCCCCCTCTTCTCTCAGAATTTCCTGTTAAAGGACCCACAGTGTTCACTGACGCAGGGGGTAAAATGCAGAAAGCAGCAATTACATGGAAAACAGATGGAAAATGGCACGATGTGATACTAACTGACCTGAAAGGATCAACTCAGCATTTGGAACTCAGGGCTGTAATAGAAGTGTTTATCAGATTTGCTCATAGCCCAGTGAATATTGTTTGCGATTCCTTGTATGTGGTAGGTGTGGTAGCTCGCATTGAAAGATCATTGCTCAAAGAGGTTCAGGATGCACAACTGATGTCTTTGTTCAAGCAACTATGGTTGTTGGTCGAAGAGAGACAACACCGATACTTCATAACACATATCCGTAGTCATCTGACAATTCAAGGCGATTTAGCTGAAGGAAACCGCCGAGCTGATTTTCTTGTATCTCCTGCCTGGGTTCCACCTCCAGTAGATAGGTTTGGGCAAGCAGTACGCTCTCATAGTTTCCTCCATCAGTCTACTCAGGTCTTACAGCGGCAATTTTCATTGTCCGAAAGTGAAGCCCGAGGTATTGTTAAAAGTTGTGCAGATTGTCAGCGCATCTCAGTAGGGCTGGGTGCAGGAGTCAATCCAAGAGGATTAGGAGCCTTGGAATTGTGGCAAATGGACGTTACACATGTCCCTGAATTTGGCAGGCTGAAGTATGTACATATGTCTATTGATACATATTCTTTCGCCATATGGGCCACTGCTCAGACTGGTGAAACTAGTTCACGTGTGCAACGACATTTACGTTCTGCTTTTGCAGCTTTGGGAGTTCCTGCACAGGTCAAGACAGACAACGCACCTGGTTATATCGCCAAAGCTACTGCCACCTTTTTTCAGTTGTGGGGTGTTAAGCACATTACAGGGATACCAAATTCTCCTACTGGTCAGGCCTTGGTAGAAAGGATGAATCGAACTCTCAAGCATCAGCTTGACAAACAAAAAGGGGGAACTGACTGTACTACTCCACATGACAGACTAAGCAAAGCATTATATGTCTTGAACTTTTTACGCCTTCCGCAAGGGTTCGACATTCCACCTATGATTCGTCATGGAACAAGCTTAAAAGGACACTTGACAGACCTTAGAGAAAATCAGTGTCAGGTCAAAATACGCAATGGAGTTACTGGTGAATGGGAGGGTCCTTTCCAATTAATAACTTGGGGAAAGGGTTATGCTTGTGTCATTACAGACCAAGGATCAAAATGGATTCCTGCGAAATGGATCAAGCCATGGCTGAATAAAGACAACAAAGATTCGACAGATGCAGAAGGACAGGAGGGAGATAAGTTGTGAGAATTGTCTCAAATGTAAACCATGAATTCTTATTCAGTGTTATAGATGCTCTTAGACCCAGTGGTCTAAAAGCTTATTAGTAAACAGATAAGGTACCTTCCATAGAGAATGCTAATTTGAATAGATGGTAAGAGTTCCAAAAGGGTGATATTACAATTAGATAATCTATGCATAGGTAAGGTAAAAGTATAAAATATTTCTACCATGGTAACCTAATTTAGCAACTGGTAAGGTTTTAAAAGAGATATTAAGATTAAGCTATAGATCTTTTAAATAGGTTAATATAAGTTTTAAGATATTAATTCAATAATTAGCATATGAATAGGTTAATATAAGTTTTAAGATATTAAGTCAATAATTAGCATATGCTGATGGTATTAAGTACGTTACTCTATAAACTGCGCAGTTATAGATCTTTTAAGAATTTAAGAGAATATATTGTAATAAGTTGTCTGACTATTCTAAAATAGTGCGTTGGTAAGGTTGTCATAAGTAGAATTAAGGTTTTATATATGATATGAAGGTTTGAGTATAAGCAGATAGTTGTTTAATCTTATTAAGTAAGGTTTAGCTACATTATATGTAATTGTAATTATGTTGTTAATCACGTGTCCTATGTTGCAGTGTATTTCAAAGACGATTCAGCATGCTGTTTAAGGGGCCTGACTAGTTCAAGAACAAAAAGGGGGAATTGTGAAGGGGTTTTGTTAGAAGGAGATATGTTGTTGAATTAGTCAGGCCCAAAGGAATCTCAAGGCCACTTCGAGAAACTGAGAACAGAATCTGCTGTGAGAAAGAGGGGCGTTTCTTCATTAACAGGGCCTCAGCATGGCGTGAGTCGTCGGACCTATCATCAGTGGGGCTCCAGCGTGTGGACTGCCCACGATACTCATTTAGCGAATCCATGTTTGGAGCGTGGATTCGTGACTAGAGAATAGTTGCGTATATAAGGAGACATGTTTCTGTAATAAATGGCTTTGGCGTGATTCACATTGAATCGGAGTGCTGAGTCCTTTATCGTTCCAACAGTTAGGTTTAGATTTAAGGTTTAGATTTGGGGTTAGGTTTAGATTTTAGGTTTAGATTTTAGGTTTAGATTTGGGTTTAGGTTTAGATTTTAGGTTTAGATTTTAGGTTTAGATTTGGGTTTAGGTTTAGATTTTAGGTTTAGATTTGGGGTTAGGTTTAGATTTTAGGTTTAGATTTGGGGTTAGGTTTAGATTTTAGGTTTAGATTTTAGGTTTAGATTTGGGGTTAGGTTTAGATTTGGGGTTAGGTTTAGATTTTAGGTTTAGATTTGGGGTTAGGTTTAGATTTTAGGTTTAGATTTGGGGTTAGGTTTAGATTTTAGGTTTAGATTTTAGGTTTAGATTTGGGGTTAGGTTTAGATTTGGGGTTAGGTTTAGATTTTAGGTTTAGATTTGGGGTTAGGTTTAGATTTTAGGTTTAGATTTTAGGTTTAGATTTGGGGTTAGGTTTAGATTTTAGGTTTAGATTTGGGGTTAGGTTTAGATTTTAGGTTTAAATTTGGGGTTATGTTTAGATTTTAGGTTTATATTTGGGGTAAGGTTTAGATTTGGGATTAGGTTTAGATTTTAGGTTTAGATTTGGGGTTAGGTTTAGATTTGGGGTTAGGTTTAGATTTTAGGTTTAGATTTGGGGTTAGGTTTAGATTTTAGGTTTAGATTTTAGGTTTAGATTTGGGGTTAGGTTTAGATTTGGGGTTAGGTTTAGATTTTAGGTTTAGATTTGGGGTTAGGTTTAGATTTTAGGTTTAGATTTGGGGTTAGGTTTAGATTTTAGGTTTAGATTTGGGGTTAGGTTTAGATTTTAGGTTTAGATTTTAGGTTTAGATTTGGGGTTAGGTTTAGATTTGGGGTTAGGTTTAGATTTTAGGTTTAGATTTGGGGTTAGGTTTAGATTTTAGGTTTAGATTTTAGGTTTAGATTTGGGGTTAGGTTTAGATTTTAGGTTTAGATTTGGGGTTAGGTTTAGATTTTAGGTTTAAATTTGGGGTTATGTTTAGATTTTAGGTTTATATTTGGGGTAAGGTTTAGATTTGGGATTAGGTTTAGATTTTAGGTTTAGATTTGGGGTTAGGTTTAGATTTGGGGTTAGGTTTAGATTTTAGGTTTAGATTTGGGGTTAGGTTTAGATTTTAGGTTTAGATATGGGGTTAGGTTTAGATTTGGGGTTAGGTTTAGATTTTAGGTTTAGATTTGGGGTTAGGTTTAGATTTTAGGTTTAGATTTGGGGTTAGGTTTAGATTTTAGGTTTAGATTTGGGGTTAGGTTTAGATTTGGGGTTAGGTTTAGATTTTAGGTTTAGATTTGGGGTTAGGTTTAGATTTGGGGTTAGGTTTAGATTTTAGGTTTAGATTTGGGGTTAGGTTTAGATTTTAGGTTTAGATTTGGGGTTAGGTTTAGATTTAAGGTTTAGATTTGGGGTTAGGTTTAGATTTGGGGTTAGGTTTAGATTTTAGGTTTAGATTTGGGGTTAGGTTTAGATTTTAGGTTTAGATTTGGGGTTAGGTTTAGATTTTAGGTTAGGTTTAGATTTTAGGTTTAGATTTGGGGTTAGGTTTAGATTTGGGGTTAGGTTTAGATTTTAGGTTTAGATTTGGGGTTAGGTTTAGACTTTAGGTTTAGATTAGGGGTTAGGTTTAGATTTTAGGTTTATATTTGGGGTAAGGATTAGATTTGGGGTTAGGTTTAGATTTTAGGTTTAGATTTGGGGTTAGGTTTAGATTTGGGGTTAGGTTTAGATTTTAGGTTTAGATTTGGGGTTAGGTTTAGATTTTAGGTTTAGATTTGGGGTTAGGTGTAGATTTGGGGTTAGGTTTAGATTTTAGGTTTAGATTTGGGGTTAGGTTTAGATTTTAGGTTTAGATTTGGGGTTTAGATTTGGGGTTAGGTTTAGATTTGGGGTTAGGTTTAGATTTTAGTTTTAGATTTGGGGTTAGGTTTAGATTTTAGGTTTAGATTTGGGGTTAGGTTTAGATTTGGGGTTAGGTTTAGATTTTAGGTTTAGATTTGGGGTTAGGTTTAGATTTAAGGTTTAGATTTGGGGTTAGGTTTAGACTTTAGGTTTAGATTTGGGGTTAGGTTTAGATTTTAGGTTTAGATTTGGGGTTAGGTTTAGATTTGGGGTTAGGTTTAGATTTTAGGTTTAGATTTGGGGTTAGGTTTAGATTTGGGGTTAGGTTTAGATTTTAGGTTTAGATTTGGGGTTAGGTTTAGATTTGGGGTTAGGTTTAGATTTTAGGTTTAGATTTGGGGTTAGGTTTAGATTTTAGGTTTAGATTTGGGGTTAGGTTTAGATTTTAGGTTTAGATTTGGGGTTAGGTTTAGATTTTAGGTTTAGATTTGGGGTTAGGTTTAGATTTTAGGTTTAGATTTGGGGTTAGGTTTAGATTTTAGGTTTAGATTTTAGGTTTAGATTTGGGGTTAGGTTTAGATTTTAGGTTTAGATTTGGGTTTAGGTTTAGATTTTATGTTTAGATATGGGGTTAGGTTTAGATTTTAGGTTTAGATTTGGGTTTAGGTTTAGATTTTAGGTTTAGATTTGGGGTTAGGTTTAGATTTGGGGTTAGATTTGGGGTTAGGTTTAGATTTGGGGTTAGGTTTAGATTTTAGGTTCAGATTTTAGGTTTAGATTTGGGGTTAGGTTTAGATTTTAGGTTTAGATTTGGGGTTAGGTTTAGATTTGGGGTTAGATTTGGGGTTAGGTTTAGATTTGGGGTTAGGTTTAGATTTTAGGTTTAGATTTTAGGTTTAGATTTGGGGTTAGGTTTAGATTTAAGGTTTAGATTTGGGGTTAGGTTTAGATTTTAGGTTTATATTTGGGGTAAGGTTTAGATTTGGGGTTAGGTTTAGATTTTAGGTTTAGATTTGGGGTTAGGTTTAGATTTGGGGTTAGGTTTAGATTTTAGGTTTAGATTTGGGGTTAGGTTTAGATTTGGGGTTAGGTTTAGATTTTAGGTTTAGATTTGGGGTTAGGTTTAGATTTTAGGTTTAGATTTGGGGTTAGGTGTAGATTTGGGGTTAGGTTTAGATTTTAGGTTTAGATTTGGGGTTAGTTTTAGATTTTAGGTTTAGATTTGGGGTTAGGTTTAGATTTGGGGTTAGGTTTAGATTTTAGGTTTAGATTTGGGGTTAGGTTTAGATTTTAGGTTTAAATTTGGGGTTAGGTTTAGATTTTAGGTTTAGATTTGGGGTTAGGTTTAGATTTGGGGTTAGGTTTAGATTTTAGGTTTAGATTTGGGGTTAGGTGTGAAGGGGTTTTGTTAGAAGGAGATATGTTGTTGAATTAGTCAGGCCCAAAGGAATCTCAAGGCCACTTCGAGAAACCGAGAACAGAATCTGCTGTGAGAAAGTGGGGCGTTTCTTCATTAACAGGGCCTCAGCATGGCGTGAGTCGTCGGACCTATCATCAGTGGGGCTCCAGCGTGTGGACTGCCCACGATACTCATTTAGCGAATCCATGTTTGGAGCGTGGATTCGTGACTAGAGAATAGTTGCGTATATAAGGAGACATGTTTCTGTAATAAATGGCTTTGGCGTGATTCACATTGAATCGGAGTGCTGAGTCCTTTATCGTTCCAACAAATGGTGACCCCGACGTGATACTCCGAACGGCGTCTCACTAAGGTCGGGGAAAAGCCTGGAGCGGCCCAGCCGGAGGCGGCTCAGCTGGACTGAGAGCCGGGCGGAGACGTACGGACGTTCCGCGGATAAATTTTGTTGAAGAAGGCCCCGGGAAAGGTGAGCGGCTGGGAGCAGGAGGAGGGAAGAGTGAAGTTATGGGGCAGAATATATCCTCAGAGGAAGAAGCTATAGTTAAGATCCTCCTGCATATTCTCTCTATGAGAGGACTTAAATATGAAGAAAGTAACATATGTAGACTGTTGGTTTGTTGTAGAACTAACGGCTACCCGTCAGAAGCTGAGAAAGCTTTTAAAATTGAATTTTGGGACGATATAGGGCAGAAATTATGGGATAAGGTTAGCGACGGAGATGAAGCTAAATCATTAGCGACTACATGGAAGCTTATAATTTCCACCTTAAAAGAATTTAAGGCTGAGCGGGCTGTGGTTACTGGAATTTTTGCAGCGTTACAGCCTGATAAGAACTCTAAAAATAACTGTGAAGCTTACCCAGTTCGTGTTTTCGATACCCTCCTTACTCCATCCCCTGTTGTGCCTTCGGCACCCCCAATGATACAACAGTCTGGGGCGGAGAGAGGAAAATTACCGAGTGGATGGCCTCCTGTACCATCACACGACCCTGGAGAGACCAAGAAGTCCAAAGAACTGGAGTCAGATAATTTGTCAAAAGGACTGGTGAAAGTTGAGAATGCTAAAGTCGTAAATAAGTGTAATATCAATTCTTTTACTGATTTGTGTCCGCCTTCACCGCTTTCTATCCTTCTAACTCCTACAAGAGAACAGAAGGAGCCGCCGGATAAGAACTGGGCAAAAGAACTGTGTGAAAGATCAGATCAGCTATTAGTGAGTGAATCCAACAGTCAGCAATATCAAGCTATGAGAGAGGTGCCTGAAACCAACAAAGCAGCCAAATCATTTGCAACTGTTAATCAGGGTCCCAATGAGAATTACATGCAATTTATTGACCACCTTCAAGAGACCATCAATAAGCAGATTGAAAACTTAGAAGTTAAGGAAGCACTGGTGTTGAAATTAGCAGTAGAAAATGCTAATGTTTGCTATCAGCATGTTATTTGCGAGTTTTACAGTACATATTATGTGTTCCTGTGTACCGTCTCTCTGAAAATCAAGCAGCTTGTCAGGAATGTGAGTTAATTGTTTCACTAGTTGTTTTTAAGTGCGCCATAAAACCTTCTGCCTGCTCTTCCCACTCAGGCTGCAAGCAGCCCTTTGCTTCCCCCCCGCCTCCCCCCCCCCACCCCCCCCCCAAGGTTTTTACTTGCAAGATGGGGTCAGGAATGATTGTTTTCAGTTGTGTTCCTGAAAAATCGGTATTGGGAGGTGTTGTAAAACATAGAAAAGCACTCGGACAAAAAATCATTAAATCTTTTCAGACAGTTTTACAGGCAGGGCGATTTGAACTTCAACAAGCTGAGAGAGACTTAACTGATAACACACAGGTCAGAAAACTTGTTAAAGTCTGCAAGATGCTTTCCTTATTAACCTGTTTTCTCTGTGGGTATCTGTTTAACCATGTGGCAATTTTGATAGGTCTTTGTTATATGATACGATAAGTTCACAGTCTGTTAAATCATGAAATTCCGTTGACTCAAAATGTGCATTTTGTGATAATACAGAAGAACATGAGTAATTTAGTTCTTTACTGCATGAATGTGATGTTTATCCCTGTTTCTCTATTAGGACGGGATGTGTTAGGACAACTAGGAGCAACTCTGGTGACAAAACAACAGCATTTCTAGAAGCGGCCATTGATGATGGGCGACCAGTACTTAAATTACAGTGGAAAAATGATGATCCAGTATGGGTAAATCAGTGGCCACTCAGTAAAGAAAAACTCGCCCATGTCGAAGAGCTAGTACAGGAACAGCTTGAAAAAGGGCATTTAGAGCCGTCTACAAGTCCCTGGAATACTCCTGTGTTTACTATTCAGAAAAAATCAAAGAAATGGAGGTTGTTACATGATCTTCGAAAAATTAATGATACCATGGAAGACATGGGAGCATTACAGCCGGGATTACCATCCCCTGTCATGATTCCAGAAAATTGGCAGATCTTAATAATTGACTTGAAAGATTGTTTTTTCACCATTGCTTTGCATCCTGATGACTGTAAACGTTTTGCATTTTCCATAAATTCTGTAAATAAGGCTGAACCTGCGAAAAGGTATCAATGGGTAGTTTTGCCACAGGGAATGAAAAATTCCCCAACTATGTGTCAAATTTATGTAGCTTGGGCCTTGCAATCAGTCAGAAAATCTCATCCTGAATTAGTGATTTACCACTACATGGATGACATATTAATAGCTGGGGAAACTTTTTCGACTGATTTGTTGATAAATGAAGTATCTGATACCTTGCAGCATAGAGGATTGCAAATTGCTCCAGAAAAGGTACAAATTCAACCAGCGTGGAAATATCTTGGTTGGGAAATTTCTCAGTCCACAGTGAAACCTCAGAAAATAGTATGTCGGCCTGTCATTCAATCCTTAAATGATGTGCAGAAACTAGTGGGTGATCTGAATTGGGTCCGGACCATTTGTGGGATCACTAATGAGGATTTAGCTCCAATTGTAAAACTGCTAAAAGGGGATAGTGACATTAGCTCTCCTAGAATGCTTACTGCTGAGGCGGAAGCTGCTCTGAAAAAGATTATGTCCAAACTTGTAAAAGCTTTCAGCCATAGGTGGAACCCAGATTATGTAATCGGACTACTAATTGTAAACAATACTAACGATCCTTTTGCTCTCATAATGCAATGGACAACGGGTAAGGAGCCGTTAAAGATCTTAGAGTGGGTGTTTTTGCATTTTCGACTCAAACGAACCATTACAACCAGGGTTGAGGTCTTTGCTCAGCTTATAATGAAAGGTAGGCAGAGAATAGTCGAAATTTCAGGGGCTGAGCCTGCATATATCGTTGTTCCCCTCGTTTCAGAATATTTACAGTGGGCTTTGCAGAACTCCTTACCTTTTCAGATTGCGTTATTAGATTCTCAAGCTTTAATTAAGACATTTTCCCCTCCACACAAGTTAATGTCAGTTTTGAATATGGGATCAATGGAGGAGGGTCCCCCTCTTCTCTCAGAATTTCCTGTTAAAGGACCCACAGTGTTCACTGACGCAGGGGGTAAAATGCAGAAAGCAGCAATTACATGGAAAACAGATGGAAAATGGCACGATGTGATACTAACTGACCTGAAAGGATCAACTCAGCATTTGGAACTCAGGGCTGTAATAGAAGTGTTTATCAGATTTGCTCATAGCCCAGTGAATATTGTTTGCGATTCCTTGTATGTGGTAGGTGTGGTAGCTCGCATTGAAAGATCATTGCTCAAAGAGGTTCAGGATGCACAACTGATGTCTTTGTTCAAGCAACTATGGTTGTTGGTCGAAGAGAGACAACACCGATACTTCATAACACATATCCGTAGTCATCTGACAATTCAAGGCGATTTAGCTGAAGGAAACCGCCGAGCTGATTTTCTTGTATCTCCTGCCTGGGTTCCACCTCCAGTAGATAGGTTTGGGCAAGCAGTACGCTCTCATAGTTTCCTCCATCAGTCTACTCAGGTCTTACAGCGGCAATTTTCATTGTCCGAAAGTGAAGCCCGAGGTATTGTTAAAAGTTGTGCAGATTGTCAGCGCATCTCAGTAGGGCTGGGTGCAGGAGTCAATCCAAGAGGATTAGGAGCCTTGGAATTGTGGCAAATGGACGTTACACATGTCCCTGAATTTGGCAGGCTGAAGTATGTACATATGTCTATTGATACATATTCTTTCGCCATATGGGCCACTGCTCAGACTGGTGAAACTAGTTCACGTGTGCAACGACATTTACGTTCTGCTTTTGCAGCTTTGGGAGTTCCTGCACAGGTCAAGACAGACAACGCACCTGGTTATATCGCCAAAGCTACTGCCACCTTTTTTCAGTTGTGGGGTGTTAAGCACATTACAGGGATACCAAATTCTCCTACTGGTCAGGCCTTGGTAGAAAGGATGAATCGAACTCTCAAGCATCAGCTTGACAAACAAAAAGGGGGAACTGACTGTACTACTCCACATGACAGACTAAGCAAAGCATTATATGTCTTGAACTTTTTACGCCTTCCGCAAGGGTTCGACATTCCACCTATGATTCGTCATGGAACAAGCTTAAAAGGACACTTGACAGACCTTAGAGAAAATCAGTGTCAGGTCAAAATACGCAATGGAGTTACTGGTGAATGGGAGGGTCCTTTCCAATTAATAACTTGGGGAAAGGGTTATGCTTGTGTCATTACAGACCAAGGATCAAAATGGATTCCTGCGAAATGGATCAAGCCATGGCTGAATAAAGACAACAAAGATTCGACAGATGCAGAAGGACAGGAGGGAGATAAGTTGTGAGAATTGTCTCAAATGTAAACCATGAATTCTTATTCAGTGTTATAGATGCTCTTAGACCCAGTGGTCTAAAAGCTTATTAGTAAACAGATAAGGTACCTTCCATAGAGAATGCTAATTTGAATAGATGGTAAGAGTTCCAAAAGGGTGATATTACAATTAGATAATCTATGCATAGGTAAGGTAAAAGTATAAAATATTTCTACCATGGTAACCTAATTTAGCAACTGGTAAGGTTTTAAAAGAGATATTAAGATTAAGCTATAGATCTTTTAAATAGGTTAATATAAGTTTTAAGATATTAATTCAATAATTAGCATATGAATAGGTTAATATAAGTTTTAAGATATTAAGTCAATAATTAGCATATGCTGATGGTATTAAGTACGTTACTCTATAAACTGCGCAGTTATAGATCTTTTAAGAATTTAAGAGAATATATTGTAATAAGTTGTCTGACTATTCTAAAATAGTGCGTTGGTAAGGTTGTCATAAGTAGAATTAAGGTTTTATATATGATATGAAGGTTTGAGTATAAGCAGATAGTTGTTTAATCTTATTAAGTAAGGTTTAGCTACATTATATGTAATTGTAATTATGTTGTTAATCACGTGTCCTATGTTGCAGTGTATTTCAAAGACGATTCAGCATGCTGTTTAAGGGGCCTGACTAGTTCAAGAACAAAAAGGGGGAATTGTGAAGGGGTTTTGTTAGAAGGAGATATGTTGTTGAATTAGTCAGGCCCAAAGGAATCTCAAGGCCACTTTGAGAAACTGAGAACAGAATCTGCTGTGAGAAAGAGGGGCGTTTCTTCATTAACAGGGCCTCAGCATGGCGTGAGTCGTCGGACCTATCATCAGTGGGGCTCCAGCATGTGGACTGCCCACGATACTCATTTAGCGAATCCATGTTTGGAGCGTGGATTCGTGACTAGAGAATAGTTGCGTATATAAGGAGACATGTTTCTGTAATAAATGGCTTTGGCATGATTCACATTGAATCGGAGTGCTGAGTCCTTTATCGTTCCAACAGTTAGGTTTAGATTTAAGGTTTAGATTTGGGGTTAGGTTTAGATTTTAGGTTTAGATTTTAGGTTTAGATTTGGGTTTAGGTTTAGATTTTAGGTTTAGATTTGGGGTTAGGTTTAGATTTTAGGTTTAGATTTGGGGTTAGGTTTAGATTTTAGGTTTAGATTTTAGGTTTAGATTTGGGGTTAGGTTTAGAATTGGGGTTAGGTTTAGATTTTAGGTTTAGATTTGGGGTTAGGTTTAGATTTTAGGTTTAGAGATGGGGTTAGGTTTAGATTTGGGGTTAGGTTTAGATTTTAGGTTTAGATTTGGGGTTAGGTTTAGATTTGGAGTTAGGTTTAGATTTTAGGTTTAGATTTGGGGTTAGGTTTAGATTTAAGGTTTAGATTTGGGGTTAGGTTTAGATTTGCGGTTAGGTTTAGATTTTAGGTTTAGATTTGGGGTTAGGTTTAGATTTTTGGTTTAGATTTGGGGTTAGGTTTAGATTTTAGGTTAGGTTTAGATTTTAGGTTTAGATTTGGGGTTAGGTTTAGATTTGGGGTTAGGTTTAGATTTTAGGTTTAGATTTGGGGTTAGGTTTAGAATTGGGGTTAGGTTTAGATTTTAGGTTTAGATTTGGGGTTAGGTTTAGATTTTAGGTTTAGATATGGGGTTAGGTTTAGATTTGGGGTTAGGTTTAGATTTTAGGTTTAGATTTGGGGTTAGGTTTAGATTTTAGGTTTAGATTTGGGGTTAGGTTTAGATTTTAGGTTTAGATTTGGGGTTAGGTGTAGATTTGGGGTTAGGTTTAGATTTTAGTTTTAGATTTGGGGTTAGGTTTAGATTTGGGGTTAGGTTTAGATTTTAGGTTTAGATTTGGGGTTAGGTTTAGATTTTAGGTTTAGATTTGGGGTTAGGTTTAGATTTTAGGTTTAGATTTGGGGTTAGGTTTAGATTTTAGGTTTATATTTGGGGTAAGGTTTAGATTTGGGGTTAGGTTTAGATTTTAGGTTTAGATTTGGGGTTAGGTTTAGATTTGGGGTTAGGTTTAGATTTTAGGTTTAGATTTGGGGTTAGGTTTAGATTTGGGGTTAGGTTTAGATTTGGGGTTAGGTTTAGATTTTAGGTTTAGATTTGGGGTTAGGTGTAGATTTGGGGTTAGGTTTAGATTTTAGGTTTAGATTTGGGGTTAGGTTTAGATTTTAGGTTTTGATTTTAGGTTTAGATTTGGGGTTAGGTTTAGATTTTAGGTTTAGATTTGGGGTTAGGTTTAGATTTTAGGTTTAAATTTGGGGTTAGGTTTAGATTTTAGGTTTAGATTTGGGGTTAGGTTTAGATTTGGGGTTAGGTTTAGATTTTAGGTTTAGATTTGGGGTTAGGTTTAGATTTAAGGTTTAGATATGGGGTTAGGTTTAGATTTTAGGTTTAGATTTTAGGTTTAGATTTGGGTTTAGGTTTAGATTTTAGGTTTAGATTTGGGGTTAGGTTTAGATTTGGGGTTAGGTTTAGATTTTAGGTTTAGATTTGGGGTTAGGTTTAGATTTTAGGTTTAGATATGGGGTTAGGTTTAGATTTGGGGTTAGGTTTAGATTTTAGGTTTAGATTTGGGGTTAGGTTTAGATTTTAGGTTTAGATTTGGGGTTAGGTTTAGATTTTAGGTTTAGATTTGGGGTTAGGTTTAGATTTGGGGTTAGGTTTAGATTTTAGGTTTAGATTTGGGGTTAGGTTTAGATTTGGGGTTAGGTTTAGATTTTAGGTTTAGATTTGGGGTTAGGTTTAGATTTTAGGTTTAGATTTGGGGTTAGGTTTAGATTTTAGGTTTAGATTTGGGGTTAGGTTTAGATTTTAGGTTTAGATTTGGGGTTAGGTTTAGATTTGGGGTTAGGTTTAGATTTTAGGTTTAGATTTGGGGTTAGGTTTAGATTTGGGGTTAGGTTTAGATTTTAGGTTTAGATTTGGGGTTAGGTTTAGATTTTAGGTTTAGATTTGGGGTTAGGTTTAGATTTAAGGTTTAGATTTGGGGTTAGGTTTAGATTTGGGGTTAGGTTTAGATTTTAGGTTTAGATTTGGGGTTAGGTTTAGATTTTAGGTTTAGATTTGGGGTTAGGTTTAGATTTTAGGTTAGGTTTAGATTTTAGGTTTAGATTTGGGGTTAGGTTTAGATTTGGGGTTAGGTTTAGATTTTAGGTTTAGATTTGGGGTTAGGTTTAGATTTTAGGTTTAGATTTTAGGTTTAGATTTGGGGTTAGGTTTATATTTTAGGTTTAGATTTGGGGTTAGGTTTAGATTTCAGGTTTATATTTGGGGTAAGGTTTAGATTTGGGGTTAGGTTTAGATTTTAGGTTTAGATTTGGGGTTAGGTTTAGAATTGGGGTTAGGTTTAGATTTTAGGTTTAGATTTGGGGTTAGGTTTAGATTTTAGGTTTAGAGATGGGGTTAGGTTTAGATTTGGGGTTAGGTTTAGATTTTAGGTTTAGATTTGGGGTTAGGTTTAGATTTGGAGTTAGGTTTAGATTTTAGGTTTAGATTTGGGGTTAGGTTTAGATTTGGGGTTAGGTTTAGATTTTAGGTTTATATTTGGGGTAAGGTTTAGATTTGGGGTTAGGTTTAGATTTTAGGTTTAGATTTGGGGTTAGGTTTAGATTTGGGGTTAGGTTTAGATTTTAGGTTTAGATTTGGGGTTAGGTTTAGATTTTAGGTTTAGATATGGGGTTAGGTTTAGATTTGGGGTTAGGTTTAGATTTTAGGTTTAGATTTGGGGTTAGGTTTAGATTTTAGGTTTAGATTTGGGGTTAGGTTTAGATTTTAGGTTTAGATTTGGGGTTAGGTTTAGATTTGGGGTTAGGTTTAGATTTTAGGTTTAGATTTGGGGTTAGGTTTAGATTTGGGGTTAGGTTTAGATTTTAGGTTTAGATTTGGGGTTAGGTTTAGATTTTAGGTTTAGATTTGGGGTTAGGTTTAGATTTAAGGTTTAGATTTGGGGTTAGGTTTAGATTTGGGGTTAGGTTTAGATTTTAGGTTTAGATTTGGGGTTAGGTTTAGATTTTAGGTTAGGTTTAGATTTTAGGTTTAGATTTGGGGTTAGGTTTAGATTTGGGGTTAGGTTTAGATTTTAGGTTTAGATTTGGGGTTAGGTTTAGATTTTAGGTTTAGATTTTAGGTTTAGATTTGGGGTTAGGTTTATATTTTAGGTTTAGATTTGGGGTTAGGTTTAGATTTCAGGTTTATATTTGGGGTAAGGTTTAGATTTGGGGTTAGGTTTAGATTTTAGGTTTAGATTTGGGGTTAGGTTTAGAATTGGGGTTAGGTTTAGATTTTAGGTTTAGATTTGGGGTTAGGTTTAGATTTTAGGTTTAGAGATGGGGTTAGGTTTAGATTTGGGGTTAGGTTTAGATTTTAGGTTTAGATTTGGGGTTAGGTTTAGATTTGGAGTTAGGTTTAGATTTTAGGTTTAGATTTGGGGTTAGGTTTAGATTTAAGGTTTAGATTTGGGGTTAGGTTTAGATTTGCGGTTAGGTTTAGATTTTAGGTTTAGATTTGGGGTTAGGTTTAGATTTTTGGTTTAGATTTGGGGTTAGGTTTAGATTTTAGGTTAGGTTTAGATTTTAGGTTTAGATTTGGGGTTAGGTTTAGATTTGGGGTTAGGTTTAGATTTTAGGTTTAGATTTGGGGTTAGGTTTAGAATTGGGGTTAGGTTTAGATTTTAGGTTTAGATTTGGGGTTAGGTTTAGATTTTAGGTTTAGATATGGGGTTAGGTTTAGATTTGGGGTTAGGTTTAGATTTTAGGTTTAGATTTGGGGTTAGGTTTAGATTTTAGGTTTAGATTTGGGGTTAGGTTTAGATTTTAGGTTTAGATTTGGGGTTAGGTGTAGATTTGGGGTTAGGTTTAGATTTTAGTTTTAGATTTGGGGTTAGGTTTAGATTTGGGGTTAGGTTTAGATTTTAGGTTTAGATTTGGGGTTAGGTTTAGATTTTAGGTTTAGATTTGGGGTTAGGTTTAGATTTTAGGTTTAGATTTGGGGTTAGGTTTAGATTTTAGGTTTAGATTTGGGGTTAGGTTTAGATTTTAGGTTTATATTTGGGGTAAGGTTTAGATTTGGGGTTAGGTTTAGATTTTAGTTTTAGATTTGGGGTTAGGTTTAGATTTGGGGTTAGGTTTAGATTTTAGGTTTAGATTTGGGGTTAGGTTTAGATTTGGGGTTAGGTTTAGATTTTAGGTTTAGATTTGGGGTTAGGTGTAGATTTGGGGTTAGGTTTAGATTTTAGGTTTAGATTTGGGGTTAGGTTTAGATTTTAGGTTTAGATTTTAGGTTTAGATTTGGGGTTAGGTTTAGATTTTAGGTTTAGATTTGGGGTTAGGTTTAGATTTTAGGTTTAAATTTGGGGTTAGGTTTAGATTTTAGGTTTAGATTTGGGGTTAGGTTTAGATTTGGGGTTAGGTTTAGATTTTAGGTTTAGATTTGGGGTTAGGTTTAGATTTAAGGTTTAGATATGGGGTTAGGTTTAGATTTTAGGTTTAGATTTTAGGTTTAGATTTGGGTTTAGGTTTAGATTTTAGGTTTAGATTTGGGGTTAGGTTTAGATTTGGGGTTAGGTTTAGATTTTAGGTTTAGATTTGGGGTTAGGTTTAGATTTTAGGTTTAGATTTTAGGTTTAGATTTGGGGTTAGGTTTAGATTTGGGGTTAGGTTTAGATTTTAGGTTTAGATTTGGGGTTAGGTTTAGATTTTAGGTTTAGATTTTAGGTTTAGATTTGGGGTTAGGTTTAGATTTTAGGTTTAGATTTGGGGTTAGGTTTAGATTTTAGGTTTAAATTTGGGGTTATGTTTAGATTTTAGGTTTATATTTGGGGTAAGGTTTAGATTTGGGATTAGGTTTAGATTTTAGGTTTAGATTTGGGGTTAGGTTTAGATTTTAGGTTTAGATTTGGGGTTAGGTTTAGATTTTAGGTTTAGATATGGGGTTAGGTTTAGATTTGGGGTTAGGTTTAGATTTTAGGTTTAGATTTGGGGTTAGGTTTAGATTTTAGGTTTAGATTTTAGGTTTAGATTTGGGGTTAGGTTTAGATTTTAGGTTTAGATTTGGGGTTAGGTTTAGATTTGGGGTTAGGTTTAGATTTAAGGTTTAGATTTGGGGTTAGGTTTAGATTTGGGGTTAGGTTTAGATTTTAGGTTTAGATTTGGGGTTAGGTTTAGATTTTAGGTTTAGATTTGGGGTTAGGTTTAGATTTGGGGTTAGGTTTAGATTTTAGGTTTAGATTTGGGGTTAGGTTTAGATTTTAGGTTTAGATTTGGGGTTAGGTTTAGATTTTAGGTTAGGTTTAGATTTTAGGTTTAGATTTGGGGTTAGGTTTAGATTTGGGGTTAGGTTTAGATTTTAGGTTTAGATTTTAGGTTTAGATTTGGGGTTAGGTTTATATTTTAGGTTTAGATTTGGGGTTAGGTTTAGATTTCAGGTTTATATTTGGGGTAAGGTTTAGATTTGGGGTTAGGTTTAGATTTTAGGTTTAGATTTGGGGTTAGGTTTAGATTTTAGGTTTAGATATGGGGTTAGGTTTAGATTTGGGGTTAGGTTTAGATTTTAGGTTTAGATTTGGGGTTAGGTTTAGATTTGGAGTTAGGTTTAGATTTTAGGTTTAGATTTGGGATTAGGTTTAGATTTGGAGTTAGGTTTAGATTTTAGGTTTAGATTTGGGGTTAGGTTTAGATTTTAGGTTTAGATTTGGGGTTAGGTTTAGATTTTAGGTTTAGATTTGGGGTTAGGTGTAGATTTGGGGTTAGGTTTAGATTTTAGGTTTAGATTTGGGGTTAGGTTTAGATTTGGGGTTAGGTTTAGATTTTAGGTTTAGATTTGGGGTTAGGTTTAGATTTAAGGTTTAGATTTGGGGTTAGATTTAGATTTGGGGTTAGGTTTAGATTTTAGGTTTAGATTTTAGGTTTAGATTTGGGGTTAGGTTTAGATTTTAGGTTTAGATTTGGGGTTAGGTTTAGATTTTAGGTTTATATTTGGGGTAAGGTTTAGATTTGGGGTTAGGTTTAGATTTTAGGTTTAGATTTGGGGTTAGGTTTAGATTTGGGGTTAGGTTTAGATTTTAGGTTTAGATTTGGGGTTAGGTGTAGATTTGGGGTTAGGTTTAGATTTTAGGTTTAGATTTGGGGTTAGGTTTAGATTTTAGGTTTAGATTTTAGGTTTAGATTTGGGGTTAGGTTTAGATTTTAGGTTTAGATTTGGGGTTAGGTTTAGATTTTAGGTTTAAATTTGGGGTTAGGTTTAGATTTTAGGTTTAGATTTGGGGTTAGGTTTAGATTTGGGGTTAGGTTTAGATTTTAGGTTTAGATTTGGGGTTAGGTTTAGGTTTTAGGTTTAGATTTTAGGTTTAGATTTGGGGTTAGGTTTAGATTTGGGGTTAGGTTTAGATTTTAGGTTTAGATTTGGGGTTAGGTTTAGATTTTAGGTTTAGATTTTAGGTTTAGATTTGGGGTTAGGTTTAGATTTTAGGTTTAGATTTGGGGTTAGGTTTAGATTTTAGGTTTAAATTTGGGGTTATGTTTAGATTTTAGGTTTATATTTGGGGTAAGGTTTAGATTTGGGATTAGGTTTAGATTTTAGGTTTAGATTTGGGGTTAGGTTTAGATTTGGGGTTAGGTTTAGATTTTAGGTTTAGATTTGGGGTTAGGTTTAGATTTTAGGTTTAGATATGGGGTTAGGTTTAGATTTGGGGTTAGGTTTAGATTTTAGGTTTAGATTTGGGGTTAGGTTTAGATTTTAGGTTTAGATTTTAGGTTTAGATTTGGGGTTAGGTTTAGATTTTAGGTTTAGATTTGGGGTTAGGTTTAGATTTGGGGTTAGGTTTAGATTTTAGGCTTAGATTTGGGGTTAGGTTTAGATTTGGGGTTAGGTTTAGATTTTAGGTTTAGATTTGGGGTTAGGTTTAGATTTTAGGTTAGGTTTAGATTTTAGGTTTAGATTTGGGGTTAGGTTTAGATTTTAGATTAGATTTGGGGTTAGGTTTAGATTTAAGGTTTAGATTTGGGGTTAGGTTTAGATTTGGGGTTAGGTTTAGATTTTAGGTTTAGATTTGGGGTTAGGTTTAGATTTAAGGTTTAGATTTGGGGTTAGGTTTAGATTTGGGGTTAGGTTTAGATTTTAGGTTTAGATTTGGGGTTAGGTTTAGATTTTAGGTTTAGATTTGGGGTTAGGTTTAGATTTTAGGTTAGGTTTAGATTTTAGGTTTAGATTTGGGGTTAGGTTTAGATTTGGGGTTAGGTTTAGATTTTAGGTTTAGATTTGGGGTTAGGTTTAGATTTTAGGTTTAGATTTTAGGTTTAGATTTGGGGTTAGTTTTATATTTTAGGTTTAGATTTGGGGTTAGGTTTAGATTTCAGGTTTATATTTGGGGTAAGGTTTAGATTTGGGGTTAGGTTTAGATTTTAGGTTTAGATTTGGGGTTAGGTTTAGAATTGGGGTTAGGTTTAGATTTTAGGTTTAGATTTGGGGTTAGGTTTAGATTTTAGGTTTAGATTTGGGGTTAGGTTTAGATTTGGAGTTAGGTTTAGATTTTAGGTTTCGATTTGGGGTTAGGTTTAGATTTGGAGTTAGGTTTAGATTTTAGGTTTAGATTTGGGGTTAGGTTTAGATTTTAGGTTTAGATTTGGGGTTAGGTTTAGATTTTAGGTTTAGATTTGGGGTTAGGTTTAGATTTGGGGTTAGGTTTAGATTTTAGGTTTAGATTTGGGGTTAGGTTTAGATTTGGGGTTAGGTTTAGATTTTAGGTTTAGATTTGGGGTTAGGTTTAGATTTTAGGTTTAGATTTTAGGTTTAGATTTGGGGTTAGGTTTAGATTTTAGGTTTAGATTTGGGGTTAGGTTTAGATTTTAGGTTTAGATTTGGGGTTAGGTTTAGATTTTAGGTTTAGATTTGGGGTTAGGTTTAGATTTGGGGTTAGGTTTAGATTTTAGGTTTAGATTTGGGGTTAGGTTTAGATTTAGGGTTAGGTTTAGATTTTAGGTTTAGATTTGGGGTTAGGTTTAGATTTTAGGTTTAGATTTGGGGTTAGGTTTATATTTTAGGTTTAGATTTGAGGTTAGGTTTAGATTTCAGGTTTATATTTGGGGTTAGGTTTAGATGTTAGGTTTAGATTTGGGGTTAGGTTTAGATTTGGGGTTAGGTTTAGATTTTAGGTTTAGATTTGGGGTTAGGTTTAGATTTTAGGTTTAAATTTGGGGTTAGGTTTAGATTTTAGGTTTAGATTTGGGGTTAGGTTTAGATTTGGGGTTAGGTTTAGATTTTAGGTTTAGATTTGGGGTTAGGTTTAGATTTAAGGTTTAGATTTGGGGTTAGGTTTAGATTTGGGGTTAGGTTTAGATTTTAGGTTTAGATTTGGGTTTAGGTTTAGATTTTAGGTTTAGATTTGGGGTTAGGTTTAGATTTGGGGTTAGGTTTAGATTTTAGGTTTAGATTTGGGGTTAGGTTTAGATTTGGGGTTAGGTTTAGATTTTAGGTTTAGATTTGGGGTTAGGTTTAGATTTGGGGTTAGGTTTAGATTTTAGGTTTAGATTTGGGGTTAGGTTTAGATTTTAGGTTTAGATATGGGGTTAGGTTTAGATTTGGGGTTAGGTTTAGATTTTAGGTTTAGATTTGGGGTTAGGTTTAGATTTGGAGTTAGGTTTAGATTTTAGGTTTAGATTTGGGGTTAGGTTTAGATTTTAGGTTTAGATTTGGGGTTAGGTGTAGATTTGGGGTTAGGTTTAGATTTTAGGTTTAGATTTGGGGTTAGGTTTAGATTTTAGGTTTAGATTTTAGGTTTAGATTTGGGGTTAGGTTTAGATTTGGGGTTAGGTTTAGATTTTAGGTTTAGATTTGGGGTAAGGTTTAGATTTGGGGTTAGGTTTAGATTTTAGGTTTAGATTTGGGGTTAGGTTTAGATTTTAGGTTTAGATTTTCGGTTTAGATTTGGGGTTAGGTTTAGATTTTAGGTTTAGATTTGGGGTTAGGTTTAGATTTTAGGTTTAGATTTGGGGTTAGGTTTACATTTTAGGTTTATATTTGGGGTAAGGTTTAGATTTGGGGTTAGGTTTAGATTTTAGGTTTAGATTTGGGGTTAGGTTTAGATTTGGGGTTAGGTTTAGATTTTCGGTTTAGATTTGGGGTTAGGTTTAGATTTTAGGTTTAGATATGGGGTTAGGTTTAGATTTGGGGTTAGGTTTAGATTTTAGGTTTAGATTTGGGGTTAGGTTTAGATTTGGAGTTAGGTTTAGATTTTAGGTTTAGATTTGGGGTTAGGTTTAGATTTTAGGTTTAGATTTGGGGTTAGGTTTAGATTTTAGGTTTAGATTTGGGGTTAGGTGTAGATTTTAGTTTTAGATTTTAGGTTTAGATTTGGGGTTAGGTTTAGATTTGGGGTTAGGTTTAGATTTTAGGTTTAGATTTGGGGTAAGGTTTAGATTTGGGGTTAGGTTTAGATTTTAGGTTTAGATTTGGGGTTAGGTTTAGATTTGGGGTTAGGTTTAGATTTTAGGTTTAGATTTGGGGTTAGATTTAGATTTAAGTTTTAGATTTGGGGTTAGGTTTAGATTTTAGGTTTAGATTTTAGGTTTAGATTTGGGGTTAGGTTTAGATTTTAGGTTTAGATTTGGGGTTAGGTTTAGATTTGGGGTTAGGTTTAGATTTTAGGTTTAGATTTGGGGTAAGGTTTAGATTTGGGGTTAGGTTTAGATTTTAGGTTTAGATTTGGGGTTAGGTTTAGATTTAAGGTTTAGATTTGGGGTTAGGTTTAGATTTGGGGTTAGGTTTAGATTTTAGGTTTAGATTTGGGGTTAGGTTTAGATTTTAGGTTTATATTTGGGGTAAGGTTTAGATTTGGGGTTAGGTTTAGATTTTAGGTTTAGATTTGGGGTTAGGTTTAGATTTTAGGTTTAGATTTTGGGTTAGGTGTAGATTTGGGGTTAGGTTTAGATTTTAGGTTTAGATTTGGGGTTAGGTTTAGATTTTAGGTTTAGATTTGGGGTTAGGTTTAGATTTTAGGTTTAGATTTGGGTTAGGTTTAGATTTGGGGTTAGGTTTAGATTTGGGGTTAGGTTTAGATTTTAGGTTTAGATTTGGGGTTAGGTTTAGATTTTAGGTTTAGATTTGGGGTTAGGTTTAGATTTTAGGTTTAGATTTGGGGTTAGGTTTAGATTTGGGGTTAGGTTTAGATTTTAGGTTTAGATTTGGGGTTAGGTTTAGATTTTAGGTTAGGTTTAGATTTTAGGTTTAGATTTGGGGTTAGGTTTAGATTTTAGGTTTAGATTTGGGGTTAGGTTTAGATTTCAGGTTTATATTTGGGGTTAGGTTTAGATTTTAGGTTTAGATATGGGGTTAGGTTTAGATTTGGGGTTAGGTTTATATTTTAGGTTTAGATTTGGGGTTAGGTTTAGATTTGCAGTTAGGTTTAGATTTTAGGTTTTAGATTTGGGGTTAGGTTTAGATTTGGAGTTAGGTTTAGATTTTAGGTTTAGATTTGGGGTTAGGTTTAGATTTTAGGTTTAGATTTGGGGTTAGGTTTAGATTTTAGGTTTAGATTTGGGGTTAGGTTTAGATTTTAGGTTTAGATGTGGGGTTAGGTTTAGATTTTAGGTTTAGATTTGGGGTTAGGTTTAGATTTGGGGTTAGGTTTAGATTTTAGGTTTAGATTTGGGGTTAGGTTTAGATTTTAGGTTTAGATTAGGGGTTAGGTTTAGATTTTAGGTTTATATTTGGGGTAAGGTTTAGATTTGGGGTTAGGTTTAGATTTTAGGTTTAGATTTGGGGTTAGGTTTAGATTTAGGGTTAGGTTTAGATTTTAGGTTTAGATTTGGGGTTAGGTTTAGATTTTAGGTTTAGATTTGGGGTTAGGTTTAGATTTTAGGTTTAGATTAGGGGTTAGGTTTAGATTTTAGGTTTATATTTGGGGTAAGGTTTAGATTTGGGGTTAGGTTTAGATTTTAGGTTTAGATTTGGGGTTAGGTTTAGATTTGGAGTTAGGTTTAGATTTTAGGTTTATATTTGGGGTAAGGTTTAGATTTGGGGTTAGGTTTAGATTTTAGGTTTAGATTTGGGGTTAGGTTTAGATTTTAGGTTTAGATTTGGGGTTAGGTGTAGATTTGGGGTTAGGTTTAGATTTTGGGTTAGGTTTAGATTTTAGGTTTAGATTTTAGGTTTAGATTTGGGGTTAGGTTTAGATGTTAGGTTTAGATTTGGGGTTAGGTTTAGATTTGGGGTTAGGTTTAGATTTTAGGTTTAGATTTGGGGTTAGGTTTAGATTTTAGGTTTAGATTTGGGGTTAGGTTTAGATTTGGGGTTAGGTTTAGATTTTAGGTTTAGATTTGGGGTTAGGTTTAGATTTGGGGTTAGGTTTAGATTTTAGGTTTAGATTTGGGGTTAGGTTTAGATTTGGGGTTAGGTTTAGATTTTAGGTTTAGATTTGGGGTTAGGTTTAGATTTTAGGTTTAGATATGGGGTTAGGTTTAGATTTGGGGTTAGGTTTAGATTTTAGGTTTAGATTTGGGGTTAGGTTTAGATTTGGAGTTAGGTTTAGATTTTAGGTTTAGATTTGGGGTTAGGTTTAGATTTTAGGTTTAGATTTGGGGTTAGGTGTAGATTTGGGGTTAGGTTTAGATTTTAGGTTTAGATTTGGGGTTAGGTTTAGATTTTAGGTTTAGATTTTAGGTTTAGATTTGGGGTTAGGTTTAGATTTGGGGTTAGGTTTAGATTTTAGGTTTAGATTTGGGGTAAGGTTTAGATTTGGGGTTAGGTTTAGATTTTAGGTTTAGATTTGGGGTTAGGTTTAGATTTTAGGTTTAGATTTTAGGTTTAGATTTGGGGTTAGGTTTAGATTTTAGGTTTAGATTTGGGGTTAGGTTTAGATTTTAGGTTTAGATTTGGGGTTAGGTTTACATTTTAGGTTTATATTTGGGGTAAGGTTTAGATTTGGGGTTAGGTTTAGATTTTAGATTTAGATTTGGGGTTAGGTTTAGATTTGGGGTTAGGTTTAGATTTTCGGTTTAGATTTGGGGTTAGGTTTAGATTTTAGGTTTAGATATGGGGTTAGGTTTAGATTTGGGGTTAGGTTTAGATTTTAGGTTTAGATTTGGGGTTAGGTTTAGATTTTAGGTTTAGATTTTAGGTTTAGATTTGGGGTTAGGTTTAGATTTGGGGTTAGGTTTAGATTTTAGGTTTAGATTTGGGGTAAGGTTTAGATTTGGGGTTAGGTTTAGATTTTAGGTTTAGATTTGGGGTTAGGTTTAGATTTTAGGTTTAGATTTGGGGTTAGGTTTAGATTTGGGGTTAGGTTTAGATTTTAGGTTTAGATTTGGGGTTAGATTTAGATTTAAGTTTTAGATTTGGGGTTAGGTTTAGATTTTAGGTTTAGATTTTAGGTTTAGATTTGGGGTTAGGTTTAGATTTTAGGTTTAGATTTGGGGTTAGGTTTAGATTTGGGGTTAGGTTTAGATTTTAGGTTTAGATTTGGGGTTAGGTTTAGATTTGGGGTTAGGTTTAGATTTTAGGTTTAGATTTGGGGTTAGGTTTAGATTTAAGGTTTAGATTTGGGGTTAGGTTTAGATTTGGGGTTAGGTTTAGATTTTAGGTTTAGATTTGGGGTTAGGTTTAGATTTTAGGTTAGGTTTAGATTTTAGGTTTAGATTTGGGGTTAGGTTTAGATTTGGGGTTAGGTTTAGATTTTAGGTTTAGATTTGGGGTTAGGTTTAGATTTTAGGTTTAGATTTTAGGTTTAGATTTGGGGTTAGGTTTAGATTTTAGGTTTAGATTTGGGGTTAGGTTTAGATTTGGGGTTAGGTTTAGATTTTAGGTTTAGATTTGGGGTAAGGTTTAGATTTGGGGTTAGGTTTAGATTTTAGGTTTAGATTTGGGGTTAGGTTTAGATTTTAGGTTTAGATTTGGGGTTAGGTTTAGATTTGGGGTTAGGTTTAGATTTTAGGTTTAGATTTGGGGTTAGATTTAGATTTAAGTTTTAGATTTGGGGTTAGGTTTAGATTTTAGGTTTAGATTTTAGGTTTAGATTTGGGGTTAGGTTTAGATTTTAGGTTTAGATTTGGGGTTAGGTTTAGATTTGGGGTTAGGTTTAGATTTTAGGTTTAGATTTGGGGTTAGGTTTAGATTTGGGGTTAGGTTTAGATTTTAGGTTTAGATTTGGGGTTAGGTTTAGATTTAAGGTTTAGATTTGGGGTTAGGTTTAGATTTGGGGTTAGGTTTAGATTTTAGGTTTAGATTTGGGGTTAGGTTTAGATTTTAGGTTAGGTTTAGATTTTAGGTTTAGATTTGGGGTTAGGTTTAGATTTGGGGTTAGGTTTAGATTTTAGGTTTAGATTTGGGGTTAGGTTTAGATTTTAGGTTTAGATTTTAGGTTTAGATTTGGGGTTAGGTTTAGATTTTAGGTTTAGATTTGGGGTTAGGTTTAGATTTTAGGTTTATATTTGGGGTAAGGTTTAGATTTGGGGTTAGGTTTAGATTTTAGGTTTAGATTTGGGGTTAGGTTTAGATTTTAGGTTTAGATTTTGGCTTAGGTGTAGATTTGGGGTTAGGTTTAGATTTTAGGTTTAGATTTGGGGTTAGGTTTAGATTTTAGGTTTAGATTTGGGGTTAGGTTTAGATTTGGGGTTAGGTTTAGATTTTAGGTTTAGATTTGGGGTTAGGTTTAGATTTGGGGTTAGGTTTAGATTTTAGGTTTACATTTGGGGTTAGGTTTAGATTTTAGGTTTAGATTTGGGGTTAGGTTTAGATTTTAGGTTTAGATTTGGGGTTAGGTTTAGATTTGGGGTTAGGTTTAGATTTTAGGTTTAGATTTGGGGTTAGGTTTAGATTTTAGGTTTAGATTTGGGGTTAGGTTTAGATTTTAGGTTAGGTTTAGATTTTAGGTTTAGATTTGGGGTTAGGTTTAGATTTTAGGTTTAGATTTGGGGTTAGGTTTAGATTTCAGGTTTATATTTGGGGTTAGGTTTAGATTTTAGGTTTAGATATGGGGTTAGGTTTAGATTTGGGGTTAGGTTTAGATTTTAGGTTTAGATTTGGGGTTAGGTTTAGATTTGGAGTTAGGTTTAGATTTTAGGTTTAGATTTGGGGTTAGGTTTAGATTTGGAGTTAGGTTTAGATTTTAGGTTTAGATTTGGGGTTAGGTTTAGATTTTAGGTTTAGATTTGGGGTTAGGTTTAGATTTTAGGTTTAGATTTGGGGTTAGGTTTAGATTTTAGGTTTAGATTTTAGGTTTAGATTTGGGGTTAGGTTTAGATTTTAGGTTTAGATTTGGGGTTAGGTTTAGATTTTAGGTTTAGATTTGGGGTTAGGTTTACATTTTAGGTTTATATTTGGGGTAAGGTTTAGATTTGGGGTTAGGTTTAGATTTTAGGTTTAGATTTGGGGTTAGGTTTAGATTTGGGGTTAGGTTTAGATTTTCGGTTTAGATTTGGGGTTAGGTTTAGATTTTAGGTTTAGATATCGGGTTAGGTTTAGATTTGGGGTTAGGTTTAGATTTTAGGTTTAGATTTGGGGTTAGGTTTAGATTTGGAGTTAGGTTTAGATTTTAGGTTTAGATTTGGGGTTAGGTTTAGATTTTAGGTTTAGATTTGGGGTTAGGTTTAGATTTTAGGTTTAGATTTGGGGTAAGGTTTAGATTTTAGGTTTAGATTTTAGGTTTAGATTTGGGGTTAGGTTTAGATTTGGGGTTAGGTTTAGATTTTAGGTTTAGATTTGGGGTAAGGTTTAGATTTGGGGTTAGGTTTAGATTTTAGGTTTAGATTTGGGGTTAGGTTTAGATTTTAGGTTTAGATTTGGGGTTAGGTTTAGATTTGGGGTTAGGTTTAGATTTTAGGTTTAGATTTGGGGTTAGATTTAGATTTAAGTTTTAGATTTGGGGTTAGGTTTAGATTTTAGGTTTAGATTTTAGGTTTAGATTTGGGGTTAGGTTTAGATTTTAGGTTTAGATTTGGGGTTAGGTTTAGATTTGGGGTTAGGTTTAGATTTTAGGTTTAGATTTGGGGTTAGGTTTAGATTTGGGGTTAGGTTTAGATTTTAGGTTTAGATTTGGGGTTAGGTTTAGATTTAAGGTTTAGATTTGGGGTTAGGTTTAGATTTGGGGTTAGGTTTAGATTTTAGGTTTAGATTTGGGGTTAGGTTTAGATTTTAGGTTATGTTTAGATTTTAGGTTTAGATTTGGGGTTAGGTTTAGATTTGGGGTTAGGTTTAGATTTTAGGTTTAGATTTGGGGTTAGGTTTAGATTTTAGGTTTAGATTTTAGGTTTAGATTTGGGGTTAGGTTTAGATTTTAGGTTTAGATTTGGGGTTAGGTTTAGATTTTAGGTTTATATTTGGGGTAAGGTTTAGATTTGGGGTTAGGTTTAGATTTTAGGTTTAGATTTGGGGTTAGGTTTAGATTTTAGGTTTAGATTTTGGCTTAGGTGTAGATTTGGGGTTAGGTTTAGATTTTAGGTTTAGATTTGGGGTTAGGTTTAGATTTTAGGTTTAGATTTGGGGTTAGGTTTAGATTTGGGGTTAGGTTTAGATTTTAGGTTTAGATTTGGGGTTAGGTTTAGATTTGGGGTTAGGTTTAGATTTTAGGTTTAGATTTGGGGTTAGGTTTAGATTTTAGGTTTAGATTTGGGGTTAGGTTTAGATTTGGGGTTAGGTTTAGATTTTAGGTTTAGATTTGGGGTTAGGTTTAGATTTTAGGTTAGGTTTAGATTTTAGGTTTAGATTTGGGGTTAGGTTTAGATTTTAGGTTTAGATTTGGGGTTAGGTTTAGATTTCAGGTTTATATTTGGGGTTAGGTTTAGATTTAAGGTTTAGATATGGGGTTAGGTTTAGATTTGGGGTTAGGTTTAGATTTTAGGTTTAGATTTGGGGTTAGGTTTAGATTTGGAGTTAGGTTTAGATTTTAGGTTTAGATTTGGGGTTAGGTTTAGATTTGGAGTTAGGTTTAGATTTTAGGTTTAGATTTGGGGTTAGGTTTAGATTTTAGGTTTAGATTTGGGGTTAGGTTTAGATTTTAGGTTTAGATTTGGGGTTAGGTTTAGATTTTAGGTTTAGATTTGGGGTTAGGTTTAGATTTTAGGTTTAGATTTGGGGTTAGGTTTAGATTTGGGGTTAGGTTTAGATTTTAGGTTTAGATTTGGGGTTAGGTTTAGATTTTAGGTTTAGATTTTAGGTTTAGATTTGGGGTTAGGTTTAGATTTTAGGTTTAGATTTGGGGTTAGGTTTAGATTTGGGGTTAGGTTTAGATTTTAGATTAGATTTGGGGTTAGGTTTAGATTTGGGGTTAGGTTTAGATTTTAGGTTTAGATTTGGGGTTAGGTTTAGATTTAAGGTTTAGATTTGGGGTTAGGTTTAGATTTGGGGTTAGGTTTAGATTTTAGGTTTAGATTTGGGGTTAGGTTTAGATTTTAGGTTTAGATTTGGGGTTAGGTTTAGATTTTAGGTTAGGTTTAGATTTTAGGTTTAGATTTGGGGTTAGGTTTAGATTTGGGGTTAGGTTTAGATTTTAGGTTTAGATTTGGGGTTAGGTTTAGATTTTAGGTTTAGATTTTAGGTTTAGATTTGGGGTTAGTTTTATATTTTAGGTTTAGATTTGGGGTTAGGTTTAGATTTCAGGTTTATATTTGGGGTAAGGTTTAGATTTGGGGTTAGGTTTAGATTTTAGGTTTAGATTTGGGGCTGGGTTTAGAATTGGGGTTAGGTTTAGATTTTAGGTTTAGATTTGGGGTTAGGTTTAGATTTTAGGTTTAGATTTGGGGTTAGGTTTAGATTTGGAGTTAGGTTTAGATTTTAGGTTTAGATTTGGGGTTAGGTTTAGATTTGGAGTTAGGTTTAGATTTTAGGTTTAGATTTGGGGTTAGGTTTAGATTTTAGGTTTAGATTTGGGGTTAGGTTTAGATTTTAGGTTTAGATTTGGGGTTAGGTGTAGATTTGGGGTTAGGTTTAGATTTTAGGTTTAGATATGGGGTTAGGTTTAGATTTGGGGTTAGGTTTAGATTTTAGGTTTAGATTTGGGGTTAGGTTTAGATTTTAGGTTTAGATTTTAGGTTTAGATTTGGGGTTAGGTTTAGATTTTAGGTTTAGATTTGGGGTTAGGTTTAGATTTTAGGTTTAGATTTGGGGTTAGGTTTAGATTTTAGGTTTATATTTGGGGTAAGGTTTAGATTTGGGGTTAGGTTTAGATTTTAGGTTTAGATTTGGGGTTAGGTTTAGATTTAGGGTTAGGTTTAGATTTTAGGTTTAGATTTGGGGTTAGGTTTAGATTTTAGGTTTAGATTTGGGGTTAGGTTTAGATTTTAGGTTTAGATTTGGAGTTAGGTTTAGATTTTAGGTTTATATTTGGGGTAAGGTTTAGATTTGGGGTTAGGTTTAGATTTTAGGTTTAGATTTGGGGTTAGGTTTAGATTTTAGGTTTAGATTTTAGGTGTAGATTTGGGGTTAGGTTTAGAATTTAGGTTTAGATTTGGGGTTAGGTTTAGATTTTAGGTTTAGATTTTAGGTTTAGATTTGGGGTTAGGTTTAGATGTTAGGTTTAGATTTGGGGTTAGGTTTAGATTTGGGGTTAGGTTTAGATTTTTGGTTTAGATTTGGGGTTAGGTTTAGATTTTAGGTTTAAATTTGGGGTTAGGTTTAGATTTTAGGTTTAGATTTGGGGTTAGGTTTAGATTTGGGGTTAGGTTTAGATTTTAGGTTTAGATTTGGGGTTAGGTTTAGATTTAAGGTTTAGATTTGGGGTTAGATTTAGATTTGGGGTTAGGTTTAGATTTTAGGTTTAGATTTGGGTTTAGGTTTAGATTTTAGGTTTAGATTTGGGGTTAGGTTTAGATTTGGGGTTAGGTTTAGATTTTAGGTTTAGATTTGGGGTTAGGTTTAGATTTGGGGTTAGGTTTAGATTTTAGGTTTAGATTTGGGGTTAGGTTTAGATTTGGGGTTAGGTTTAGATTTTAGGTTTAGATTTGGGGTTAGGTTTAGATTTTAGGTTTAGATATGGGGTTAGGTTTAGATTTGGGGTTAGGTTTAGATTTTAGGTTTAGATTTGGGGTTAGGTTTAGATTTGGAGTTAGGTTTAGATTTTAGGTTTAGATTTGGGGTTAGGTTTAGATTTTAGGTTTAGATTTGGGGTTAGGTGTAGATTTGGGGTTAGGTTTAGATTTTAGGTTTAGATTTGGGGTTAGGTTTAGATTTTAGTTTTAGATTTTAGGTTTAGATTTGGGGTTAGGTTTAGATTTGGGGTTAGGTTTAGATTTTAGGTTTAGATTTGGGGTAAGGTTTAGATTTGGGGTTAGGTTTAGATTTTAGGTTTAGATTTGGGGTTAGGTTTAGATTTTAGGTTTAGATTTTAGGTTTAGATTTGGGGTTAGGTTTAGATTTTAGGTTTAGATGTGGGGTTAGGTTTAGATTTTAGGTTTAGATTTGGGGTTAGGTTTAGATTTGGGGTTAGGTTTAGATTTTAGGTTTAGATTTGGGGTTAGGTTTAGATTTAAGGTTTAGATTTGGGGTTAGGTTTAGATTTGGGGTTAGGTTTAGATTTTAGGTTTAGATTTGGGGTTAGGTTTAGATTTTAGGTTTAGATTTGGGGTTAGGTTTAGATTTTAGGTTAGGTTTAGATTTTAGGTTTAGATTTGGGGTTAGGTTTAGATTTGGGGTTAGGTTTAGATTTTAGGTTTAGATTTGGGGTTAGGTTTAGATTTTAGGTTTAGATTTTAGGTTTAGATTTGGGGTTAGTTTTATATTTTAGGTTTAGATTTGGGGTTAGGTTTAGATTTCAGGTTTATATTTGGGGTAAGGTTTAGATTTGGGGTTAGGTTTAGATTTTAGGTTTAGATTTGGGGTTAGGTTTAGAATTGGGGTTAGGTTTAGATTTTAGGTTTAGATTTGGGGTTAGGTTTAGATTTTAGGTTTAGATTTGGGGTTAGGTTTAGATTTGGAGTTAGGTTTAGATTTTAGGTTTAGATTTGGGGTTAGGTTTAGATTTGGAGTTAGGTTTAGATTTTAGGTTTAGATTTGGGGTTAGGTTTAGATTTTAGGTTTAGATTTGGGGTTAGGTTTAGATTTTAGGTTTAGATTTGGGGTTAGGTGTAGATTTGGGGTTAGGTTTAGATTTTAGGTTTAGATTTGGGGTTAGGTTTAGATTTGGGGTTAGGTTTAGATTTTAGGTTTAGATTTGGGGTTAGGTTTAGATTTTAGGTTTAGATTTTAGGTTTAGATTTGGGGTTAGGTTTAGATTTTAGGTTTAGATTTGGGGTTAGGTTTAGATTTTAGGTTTAGATTTGGGGTTAGGTTTAGATTTTAGGTTTATATTTGGGGTAAGGTTTAGATTTTAGGTTAGGTTTAGATTTTAGGTTTAGATTTGGGGTTAGGTTTAGATTTAGGGTTAGGTTTAGATTTTAGGTTTAGATTTGGGGTTAGGTTTAGATTTTAGGTTTAGATTTGGGGTTAGGTTTAGATTTTAGGTTTAGATTTGGAGTTAGGTTTAGATTTTAGGTTTATATTTGGGGTAAGGTTTAGATTTGGGGTTAGGTTTAGATTTTAGGTTTAGATTTGGGGTTAGGTTTAGATTTTAGGTTTAGATTTTAGGTGTAGATTTGGGGTTAGGTTTAGAATTTAGGTTTAGATTTGGGGTTAGGTTTAGATTTTAGGTTTAGATTTTAGGTTTAGATTTGGGGTTAGGCTTAGATGTTAGGTTTAGATTTGGGGTTAGGTTTAGATTTGGGGTTAGGTTTAGATTTTTGGTTTAGATTTGGGGTTAGGTTTAGATTTTAGGTTTAAATTTGGGGTTAGGTTTAGATTTTAGGTTTAGATTTGGGGTTAGGTTTAGATTTGGGGTTAGGTTTAGATTTTAGGTTTAGATTTGGGGTTAGGTTTAGATTTAAGGTTTAGATTTGGGGTTAGATTTAGATTTGGGGTTAGGTTTAGATTTTAGGTTTAGATTTGGGTTTAGGTTTAGATTTTAGGTTTAGATTTGGGGTTAGGTTTAGATTTGGGGTTAGGTTTAGATTTTAGGTTTAGATTTGGGGTTAGGTTTAGATTTGGGGTTAGGTTTAGATTTTAGGTTTAGATTTGGGGTTAGGTTTAGATTTGGGGTTAGGTTTAGATTTTAGGTTTAGATTTGGGGTTAGGTTTAGATTTTAGGTTTAGATATGGGGTTAGGTTTAGATTTGGGGTTAGGTTTAGATTTTAGGTTTAGATTTGGGGTTAGGTTTAGATTTGGAGTTAGGTTTAGATTTTAGGTTTAGATTTGGGGTTAGGTTTAGATTTTAGGTTTAGATTTGGGGTTAGGTGTAGATTTGGGGTTAGGTTTAGATTTTAGGTTTAGATTTGGGGTTAGGTTTAGATTTTAGTTTTAGATTTTAGGTTTAGATTTGGGGTTAGGTTTAGATTTGGGGTTAGGTTTAGATTTTAGGTTTAGATTTGGGGTAAGGTTTAGATTTGGGGTTAGGTTTAGATTTTAGGTTTAGATTTGGGGTTAGGTTTAGATTTTAGGTTTAGATTTTAGGTTTAGATTTGGGGTTAGGTTTAGATTTTAGGTTTAGATGTGGGGTTAGGTTTAGATTTTAGGTTTAGATTTGGGGTTAGGTTTAGATTTGGGGTTAGGTTTAGATTTTAGGTTTAGATTTGGGGTTAGGTTTAGATTTTAGGTTTAGATTTTAGGTTTAGATTTGGGGTTAGGTTTAGATTTTAGGTTTAGATTTGGGGTTAGGTTTAGATTTTAGGTTTAGATTTGGGGTTAGGTTTAGATTTTAGGTTTATATTTGGGGTAAGGTTTAGATTTGGGGTTAGGTTTAGATTTTAGGTTTAGATTTGGGGTTAGGTTTAGATTTAGGGTTAGGTTTAGATTTTAGGTTTAGATTTGGGGTTAGGTTTAGATTTTAGGTTTAGATTTGGGGTTAGGTTTAGATTTTAGGTTTAGATTTGGAGTTAGGTTTAGATTTTAGGTTTATATTTGGGGTAAGGTTTAGATTTGGGGTTAGGTTTAGATTTTAGGTTTAGATTTGGGGTTAGGTTTAGATTTTAGGTTTAGATTTGGGGTTAGGTGTAGATTTGGGGTTAGGTTTAGATTTTAGGTTTAGATTTGGGGTTAGGTTTAGATTTTAGGTTTAGATTTTAGGTTTAGATTTGGGGTTAGGTTTAGATGTTAGGTTTAGATTTGGGGTTAGGTTTAGATTTGGGGTTAGGTTTAGATTTTAGGTTTAGATTTGGGGTTAGGTTTAGATTTTAGGTTTAGAATTGGGGTTAGGTTTAGATTTGGGGTTAGGTTTAGATTTTAGGTTTAGATTTGGGGTTAGGTTTAGATTTGGGGTTAGGTTTAGATTTTAGGTTTAGATTTGGGGTTAGGTTTAGATTTGGGGTTAGGTTTAGATTTTAGGTTTAGATTTGGGGTTAGGTTTAGATTTTAGGTTTAGATATGGGGTTAGGTTTAGATTTGGGGTTAGGTTTAGATTTTAGGTTTAGATTTGGGGTAAGGTTTAGATTTGGGGTTAGGTTTAGATTTTAGGTTTAGATTTGGGGTTAGGTTTAGATTTTAGGTTTATATTTGGGGTAAGGTTTAGATTTGGGGTTAGGTTTAGATTTTAGGTTTAGATTTGGGGTTAGGTTTAGATTTAGGGTTAGGTTTAGATTTTAGGTTTAGATTTGGGGTTAGGTTTAGATTTTAGGTTTAGATTTGGAGTTAGGTTTAGATTTTAGGTTTATATTTGGGGTAAGGTTTAGATTTGGGGTTAGGTTTAGATTTTAGGTTTAGATTTGGGGTTAGGTTTAGATTTTAGGTTTAGATTTGGGGTTAGGTGTAGATTTGGGGTTAGGTTTAGATTTTAGGTTTAGATTTGGGGTTAGGTTTAGATTTTAGGTTTAGATTTTAGGTTTAGATTTGGGGTTAGGTTTAGATTTAAGGTTTAGATATGGGGTTAGGTTTAGATTTGGGGTTAGGTTTAGATTTTAGGTTTAGATTTGGGGTTAGGTTTAGATTTTAGGTTTAGATTTGGGGTTAGGTTTAGATTTTAGGTTAGGTTTAGATTTTAGGTTTAGATTTGGGGTTAGGTTTAGATTTGGGGTTAGGTTTAGATTTTAGGTTTAGATTTGGGGTTAGGTTTAGATTTGGGGTTAGGTTTAGATTTTAGGTTTAGATTTGGGGTTAGGTTTAGATTTTAGGTTTAGAAATGGGGTTTGGTTTAGATTTGGGGTTAGGTTTAGATTTTAGGTTTAGATTTGGGGTAAGGTTTAGATTTGGGGTTAGGTTTAGATTTTAGGTTTAGATTTGGGGTTAGGTTTAGATTTTAGGTTTAGATTTTAGGTTTAGATTTGGGGTTAGGTTTAGATTTTAAGTTTAGATTTGGGGTTAGGTTTAGATTTTAGGTTTAGATTTGGGGTTAGGTTTACATTTTAGGTTTATATTTGGGGTAAGGTTTAGATTTGGGGTTAGGTTTAGATTTTCGGTTTAGATTTGGGGTTAGGTTTAGATTTTAGGTTTAGATATGGGGTTAGGTTTAGATTTGGGGTTAGGTTTAGATTTTAGGTTTAGATTTGGGGTTAGGTTTAGATTTGGAGTTAGGTTTAGATTTTAGGTTTAGATTTGGGGTTAGGTTTAGATTTTAGGTTTAGATTTGGGGTTAGGTTTAGATTTTAGGTTTAGATTTGGGGTTAGGTGTAGATTTGGGGTTAGGTTTAGATTTTAGGTTTAGATTTGGGGTTAGGTTTAGATTTTAGGTTTAGATTTTAGGTTTAGATTTGGGGTTAGGTTTAGATTTGGGGTTAGGTTTAGATTTTAGGTTTAGATTTGGGGTAAGGTTTATATTTGGGGTTAGGTTTAGATTTTAGGTTTAGATTTGGGGTTAGGTTTAGATTTTAGGTTTAGATTTGGGGTTAGGTTTAGATTTGGGGTTAGGTTTAGATTTTAGGTTTAGATTTGGGGTTAGATTTAGATTTAAGTTTTAGATTTGGGGTTAGGTTTAGATTTTAGGTTTAGATTTTAGGTTTAGATTTGGGGTTAGGTTTAGATTTTAGGTTTAGATTTGGGGTTAGGTTTAGATTTGGGGTTAGGTTTAGATTTTAGGTTTAGATTTGGGGTTAGGTTTAGATTTGGGGTTAGGTTTAGATTTTAGGTTTAGATTTGGGGTTAGGTTTAGATTTAAGGTTTAGATTTGGGGTTAGGTTTAGATTTGGGGTTAGGTTTAGATTTTAGGTTTAGATTTGGGGTTAGGTTTAGATTTTAGGTTAGGTTTAGATTTTAGGTTTAGATTTGGGGTTAGGTTTAGATTTGGGGTTAGGTTTAGATTTTAGGTTTAGATTTGGGGTTAGGTTTAGATTTTAGGTTTAGATTTTAGGTTTAGATTTGGGGTTAGGTTTAGATTTTAGGTTTAGATTTGGGGTTAGGTTTAGATTTTAGGTTTATATTTGGGGTAAGGTTTAGATTTGGGGTTAGGTTTAGATTTTAGGTTTAGATTTGGGGTTAGGTTTAGATTTTAGGTTTAGATTTTGGGATAGGTGTAGATTTGGGGTTAGGTTTAGATTTTAGGTTTAGATTTGGGGTTAGGTTTAGATTTTAGGTTTAGATTTGGGGTTAGGTTTAGATTTTAGGTTTAGATTTGGGGTTAGGTTTAGATTTTAGGTTTAGATTTGGGGTTAGGTTTAGATTTGGGGTTAGGTTTAGATTTTAGGTTTAGATTTGGGGTTAGGTTTAGATTTTAGGTTTAGATTTGGGGTTAGGTTTAGATTTTAGGTTTAGATTTGGGGTTAGGTTTAGATTTGGGGTTAGGTTTAGATTTTAGGTTTAGATTTGGGGTTAGGTTTAGATTTTAGGTTTAGATTTGGGGTTAGGTTTAGATTTTAGGTTAGGTTTAGATTTTAGGTTTAGATTTGGGGTTAGGTTTAGATTTTAGGTTTAGATTTGGGGTTAGGTTTAGATTTCAGGTTTATATTTGGGGTTAGGTTTAGATTTTAGGTTTAGATATGGGGTTAGGTTTAGATTTGGGGTTAGGTTTAGATTTTAGGTTTAGATTTGGGGTTAGGTTTAGATTTGGAGTTAGGTTTAGATTTTAGGTTTAGATTTGGGGTTAGGTTTAGATTTGGAGTTAGGTTTAGATTTTAGGTTTAGATTTGGGGTTAGGTTTAGATTTTAGGTTTAGATTTGGGGTTAGGTTTAGATTTTAGGTTTAGATTTGGGGTTAGGTTTAGATTTTAGGTTTAGATTTGGGGTTAGGTTTAGATTTTAGGTTTAGATTTGGGGTTAGGTTTAGATTTGGGGTTAGGTTTAGATTTTAGGTTTAGATTTGGGGTTAGGTTTAGATTTTAGGTTTAGATTTTAGGTTTAGATTTGGGGTTAGGTTTAGATTTTAGGTTTAGATTTGGGGTTAGGTTTAGATTTGGGGTTAGGTTTAGATTTTAGATTAGATTTGGGGTTAGGTTTAGATTTGGGGTTAGGTTTAGATTTTAGGTTTAGATTTGGGGTTAGGTTTAGATTTAAGGTTTAGATATGTGGTTAGGTTTAGATTTGGGGTTAGGTTTAGATTTTAGGTTTAGATTTGGGGTTAGGTTTAGATTTTAGGTTTAGATTTGGGGTTAGGTTTAGATTTTAGGTTAGGTTTAGATTTTAGGTTTAGATTTGGGGTTAGGTTTAGATTTGGGGTTAGGTTTAGATTTTAGGTTTAGATTTGGGGTTAGGTTTAGATTTTAGGTTTAGATTTTAGGTTTAGATTTGGGGTTAGTTTTATATTTTAGGTTTAGATTTGGGGTTAGGTTTAGATTTCAGGTTTATATTTGGGGTAAGGTTTAGATTTGGGGTTAGGTTTAGATTTTAGGTTTAGATTTGGGGTTAGGTTTAGAATTGGGGTTAGGTTTAGATTTTAGGTTTAGATTTGGGGTTAGGTTTAGATTTTAGGTTTAGATTTGGGGTTAGGTTTAGATTTGGAGTTAGGTTTAGATTTTAGGTTTAGATTTGGGGTTAGGTTTAGATTTGGAGTTAGGTTTAGATTTTAGGTTTAGATTTGGGGTTAGGTTTAGATTTTAGGTTTAGATTTGGGGTTAGGTTTAGATTTTAGGTTTAGATTTGGGGTTAGGTTTAGATTTGGGGTTAGGTTTAGATTTTAGGTTTAGATTTGGGGTTAGGTTTAGATTTTAGGTTTAGATTTGGGGTTAGGTTTAGATTTTAGGTTTAGATTAGGGGTTAGGTTTAGATTTGGGGTTAGGTTTAGATTTTAGGTTTAGATTTGGGGTTAGGTTTAGATTTTAGGTTTAGATTTGGGGTTAGGTTTAGATTTTAGGTTAGGTTTAGATTTTAGGTTTAGATTTGGGGTTAGGTTTAGATTTTAGGTTTAGATTTGGGGTTAGGTTTAGATTTCAGGTTTATATTTGGGGTTAGGTTTAGATTTTAGGTTTAGGTTTGGGGTTAGGTTTAGATTTGGGGTTAGGTTTAGATTTTAGGTTTAGATTTGGGGTTAGGTTTAGATTTGGAGTTAGGTTTAGATTTTAGGTTTAGATTTGGGGTTAGGTTTAGATTTGGAGTTAGGTTTAGATTTTAGGTTTAGATTTGGGGTTAGGTTTAGATTTTAGGTTTAGATTTGGGGTTAGGTTTAGATTTTAGGTTTAGATTTGGGGTTAGGTTTAGATTTTAGGTTTAGATTTGGGGTTAGGTTTAGATTTTAGGTTTAGATTTGGGGTTAGGTTTAGATTTGGGGTTAGGTTTAGATTTTAGGTTTAGATTTGGGGTTAGGTTTAGATTTTAGGTTTAGATTTTAGGTTTAGATTTGGGGTTAGGTTTAGATTTTAGGTTTAGATTTGGGGTTAGGTTTAGATTTGGGGTTAGGTTTAGATTTTAGATTAGATTTGGGGTTAGGTTTAGATTTGGGGTTAGGTTTAGATTTTAGGTTTAGATTTGGGGTTAGGTTTAGATTTAAGGTTTAGATATGTGGTTAGGTTTAGATTTGGGGTTAGGTTTAGATTTTAGGTTTAGATTTGGGGTTAGGTTTAGATTTTAGGTTTAGATTTGGGGTTAGGTTTAGATTTTAGGTTAGGTTTAGATTTTAGGTTTAGATTTGGGGTTAGGTTTAGATTTGGGGTTAGGTTTAGATTTTAGGTTTAGATTTGGGGTTAGGTTTAGATTTTAGGTTTAGATTTTAGGTTTAGATTTGGGGTTAGTTTTATATTTTAGGTTTAGATTTGGGGTTAGGTTTAGATTTCAGGTTTATATTTGGGGTAAGGTTTAGATTTGGGGTTAGGTTTAGATTTTAGGTTTAGATTTGGGGTTAGGTTTAGAATTGGGGTTAGGTTTAGATTTTAGGTTTAGATTTGGGGTTAGGTTTAGATTTTAGGTTTAGATTTGGGGTTAGGTTTAGATTTGGAGTTAGGTTTAGATTTTAGGTTTAGATTTGGGGTTAGGTTTAGATTTGGAGTTAGGTTTAGATTTTAGGTTTAGATTTGGGGTTAGGTTTAGATTTTAGGTTTAGATTTGGGGTTAGGTTTAGATTTTAGGTTTAGATTTGGGGTTAGGTGTAGATTTGGGGTTAGGTTTAGATTTTAGGTTTAGATTTGGGGTTAGGTTTAGATTTGGGGTTAGGTTTAGATTTTAGGTTTAGATTTGGGGTTAGGTTTAGATTTTAGGTTTAGATTTGGGGTTAGGTTTAGATTTTAGGTTTATATTTGGGGTAAGGTTTAGATTTGGGGTTAGGTTTAGATTTTAGGTTTAGATTTGGGGTTAGGTTTAGATTTAGGGTTAGGTTTAGATTTTAGGTTTAGATTTGGGGTTAGGTTTAGATTTTAGGTTTAGATTTGGGGTTAGGTTTAGATTTTAGGTTTAGATTTGGAGTTAGGTTTAGATTTTAGGTTTATATTTGGGGTAAGGTTTAGATTTGGAGTTAGGTTTAGATTTTAGGTTTATATTTGGGGTAAGGTTTAGATTTGGGGTTAGGTTTAGATTTTAGGTTTAGATTTGGGGTTAGGTTTAGATTTGGGGTTAGGTTTAGATTTTAGATTAGATTTGGGGTTAGGTTTAGATTTGGGGTTAGGTTTAGATTTTAGGTTTAGATTTGGGGTTAGGTTTAGATTTAAGGTTTAGATATGTGGTTAGGTTTAGATTTGGGGTTAGGTTTAGATTTTAGGTTTAGATTTGGGGTTAGGTTTAGATTTTAGGTTTAGATTTGGGGTTAGGTTTAGATTTTAGGTTAGGTTTAGATTTTAGGTTTAGATTTGGGGTTAGGTTTAGATTTGGGGTTAGGTTTAGATTTTAGGTTTAGATTTGGGGTTAGGTTTAGATTTTAGGTTTAGATTTTAGGTTTAGATTTGGGGTTAGTTTTATATTTTAGGTTTAGATTTGGGGTTAGGTTTAGATTTCAGGTTTATATTTGGGGTAAGGTTTAGATTTGGGGTTAGGTTTAGATTTTAGGTTTAGATTTGGGGTTAGGTTTAGAATTGGGGTTAGGTTTAGATTTTAGGTTTAGATTTGGGGTTAGGTTTAGATTTTAGGTTTAGATTTGGGGTTAGGTTTAGATTTGGAGTTAGGTTTAGATTTTAGGTTTAGATTTGGGGTTAGGTTTAGATTTGGAGTTAGGTTTAGATTTTAGGTTTAGATTTGGGGTTAGGTTTAGATTTTAGGTTTAGATTTGGGGTTAGGTTTAGATTTTAGGTTTAGATTTGGGGTTAGGTTTAGATTTGGGGTTAGGTTTAGATTTTAGGTTTAGATTTGGGGTTAGGTTTAGATTTTAGGTTTAGATTTGGGGTTAGGTTTAGATTTTAGGTTTAGATTAGGGGTTAGGTTTAGATTTGGGGTTAGGTTTAGATTTTAGGTTTAGATTTGGGGTTAGGTTTAGATTTTAGGTTTAGATTTGGGGTTAGGTTTAGATTTTAGGTTAGGTTTAGATTTTAGGTTTAGATTTGGGGTTAGGTTTAGATTTTAGGTTTAGATTTGGGGTTAGGTTTAGATTTCAGGTTTATATTTGGGGTTAGGTTTAGATTTTAGGTTTAGATATGGGGTTAGGTTTAGATTTGGGGTTAGGTTTAGATTTTAGGTTTAGATTTGGGGTTAGGTTTAGATTTGGAGTTAGGTTTAGATTTTAGGTTTAGATTTGGGGTTAGGTTTAGATTTGGAGTTAGGTTTAGATTTTAGGTTTAGATTTGGGGTTAGGTTTAGATTTTAGGTTTAGATTTGGGGTTAGGTTTAGATTTTAGGTTTAGATTTGGGGTTAGGTTTAGATTTTAGGTTTAGATTTGGGGTTAGGTTTAGATTTTAGGTTTAGATTTGGGGTTAGGTTTAGATTTTAGGTTAGGTTTAGATTTTAGGTTTAGATTTGGGGTTAGGTTTAGATTTGGGGTTAGGTTTAGATTTTAGGTTTAGATTTGGGGTTAGGTTTAGATTTTAGGTTTAGATTTTAGGTTTAGATTTGGGGTTAGTTTTATATTTTAGGTTTAGATTTGGGGTTAGGTTTAGATTTCAGGTTTATATTTGGGGTAAGGTTTAGATTTGGGGTTAGGTTTAGATTTTAGGTTTAGATTTGGGGTTAGGTTTAGAATTGGGGTTAGGTTTAGATTTTAGGTTTAGATTTGGGGTTAGGTTTAGATTTTAGGTTTAGATTTGGGGTTAGGTTTAGATTTGGAGTTAGGTTTAGATTTTAGGTTTAGATTTGGGGTTAGGTTTAGATTTGGAGTTAGGTTTAGATTTTAGGTTTAGATTTGGGGTTAGGTTTAGATTTTAGGTTTAGATTTGGGGTTAGGTTTAGATTTTAGGTTTAGATTTGGGGTTAGGTGTAGATTTGGGGTTAGGTTTAGATTTTAGGTTTAGATTTGGGGTTAGGTTTAGATTTGGGGTTAGGTTTAGATTTTAGGTTTAGATTTGGGGTTAGGTTTAGATTTTAGGTTTAGATTTGGGGTTAGGTTTAGATTTTAGGTTTATATTTGGGGTAAGGTTTAGATTTGGGGTTAGGTTTAGATTTTAGGTTTAGATTTGGGGTTAGGTTTAGATTTAGGGTTAGGTTTAGATTTTAGGTTTAGATTTGGGGTTAGGTTTAGATTTTAGGTTTAGATTTGGGGTTAGGTTTAGATTTTAGGTTTAGATTTGGAGTTAGGTTTAGATTTTAGGTTTATATTTGGGGTAAGGTTTAGATTTGGGGTTAGGTTTAGATTTTAGGTTTAGATTTGGGGTTAGGTTTAGATTTTAGGTTTAGATTTGGGGTTAGGTGTAGATTTGGGGTTAGGTTTAGATTTTAGGTTTAGATTTGGGGTTAGGTTTAGATTTTAGGTTTAGATTTTAGGTTTAGATTTGGGGTTAGGTTTAGATGTTAGGTTTAGATTTGGGGTTAGGTTTAGATTTGGGGTTAGGTTTAGATTTTAGGTTTAGATTTTAGGTTAGGTTTAGATTTTAGGTTTAAATTTGGGGTTAGGTTTAGATTTTAGGTTTAGATTTGGGGTTAGGTTTAGATTTGGGGTTAGGTTTAGATTTTAGGTTTAGATTTGGGGTTAGGTTTAGATTTAAGGTTTAGATTTGGGGTTAGATTTAGATTTGGGGTTAGGTTTAGATTTTAGGTTTAGATTTGGGTTTAGGTTTAGATTTTAGGTTTAGATTTGGGGTTAGGTTTAGATTTGGGGTTAGGTTTAGATTTTAGGTTTAGATTTGGGGTTAGGTTTAGATTTGGGGTTAGGTTTAGATTTTAGGTTTAGATTTGGGGTTAGGTTTAGATTTGGGGTTAGGTTTAGATTTTAGGTTTAGATTTGGGGTTAGGTTTAGATTTGGGGTTAGGTTTAGATTTTAGGTTTAGATTTGGGGTTAGGTTTAGATTTGGGGTTAGGTTTAGATTTTAGGTTTAGATTTGGGGTTAGGTTTAGATTTTAGGTTTAAATATGGGGTTAGGTTTAGATTTGGGGTTAGGTTTAGATTTTAGGTTTAGATATGGGGTTAGGTTTAGATTTGGGGTTAGGTTTAGATTTTAGGTTTAGATTTGGGGTTAGGTTTAGATTTGGAGTTAGGTTTAGATTTTAGGTTTAGATTTGGGGTTAGGTTTAGATTTTAGGTTTAGATTTGGGGTTAGGTTTAGATTTTAGGTTTAGATTTGGGGTTAGATTTGGGGTTAGGTTTAGATTTGGGGTTAGGTTTAGATTTTAGGTTTAGATTTGGGGTAAGGTTTATATTTGGGGTTAGGTTTAGATTTTAGGTTTAGATTTGGGGTTAGGTTTAGATTTTAGGTTTAGATTTGTGGTTAGGTTTAGATTTGGGGTTAGGTTTAGATTTTAGGTTTAGATTTGGGGTTAGATTTAGATTTAAGTTTTAGATTTGGGGTTAGGTTTAGATTTTAGGTTTAGATTTTAGGTTTAGATTTGGGGTTAGGTTTAGATTTTAGGTTTAGATTTGGGGTTAGGTTTAGATTTGGGGTTAGGTTTAGATTTTAGGTTTAGATTTGGGGTTAGGTTTAGATTTGGGGTTAGGTTTAGATTTTAGGTTTAGATTTGGGGTTAGGTTTAGATTTAAGGTTTAGATTTGGGGTTAGGTTTAGATTTGGGGTTAGGTTTAGATTTTAGGTTTAGATTTGGGGTTAGGTTTAGATTTTAGGTTAGGTTTAGATTTTAGGTTTAGATTTGGGGTTAGGTTTAGATTTGGGGTTAGGTTTAGATTTTAGGTTTAGATTTGGGGTTAGGTTTAGATTTTAGGTTTAGATTTTAGGTTTAGATTTGGGGTTAGGTTTAGATTTTAGGTTTAGATTTGGGGTTAGGTTTAGATTTTAGGTTTATATTTGGGGTAAGGTTTAGATTTGGGGTTAGGTTTAGATTTTAGGTTTAGATTTGGGGTTAGGTTTAGATTTTAGGTTTAGATTTTGGGATAGGTGTAGATTTGGGGTTAGGTTTAGATTTTAGGTTTAGATTTGGGGTTAGGTTTAGATTTTAGGTTTAGATTTGGGGTTAGGTTTAGATTTGGGGTTAGGTTTAGATTTTAGGTTTAGATTTGGGGTTAGGTTTAGATTTGGGGTTAGGTTTAGATTTTAGGTTTAGATTTGGGGTTAGGTTTAGATTTTAGGTTTAGATTTGGGGTTAGGTTTAGATTTGGGGTTAGGTTTAGATTTTAGGTTTAGATTTGGGGTTAGGTTTAGATTTTAGGTTTAGATTTGGGGTTAGGTTTAGATTTTAGGTTAGGTTTAGATTTTAGGTTTAGATTTGGGGTTAGGTTTAGATTTTAGGTTTAGATTTGGGGTTAGGTTTAGATTTCAGGTTTATATTTGGGGTTAGGTTTAGATTTTAGGTTTAGATATGGGGTTAGGTTTAGATTTGGGGTTAGGTTTAGATTTTAGGTTTAGATTTGGGGTTAGGTTTAGATTTGGGGTTAGGTTTAGATTTGGGGTTAGGTTTAGATTTTAGGTTTAGATTTGGGGTTAGGTTTAGATTTTAGGTTTAGATTTGGGGTTAGGTTTAGATTTTAGGTTTAGATTTGGGGTTAGGTTTAGATTTTAGGTTTAGATTTGGGGTTAGGTTTAGATTTTAGGTTTAGATTTGGGGTTAGGTTTAGATTTTAGGTTTAGATTTGGGGTTAGGTTTAGATTTGGGGTTAGGTTTAGATTTTAGGTTTAGATTTGGGGTTAGGTTTAGATTTTAGGTTTAGATTTTAGGTTTAGATTTGGGGTTAGGTTTAGATTTTAGGTTTAGATTTGGGGTTAGGTTTAGATTTTAGATTAGATTTGGGGTTAGGTGTAGATTTGGGGTTAGGTTTAGATTTTAGGTTTAGATTTGGGGTTAGGTTTAGATTTAAGGTTTAGATATGTGGTTAGGTTTAGATTTGGGGTTAGGTTTAGATTTTAGGTTTAGATTTGGGGTTAGGTTTAGATTTTAGGTTTAGATTTGGGGTTAGGTTTAGATTTTAGGTTAGGTTTAGATTTTAGGTTTAGATTTGGGGTTAGGTTTAGATTTGGGGTTAGGTTTAGATTTTAGGTTTAGATTTGGGGTTAGGTTTAGATTTTAGGTTTAGATTTTAGGTTTAGATTTGGGGTTAGTTTTATATTTTAGGTTTAGATTTGGGGTTAGGTTTAGATTTCAGGTTTATATTTGGGGTAAGGTTTAGATTTGGGGTTAGGTTTAGATTTTAGGTTTAGATTTGGGGTTAGGTTTAGAATTGGGGTTAGGTTTAGATTTTAGGTTTAGATTTGGGGTTAGGTTTAGATTTTAGGTTTAGATTTGGGGTTAGGTTTAGATTTGGAGTTAGGTTTAGATTTTAGGTTTAGATTTGGGGTTAGGTTTAGATTTGGAGTTAGGTTTAGATTTTAGGTTTAGATTTGGGGTTAGGTTTAGATTTTAGGTTTAGATATGGGGTTAGGTTTAGATTTGGGGTTAGGTTTAGATTTTAGGTTTAGATTTGGGGTTAGGTTTAGATTTTAGGTTTAGATTTTAGGTTTAGATTTGGGTTTAGGTTTAGATTTTAGGTTTAGATTTGGGGTTAGGTTTAGATTTTAGGTTTAGATTTGGGGTTAGGTGTAGATTTGGGGTTAGGTTTAGATTTTAGGTTTAGATTTGGGGTTAGGTTTAGATTTGGGGTTAGGTTTAGATTTTAGGTTTAGATTTGGGGTTAGGTTTAGATTTTAGGTTTAGATTTTAGGTTTAGATTTGGGGTTAGGTTTAGATTTTAGGTTTAGATTTGGGGTTAGGTTTAGATTTTAGGTTTAGATTTGGGGTTAGGTTTAGATTTTAGGTTTATATTTGGGGTAAGGTTTAGATTTGGGGTTAGGTTTAGATTTTAGGTTTAGATTTGGGGTTAGGTTTAGATTTAGGGTTAGGTTTAGATTTTAGGTTTAGATTTGGGGTTAGGTTTAGATTTAAGGTTTAGATATGTGGTTAGGTTTAGATTTGGGGTTAGGTTTAGATTTTAGGTTTAGATTTGGGGTTAGGTTTAGATTTTAGGTTTAGATTTGGGGTTAGGTTTAGATTTTAGGTTAGGTTTAGATTTTAGGTTTAGATTTGGGGTTAGGTTTAGATTTGGGGTTAGGTTTAGATTTTAGGTTTAGATTTGGGGTTAGGTTTAGATTTTAGGTTTAGATTTTAGGTTTAGATTTGGGGTTAGTTTTATATTTTAGGTTTAGATTTGGGGTTAGGTTTAGATTTCAGGTTTATATTTGGGGTAAGGTTTAGATTTGGGGTTAGGTTTAGATTTTAGGTTTAGATTTGGGGTTAGGTTTAGAATTGGGGTTAGGTTTAGATTTTAGGTTTAGATTTGGGGTTAGGTTTAGATTTTAGGTTTAGATTTGGGGTTAGGTTTAGATTTTAGGTTTAGATTTGGGGTTAGGTTTAGATTTGGGGTTAGGTTTAGATTTTAGGTTTAGATTTGGGGTTAGGTTTAGATTTTAGGTTTAGATTTGGGGTTAGGTTTAGATTTTAGGTTTAGATTAGGGGTTAGGTTTAGATTTGGGGTTAGGTTTAGATTTTAGGTTTAGATTTGGGGTTAGGTTTAGATTTTAGGTTTAGATTTGGGGTTAGGTTTAGATTTTAGGTTAGGTTTAGATTTTAGGTTTAGATTTGGGGTTAGGTTTAGATTTTAGGTTTAGATTTGGGGTTAGGTTTAGATTTCAGGTTTATATTTGGGGTTAGGTTTAGATTTTAGGTTTAGATATGGGGTTAGGTTTAGATTTGGGGTTAGGTTTAGATTTTAGGTTTAGATTTGGGGTTAGGTTTAGATTTGGAGTTAGGTTTAGATTTTAGGTTTAGATTTGGGGTTAGGTTTAGATTTGGAGTTAGGTTTAGATTTTAGGTTTAGATTTGGGGTTAGGTTTAGATTTTAGGTTTAGATTTGGGGTTAGGTTTAGATTTTAGGTTTAGATTTGGGGTTAGGTTTAGATTTTAGGTTTAGATTTGGGGTTAGGTTTAGATTTTAGGTTTAGATTTGGGGTTAGGTTTAGATTTTAGGTTTAGATTTGGGGTTAGGTTTAGATTTTAGGTTAGGTTTAGATTTTAGGTTTAGATTTGGGGTTAGGTTTAGATTTGGGGTTAGGTTTAGATTTTAGGTTTAGATTTGGGGTTAGGTTTAGATTTTAGGTTTAGATTTTAGGTTTAGATTTGGGGTTAGTTTTATATTTTAGGTTTAGATTTGGGGTTAGGTTTAGATTTCAGGTTTATATTTGGGGTAAGGTTTAGATTTGGGGTTAGGTTTAGATTTTAGGTTTAGATTTGGGGTTAGGTTTAGAATTGGGGTTAGGTTTAGATTTTAGGTTTAGATTTGGGGTTAGGTTTAGATTTTAGGTTTAGATTTGGGGTTAGGTTTAGATTTGGAGTTAGGTTTAGATTTTAGGTTTAGATTTGGGGTTAGGTTTAGATTTGGAGTTAGGTTTAGATTTTAGGTTTAGATTTGGGGTTAGGTTTAGATTTTAGGTTTAGATTTGGGGTTAGGTTTAGATTTTAGGTTTAGATTTGGGGTTAGGTGTAGATTTGGGGTTAGGTTTAGATTTTAGGTTTAGATTTGGGGTTAGGTTTAGATTTGGGGTTAGGTTTAGATTTTAGGTTTAGATTTGGGGTTAGGTTTAGATTTTAGGTTTAGATTTGGGGTTAGGTTTAGATTTTAGGTTTATATTTGGGGTAAGGTTTAGATTTGGGGTTAGGTTTAGATTTTAGGTTTAGATTTGGGGTTAGGTTTAGATTTAGGGTTAGGTTTAGATTTTAGGTTTAGATTTGGGGTTAGGTTTAGATTTTAGGTTTAGATTTGGGGTTAGGTTTAGATTTTAGGTTTAGATTTGGAGTTAGGTTTAGATTTTAGGTTTATATTTGGGGTAAGGTTTAGATTTGGGGTTAGGTTTAGATTTTAGGTTTAGATTTGGGGTTAGGTTTAGATTTTAGGTTTAGATTTGGGGTTAGGTGTAGATTTGGGGTTAGGTTTAGATTTTAGGTTTAGATTTGGGGTTAGGTTTAGATTTTAGGTTTAGATTTTAGGTTTAGATTTGGGGTTAGGTTTAGATGTTAGGTTTAGATTTGGGGTTAGGTTTAGATTTGGGGTTAGGTTTAGATTTTAGGTTTAGATTTTAGGTTAGGTTTAGATTTTAGGTTTAAATTTGGGGTTAGGTTTAGATTTTAGGTTTAGATTTGGGGTTAGGTTTAGATTTGGGGTTAGGTTTAGATTTTAGGTTTAGATTTGGGGTTAGGTTTAGATTTAAGGTTTAGATTTGGGGTTAGATTTAGATTTGGGGTTAGGTTTAGATTTTAGGTTTAGATTTGGGTTTAGGTTTAGATTTTAGGTTTAGATTTGGGGTTAGGTTTAGATTTGGGGTTAGGTTTAGATTTTAGGTTTAGATTTGGGGTTAGGTTTAGATTTGGGGTTAGGTTTAGATTTTAGGTTTAGATTTGGGGTTAGGTTTAGATTTGGGGTTAGGTTTAGATTTTAGGTTTAGATTTGGGGTTAGGTTTAGATTTGGGGTTAGGTTTAGATTTTAGGTTTAGATTTGGGGTTAGGTTTAGATTTGGGGTTAGGTTTAGATTTTAGGTTTAGATTTGGGGTTAGGTTTAGATTTTAGGTTTAAATATGGGGTTAGGTTTAGATTTGGGGTTAGGTTTAGATTTTAGGTTTAGATATGGGGTTAGGTTTAGATTTGGGGTTAGGTTTAGATTTTAGGTTTAGATTTGGGGTTAGGTTTAGATTTGGAGTTAGGTTTAGATTTTAGGTTTAGATTTGGGGTTAGGTTTAGATTTTAGGTTTAGATTTGGGGTTAGGTTTAGATTTTAGGTTTAGATTTGGGGTTAGATTTGGGGTTAGGTTTAGATTTGGGGTTAGGTTTAGATTTTAGGTTTAGATTTGGGGTAAGGTTTATATTTGGGGTTAGGTTTAGATTTTAGGTTTAGATTTGGGGTTAGGTTTAGATTTTAGGTTTAGATTTGTGGTTAGGTTTAGATTTGGGGTTAGGTTTAGATTTTAGGTTTAGATTTGGGGTTAGATTTAGATTTAAGTTTTAGATTTGGGGTTAGGTTTAGATTTTAGGTTTAGATTTTAGGTTTAGATTTGGGGTTAGGTTTAGATTTTAGGTTTAGATTTGGGGTTAGGTTTAGATTTGGGGTTAGGTTTAGATTTTAGGTTTAGATTTGGGGTTAGGTTTAGATTTGGGGTTAGGTTTAGATTTTAGGTTTAGATTTGGGGTTAGGTTTAGATTTAAGGTTTAGATTTGGGGTTAGGTTTAGATTTGGGGTTAGGTTTAGATTTTAGGTTTAGATTTGGGGTTAGGTTTAGATTTTAGGTTAGGTTTAGATTTTAGGTTTAGATTTGGGGTTAGGTTTAGATTTGGGGTTAGGTTTAGATTTTAGGTTTAGATTTGGGGTTAGGTTTAGATTTTAGGTTTAGATTTTAGGTTTAGATTTGGGGTTAGGTTTAGATTTTAGGTTTAGATTTGGGGTTAGGTTTAGATTTTAGGTTTATATTTGGGGTAAGGTTTAGATTTGGGGTTAGGTTTAGATTTTAGGTTTAGATTTGGGGTTAGGTTTAGATTTTAGGTTTAGATTTTGGGATAGGTGTAGATTTGGGGTTAGGTTTAGATTTTAGGTTTAGATTTGGGGTTAGGTTTAGATTTTAGGTTTAGATTTGGGGTTAGGTTTAGATTTGGGGTTAGGTTTAGATTTTAGGTTTAGATTTGGGGTTAGGTTTAGATTTGGGGTTAGGTTTAGATTTTAGGTTTAGATTTGGGGTTAGGTTTAGATTTTAGGTTTAGATTTGGGGTTAGGTTTAGATTTGGGGTTAGGTTTAGATTTTAGGTTTAGATTTGGGGTTAGGTTTAGATTTTAGGTTTAGATTTGGGGTTAGGTTTAGATTTTAGGTTAGGTTTAGATTTTAGGTTTAGATTTGGGGTTAGGTTTAGATTTTAGGTTTAGATTTGGGGTTAGGTTTAGATTTCAGGTTTATATTTGGGGTTAGGTTTAGATTTTAGGTTTAGATATGGGGTTAGGTTTAGATTTGGGGTTAGGTTTAGATTTTAGGTTTAGATTTGGGGTTAGGTTTAGATTTGGGGTTAGGTTTAGATTTGGGGTTAGGTTTAGATTTTAGGTTTAGATTTGGGGTTAGGTTTAGATTTTAGGTTTAGATTTGGGGTTAGGTTTAGATTTTAGGTTTAGATTTGGGGTTAGGTTTAGATTTTAGGTTTAGATTTGGGGTTAGGTTTAGATTTTAGGTTTAGATTTGGGGTTAGGTTTAGATTTTAGGTTTAGATTTGGGGTTAGGTTTAGATTTGGGGTTAGGTTTAGATTTTAGGTTTAGATTTGGGGTTAGGTTTAGATTTTAGGTTTAGATTTTAGGTTTAGATTTGGGGTTAGGTTTAGATTTTAGGTTTAGATTTGGGGTTAGGTTTAGATTTTAGATTAGATTTGGGGTTAGGTGTAGATTTGGGGTTAGGTTTAGATTTTAGGTTTAGATTTGGGGTTAGGTTTAGATTTAAGGTTTAGATATGTGGTTAGGTTTAGATTTGGGGTTAGGTTTAGATTTTAGGTTTAGATTTGGGGTTAGGTTTAGATTTTAGGTTTAGATTTGGGGTTAGGTTTAGATTTTAGGTTAGGTTTAGATTTTAGGTTTAGATTTGGGGTTAGGTTTAGATTTGGGGTTAGGTTTAGATTTTAGGTTTAGATTTGGGGTTAGGTTTAGATTTTAGGTTTAGATTTTAGGTTTAGATTTGGGGTTAGTTTTATATTTTAGGTTTAGATTTGGGGTTAGGTTTAGATTTCAGGTTTATATTTGGGGTAAGGTTTAGATTTGGGGTTAGGTTTAGATTTTAGGTTTAGATTTGGGGTTAGGTTTAGAATTGGGGTTAGGTTTAGATTTTAGGTTTAGATTTGGGGTTAGGTTTAGATTTTAGGTTTAGATTTGGGGTTAGGTTTAGATTTGGAGTTAGGTTTAGATTTTAGGTTTAGATTTGGGGTTAGGTTTAGATTTGGAGTTAGGTTTAGATTTTAGGTTTAGATTTGGGGTTAGGTTTAGATTTTAGGTTTAGATATGGGGTTAGGTTTAGATTTGGGGTTAGGTTTAGATTTTAGGTTTAGATTTGGGGTTAGGTTTAGATTTTAGGTTTAGATTTTAGGTTTAGATTTGGGTTTAGGTTTAGATTTTAGGTTTAGATTTGGGGTTAGGTTTAGATTTTAGGTTTAGATTTGGGGTTAGGTGTAGATTTGGGGTTAGGTTTAGATTTTAGGTTTAGATTTGGGGTTAGGTTTAGATTTGGGGTTAGGTTTAGATTTTAGGTTTAGATTTTAGGTTTAGATTTGGGGTTAGGTTTAGATTTTAGGTTTAGATTTGGGGTTAGGTTTAGATTTTAGGTTTAGATTTGGGGTTAGGTTTAGATTTTAGGTTTATATTTGGGGTAAGGTTTAGATTTGGGGTTAGGTTTAGATTTTAGGTTTAGATTTGGGGTTAGGTTTAGATTTAGGGTTAGGTTTAGATTTTAGGTTTAGATTTGGGGTTAGGTTTAGATTTAAGGTTTAGATATGTGGTTAGGTTTAGATTTGGGGTTAGGTTTAGATTTTAGGTTTAGATTTGGGGTTAGGTTTAGATTTTAGGTTTAGATTTGGGGTTAGGTTTAGATTTTAGGTTAGGTTTAGATTTTAGGTTTAGATTTGGGGTTAGGTTTAGATTTGGGGTTAGGTTTAGATTTTAGGTTTAGATTTGGGGTTAGGTTTAGATTTTAGGTTTAGATTTTAGGTTTAGATTTGGGGTTAGTTTTATATTTTAGGTTTAGATTTGGGGTTAGGTTTAGATTTCAGGTTTATATTTGGGGTAAGGTTTAGATTTGGGGTTAGGTTTAGATTTTAGGTTTAGATTTGGGGTTAGGTTTAGAATTGGGGTTAGGTTTAGATTTTAGGTTTAGATTTGGGGTTAGGTTTAGATTTTAGGTTTAGATTTGGGGTTAGGTTTAGATTTGGAGTTAGGTTTAGATTTTAGGTTTAGATTTGGGGTTAGGTTTAGATTTGGAGTTAGGTTTAGATTTTAGGTTTAGATTTGGGGTTAGGTTTAGATTTTAGGTTTAGATATGGGGTTAGGTTTAGATTTGGGGTTAGGTTTAGATTTTAGGTTTAGATTTGGGGTTAGGTTTAGATTTTAGGTTTAGATTTTAGGTTTAGATTTGGGTTTAGGTTTAGATTTTAGGTTTAGATTTGGGGTTAGGTTTAGATTTTAGGTTTAGATTTGGGGTTAGGTGTAGATTTGGGGTTAGGTTTAGATTTTAGGTTTAGATTTGGGGTTAGGTTTAGATTTGGGGTTAGGTTTAGATTTTAGGTTTAGATTTTAGGTTTAGATTTGGGGTTAGGTTTAGATTTTAGGTTTAGATTTTAGGTTTAGATTTGGGGTTAGGTTTAGATTTTAGGTTTAGATTTGGGGTTAGGTGTAGATTTTAGGTTTAGATTTGGGGTTAGGTTTAGATTTTAGGTTTATATTTGGGGTAAGGTTTAGATTTGGGGTTAGGTTTAGATTTTAGGTTTAGATTTGGGGTTAGGTTTAGATTTTAGGTTTAGATTTGGGGTTAGGTGTAGATTTGGGGTTAGGTTTAGATTTTAGGTTTAGATTTGGGGTTAGGTTTAGATTTTAGGTTTAGATTTTAGGTTTAGATTTGGGGTTAGGTTTAGATGTTAGGTTTAGATTTGGGGTTAGGTTTAGATTTGGGGTTAGGTTTAGATTTTAGGTTTAGATTTTAGGTTAGGTTTAGATTTTAGGTTTAAATTTGGGGTTAGGTTTAGATTTTAGGTTTAGATTTGGGGTTAGGTTTAGATTTTAGGTTTAGATTTGGGGTTAGGTTTAGATTTAAGGTTTAGATTTGTGGTTAGGTTTAGATTTGGGGTTAGGTTTAGATTTTAGGTTTAGATTTGGGTTTAGGTTTAGATTTTAGGTTTAGATTTGGGGTTAGGTTTAGATTTGGGGTTAGGTTTAGATTTTAGGTTTAGATTTGGGGTTAGGTTTAGATTTGGGGTTAGGTTTAGATTTTAGGTTTAGATTTGGGGTTAGGTTTAGATTTGGGGTTAGGTTTAGATTTTAGGTTTAGATTTGGGGTTAGGTTTAGACTTTAGGTTTAGATATGGGGTTAGGTTTAGATTTGGGGTTAGGTTTAGATTTTAGGTTTAGATTTGGGGTTAGGTTTAGATTTGGGGTTAGGTTTAGATTTTAGGTTTAGATTTGGGGTTAGGTTTAGATTTTAGGTTTAGATTTGGGGTTAGGTGTAGATTTGGGGTTAGGTTTAGATTTTAGGTTTAGATTTGGGGTTAGGTTTAGATTTTAGTTTTAGATTTTAGGTTTAGATTTGGGGTTAGGTTTAGATTTGGGGTTAGGTTTAGATTTTAGGTTTAGATTTGGGGTAAGGTTTAGATTTGGGGTTAGGTTTAGATTTTAGGTTTAGATTTGGGGTTAGGTTTAGATTTTAGGTTTAGATTTTAGGTTTAGATTTGGGGTTAGGTTTAGATTTTAGGTTTAGATGTGGGGTTAGGTTTAGATTTTAGGTTTAGATTTGGGGTTAGGTTTAGATTTGGGGTTAGGTTTAGATTTTAGGTTTAGATTTGGGGTTAGGTTTAGATTTTAGGTTTAGATTTTAGGTTTAGATATGGGGTTAGGTTTAGATTTTAGGTTTAGATTTGGGGTTAGGTTTAGATTTTAGGTTTAGATTTGGGGTTAGGTTTAGATTTTAGGTTTATATTTGGGGTAAGTTTAGATTTGGGGTTAGGTTTAGATTTTAGGTTTAGATTTGGGGTTAGGTTTAGATTTAGGGTTAGGTTTAGATTTTAGGTTTAGATTTGGGGTTAGGTTTAGATTTTAGGTTTAGATTTGGGGTTAGGTTTAGATTTTAGGTTTAGATTTGGAGTTAGGTTTAGATTTTAGGTTTATATTTGGGGTAAGGTTTAGATTTGGGGTTAGGTTTAGATTTTAGGTTTAGATTTGGGGTTAGGTTTAGATTTTAGGTTTAGATTTGGGGTTAGGTGTAGATTTGGGGTTAGGTTTAGATTTTAGGTTTAGATTTGGGGTTAGGTTTAGATTTTAGGTTTAGATTTGGGGTTAGGTTTAGATGTTAGGTTTAGATTTGGGGTTAGGTTTAGATTTGGGGTTAGGTTTAGATTTTAGGTTTAGATTTGGGGTTAGGTTTAGATTTTAGGTTTAGATTTGGGGTTAGGTTTAGATTTGGGGTTAGGTTTAGATTTTAGGTTTAGATTTGGGGTTAGGTTTAGATTTGGGGTTAGGTTTAGATTTTAGGTTTAGATTTGGGGTTCGGTTTAGATTTGGGGTTAGGTTTAGATTTTAGGTTTAGATTTGGGGTTAGGTTTAGATTTTAGGTTTAGATATGGGGTTAGGTTTAGATTTGGGGTTAGGTTTAGATTTTAGGTTTAGATTTGGGGTTAGGTTTAGATTTGGAGTTAGGTTTAGATTTTAGGTTTAGATTTGGGGTTAGGTTTAGATTTTAGGTTTAGATTTGGGGTTAGGTGTAGATTTGGGGTTAGGTTTAGACTTTAGGTTTAGATTTGGGGTTAGGTTTAGATTTTAGGTTTAGATTTTAGGTTTAGATTTGGGGTTAGGTTTAGATTTGGGGTTAGGTTTAGATTTTAGGTTTAGATTTGGGGTAAGGTGTAGATTTGGGGTTAGGTTTAGATTTTAGGTTTAGATTTGGGGTTAGGTTTAGATTTTAGGTTTAGATTTTAGGTTTAGATTTGGGGTTAGGTTTAGATTTGGGGTTAGGTTTAGATTTTAGGTTTAGATTTGGGGTAAGGTTTAGATTTGGGGTTAGGTTTAGATTTTAGGTTTAGATTTGGGGTTAGGTTTAGATTTTAGGTTTAGATTTTAGGTTTAGATTTGGGGTTAGGTTTAGATTTTAGGTTTAGATGTGGGGTTAGGTTTAGATTTTAGGTTTAGATTTGGGGTTAGGTTTAGATTTGGGGTTAGGTTTAGATTTTAGGTTTAGATTTGGGGTTAGGTTTAGATTTTAGGTTTAGATTTTAGGTTTAGATATGGGGTTAGGTTTAGATTTTAGGTTTAGATTTGGGGTTAGGTTTAGATTTTAGGTTTAGATTTGGGGTTAGGTTTAGATTTTAGGTTTATATTTGGGGTAAGGTTTAGATTTGGGGTTAGGTTTAGATTTTAGGTTTAGATTTGGGGTTAGGTTTAGATTTAGGGTTAGGTTTAGATTTTAGGTTTAGATTTGGGGTTAGGTTTAGATTTTAGGTTTAGATTTGGGGTTAGGTTTAGATTTTAGGTTTAGATTTGGAGTTAGTTTTAGATTTTAGGTTTATATTTGGGGTAAGGTTTAGATTTGGGGTTAGGTTTAGATTTTAGGTTTAGATTTGGGGTTAGGTTTAGATTTTAGGTTTAGATTTGGGGTTAGGTGTAGATTTGGGGTTAGGTTTAGATTTTAGGTTTAGATTTGGGGTTAGGTTTAGATTTTAGGTTTAGATTTTAGGTTTAGATTTGGGGTTAGGTTTAGATGTTAGGTTTAGATTTGGGGTTAGGTTTAGATTTGGGGTTAGGTTTAGATTTTAGGTTTAGATTTGGGGTTAGGTTTAGATTTTAGGTTTAGATTTGGGGTTAGGTTTAGATTTGGGGTTAGGTTTAGATTTTAGGTTTAGATTTGGGGTTAGGTTTAGATTTGGGGTTAGGTTTAGATTTTAGGTTTAGATTTGGGGTTAGGTTTAGATTTGGGGTTAGGTTTAGATTTTAGGTTTAGATTTAGGGTTAGGTTTAGATTTTAGGTTTAGACATGGGGTTAGGTTTAGATTTGGGGTTAGGTTTAGATTTTAGGTTTAGATTTGGGGTTAGGTTTAGATTTGGAGTTAGGTTTAGATTTTAGGTTTAGATTTGGGGTTAGGTTTAGATTTTAGGTTTAGATTTGGGGTTAGGTGTAGATTTGGGGTTAGGTTTAGATTTTAGGTTTAGATTTGGGGTTAGGTTTAGATTTTAGGTTTAGATTTTAGGTTTAGATTTGGGGTTAGGTTTAGATTTGGGGTTAGGTTTAGATTTTAGGTTTAGATTTGGGGTAAGGTTTAGATTTGGGGTTAGGTTTAGATTTTAGGTTTAGATTTGGGGTTAGGTTTAGATTTTAGGTTTAGATTTTAGGTTTAGATTTGGGGTTAGGTTTAGATTTTAGGTTTAGATTTGGGGTTAGGTTTAGATTTTAGGTTTAGATTTGGGGTTAGGTTTAGATTTTAGGTTTATATTTGGGGTAAGGTTTAGATTTGGGGTTAGGTTTAGATTTTAGGTTTAGATTTGGGTTAGGTTTAGATTTGGGGTTAGGTTTAGATTTTCGGTTTAGATTTGGGGTTAGGTTTAGATTTTAGGTTTAGATATGGGGTTAGGTTTAGATTTGGGGTTAGGTTTAGATTTTAGGTTTAGATTTGGGGTTAGGTTTAGATTTGGAGTTAGGTTTAGATTTTAGGTTTAGATTTGGGGTTAGGTTTAGATTTTAGGTTTAGATTTGGGGTTAGGTTTAGATTTTAGGTTTAGATTTGGGGTTAGGTGTAGATTTGGGGTTAGGTTTAGATTTTAGGTTTAGATTTGGGGTTAGGTTTAGATTTTAGGTTTAGATTTTAGGTTTAGATTTGGGGTTAGGTTTAGATTTGGGGTTAGGTTTAGATTTTAGGTTTAGATTTGGGGTAAGGTTTAGATTTGGGGTTAGGTTTAGATTTTAGGTTTAGATTTGGGGTTAGGTTTAGATTTTAGGTTTAGATTTGGGGTTAGGTTTAGATTTGGGGTTAGGTTTAGATTTTAGGTTTAGATTTGGGGTTAGATTTAGATTTAAGTTTTAGATTTGGGGTTAGGTTTAGATTTTAGGTTTAGATTTTAGGTTTAGATTTGGGGTTAGGTTTAGATTTTAGGTTTAGATTTGGGGTTAGGTTTAGATTTGGGGTTAGGTTTAGATTTTAGGTTTAGATTTGGGGTTAGGTTTAGATTTGGGGTTAGGTTTAGATTTTAGGTTTAGATTTGGGGTTAGGTTTAGATTTAAGGTTTAGATTTGGGGTTAGGTTTAGATTTGGGGTTAGGTTTAGATTTTAGGTTTAGATTTGGGGTTAGGTTTAGATTTGGGGTTAGGTTTAGATTTTAGGTTTAGATTTGGGGTTAGGTTTAGATTTGGGGTTAGGTTTAGATTTTAGGTTTAGATTTGGGGTTAGGTTTAGATTTTAGGTTTAGATATGGGGTTAGGTTTAGATTTGGGGTTAGGTTTAGATTTTAGGTTTAGATTTGGGGTTAGGTTTAGATTTTAGGTTTATATTTGGGGTAAGGTTTAGATTTGGGGTTAGGTTTAGATTTTAGGTTTAGATTTTGGGTTAGGTGTAGATTTGGGGTTAGGTTTAGATTTTAGGTTTAGATTTGGGGTTAGGTTTAGATTTTAGGTTTAGATTTGGGGTTAGGTTTAGATTTGGGGTTAGGTTTAGATTTTAGGTTTAGATTTGGGGTTAGGTTTAGATTTTAGGTTTAGATTTGGGGTTAGGTTTAGATTTTAGGTTTAGATTTGGGGTTAGGTTTAGATTTGGGGTTAGGTTTAGATTTTAGGTTTAGATTTGGGGTTAGGTTTAGATTTTAGGTTTAGATTTGGGGTTAGGTTTAGATTTTAGGTTAGGTTTAGATTTTAGGTTTAGATTTGGGGTTAGGTTTAGATTTTAGGTTTAGATTTTAGGTTTAGATTTGGGGTTAGGTTTAGATTTCAGGTTTATATTTGGGGTTAGGTTTAGATTTTAGGTTTAGATATGGGGTTAGGTTTAGATTTGGGGTTAGGTTTAGATTTTAGGTTTAGATTTGGGGTTAGGTTTAGATTTGGAGTTAGGTTTAGATTTTAGGTTTAGATTTGGGGTTAGGTTTAGATTTGGAGTTAGGTTTAGATTTTAGGTTTAGATTTGGGGTTAGGTTTAGATTTTAGGTTTAGATTTGGGGTTAGGTTTAGATTTTAGGTTTAGATTTGGGGTTAGGTTTAGATTTTTGGTTTAGATGTGGGGTTAGGTTTAGATTTTAGGTTTAGATTTGGGGTTAGGTTTAGATTTGGGGTTAGGTTTAGATTTTAGGTTTAGATTTGGGGTTAGGTTTAGATTTTAGGTTTAGATTTTAGGTTTAGATTTGGGGTTAGGTTTAGATTTTAGGTTTAGATTTGGGGTTAGGTTTAGATTTTAGGTTTAGATTTGGGGTTAGGTTTAGATTTTAGGTTTATATTTGGGGTAAGGTTTAGATTTGGGGTTAGGTTTAGATTTTAGGTTTAGATTTGGGGTTAGGTTTAGATTTAGGGTTAGGTTTAGATTTTAGGTTTAGATTTGGGGTTAGGTTTAGATTTTAGGTTTAGATATGGGGTTAGGTTTAGATTTGGGGTTAGGTTTAGATTTTAGGTTTAGATTTGGGGTTAGGTGTAGATTTGGAGTTAGGTTTAGATTTTAGGTTTAGATTTGGGGTTAGGTTTAGATTTTAGGTTTAGATTTTAGGTTTAGATTTGGGGTTAGGTTTAGATTTTAGGTTTAGATTTGGGGTTAGGTTTAGATTTGGGGTTAGGTTTAGATTTTAGGTTTAGATTTGGGGTTAGGTTTAGATTTTAGGTTTAAATTTGGGGTTAGGTTTAGATTTTAGGTTTAGATTTGGGGTTAGGTTTAGATTTGGGGTTAGGTTTAGATTTTAGGTTTAGATTTGGGGTTAGGTTTAGATTTAAGGTTTAGATTTGGGGTTAGATTTAGATTTGGGGTTAGGTTTAGATTTTAGGTTTAGATTTGGGGTTAGGTTTAGATTTTAGGTTTAGATTTGGGGTTAGGTTTAGATTTGGGGTTAGGTTTAGATTTTAGATTTAGATTTGGGGTTAGGTTTAGATTTGGGGTTAGGTTTAGATTTTAGGTTTAGATTTCGGGTTAGGTTTAGATTTTAAGTTTAGATTTTTGGTTTAGATTTGGGGTTAGGTTTAGATTTTAGGTTTAGATTTGGGGTTAGGTTTAGATTTTAGGTTTAGATTTTAGGTTTAGATTTTAGGTTTAGATTTGGGGTTAGGTTTAGATTTTAGGTTTATATTTGGTGTAAGGTTTAGATTTGGGGTTAGGTTTAGATTTTAGGTTTAGATTTGGGGTTAGGTTTAGATTTTAGGTTTAGATTTGGGGTTAGGTGTAGATTTGAGGTTAGGTTTAGATTTTAGGTTTAGATTTGGGGTTAGGTTTAGATTTGGGGTTAGGTTTAGATTTGGGGTTAGGTTTAGATTTTAGGTTTAGATTTGGGGTTAGGTTTAGATTTTAGGTTTAGATTTTAGGTTTAGATTTGGGGTTAGGTTTAGATTTTAGGTTTAGATTTGGGGTTAGGTTTAGATTTTAGGTTTAAATTTGGGGTTATGTTTAGATTTTAGGTTTATATTTGGGGTAAGGTTTAGATTTGGGATTAGGTTTAGATTTTAGGTTTAGATTTGGGGTTAGGTTTAGATTTGGGGTTAGGTTTAGATTTTAGGTTTAGATTTGGGGTTAGGTTTAGATTTTAGGTTTAGATATGGGGTTAGGTTTAGATTTGGGGTTAGGTTTAGATTTTAGGTTTAGATTTGGGTTAGGTTTAGATTTTAGGTTTAGATTTTAGGTTTAGATTTGGGGTTAGGTTTAGATTTTAGGTTTAGATTTGGGGTTAGGTTTAGATTTGGGGTTAGGTTTAGATTTTAGGTTTAGATTTGGGGTTAGGTTTAGATTTGGGGTTAGGTTTAGATTTTAGGTTTAGATTTGGGGTTAGGTTTAGATTTTAGGTTTAGATTTGGGGTTAGGTTTAGATTTGGGGTTAGGTTTAGATTTTAGATTAGATTTGGGGTTAGGTTTAGATTTGGGGTTAGGTTTAGATTTTAGGTTTAGATTTGGGGTTAGGTTTAGATTTTAGGTTTAGATTTGGGGTTAGGTTTAGATTTAAGGTTTAGATTTGGGGTTAGGTTTAGATTTGGGGTTAGGTTTAGATTTTAGGTTTAGATTTGGGGTTAGGTTTAGATTTTAGGTTTAGATTTGGGGTTAGGTTTAGATTTTAGGTTAGGTTTAGATTTTAGGTTTAGATTTGGGGTTAGGTTTAGATTTGGGGTTAGGTTTAGATTTTAGGTTTAGATTTGGGGTTAGGTTTAGATTTTAGGTTTAGATTTTAGGTTTAGATTTGGGGTTAGGTTTATATTTTAGGTTTAGATTTGGGGTTAGGTTTAGATTTCAGGTTTATATTTGGGGTAAGGTTTAGATTTGGGGTTAGGTTTAGATTTTAGATTTAGATTTGGGGTTAGGTTTAGAATTGGGGTTAGGTTTAGATTTTAGGTTTAGATTTGGGGTTAGGTTTAGATTTTAGGTTTAGATATGGGGTTAGGTTTAGATTTGGGGTTAGGTTTAGATTTTAGGTTTAGATTTGGGGTTAGGTTTAGATTTGGAGTTAGGTTTAGATTTTAGGTTTAGATTTGGGGTTAGGTTTAGATTTGGAGTTAGGTTTAGATTTTAGGTTTAGATTTGGGGTTAGGTTTAGATTTTAGGTTTAGATTTGGGGTTAGGTTTAGATTTGGGGTTAGGTTTAGATTTTAGGTTTAGATTTGGGGTTAGGTTTAGATTTTAGGTTTAGATTTTAGGTTTAGATTTGGGGTTAGGTTTAGATTTTAGGTTTAGATTTGGGGTTAGGTTTAGATTTTAGGTTTAGATTTGGGGTTAGGTTTAGATTTTAGGTTTAGATATGGGGTTAGGTTTAGATTTGGGGTTAGGTTTAGATTTTAGGTTTAGATTTGGGGTTAGGTTTAGATTTTAGGTTTAGATTTTAGGTTTAGATTTGGGGTTAGGTTTAGATTTTAGGTTTAGATTTGGGGTTAGGTGTAGATTTGGGGTTAGGTTTAGATTTTAGGTTTAGATTTGGGGTTAGGTTTAGATTTTAGGTTTAGATTTTAGGTTTAGATTTGGGGTTAGGTTTAGATTTAAGTTTTAGATTTGGGGTTAGGTTTAGATTTTAGGTTTAGATTTTAGGTTTAGATTTGGGGTTAGGTTTAGATTTTAGGTTTAGATTTGGGGTTAGGTTTAGATTTGGGGTTAGGTTTAGATTTTAGGTTTAGATTTGGGGTTAGGTTTAGATTTAAGGTTTAGATTTGGGGTTAGGTTTAGATTTGGGGTTAGGTTTAGATTTTAGGTTTAGATTTGGGGTTAGGTTTAGATTTGGAGTTAGGTTTAGATTTTAGGTTTAGATTTGGGGTTAGGTTTAGATTTGGGGTTAGGTTTAGATTTTAGGTTTAGATTTGGGGTTAGGTTTAGATTTTAGGTTTAGATTTTAGGTTTAGATTTTAGGTTTAGATTTGGGGTTAGGTTTAGATTTTAGGTTTAGATTTGGGGTTAGGTTTAGATTTTAGGTTTAGATTTTAGGTTTAGATTTTAGGTTTAGATTTGGGGTTAGGTTTAGATTTTAGGTTTATATTTGGTGTAAGGTTTAGATTTGGGGTTAGGTTTAGATTTTAGGTTTAGATTTGGGGTTAGGTTTAGATTTTAGGTTTAGATTTGGGGTTAGGTGTAGATTTGAGGTTAGGTTTAGATTTTAGGTTTAGATTTGGGGTTAGGTTTAGATTTGGGGTTAGGTTTAGATTTTAGGTTTAGATTTGGGGTTAGGTTTAGATTTGGGGTTAGGTTTAGATTTTAGGTTTAGATTTGGGGTTAGGTTTAGATTTTAGGTTTAGATTTTAGGTTTAGATTTGGGGTTAGGTTTAGATTTTAGGTTTAGATTTGGGGTTAGGTTTAGATTTTAGGTTTAAATTTGGGGTTATGTTTAGATTTTAGGTTTATATTTGGGGTAAGGTTTAGATTTGGGATTAGGTTTAGATTTTAGGTTTAGATTTGGGGTTAGGTTTAGATTTGGGGTTAGGTTTAGATTTTAGGTTTAGATTTGGGGTTAGGTTTAGATTTTAGGTTTAGATATGGGGTTAGGTTTAGATTTGGGGTTAGGTTTAGATTTTAGGTTTAGATTTGGGGTTAGGTTTAGATTTTAGGTTTAGATTTTAGGTTTAGATTTGGGGTTAGGTTTAGATTTTAGGTTTAGATTTGGGGTTAGGTTTAGATTTTAGGTTTAGATTTGGGGTTAGGTTTAGATTTGGGGTTAGGTTTAGATTTTAGGTTTAGATTTGGGGTTAGGTTTAGATTTTAGATTAGATTTGGGGTTAGGTTTAGATTTGGGGTTAGGTTTAGATTTTAGGTTTAGATTTGGGGTTAGGTTTAGATTTTAGGTTTAGATTTGGGGTTAGGTTTAGATTTAAGGTTTAGATTTGGGGTTAGGTTTAGATTTGGGGTTAGGTTTAGATTTTAGGTTTAGATTTGGGGTTAGGTTTAGATTTTAGGTTAGGTTTAGATTTTAGGTTTAGATTTGGGGTTAGGTTTAGATTTGGGGTTAGGTTTAGATTTTAGGTTTAGATTTGGGGTTAGGATTAGATTTTAGGTTTAGATTTTAGGTTTAGATTTGGGGTTAGGTTTATATTTTAGGTTTAGATTTGGGGTTAGGTTTAGATTTCAGGTTTATATTTGGGGTAAGGTTTAGATTTGGGGTTAGGTTTAGATTTTAGGTTTAGATTTGGGGTTAGGTTTAGAATTGGGGTTAGGTTTAGATTTTAGGTTTAGATTTGGGGTTAGGTTTAGATTTTAGGTTTAGATATGGGGTTAGGTTTAGATTTGGGGTTAGGTTTAGATTTTAGGTTTAGATTTGGGGTTAGGTTTAGATTTGGAGTTAGGTTTAGATTTTAGGTTTAGATTTGGGGTTAGGTTTAGATTTGGAGTTAGGTTTAGATTTTAGGTTTAGATTTGGGGTTAGGTTTAGATTTTAGGTTTAGATTTGGGGTTAGGTTTAGATTTTAGGTTTAGATTTGGGGTTAGGTGTAGATTTGGGGTTAGGTTTAGATTTTAGGTTTAGATTTGGGGTTAGGTTTAGATTTGGGGTTAGGTTTAGATTTTAGGTTTAGATTTGGGGTTAGGTTTAGATTTTAGGTTTAGATTTTAGGTTTAGATTTGGGGTTAGGTTTAGATTTTAGGTTTAGATTTGGGGTTAGGTTTAGATTTTAGGTTTAGATATGGGGTTAGGTTTAGATTTGGGGTTAGGTTTAGATTTTAGGTTTAGATTTGGGGTTAGGTTTAGATTTTAGGTTTAGATTTTAGGTTTAGATTTGGGGTTAGGTTTAGATTTTAGGTTTAGATTTGGGGTTAGGTTTAGATTTGGGGTTAGGTTTAGATTTTAGGTTTAGATTTGGGGTTAGGTTTAGATTTGGGGTTAGGTTTAGATTTTAGGTTTAGATTTGGGGTTAGGTTTAGATTTTAGGTTTAGATTTGGGGTTAGGTTTAGATTTGGGGTTAGGTTTAGATTTTAGATTAGATTTGGGGTTAGGTTTAGATTTGGGGTTAGGTTTAGATTTTAGGTTTAGATTTGGGGTTAGGTTTAGATTTTAGGTTTAGATTTGTGGTTAGGTTTAGATTTAAGGTTTAGATTTGGGGTTAGGTTTAGATTTGGGGTTAGGTTTAGATTTTAGGTTTAGATTTGGGGTTAGGTTTAGATTTTAGGTTTAGATTTTAGGTTTAGATTTGGGGTTAGGTTTAGATTTTAGGTTTAGATTTGGGGTTAGGTTTAGATTTGGGGTTAGGTTTAGATTTTAGGTTTAGATTTGGGGTTAGGTTTAGATTTGGGGTTAGGTTTAGATTTTAGGTTTAGATTTGGGGTTAGGTTTAGATTTTAGGTTTAGATTTGGGGTTAGGTTTAGATTTGGGGTTAGGTTTAGATTTTAGGTTTAGATTTGGGGTTAGGTTTAGATTTTAGGTTTAGATTTGGGGTTAGGTTTAGATTTGGGTTAGGTTTAGATTTTAGATTAGATTTGGGGTTAGGTTTAGATTTGGGGTTAGGTTTAGATTTTAGGTTTAGATTTGGGGTTAGGTTTAGATTTAAGGTTTAGATTTGGGGTTAGGTTTAGATTTTAGGTTAGGTTTAGATTTTAGGTTTAGATTTGGGGTTAGGTTTAGATTTGGGGTTAGGTTTAGATTTTAGGTTTAGATTTGGGGTTAGGTTTAGATTTTAGGTTTAGATTTTAGGTTTAGATTTGGGGTTAGGTTTAGATTTTAGGTTTAGATTTGGGGTTAGGTTTAGATTTCAGGTTTATATTTGGGGTAAGGTTTAGATTTGGGGTTAGGTTTAGATTTTAGGTTTAGATTTGGGGTTAGGTTTAGAATTGGGGTTAGGTTTAGATTTTAGGTTTAGATTTGGGGTTAGGTTTAGATTTTAGGTTTAGATATGGGGTTAGGTTTAGATTTGGGGTTAGGTTTAGATTTTAGGTTTAGATTTGGGGTTAGGTTTAGATTTGGAGTTAGGTTTAGATTTTAGGTTTAGATTTGGGGTTAGGTTTAGATTTGGAGTTAGGTTTAGATTTTAGGTTTAGATTTGGGGTTAGGTTTAGATTTTAGGTTTAGATTTGGGGTTAGGTTTAGATTTTAGGTTTAGATTTGGGGTTAGGTGTAGATTTGGGGTTAGGTTTAGATTTTAGGTTTAGATTTGGGGTTAGGTTTAGATTTGGGGTTAGGTTTAGATTTTAGGTTTAGATTTGGGGTTAGGTTTAGATTTTAGGTTTAGATTTTAGGTTTAGATTTGGGGTTAGGTTTAGATTTTAGGTTTAGATTTGGGGTTAGGTTTAGATTTTAGGTTTAGATTTGGGGTTAGGTTTAGATTTGGGGTTAGGTTTAGATTTTAGGTTTAGATTTGGGGTTAGGTTTAGATTTTAGGTTTAGATTTTAGGTTTAGATTTGGGGTTAGGTTTAGATTTTAGGTTTAGATTTGGGGTTAGGTTTAGATTTGGGGTTAGGTTTAGATTTTAGGTTTAGATTTGGGGTTAGGTTTAGATTTGGGGTTAGGTTTAGATTTTAGGTTTAGATTTGGGGTTAGGTTTAGATTTTAGGTTTAGATTTGGGGTTAGGTTTAGATTTGGGGTTAGGTTTAGATTTTAGATTAGATTTGGGGTTAGGTTTAGATTTGGGGTTAGGTTTAGATTTTAGGTTTAGATTTGGGGTTAGGTTTAGATTTTAGGTTTAGATTTGGGGTTAGGTTTAGATTTAAGGTTTAGATTTGGGGTTAGGTTTAGATTTGGGGTTAGGTTTAGATTTTAGGTTTAGATTTGGGGTTAGGTTTAGATTTTAGGTTTAGATTTGGGGTTAGGTTTAGATTTTAGGTTAGGTTTAGATTTTAGGTTTAGATTTGGGGTTAGGTTTAGATTTGGGGTTAGGTTTAGATTTTAGGTTTAGATTTGGGGTTAGGTTTAGATTTTAGGTTTAGATTTTAGGTTTAGATTTGGGGTTAGGTTTATATTTTAGGTTTAGATTTGGGGTTAGGTTTAGATTTCAGGTTTATATTTGGGGTAAGGTTTAGATTTGGGGTTAGGTTTAGATTTTAGGTTTAGATTTGGGGTTAGGTTTAGAATTGGGGTTAGGTTTAGATTTTAGGTTTAGATTTGGGGTTAGGTTTAGATTTTAGGTTTAGATATGGGGTTAGGTTTAGATTTGGGGTTAGGTTTAGATTTTAGGTTTAGATTTGGGGTTAGGTTTAGATTTGGAGTTAGGTTTAGATTTTAGGTTTAGATTTGGGGTTAGGTTTAGATTTTAGGTTTAGATTTGGGGTTAGGTTTAGATTTTAGGTTTAGATTTGGGGTTAGGTTTAGATTTGGGGTTAGGTTTAGATTTTAGGTTTAGATTTGGGGTTAGGTTTAGATTTTAGGTTTAGATTTGGGGTTAGGTTTAGATTTGGGGTTAGGTTTAGATTTTAGATTAGATTTGGGGTTAGGTTTAGATTTGGAGTTAGGTTTAGATTTTAGGTTTAGATTTGGGGTTAGGTTTAGATTTTAGGTTTAGATTTGGGGTTAGGTTTAGATTTAAGGTTTAGATTTGGGGTTAGGTTTAGATTTGGGGTTAGGTTTAGATTTTAGGTTTAGATTTGGGGTTAGGTTTAGATTTTAGGTTTAGATTTGGGGTTAGGTTTAGATTTTAGGTTAGGTTTAGATTTTAGGTTTAGATTTGGGGTTAGGTTTAGATTTGGGGTTAGGTTTAGATTTTAGGTTTAGATTTGGGGTTAGGTTTAGATTTTAGGTTTAGATTTTAGGTTTAGATTTGGGGTTAGGTTTATATTTTAGGTTTAGATTTGGGGTTAGGTTTAGATTTCAGGTTTATATTTGGGGTAAGGTTTAGATTTGGGGTTAGGTTTAGATTTTAGGTTTAGATTTGGGGTTAGGTTTAGAATTGGGGTTAGGTTTAGATTTTAGGTTTAGATTTGGGGTTAGGTTTAGATTTTAGGTTTAGATTTGGGGTTAGGTTTAGATTTTAGGTTTAGATTTTAGGTTTAGATTTGGGGTTAGGTTTAGATTTAAGTTTTAGATTTGGGGTTAGGTTTAGATTTTAGGTTTAGATTTTAGGTTTAGATTTGGGGTTAGGTTTAGATTTTAGGTTTAGATTTGGGGTTAGGTTTAGATTTGGGGTTAGGTTTAGATTTTAGGTTTAGATTTGGGGTTAGGTTTAGATTTAAGGTTTAGATTTGGGGTTAGGTTTAGATTTGGGGTTAGGTTTAGATTTTAGGTTTAGATTTGGGGTTAGGTTTAGATTTGGAGTTAGGTTTAGATTTTAGGTTTAGATTTGGGGTTAGGTTTAGATTTGGGGTTAGGTTTAGATTTTAGGTTTAGATTTGGGGTTAGGTTTAGATTTTAGGTTTAGATTTTAGGTTTAGATTTTAGGTTTAGATTTGGGGTTAGGTTTAGATTTTAGGTTTAGATTTGGGGTTAGGTTTAGATTTTAGGTTTAGATTTGGGGTTAGGTGTAGATTTGAGGTTAGGTTTAGATTTTAGGTTTAGATTTGGGGTTAGGTTTAGATTTGGGGTTAGGTTTAGATTTTAGGTTTAGATTTGGGGTTAGGTTTAGATTTGGGGTTAGGTTTAGATTTTAGGTTTAGATTTGGGGTTAGGTTTAGATTTTAGGTTTAGATTTTAGGTTTAGATTTGGGGTTAGGTTTAGATTTTAGGTTTAGATTTGGGGTTAGGTTTAGATTTTAGGTTTAAATTTGGGGTTATGTTTAGATTTTAGGTTTATATTTGGGGTAAGGTTTAGATTTGGGATTAGGTTTAGATTTTAGGTTTAGATTTGGGGTTAGGTTTAGATTTGGGGTTAGGTTTAGATTTTAGGTTTAGATTTGGGGTTAGGTTTAGATTTTAGGTTTAGATATGGGGTTAGGTTTAGATTTGGGGTTAGGTTTAGATTTTAGGTTTAGATTTGGGGTTAGGTTTAGATTTTAGGTTTAGATTTTAGGTTTAGATTTGGGGTTAGGTTTAGATTTTAGGTTTAGATTTGGGGTTAGGTTTAGATTTTAGGTTTAGATTTGGGGTTAGGTTTAGATTTGGGGTTAGGTTTAGATTTTAGGTTTAGATTTGGGGTTAGGTTTAGATTTTAGGTTTAGATTTGGGGTTAGGTTTAGATTTGGGGTTAGGTTTAGATTTTAGATTAGATTTGGGGTTAGGTTTAGATTTGGGGTTAGGTTTAGATTTTAGGTTTAGATTTGGGGTTAGGTTTAGATTTTAGGTTTAGATTTGGGGTTAGGTTTAGATTTAAGGTTTAGATTTGGGGTTAGGTTTAGATTTGGGGTTAGGTTTAGATTTTAGGTTTAGATTTGGGGTTAGGTTTAGATTTTAGGTTAGGTTTAGATTTTAGGTTTAGATTTGGGGTTAGGTTTAGATTTTAGGTTTAGATTTGGGGTTAGGTTTAGATTTTAGGTTTAGATTTTAGGTTTAGATTTGGGGTTAGGTTTAGATTTTAGGTTTAGATTTGGGGTTAGGTTTAGATTTCAGGTTTATATTTGGAGTAAGGTTTAGATTTGGGGTTAGGTTTAGATTTTAGGTTTAGATTTGGGGTTAGGTTTAGAATTGGGGTTAGGTTTAGATTTTAGGTTTAGATTTGGGTTAGGTTTAGATTTTAGGTTTAGATATGGGGTTAGGTTTAGATTTGGGGTTAGGTTTAGATTTTAGGTTTAGATTTGGGGTTAGGTTTAGATTTGGAGTTAGGTTTAGATTTTAGGTTTAGATTTGGGGTTAGGTTTAGATTTGGAGTTAGGTTTAGATTTTAGGTTTAGATTTGGGGTTAGGTTTAGATTTTAGGTTTAGATTTGGGGTTAGGTTTAGATTTTAGGTTTAGATTTGGGGTTAGGTGTAGATTTGGGGTTAGGTTTAGATTTTAGGTTTAGATTTGGGGTTAGGTTTAGATTTGGGGTTAGGTTTAGATTTTAGGTTTAGATTTGGGGTTAGGTTTAGATTTTAGGTTTAGATTTTAGGTTTAGATTTGGGGTTAGGTTTAGATTTTAGGTTTAGATTTGGGGTTAGGTTTAGATTTTAGGTTTAGATTTGGGGTTAGGTTTAGATTTTAGGTTTAGATATGGGGTTAGGTTTAGATTTGGGGTTAGGTTTAGATTTTAGGTTTAGATTTGGGGTTAGGTTTAGATTTTAGGTTTAGATTTTAGGTTTAGATTTGGGGTTAGGTTTAGATTTTAGGTTTAGATTTGGGGTTAGGTTTAGATTTGGGGTTAGGTTTAGATTTTAGGTTTAGATTTGGGGTTAGGTTTAGATTTGGGGTTAGGTTTAGATTTTAGGTTTAGATTTGGGGTTAGGTTTAGATTTTAGGTTTAGATTTGGGTTAGGTTTAGATTTGGGGTTAGGTTTAGATTTTAGATTAGATTTGGGGTTAGGTTTAGATTTGGGGTTAGGTTTAGATTTTAGGTTTAGATTTGGGGTTAGGTTTAGATTTTAGGTTTAGATTTGTGGTTAGGTTTAGATTTAAGGTTAGATTTGGGGTTAGGTTTAGATTTGGGGTTAGGTTTAGATTTTAGGTTTAGATTTGGGGTTAGGTTTAGATTTTAGGTTTAGATTTTAGGTTTAGATTTGGGGTTAGGTTTAGATTTTAGGTTTAGATTTGGGGTTAGGTTTAGATTTGGGGTTAGGTTTAGATTTTAGGTTTAGATTTGGGGTTAGGTTTAGATTTGGGGTTAGGTTTAGATTTTAGGTTTAGATTTGGGGTTAGGTTTAGATTTTAGGTTTAGATTTGGGGTTAGGTTTAGATTTGGGGTTAGGTTTAGATTTTAGGTTTAGATTTGGGGTTAGGTTTATATTTTAGGTTTAGATTTGGGGTTAGGTTTAGATTTGGGTTAGGTTTAGATTTTAGATTAGATTTGGGGTTAGGTTTAGATTTGGGGTTAGGTTTAGATTTTAGGTTTAGATTTGGGGTTAGGTTTAGATTTAAGGTTTAGATTTGGGGTTAGGTTTAGATTTTAGGTTAGGTTTAGATTTTAGGTTTAGATTTGGGGTTAGGTTTAGATTTGGGGTTAGGTTTAGATTTTAGGTTTAGATTTGGGGTTAGGTTTAGATTTTAGGTTTAGATTTTAGGTTTAGATTTGGGGTTAGGTTTAGATTTTAGGTTTAGATTTGGGGTTAGGTTTAGATTTCAGGTTTATATTTGGGGTAAGGTTTAGATTTGGGGTTAGGTTTAGATTTTAGGTTTAGATTTGGGGTTAGGTTTAGAATTGGGGTTAGGTTTAGATTTTAGGTTTAGATTTGGGGTTAGGTTTAGATTTTAGGTTTAGATATGGGGTTAGGTTTAGATTTGGGGTTAGGTTTAGATTTGGAGTTAGGTTTAGATTTTAGGTTTAGATTTGGGGTTAGGTTTAGATTTTAGGTTTAGATTTGGGGTTAGGTTTAGATTTTAGGTTTAGATTTGGGGTTAGGTTTAGATTTGGGGTTAGGTTTAGATTTTAGGTTTAGATTTGGGGTTAGGTTTAGATTTAGGTTTAGATTTGGGGTTAGGTTTAGATTTGGGGTTAGGTTTAGATTTTAGATTAGATTTGGGGTTAGGTTTAGATTTGGAGTTAGGTTTAGATTTTAGGTTTAGATTTGGGGTTAGGTTTAGATTTTAGGTTTAGATTTGGGGTTAGGTTTAGATTTAAGGTTTAGATTTGGGGTTAGGTTTAGATTTGGGGTTAGGTTTAGATTTTAGGTTTAGATTTGGGGTTAGGTTTAGATTTTAGGTTTAGATTTGGGGTTAGGTTTAGATTTTAGGTTAGGTTTAGATTTTAGGTTTAGATTTGGGGTTAGGTTTAGATTTGGGGTTAGGTTTAGATTTTAGGTTTAGATTTGGGGTTAGGTTTAGATTTTAGGTTTAGATTTTAGGTTTAGATTTGGGGTTAGGTTTATATTTTAGGTTTAGATTTGGGGTTAGGTTTAGATTTCAGGTTTATATTTGGGGTAAGGTTTAGATTTGGGGTTAGGTTTAGATTTTAGGTTTAGATTTGGGGTTAGGTTTAGAATTGGGGTTAGGTTTAGATTTTAGGTTTAGATTTGGGGTTAGGTTTAGATTTTAGGTTTAGATTTGGGGTTAGGTTTAGATTTTAGGTTTAGATTTTAGGTTTAGATTTGGGGTTAGGTTTAGATTTAAGTTTTAGATTTGGGGTTAGGTTTAGATTTTAGGTTTAGATTTTAGGTTTAGATTTGGGGGTTAGGTTTAGATTTTAGGTTTAGATTTGGGGTTAGGTTTAGATTTGGGGTTAGGTTTAGATTTTAGGTTTAGATTTGGGGTTAGGTTTAGATTTAAGGTTTAGATTTGGGGTTAGGTTTAGATTTGGGGTTAGGTTTAGATTTTAGGTTTAGATTTGGGGTTAGGTTTAGATTTGGAGTTAGGTTTAGATTTTAGGTTTAGATTTGGGGTTAGGTTTAGATTTGGGGTTAGGTTTAGATTTTAGGTTTAGATTTGGGGTTAGGTTTAGATTTTAGGTTTAGATTTTAGGTTTAGATTTTAGGTTTAGATTTGGGGTTAGGTTTAGATTTTAGGTTTATATTTGGTGTAAGGTTTAGATTTGGGGTTAGGTTTAGATTTTAGGTTTAGATTTGGGGTTAGGTTTAGATTTTAGGTTTAGATTTGGGGTTAGGTGTAGATTTGAGGTTAGGTTTAGATTTTAGGTTTAGATTTGGGGTTAGGTTTAGATTTGGGGTTAGGTTTAGATTTTAGGTTTAGATTTGGGGTTAGGTTTAGATTTGGGGTTAGGTTTAGATTTTAGGTTTAGATTTGGGGTTAGGTTTAGATTTTAGGTTTAGATTTTAGGTTTAGATTTGGGGTTAGGTTTAGATTTTAGGTTTAGATTTGGGGTTAGGTTTAGATTTGGGGTTAGGTTTAGATTTTAGGTTTAGATTTGGGGTTAGGTTTAGATTTTAGGTTTAGATATGGGGTTAGGTTTAGATTTGGGGTTAGGTTTAGATTTTAGGTTTAGATTTGGGGTTAGGTTTAGATTTTAGGTTTAGATTTTAGGTTTAGATTTGGGGTTAGGTTTAGATTTTAGGTTTAGATTTGGGGTTAGGTTTAGATTTTAGGTTTAGATTTGGGGTTAGGTTTAGATTTGGGGTTAGGTTTAGATTTTAGGTTTAGATTTGGGGTTAGGTTTAGATTTTAGGTTTAGATTTGGGGTTAGGTTTAGATTTGGGGTTAGGTTTAGATTTTAGATTAGATTTGGGGTTAGGTTTAGATTTGGGGTTAGGTTTAGATTTTAGGTTTAGATTTGGGGTTAGGTTTAGATTTTAGGTTTAGATTTGGGGTTAGGTTTAGATTTAAGGTTTAGATTTGGGGTTAGGTTTAGATTTGGGGTTAGGTTTAGATTTTAGGTTTAGATTTGGGGTTAGGTTTAGATTTTAGGTTAGGTTTAGATTTTAGGTTTAGATTTGGGGTTAGGTTTAGATTTTAGGTTTAGATTTGGGGTTAGGTTTAGATTTTAGGTTTAGATTTTAGGTTTAGATTTGGGGTTAGGTTTATATTTTAGGTTTAGATTTGGGGTTAGGTTTAGATTTCAGGTTTATATTTGGGGTAAGGTTTAGATTTGGGGTTAGGTTTAGATTTTAGGTTTAGATTTGGGGTTAGGTTTAGAATTGGGGTTAGGTTTAGATTTTAGGTTTAGATTTGGGGTTAGGTTTAGATTTTAGGTTTAGATATGGGGTTAGGTTTAGATTTGGGGTTAGGTTTAGATTTTAGGTTTAGATTTGGGGTTAGGTTTAGATTTGGAGTTAGGTTTAGATTTTAGGTTTAGATTTGGGGTTAGGTTTAGATTTGGAGTTAGGTTTAGATTTTAGGTTTAGATTTGGGGTTAGGTTTAGATTTTAGGTTTAGATTTGGGGTTAGGTTTAGATTTTAGGTTTAGATTTGGGGTTAGGTGTAGATTTGGGGTTAGGTTTAGATTTTAGGTTTAGATTTGGGGTTAGGTTTAGATTTGGGGTTAGGTTTAGATTTTAGGTTTAGATTTGGGGTTAGGTTTAGATTTTAGGTTTAGATTTTAGGTTTAGATTTGGGGTTAGGTTAGATTTTAGGTTTAGATTTGGGGTTAGGTTTAGATTTTAGGTTTAGATTTGGGGTTAGGTTTAGATTTTAGGTTTAGATATGGGGTTAGGTTTAGATTTGGGGTTAGGTTTAGATTTTAGGTTTAGATTTGGGGTTAGGTTTAGATTTTAGGTTTAGATTTTAGGTTTAGATTTGGGGTTAGGTTTAGATTTTAGGTTTAGATTTGGGGTTAGGTTTAGATTTGGGGTTAGGTTTAGATTTTAGGTTTAGATTTGGGGTTAGGTTTAGATTTGGGGTTAGGTTTAGATTTTAGGTTTAGATTTGGGGTTAGGTTTAGATTTTAGGTTTAGATTTGGGGTTAGGTTTAGATTTGGGGTTAGGTTTAGATTTTAGATTAGATTTGGGGTTAGGTTTAGATTTGGGGTTAGGTTTAGATTTTAGGTTTAGATTTGGGGTTAGGTTTAGATTTTAGGTTTAGATTTGTGGTTAGGTTAGATTTAAGGTTAGATTTGGGGTTAGGTTTAGATTTGGGGTTAGGTTTAGATTTTAGGTTTAGATTTGGGGTTAGGTTTAGATTTTAGGTTTAGATTTTAGGTTTAGATTTGGGGTTAGGTTTAGATTTTAGGTTTAGATTTGGGGTTAGGTTTAGATTTGGGGTTAGGTTTAGATTTTAGGTTTAGATTTGGGGTTAGGTTTAGATTTGGGGTTAGGTTTAGATTTTAGGTTTAGATTTGGGGTTAGGTTTAGATTTTAGGTTTAGATTTGGGGTTAGGTTTAGATTTGGGGTTAGGTTTAGATTTTAGGTTTAGATTTGGGGTTAGGTTTAGATTTTAGGTTTAGATTTGGGGTTAGGTTTAGATTTGGGTTAGGTTTAGATTTTAGATTAGATTTGGGGTTAGGTTTAGATTTGGGGTTAGGTTTAGATTTTAGGTTTAGATTTGGGGTTAGGTTTAGATTTAAGGTTTAGATTTGGGGTTAGGTTTAGATTTTAGGTTAGGTTTAGATTTTAGGTTTAGATTTGGGGTTAGGTTTAGATTTGGGGTTAGGTTTAGATTTTAGGTTAGATTTGGGGTTAGGTTTAGATTTTAGGTTTAGATTTTAGGTTTAGATTTGGGGTTAGGTTTAGATTTTAGGTTTAGATTTGGGGTTAGGTTTAGATTTCAGGTTTATATTTGGGGTAAGGTTTAGATTTGGGGTTAGGTTTAGATTTTAGGTTTAGATTTGGGGTTAGGTTTAGATTTGGAGTTAGGTTTAGATTTTAGGTTTAGATTTGGGGTTAGGTTTAGATTTGGAGTTAGGTTTAGATTTTAGGTTTAGATTTGGGGTTAGGTTTAGATTTTAGGTTTAGATTTGGGGTTAGGTTTAGATTTTAGGTTTAGATTTGGGGTTAGGTGTAGATTTGGGGTTAGGTTTAGATTTTAGGTTTAGATTTGGGGTTAGGTTTAGATTTGGGGTTAGGTTTAGATTTTAGGTTTAGATTTGGGGTTAGGTTTAGATTTTAGGTTTAGATTTTAGGTTTAGATTTGGGGTTAGGTTTAGATTTTAGGTTTAGATTTGGGGTTAGGTTTAGATTTTAGGTTTAGATTTGGGGTTAGGTTTAGATTTGGGGTTAGGTTTAGATTTTAGGTTTAGATTTGGGGTTAGGTTTAGATTTTAGGTTTAGATTTTAGGTTTAGATTTGGGGTTAGGTTTAGATTTTAGGTTTAGATTTGGGGTTAGGTTTAGATTTGGGGTTAGGTTTAGATTTTAGGTTTAGATTTGGGGTTAGGTTTAGATTTGGGGTTAGGTTTAGATTTTAGGTTTAGATTTGGGGTTAGGTTTAGATTTTAGGTTTAGATTTGGGGTTAGGTTTAGATTTGGGGTTAGGTTTAGATTTTAGATTAGATTTGGGGTTAGGTTTAGATTTGGGGTTAGGTTTAGATTTTAGGTTTAGATTTGGGGTTAGGTTTAGATTTTAGGTTTAGATTTGGGGTTAGGTTTAGATTTAAGGTTTAGATTTGGGGTTAGGTTTAGATTTGGGGTTAGGTTTAGATTTTAGGTTTAGATTTGGGGTTAGGTTTAGATTTTAGGTTTAGATTTGGGGTTAGGTTTAGATTTTAGGTTAGGTTTAGATTTTAGGTTTAGATTTGGGGTTAGGTTTAGATTTGGGGTTAGGTTTAGATTTTAGGTTTAGATTTGGGGTTAGGTTTAGATTTTAGGTTTAGATTTTAGGTTTAGATTTGGGGTTAGGTTTATATTTTAGGTTTAGATTTGGGGTTAGGTTTAGATTTCAGGTTTATATTTGGGGTAAGGTTTAGATTTGGGGTTAGGTTTAGATTTTAGGTTTAGATTTGGGGTTAGGTTTAGAATTGGGGTTAGGTTTAGATTTTAGGTTTAGATTTGGGGTTAGGTTTAGATTTTAGGTTTAGATATGGGGTTAGGTTTAGATTTGGGGTTAGGTTTAGATTTTAGGTTTAGATTTGGGGTTAGGTTTAGATTTGGAGTTAGGTTTAGATTTTAGGTTTAGATTTGGGGTTAGGTTTAGATTTTAGGTTTAGATTTGGGGTTAGGTTTAGATTTTAGGTTTAGATTTGGGGTTAGGTTTAGATTTGGGGTTAGGTTTAGATTTTAGGTTTAGATTTGGGGTTAGGTTTAGATTTTAGGTTTAGATTTGGGGTTAGGTTTAGATTTGGGGTTAGGTTTATATTTTAGATTAGATTTGGGGTTAGGTTTAGATTTGGGGTTAGGTTTAGATTTTAGGTTTAGATTTGGGGTTAGGTTTAGATTTTAGGTTTAGATTTGGGGTTAGGTTTAGATTTAAGGTTTAGATTTGGGGTTAGGTTTAGATTTGGGGTTAGGTTTAGATTTTAGGTTTAGATTTGGGGTTAGGTTTAGATTTTAGGTTTAGATTTGGGGTTAGGTTTAGATTTTAGGTTAGGTTTAGATTTTAGGTTTAGATTTGGGGTTAGGTTTAGATTTGGGGTTAGGTTTAGATTTTAGGTTTAGATTTGGGGTTAGGTTTAGATTTTAGGTTTAGATTTTAGGTTTAGATTTGGGGTTAGGTTTATATTTTAGGTTTAGATTTGGGGTTAGGTTTAGATTTCAGGTTTATATTTGGGGTAAGGTTTAGATTTGGGGTTAGGTTTAGATTTTAGGTTTAGATTTGGGGTTAGGTTTAGAATTGGGGTTAGGTTTAGATTTTAGGTTTAGATTTGGGGTTAGGTTTAGATTTTAGGTTTAGATATGGGGTTAGGTTTAGATTTGGGGTTAGGTTTAGATTTTAGGTTTAGATTTGGGGTTAGGTTTAGATTTGGAGTTAGGTTTAGATTTTAGGTTTAGATTTGGGGTTAGGTTTAGATTTGGAGTTAGGTTTAGATTTTAGGTTTAGATTTGGGGTTAGGTTTAGATTTTAGGTTTAGATTTGGGGTTAGGTTTAGATTTTAGGTTTAGATTTGGGGTTAGGTGTAGATTTGGGGTTAGGTTTAGATTTTAGGTTTAGATTTGGGGTTAGGTTTAGATTTGGGGTTAGGTTTAGATTTTAGGTTTAGATTTGGGGTTAGGTTTAGATTTTAGGTTTAGATTTTAGGTTTAGATTTGGGGTTAGGTTTAGATTTTAGGTTTAGATTTGGGGTTAGGTTTAGATTTTAGGTTTAGATTTGGGGTTAGGTTTAGATTTTAGGTTTAGATATGGGGTTAGGTTTAGATTTGGGGTTAGGTTTAGATTTTAGGTTTAGATTTGGGGTTAGGTTTAGATTTTAGGTTTAGATTTTAGGTTTAGATTTGGGGTTAGGTTTAGATTTTAGGTTTAGATTTGGGGTTAGGTTTAGATTTGGGGTTAGGTTTAGATTTTAGGTTTAGATTTGGGGTTAGGTTTAGATTTGGGGTTAGGTTTAGATTTTAGGTTTAGATTTGGGGTTAGGTTTAGATTTTAGGTTTAGATTTGGGGTTAGGTTTAGATTTGGGGTTAGGTTTAGATTTTAGATTAGATTTGGGGTTAGGTTTAGATTTGGGGTTAGGTTTAGATTTTAGGTTTAGATTTGGGGTTAGGTTTAGATTTTAGGTTTAGATTTGTGGTTAGGTTTAGATTTAAGGTTTAGATTTGGGGTTAGGTTTAGATTTGGGGTTAGGTTTAGATTTTAGGTTTAGATTTGGGGTTAGGTTTAGATTTTAGGTTTAGATTTTAGGTTTAGATTTGGGGTTAGGTTTAGATTTTAGGTTTAGATTTGGGGTTAGGTTTAGATTTGGGGTTAGGTTTAGATTTTAGGTTTAGATTTGGGGTTAGGTTTAGATTTGGGGTTAGGTTTAGATTTTAGGTTTAGATTTGGGGTTAGGTTTAGATTTTAGGTTTAGATTTGGGGTTAGGTTTAGATTTGGGGTTAGGTTTAGATTTTAGATTAGATTTGGGGTTAGGTTTAGATTTGGGGTTAGGTTTAGATTTTAGGTTTAGATTTGGGGTTAGGTTTAGATTTTAGGTTTAGATTTGGGGTTAGGTTTAGATTTAAGGTTTAGATTTGGGGTTAGGTTTAGATTTGGGGTTAGGTTTAGATTTTAGGTTTAGATTTGGGGTTAGGTTTAGATTTTAGGTTTAGATTTGGGGTTAGGTTTAGATTTTAGGTTAGGTTTAGATTTTAGGTTTAGATTTGGGGTTAGGTTTAGATTTGGGGTTAGGTTTAGATTTTAGGTTTAGATTTGGGGTTAGGTTTAGATTTTAGGTTTAGATTTTAGGTTTAGATTTGGGGTTAGGTTTATATTTTAGGTTTAGATTTGGGGTTAGGTTTAGATTTCAGGTTTATATTTGGGGTAAGGTTTAGATTTGGGGTTAGGTTTAGATTTTAGGTTTAGATTTGGGGTTAGGTTTAGAATTGGGGTTAGGTTTAGATTTTAGGTTTAGATTTGGGGTTAGGTTTAGATTTTAGGTTTAGATATGGGGTTAGGTTTAGATTTGGGGTTAGGTTTAGATTTTAGGTTTAGATTTGGGGTTAGGTTTAGATTTGGAGTTAGGTTTAGATTTTAGGTTTAGATTTGGGGTTAGGTTTAGATTTGGAGTTAGGTTTAGATTTTAGGTTTAGATTTGGGGTTAGGTTTAGATTTTAGGTTTAGATTTGGGGTTAGGTTTAGATTTTAGGTTTAGATTTGGGGTTAGGTGTAGATTTGGGGTTAGGTTTAGATTTTAGGTTTAGATTTGGGGTTAGGTTTAGATTTGGGGTTAGGTTTAGATTTTAGGTTTAGATTTGGGGTTAGGTTTAGATTTTAGGTTTAGATTTTAGGTTTAGATTTGGGGTTAGGTTTAGATTTTAGGTTTAGATTTGGGGTTAGGTTTAGATTTTAGGTTTAGATTTGGGGTTAGGTTTAGATTTTAGGTTTAGATATGGGGTTAGGTTTAGATTTGGGGTTAGGTTTAGATTTTAGGTTTAGATTTGGGGTTAGGTTTAGATTTTAGGTTTAGATTTTAGGTTTAGATTTGGGGTTAGGTTTAGATTTTAGGTTTAGATTTGGGGTTAGGTTTAGATTTGGGGTTAGGTTTAGATTTTAGATTAGATTTGGGGTTAGGTTTAGATTTGGGGTTAGGTTTAGATTTTAGGTTTAGATTTGGGGTTAGGTTTAGATTTTAGGTTTAGATTTGTGGTTAGGTTTAGATTTAAGGTTTAGATTTGGGGTTAGGTTTAGATTTGGGGTTAGGTTTAGATTTTAGGTTTAGATTTGGGGTTAGGTTTAGATTTTAGGTTTAGATTTTAGGTTTAGATTTGGGGTTAGGTTTAGATTTTAGGTTTAGATTTGGGGTTAGGTTTAGATTTGGGGTTAGGTTTAGATTTTAGGTTTAGATTTGGGGTTAGGTTTAGATTTGGGGTTAGGTTTAGATTTTAGGTTTAGATTTGGGGTTAGGTTTAGATTTTAGGTTTAGATTTGGGGTTAGGTTTAGATTTGGGGTTAGGTTTAGATTTTAGATTAGATTTGGGGTTAGGTTTAGATTTGGGGTTAGGTTTAGATTTTAGGTTTAGATTTGGGGTTAGGTTTAGATTTTAGGTTTAGATTTGGGGTTAGGTTTAGATTTAAGGTTTAGATTTGGGGTTAGGTTTAGATTTGGGGTTAGGTTTAGATTTTAGGTTTAGATTTGGGGTTAGGTTTAGATTTTAGGTTTAGATTTGGGGTTAGGTTTAGATTTTAGGTTAGGTTTAGATTTTAGGTTTAGATTTGGGGTTAGGTTTAGATTTGGGGTTAGGTTTAGATTTTAGGTTTAGATTTGGGGTTAGGTTTAGATTTTAGGTTTAGATTTTAGGTTTAGATTTGGGGTTAGGTTTATATTTTAGGTTTAGATTTGGGGTTAGGTTTAGATTTCAGGTTTATATTTGGGGTAAGGTTTAGATTTGGGGTTAGGTTTAGATTTTAGGTTTAGATTTGGGGTTAGGTTTAGAATTGGGGTTAGGTTTAGATTTTAGGTTTAGATTTGGGGTTAGGTTTAGATTTTAGGTTTAGATATGGGGTTAGGTTTAGATTTGGGGTTAGGTTTAGATTTTAGGTTTAGATTTGGGGTTAGGTTTAGATTTGGAGTTAGGTTTAGATTTTAGGTTTAGATTTGGGGTTAGGTTTAGATTTGGAGTTAGGTTTAGATTTTAGGTTTAGATTTGGGGTTAGGTTTAGATTTTAGGTTTAGATTTGGGGTTAGGTTTAGATTTTAGGTTTAGATTTGGGGTTAGGTGTAGATTTGGGGTTAGGTTTAGATTTTAGGTTTAGATTTGGGGTTAGGTTTAGATTTGGGGTTAGGTTTAGATTTTAGGTTTAGATTTGGGGTTAGGTTTAGATTTTAGGTTTAGATTTTAGGTTTAGATTTGGGGTTAGGTTTAGATTTTAGGTTTAGATTTGGGGTTAGGTTTAGATTTTAGGTTTAGATTTGGGGTTAGGTTTAGATTTTAGGTTTAGATATGGGGTTAGGTTTAGATTTGGGGTTAGGTTTAGATTTTAGGTTTAGATTTGGGGTTAGGTTTAGATTTTAGGTTTAGATTTTAGGTTTAGATTTGGGGTTAGGTTTAGATTTTAGGTTTAGATTTGGGGTTAGGTTTAGATTTGGGGTTAGGTTTAGATTTTAGGTTTAGATTTGGGGTTAGGTTTAGATTTGGGGTTAGGTTTAGATTTTAGGTTTAGATTTGGGGTTAGGTTTAGATTTTAGGTTTAGATTTGGGGTTAGGTTTAGATTTGGGGTTAGGTTTAGATTTTAGATTAGATTTGGGGTTAGGTTTAGATTTGGGGTTAGGTTTAGATTTTAGGTTTAGATTTGGGGTTAGGTTTAGATTTTAGGTTTAGATTTGGGGTTAGGTTTAGATTTAAGGTTTAGATTTGGGTTTAGGTTTAGATTTGGGGTTAGGTTTAGATTTTAGGTTTAGATTTGGGGTTAGGTTTAGATTTTAGGTTTAGATTTGGGGTTAGGTTTAGATTTTAGGTTTAGATTTGGGGTTAGGTTTAGATTTGGGGTTAGGTTTAGATTTTAGGTTTAGATTTGGGGTTAGGTTTAGATTTTAGGTTTAGATTTTAGGTTTAGATTTGGGGTTAGGTTTATATTTTAGGTTTAGATTTGGGGTTAGGTTTAGATTTCAGGTTTATATTTGGGGTAAGGTTTAGATTTGGGGTTAGGTTTAGATTTTAGGTTTAGATTTGGGGTTAGGTTTAGAATTGGGGTTAGGTTTAGATTTTAGGTTTAGATTTGGGGTTAGGTTTAGATTTTAGGTTTAGATATGGGTTTAGGTTTAGATTTGGGGTTAGGTTTAGATTTTAGGTTTAGATTTGGGGTTAGGTTTAGATTTGGAGTTAGGTTTAGATTTTAGGTTTAGATTTGGGGTTAGGTTTAGATTTTAGGTTTAGATTTGGGGTTAGGTTTAGATTTTAGGTTTAGATTTGGGGTTAGGTTTAGATTTTAGGTTTAGATTTTAGGTTTAGATTTGGGGTTAGGTTTAGATTTTAGGTTTAGATTTGGGGTTAGGTTTAGATTTTAGGTTTAGATTTGGGGTTAGGTTTAGATTTTAGGTTTAGATATGGGGTTAGGTTTAGATTTGGGGTTAGGTTTAGATTTTAGGTTTAGATTTGGGGTTAGGTTTAGATTTTAGGTTTAGATTTTAGGTTTAGATTTGGGGTTAGGTTTAGATTTTAGGTTTAGATTTGGGGTTAGGTTTAGATTTGGGGTTAGGTTTAGATTTTAGGTTTAGATTTGGGGTTAGGTTTAGATTTGGGGTTAGGTTTAGATTTTAGGTTTAGATTTGGGGTTAGGTTTAGATTTTAGGTTTAGATTTGGGGTTAGGTTTAGATTTGGGGTTAGGTTTAGATTTTAGATTAGATTTGGGGTTAGGTTTAGATTTGGGGTTAGGTTTAGATTTTAGGTTTAGATTTGGGGTTAGGTTTAGATTTTAGGTTTAGATTTGGGGTTAGGTTTAGATTTAAGGTTTAGATTTGGGGTTAGGTTTAGATTTGGGGTTAGGTTTAGATTTTAGGTTTAGATTTGGGGTTAGGTTTAGATTTTAGGTTTAGATTTGGGGTTAGGTTTAGATTTTAGGTTAGGTTTAGATTTTAGGTTTAGATTTGGGGTTAGGTTTAGATTTTAGGTTTAGATTTGGGGTTAGGTTTAGATTTTAGGTTTAGATTTTAGGTTTAGATTTGGGGTTAGGTTTATATTTTAGGTTTAGATTTGGGGTTAGGTTTAGATTTCAGGTTTATATTTGGGGTAAGGTTTAGATTTGGGGTTAGGTTTAGATTTTAGGTTTAGATTTGGGGTTAGGTTTAGAATTGGGGTTAGGTTTAGATTTTAGGTTTAGATTTGGGGTTAGGTTTAGATTTTAGGTTTAGATATGGGGTTAGGTTTAGATTTGGGGTTAGGTTTAGATTTTAGGTTTAGATTTGGGGTTAGGTTTAGATTTGGAGTTAGGTTTAGATTTTAGGTTTAGATTTGGGGTTAGGTTTAGATTTTAGGTTTAGATTTTAGGTTTAGATTTGGGGTTAGGTTTAGATTTTAGGTTTAGATTTGGGGTTAGGTTTAGATTTTAGGTTTAGATTTGGGGTTAGGTGTAGATTTGGGGTTAGGTTTAGATTTTAGGTTTAGATTTGGGGTTAGGTTTAGATTTGGGGTTAGGTTTAGATTTTAGGTTTAGATTTGGGGTTAGGTTTAGATTTTAGGTTAGGTTTAGATTTTAGGTTTAGATTTGGGGTTAGGTTTAGATTTGGGGTTAGGTTTAGATTTTAGGTTTAGATTTGGGGTTAGGTTTAGATTTTAGGTTTAGATTTTAGGTTTAGATTTGGGGTTAGGTTTATATTTTAGGTTTAGATTTGGGGTTAGGTTTAGATTTCAGGTTTATATTTGGGGTAAGGTTTAGATTTGGGGTTAGGTTTAGATTTTAGGTTTAGATTTGGGGTTAGGTTTAGAATTGGGGTTAGGTTTAGATTTTAGGTTTAGATTTGGGGTTAGGTTTAGATTTTAGGTTTAGATATGGGGTTAGGTTTAGATTTGGGGTTAGGTTTAGATTTTAGGTTTAGATTTGGGGTTAGGTTTAGATTTGGAGTTAGGTTTAGATTTTAGGTTTAGATTTGGGGTTAGGTTTAGATTTGGAGTTAGGTTTAGATTTTAGGTTTAGATTTGGGGTTAGGTTTAGATTTTAGGTTTAGATTTGGGGTTAGGTTTAGATTTTAGGTTTAGATTTGGGGTTAGGTGTAGATTTGGGGTTAGGTTTAGATTTTAGGTTTAGATTTGGGGTTAGGTTTAGATTTGGGGTTAGGTTTAGATTTTAGGTTTAGATTTGGGGTTAGGTTTAGATTTTAGGTTTAGATTTTAGGTTTAGATTTGGGGTTAGGTTTAGATTTTAGGTTTAGATTTGGGGTTAGGTTTAGATTTTAGGTTTAGATTTGGGGTTAGGTTTAGATTTTAGGTTTAGATATGGGGTTAGGTTTAGATTTGGGGTTAGGTTTAGATTTTAGGTTTAGATTTGGGGTTAGGTTTAGATTTTAGGTTTAGATTTTAGGTTTAGATTTGGGGTTAGGTTTAGATTTTAGGTTTAGATTTGGGGTTAGGTTTAGATTTGGGGTTAGGTTTAGATTTTAGGTTTAGATTTGGGGTTAGGTTTAGATTTGGGGTTAGGTTTAGATTTTAGGTTTAGATTTGGGGTTAGGTTTAGATTTTAGGTTTAGATTTGGGGTTAGGTTTAGATTTGGGGTTAGGTTTAGATTTTAGATTAGATTTGGGGTTAGGTTTAGATTTGGGGTTAGGTTTAGATTTTAGGTTTAGATTTGGGGTTAGGTTTAGATTTTAGGTTTAGATTTGGGGTTAGGTTTAGATTTTAGGTTTAGATTTGGGGTTAGGTTTAGATTTGGGGTTAGGTTTAGATTTTAGATTAGATTTGGGGTTAGGTTTAGATTTGGGGTTAGGTTTAGATTTTAGGTTTAGATTTGGGGTTAGGTTTAGATTTTAGGTTTAGATTTGGGGTTAGGTTTAGATTTAAGGTTTAGATTTGGGGTTAGGTTTAGATTTGGGGTTAGGTTTAGATTTTAGGTTTAGATTTGGGGTTAGGTTTAGATTTTAGGTTTAGATTTGGGGTTAGGTTTAGATTTTAGGTTAGGTTTAGATTTTAGGTTTAGATTTGGGGTTAGGTTTAGATTTGGGGTTAGGTTTAGATTTTAGGTTTAGATTTGGGGTTAGGTTTAGATTTTAGGTTTAGATTTTAGGTTTAGATTTGGGGTTAGGTTTATATTTTAGGTTTAGATTTGGGGTTAGGTTTAGATTTCAGGTTTATATTTGGGGTAAGGTTTAGATTTGGGGTTAGGTTTAGATTTTAGGTTTAGATTTGGGGTTAGGTTTAGAATTGGGGTTAGGTTTAGATTTTAGGTTTAGATTTGGGGTTAGGTTTAGATTTTAGGTTTAGATATGGGGTTAGGTTTAGATTTGGGGTTAGGTTTAGATTTTAGGTTTAGATTTGGGGTTAGGTTTAGATTTGGAGTTAGGTTTAGATTTTAGGTTTAGATTTGGGGTTAGGTTTAGATTTTAGGTTTAGATTTTAGGTTTAGATTTGGGGTTAGGTTTAGATTTTAGGTTTAGATTTGGGGTTAGGTTTAGATTTTAGGTTTAGATTTGGGGTTAGGTGTAGATTTGGGGTTAGGTTTAGATTTTAGGTTTAGATTTGGGGTTAGGTTTAGATTTGGGGTTAGGTTTAGATTTTAGGTTTAGATTTGGGGTTAGGTTTAGATTTTAGGTTAGGTTTAGATTTTAGGTTTAGATTTGGGGTTAGGTTTAGATTTGGGGTTAGGTTTAGATTTTAGGTTTAGATTTGGGGTTAGGTTTAGATTTTAGGTTTAGATTTTAGGTTTAGATTTGGGGTTAGGTTTATATTTTAGGTTTAGATTTGGGGTTAGGTTTAGATTTCAGGTTTATATTTGGGGTAAGGTTTAGATTTGGGGTTAGGTTTAGATTTTAGGTTTAGATTTGGGGTTAGGTTTAGAATTGGGGTTAGGTTTAGATTTTAGGTTTAGATTTGGGGTTAGGTTTAGATTTTAGGTTTAGATATGGGGTTAGGTTTAGATTTGGGGTTAGGTTTAGATTTTAGGTTTAGATTTGGGGTTAGGTTTAGATTTGGAGTTAGGTTTAGATTTTAGGTTTAGATTTGGGGTTAGGTTTAGATTTGGAGTTAGGTTTAGATTTTAGGTTTAGATTTGGGGTTAGGTTTAGATTTTAGGTTTAGATTTGGGGTTAGGTTTAGATTTTAGGTTTAGATTTGGGGTTAGGTGTAGATTTGGGGTTAGGTTTAGATTTTAGGTTTAGATTTGGGGTTAGGTTTAGATTTGGGGTTAGGTTTAGATTTTAGGTTTAGATTTGGGGTTAGGTTTAGATTTTAGGTTTAGATTTTAGGTTTAGATTTGGGGTTAGGTTTAGATTTTAGGTTTAGATTTGGGGTTAGGTTTAGATTTTAGGTTTAGATTTGGGGTTAGGTTTAGATTTTAGGTTTAGATATGGGGTTAGGTTTAGATTTGGGGTTAGGTTTAGATTTTAGGTTTAGATTTGGGGTTAGGTTTAGATTTTAGGTTTAGATTTTAGGTTTAGATTTGGGGTTAGGTTTAGATTTTAGGTTTAGATTTGGGGTTAGGTTTAGATTTGGGGTTAGGTTTAGATTTTAGGTTTAGATTTGGGGTTAGGTTTAGATTTGGGGTTAGGTTTAGATTTTAGGTTTAGATTTGGGGTTAGGTTTAGATTTTAGGTTTAGATTTGGGGTTAGGTTTAGATTTTAGATTAGATTTGGGGTTAGGTTTAGATTTGGGGTTAGGTTTAGATTTTAGGTTTAGATTTGGGGTTAGGTTTAGATTTTAGGTTTAGATTTGGGGTTAGGTTTAGATTTAAGGTTTAGATTTGGGGTTAGGTTTAGATTTGGGGTTAGGTTTAGATTTTAGGTTTAGATTTGGGGTTAGGTTTAGATTTTAGGTTTAGATTTGGGGTTAGGTTTAGATTTTAGGTTAGGTTTAGATTTTAGGTTTAGATTTGGGGTTAGGTTTAGATTTGGGGTTAGGTTTAGATTTTAGGTTTAGATTTGGGGTTAGGTTTAGATTTTAGGTTTAGATTTTAGGTTTAGATTTGGGGTTAGGTTTATATTTTAGGTTTAGATTTGGGGTTAGGTTTAGATTTCAGGTTTATATTTGGGGTAAGGTTTAGATTTGGGGTTAGGTTTAGATTTTAGGTTTAGATTTGGGGTTAGGTTTAGAATTGGGGTTAGGTTTAGATTTTAGGTTTAGATTTGGGGTTAGGTTTAGATTTTAGGTTTAGATATGGGGTTAGGTTTAGATTTGGGGTTAGGTTTAGATTTTAGGTTTAGATTTGGGGTTAGGTTTAGATTTGGAGTTAGGTTTAGATTTTAGGTTTAGATTTGGGGTTAGGTTTAGATTTTAGGTTTAGATTTTAGGTTTAGATTTGGGGTTAGGTTTAGATTTTAGGTTTAGATTTGGGGTTAGGTTTAGATTTTAGGTTTAGATTTGGGGTTAGGTGTAGATTTGGGGTTAGGTTTAGATTTTAGGTTTAGATTTGGGGTTAGGTTTAGATTTGGGGTTAGGTTTAGATTTTAGGTTTAGATTTGGGGTTAGGTTTAGATTTTAGGTTTAGATTTTAGGTTTAGATTTGGGGTTAGGTTTAGATTTTAGGTTTAGATTTGGGGTTAGGTTTAGATTTTAGGTTTAGATTTGGGGTTAGGTTTAGATTTTAGGTTTATATTTGGGGTAAGGTTTAGATTTGGGGTTAGGTTTAGATTTTAGGTTTAGATTTGGGGTTAGGTTTAGATTTAGGGTTAGGTTTAGATTTTAGGTTTAGATTTGGGGTTAGGTTTAGATTTTAGGTTTAGATTTGGGGTTAGGTTTAGATTTTAGGTTTAGATTTGGAGTTAGGTTTAGATTTTAGGTTTATATTTGGGGTAAGGTTTAGATTTGGGGTTAGGTTTAGATTTTAGGTTTAGATTTGGGGTTAGGTTTAGATTTTAGGTTTAGATTTGGGGTTAGGTGTAGATTTGGGGTTAGGTTTAGATTTTAGGTTTAGATTTGGGGTTAGGTTTAGATTTTAGGTTTAGATTTTAGGTTTAGATTTGGGGTTAGGTTTAGATGTTAGGTTTAGATTTGGGGTTAGGTTTAGATTTTAGGTTTAGATTTGGGGTTAGGTTTAGATTTTAGGTTTAGATTTGGGGTTAGGTTTAGATTTGGGGTTAGGTTTAGATTTTAGGTTTAGATTTGGGGTTAGGTTTAGATTTGGGGTTAGGTTTAGATTTTAGGTTTAGATTTGGGGTTAGGTTTAGATTTGGGGTTAGGTTTAGATTTTAGGTTTAGATTTGGGGTTAGGTTTAGATTTTAGGTTTAGATATGGGGTTAGGTTTAGATTTGGGGTTAGGTTTAGATTTTAGGTTTAGATTTTAGGTTTAGATTTGGGGTTAGGTTTAGATTTGGAGTTAGGTTTAGATTTTAGGTTTAGATTTGGGGTTAGGTTTAGATTTTAGGTTTAGATTTGGGGTTAGGTGTAGATTTGGGGTTAGGTTTAGATTTTAGGTTTAGATTTGGGGTTAGGTTTAGATTTTAGGTTTAGATTTGGGGTTAGGTTTAGATTTGGGGTTAGGTTTAGATTTTAGGTTTAGATTTGGGGTAAGGTTTAGATTTGGGGTTAGGTTTAGATTTTAGGTTTAGATTTGGGGTTAGGTTTAGATTTTAGGTTTAGATTTTAGGTTTAGATTTGGGGTTAGGTTTAGATTTTAGGTTTAGATTTGGGGTTAGGTTTAGATTTTAGGTTTAGATTTGGGGTTAGGTTTACATTTTAGGTTTATATTTGGGGTAAGGTTTAGATTTGGGGTTAGGTTTAGATTTTAGGTTTAGATTTGGGGTTAGGTTTAGATTTGGGGTTAGGTTTAGATTTTCGGTTTAGATTTGGGGTTAGGTTTAGATTTTAGGTTTAGATATGGGGTTAGGTTTAGATTTGGGGTTAGGTTTAGATTTTAGGTTTAGATTTGGGGTTAGGTTTAGATTTGGAGTTAGGTTTAGATTTTAGGTTTAGATTTGGGGTTAGGTTTAGATTTTAGGTTTAGATTTGGGGTTAGGTTTAGATTTTAGGTTTAGATTTGGGGTTAGGTGTAGATTTGGGGTTAGGTTTAGATTTTAGGTTTAGATTTGGGGTTAGGTTTAGATTTTAGGTTTAGATTTTAGGTTTAGATTTGGGGTTAGGTTTAGATTTGGGGTTAGGTTTAGATTTTAGGTTTAGATTTGGGGTAAGGTTTAGATTTGGGGTTAGGTTTAGATTTTAGGTTTAGATTTGGGGTTAGGTTTAGATTTGGGGTTAGGTTTAGATTTTCGGTTTAGATTTGGGGTTAGGTTTAGATTTTAGGTTTAGATATGGGGTTAGGTTTAGATTTGGGGTTAGGTTTAGATTTTAGGTTTAGATTTGGGGTTAGGTTTAGATTTGGAGTTAGGTTTAGATTTTAGGTTTAGATTTGGGGTTAGGTTTAGATTTTAGGTTTAGATTTGGGGTTAGGTTTAGATTTTAGGTTTAGATTTGGGGTTAGGTGTAGATTTGGGGTTAGGTTTAGATTTTAGGTTTAGATTTGGGGTTAGGTTTAGATTTTAGGTTTAGATTTTAGGTTTAGATTTGGGGTTAGGTTTAGATTTGGGGTTAGGTTTAGATTTTAGGTTTAGATTTGGTGTAAGGTTTAGATTTGGGGTTAGGTTTAGATTTTAGGTTTAGATTTGGGGTTAGGTTTAGATTTTAGGTTTAGATTTGGGGTTAGGTTTAGATTTGGGGTTAGGTTTAGATTTTAGGTTTAGATTTGGGCTTAGGTTTAGATTTAAGTTTTAGATTTGGGGTTAGGTTTAGATTTTAGGTTTAGATTTTAGGTTTAGATTTGGGGTTAGGTTTAGATTTTAGGTTTAGATTTGGGGTTAGGTTTAGATTTGGGGTTAGGTTTAGATTTTAGGTTTAGATTTGGGGTTAGGTTTAGATTTGGGGTTAGGTTTAGATTTTAGGTTTAGATTTGGGGTTAGGTTTAGATTTAAGGTTTAGATTTGGGGTTAGGTTTAGATTTGGGGTTAGGTTTAGATTTTAGGTTTAGATTTGGGGTTTGGTTTAGATTTTAGGTTAGGTTTAGATTTTAGGTTTAGATTTGGGGTTAGGTTTAGATTTGGGGTTAGGTTTAGATTTTAGGTTTAGATTGGGGGTTAGGTTTAGATTTTAGGTTTAGATTTTAGGTTTAGATTTGGGGTTAGGTTTAGATTTTAGGTTTAGATTTGGGGTTAGGTTTAGATTTTAGGTTTATATTTGGGGTAAGGTTTAGATTTGGGGTTAGGTTTAGATTTTAGGTTTAGATTTTGGGTTAGGTGTAGATTTGGGGTTAGGTTTAGATTTTAGGTTTAGATTTGGGGTTAGGTTTAGATTTTAGGTTTAGATTTGGGGTTAGGTTTAGATTTGGGGTTAGGTTTAGATTTTAGGTTTAGATTTGGGGTTAGGTTTAGATTTGGGGTTAGGTTTATATTTTAGGTTTAGATTTGGGGTTAGGTTTAGATTTCAGGTTTATATTTGGGGTAAGGTTTAGATTTGGGGTTAGGTTTAGATTTTAGGTTTAGATTTGGGGTTAGGTTTAGAATTGGGGTTAGGTTTAGATTTTAGGTTTAGATTTGGGGTTAGGTTTAGATTTTAGGTTTAGATATGGGGTTAGGTTTAGATTTGGGGTTAGGTTTAGATTTTAGGTTTAGATTTGGGGTTAGGTTTAGATTTGGAGTTAGGTTTAGATTTTAGGTTTAGATTTGGGGTTAGGTTTAGATTTTAGGTTTAGATTTTAGGTTTAGATTTGGGGTTAGGTTTAGATTTTAGGTTTAGATTTGGGGTTAGGTTTAGATTTTAGGTTTAGATTTGGGGTTAGGTGTAGATTTGGGGTTAGGTTTAGATTTTAGGTTTAGATTTGGGGTTAGGTTTAGATTTGGGGTTAGGTTTAGATTTTAGGTTTAGATTTGGGGTTAGGTTTAGATTTTAGGTTAGGTTTAGATTTTAGGTTTAGATTTGGGGTTAGGTTTAGATTTGGGGTTAGGTTTAGATTTTAGGTTTAGATTTGGGGTTAGGTTTAGATTTTAGGTTTAGATTTTAGGTTTAGATTTGGGGTTAGGTTTATATTTTAGGTTTAGATTTGGGGTTAGGTTTAGATTTCAGGTTTATATTTGGGGTAAGGTTTAGATTTGGGGTTAGGTTTAGATTTTAGGTTTAGATTTGGGGTTAGGTTTAGAATTGGGGTTAGGTTTAGATTTTAGGTTTAGATTTGGGGTTAGGTTTAGATTTTAGGTTTAGATATGGGGTTAGGTTTAGATTGGGGGTTAGGTTTAGATTTTAGGTTTAGATTTGGGGTTAGGTTTAGATTTGGAGTTAGGTTTAGATTTTAGGTTTAGATTTGGGGTTAGGTTTAGATTTTAGGTTTAGGTTTGGGGTTAGGTGTAGATTTGGGGTTAGGTTTAGATTTTAGGTTTAGATTTGGGGTTAGGTTTAGATTTTAGGTTTAGATTTGGGGTTAGGTGTAGATTTGGGGTTAGGTTTAGATTTTAGGTTTAGATTTGGGGTTAGGTTTAGATTTGGGGTTAGGTTTAGATTTTAGGTTTAGATTTGGGGTTAGGTTTAGATTTTAGGTTTAGATTTTAGGTTTAGATTTGGGGTTAGGTTTAGATTTTAGGTTTAGATTTGGGGTTAGGTTTAGATTTTAGGTTTAGATTTGGGGTTAGGTTTAGATTTTAGGTTTAGATATGGGGTTAGGTTTAGATTTGGGGTTAGGTTTAGATTTTAGGTTTAGATTTGGGGTTAGGTTTAGATTTTAGGTTTAGATTTTAGGTTTAGATTTGGGGTTAGGTTTAGATTTTAGGTTTAGATTTGGGGTTAGGTTTAGATTTGGGGTTAGGTTTAGATTTTAGGTTTAGATTTGGGGTTAGGTTTAGATTTGGGGTTAGGTTTAGATTTTAGGTTTAGATTTGGGGTTAGGTTTAGATTTTAGGTTTAGATTTGGGGTTAGGTTTAGATTTGGGGTTAGGTTTAGATTTTAGATTAGATTTGGGGTTAGGTTTAGATTTGGGGTTAGGTTTAGATTTTAGGTTTAGATTTGGGGTTAGGTTTAGATTTTAGGTTTAGATTTGGGGTTAGGTTTAGATTTAAGGTTTAGATTTGGGGTTAGGTTTAGATTTGGGGTTAGGTTTAGATTTTAGGTTTAGATTTGGGGTTAGGTTTAGATTTTAGGTTTAGATTTGGGGTTAGGTTTAGATTTTAGGTTCGGTTTAGATTTTAGGTTTAGATTTGGGGTTAGGTTTAGATTTGGGGTTAGGTTTAGATTTTAGGTTTAGATTTGGGGTTAGGTTTAGATTTTAGGTTTAGATTTTAGGTTTAGATTTGGGGTTAGGTTTATATTTTAGGTTTAGATTTGGGGTTAGGTTTAGATTTCAGGTTTATATTTGGGGTAAGGTTTAGATTTGGGGTTAGGTTTAGATTTTAGGTTTAGATTTGGGGTTAGGTTTAGAATTGGGGTTAGGTTTAGATTTTAGGTTTAGATTTGGGGTTAGGTTTAGATTTTAGGTTTAGATATGGGGTTAGGTTTAGATTTGGGGTTAGGTTTAGATTTTAGGTTTAGATTTGGGGTTAGGTTTAGATTTGGAGTTAGGTTTAGATTTTAGGTTTAGATTTGGGGTTAGGTTTAGATTTTAGGTTTAGATTTTAGGTTTAGATTTGGGGTTAGGTTTAGATTTTAGGTTTAGATTTGGGGTTAGGTTTAGATTTTAGGTTTAGATTTGGGGTTAGGTGTAGATTTGGGGTTAGGTTTAGATTTTAGGTTTAGATTTGGGGTTAGGTTTAGATTTGGGGTTAGGTTTAGATTTTAGGTTTAGATTTGGGGTTAGGTTTAGATTTTAGGTTTAGATTTTAGGTTTAGATTTGGGGTTAGGTTTAGATTTTAGGTTTAGATTTGGGGTTAGGTTTAGATTTTAGGTTTAGATTTGGGGTTAGGTTTAGATTTTAGGTTTATATTTGGGGTAAGGTTTAGATTTGGGGTTAGGTTTAGATTTTAGGTTTAGATTTGGGGTTAGGTTTAGATTTAGGGTTAGGTTTAGATTTTAGGTTTAGATTTGGGGTTAGGTTTAGATTTTAGGTTTAGATTTGGGGTTAGGTTTAGATTTTAGGTTTAGATTTGGAGTTAGGTTTAGATTTTAGGTTTATATTTGGGGTAAGGTTTAGATTTGGGGTTAGGTTTAGATTTTAGGTTTAGATTTGGGGTTAGGTTTAGATTTTAGGTTTAGATTTGGGGTTAGGTGTAGATTTGGGGTTAGGTTTAGATTTTAGGTTTAGATTTGGGGTTAGGTTTAGATTTTAGGTTTAGATTTTAGGTTTAGATTTGGGGTTAGGTTTAGATGTTAGGTTTAGATTTGGGGTTAGGTTTAGATTTTAGGTTTAGATTTGGGGTTAGGTTTAGATTTTAGGTTTAGATTTGGGGTTAGGTTTAGATTTGGGGTTAGGTTTAGATTTTAGGTTTAGATTTGGGGTTAGGTTTAGATTTGGGGTTAGGTTTAGATTTTAGGTTTAGATTTGGGGTTAGGTTTAGATTTGGGGTTAGGTTTAGATTTTAGGTTTAGATTTGGGGTTAGGTTTAGATTTTAGGTTTAGATATGGGGTTAGGTTTAGATTTGGGGTTAGGTTTAGATTTTAGGTTTAGATTTGGGGTTAGGTTTAGATTTGGGGTTAGGTTTAGATTTTAGGTTTAGATTTGGGGTTAGGTTTAGATTTTAGGTTTAGATTTGGGGTTAGGTTTAGATTTTAGGTTTAGATTTGGGGTTAGGTTTAGATTTGGGGTTAGGTTTAGATTTTAGGTTTAGATTTGGGGTTAGGTTTACATTTTAGGTTTATATTTGGGGTAAGGTTTAGATTTGGGGTTAGGTTTAGATTTTAGGTTTAGATTTGGGGTTAGGTTTAGATTTGGGGTTAGGTTTAGATTTTCGGTTTAGATTTGGGGTTAGGTTTAGATTTTAGGTTTAGATATGGGGTTAGGTTTAGATTTGGGGTTAGGTTTAGATTTTAGGTTTAGATTTGGGGTTAGGTTTAGATTTGGAGTTAGGTTTAGATTTTAGGTTTAGATTTGGGGTTAGGTTTAGATTTTAGGTTTAGATTTGGGGTTAGGTGTAGATTTGGGGTTAGGTTTAGATTTTAGGTTTAGATTTGGGGTTAGGTTTAGATTTTAGGTTTAGATTTTAGGTTTAGATTTGGGGTTAGGTTTAGATTTGGGGTTAGGTTTAGATTTTAGGTTTAGATTTGGGGTAAGGTTTAGATTTGGGGTTAGGTTTAGATTTTAGGTTTAGATTTGGGGTTAGGTTTAGATTTTAGGTTTAGATTTGGGGTTAGGTTTAGATTTGGGGTTAGGTTTAGATTTTAGGTTTAGATTTGGGGTTAGGTTTAGATTTAAGTTTTAGATTTGGGGTTAGGTTTAGATTTTAGGTTTAGATTTTAGGTTTAGATTTGGGGTTAGGTTTAGATTTTAGGTTTAGATTTGGGGTTAGGTTTAGATTTGGGGTTAGGTTTAGATTTTAGGTTTAGATTTGGGGTTAGGTTTAGATTTGGGGTTAGGTTTAGATTTTAGGTTTAGATTTGGGGTTAGGTTTAGATTTAAGGTTTAGATTTGGGGTTAGGTTTAGATTTGGGGTTAGGTTTAGATTTTAGGTTTAGATTTGGGGTTTGGTTTAGATTTTAGGTTAGGTTTAGATTTTAGGTTTAGATTTGGGGTTAGGTTTAGATTTGGGGTTAGGTTTAGATTTTAGGTTTAGATTTGGGGTTAGGTTTAGATTTTAGGTTTAGATTTTAGGTTTAGATTTGGGGTTAGGTTTAGATTTTAGGTTTAGATTTGGGGTTAGGTTTAGATTTTAGGTTTATATTTGGGGTAAGGTTTAGATTTGGGGTTAGGTTTAGATTTTAGGTTTAGATTTTGGGTTAGGTGTAGATTTGGGGTTAGGTTTAGATTTTAGGTTTAGATTTGGGGTTAGGTTTAGATTTTAGGTTTAGATTTGGGGTTAGGTTTAGATTTGGGGTTAGGTTTAGATTTTAGGTTTAGATTTGGGGTTAGGTTTAGATTTGGGGTTAGGTTTAGATTTTAGGTTTAGATTTGGGGTAAGGTTTAGATTTGGGGTTAGGTTTAGATTTTAGGTTTAGATTTGGGGTTAGGTTTAGATTTTAGGTTTAGATTTGGGGTTAGGTTTAGATTTGGGGTTAGGTTTAGATTTTAGGTTTAGATTTGGGGTTAGATTTAGATTTAAGTTTTAGATTTGGGGTTAGGTTTAGATTTTAGGTTTAGATTTGGGGTTAGGTTTAGATTTCAGGTTTATATTTGGGGTAAGGTTTAGATTTGGGGTTAGGTTTAGATTTTAGGTTTAGATTTGGGGTTAGGTTTAGAATTGGGGTTAGGTTTAGATTTTAGGTTTAGATTTGGGGTTAGGTTTAGATTTTAGGTTTAGATATGGGGTTAGGTTTAGATTTGGGGTTAGGTTTAGATTTTAGGTTTAGATTTGGGGTTAGGTTTAGATTTGGAGTTAGGTTTAGATTTTAGGTTTAGATTTGGGGTTAGGTTTAGATTTTAGGTTTAGATTTTAGGTTTAGATTTGGGGTTAGGTTTAGATTTTAGGTTTAGATTTGGGGTTAGGTTTAGATTTTAGGTTTAGATTTGGGGTTAGGTGTAGATTTGGGGTTAGGTTTAGATTTTAGGTTTAGATTTGGGGTTAGGTTTAGATTTGGGGTTAGGTTTAGATTTTAGGTTTAGATTTGGGGTTAGGTTTAGATTTTAGGTTTAGATTTTAGGTTTAGATTTGGGGTTAGGTTTAGATTTTAGGTTTAGATTTGGGGTTAGGTTTAGATTTTAGGTTTAGATTTGGGGTTAGGTTTAGATTTTAGGTTTATATTTGGGGTAAGGTTTAGATTTGGGGTTAGGTTTAGATTTTAGGTTTAGATTTGGGGTTAGGTTTAGATTTAGGGTTAGGTTTAGATTTTAGGTTTAGATTTGGGGTTAGGTTTAGATTTTAGGTTTAGATTTGGGGTTAGGTTTAGATTTTAGGTTTAGATTTGGAGTTAGGTTTAGATTTTAGGTTTATATTTGGGGTAAGGTTTAGATTTGGGGTTAGGTTTAGATTTTAGGTTTAGATTTGGGGTTAGGTTTAGATTTTAGGTTTAGATTTGGGGTTAGGTGTAGATTTGGGGTTAGGTTTAGATTTTAGGTTTAGATTTGGGGTTAGGTTTAGATTTTAGGTTTAGATTTTAGGTTTAGATTTGGGGTTAGGTTTAGATGTTAGGTTTAGATTTGGGGTTAGGTTTAGATTTTAGGTTTAGATTTGGGGTTAGGTTTAGATTTTAGGTTTAGATTTGGGGTTAGGTTTAGATTTGGGGTTAGGTTTAGATTTTAGGTTTAGATTTGGGGTTAGGTTTAGATTTGGGGTTAGGTTTAGATTTTAGGTTTAGATTTGGGGTTAGGTTTAGATTTGGGGTTAGGTTTAGATTTTAGGTTTAGATTTGGGGTTAGGTTTAGATTTTAGGTTTAGATATGGGGTTAGGTTTAGATTTGGGGTTAGGTTTAGATTTTAGGTTTAGATTTGGGGTTAGGTTTAGATTTGGGGTTAGGTTTAGATTTTAGGTTTAGATTTGGGGTTAGGTTTAGATTTTAGGTTTAGATTTGGGGTTAGGTTTAGATTTTAGGTTTAGATTTGGGGTTAGGTTTAGATTTGGGGTTAGGTTTAGATTTTAGGTTTAGATTTGGGGTTAGGTTTACATTTTAGGTTTATATTTGGGGTAAGGTTTAGATTTGGGGTTAGGTTTAGATTTTAGGTTTAGATTTGGGGTTAGGTTTAGATTTGGGGTTAGGTTTAGATTTTCGGTTTAGATTTGGGGTTAGGTTTAGATTTTAGGTTTAGATATGGGGTTAGGTTTAGATTTGGGGTTAGGTTTAGATTTTAGGTTTAGATTTGGGGTTAGGTTTAGATTTGGAGTTAGGTTTAGATTTTAGGTTTAGATTTGGGGTTAGGTTTAGATTTTAGGTTTAGATTTGGGGTTAGGTGTAGATTTGGGGTTAGGTTTAGATTTTAGGTTTAGATTTGGGGTTAGGTTTAGATTTTAGGTTTAGATTTTAGGTTTAGATTTGGGGTTAGGTTTAGATTTGGGGTTAGGTTTAGATTTTAGGTTTAGATTTGGGGTAAGGTTTAGATTTGGGGTTAGGTTTAGATTTTAGGTTTAGATTTGGGGTTAGGTTTAGATTTTAGGTTTAGATTTGGGGTTAGGTTTAGATTTGGGGTTAGGTTTAGATTTTAGGTTTAGATTTGGGGTTAGGTTTAGATTTAAGTTTTAGATTTGGGGTTAGGTTTAGATTTTAGGTTTAGATTTTAGGTTTAGATTTGGGGTTAGGTTTAGATTTTAGGTTTAGATTTGGGGTTAGGTTTAGATTTGGGGTTAGGTTTAGATTTTAGGTTTAGATTTGGGGTTAGGTTTAGATTTGGGGTTAGGTTTAGATTTTAGGTTTAGATTTGGGGTTAGGTTTAGATTTAAGGTTTAGATTTGGGGTTAGGTTTAGATTTGGGGTTAGGTTTAGATTTTAGGTTTAGATTTGGGGTTTGGTTTAGATTTTAGGTTAGGTTTAGATTTTAGGTTTAGATTTGGGGTTAGGTTTAGATTTGGGGTTAGGTTTAGATTTTAGGTTTAGATTTGGGGTTAGGTTTAGATTTTAGGTTTAGATTTTAGGTTTAGATTTGGGGTTAGGTTTAGATTTTAGGTTTAGATTTGGGGTTAGGTTTAGATTTTAGGTTTATATTTGGGGTAAGGTTTAGATTTGGGGTTAGGTTTAGATTTTAGGTTTAGATTTTGGGTTAGGTGTAGATTTGGGGTTAGGTTTAGATTTTAGGTTTAGATTTGGGGTTAGGTTTAGATTTTAGGTTTAGATTTGGGGTTAGGTTTAGATTTGGGGTTAGGTTTAGATTTTAGGTTTAGATTTGGGGTTAGGTTTAGATTTGGGGTTAGGTTTAGATTTTAGGTTTAGATTTGGGGTAAGGTTTAGATTTGGGGTTAGGTTTAGATTTTAGGTTTAGATTTGGGGTTAGGTTTAGATTTTAGGTTTAGATTTGGGGTTAGGTTTAGATTTGGGGTTAGGTTTAGATTTAAGGTTTAGATTTGGGGTTAGATTTAGATTTAAGTTTTAGATTTGGGGTTAGGTTTAGATTTTAGGTTTAGATTTTAGGTTTAGATTTGGGGTTAGGTTTAGATTTTAGGTTTAGATTTGGGGTTAGGTTTAGATTTGGGGTTAGGTTTAGATTTTAGGTTTAGATTTGGGGTTAGGTTTAGATTTGGGGTTAGGTTTAGATTTTAGGTTTAGATTTGGGGTTAGGTTTAGATTTAAGGTTTAGATTTGGGGTTAGGTTTAGATTTGGGGTTAGGTTTAGATTTTAGGTTTAGATTTGGGGTTAGGTTTAGATTTTAGGTTAGGTTTAGATTTTAGGTTTAGATTTGGGGTTAGGTTTAGATTTGGGGTTAGGTTTAGATTTTAGGTTTAGATTTGGGGTTAGGTTTAGATTTTAGGTTTAGATTTTAGGTTTAGATTTAGGGTTAGGTTTAGATTTTAGGTTTAGATTTGGGGTTAGGTTTAGATTTTAGGTTTATATTTGGGGTAAGGTTTAGATTTGGGGTTAAGTTTAGATTTTAGGTTTATATTTGGGGTTAGGTTTAGATTTGGGGTTAGGTTTAGATTTTAGGTTTAGATTTGGGGTTAGGTTTAGATTTTAGGTTTAGATATGGGGTTAGGTTTAGATTTGGGGTTAGGTTTAGATTTTAGGTTTAGATTTGGGGTTAGGTTTAGATTTTAGGTTTAGATATGGGGTTAGGTTTAGATTTGGGGTTAGGTTTAGATTTTAGGTTTAGATTTGGGGTTAGGTTTAGATTTTAGGTTTAGATTTGGGGTTAGGTTTAGATTTGGGGTTAGGTTTAGATTTTAGGTTTAGATTTGGGGTTAGGTTTAGATTTTAGGTTTAGATTTGGGGTTAGGTTTAGATTTGGGGTTAGGTTTAGATTTTAGGTTTAGATTTGGGGTTAGGTTTAGATTTGGGGTTAGGTTTAGATTTTAGGTTTAGATTTGGGGTTAGGTTTAGATTTGGGGTTAGGTTTAGATTTTAGGTTTAGATTTGGGGTTAGGTTTAGATTTTAGGTTTAGATTTGGGGTTAGGTTTAGATTTGGGGTTAGGTTTAGATTTTAGATTAGATTTGGGGTTAGGTTTAGATTTGGGGTTAGGTTTAGATTTTAGGTTTAGATTTGGGGTTAGGTTTAGATTTTAGGTTTAGATTTGGGGTTAGGTTTAGATTTAAGGTTTAGATTTGGGGTTAGGTTTAGATTTGGGGTTAGGTTTAGATTTTAGGTTTAGATTTGGGGTTAGGTTTAGATTTTAGGTTAGGTTTAGATTTTAGGTTTAGATTTGGGGTTAGGTTTAGATTTGGGGTTAGGTTTAGATTTTAGGTTTAGATTTGGGGTTAGGTTTAGATTTTAGGTTTAGATTTTAGGTTTAGATTTGGGGTTAGGTTTATATTTTAGGTTTAGATTTGAGGTTAGGTTTAGATTTCAGGTTTATATTTGGGGTAAGGTTTAGATTTGGGGTTAGGTTTAGATTTTAGGTTTAGATTTGGGGTTAGGTTTAGAATTGGGGTTAGGTTTAGATTTTAGGTTTAGATTTGGGGTTAGGTTTAGATTTTAGGTTTAGATATGGGTTAAGGTTTAGATTTGGGGTTAGGTTTAGATTTTAGGTTTAGATTTGGGGTTAGGTTTAGATTTGGAGTTAGGTTTAGATTTTAGGTTTAGATTTGGGGTTAGGTTTAGATTTGGAGTTAGGTTTAGATTTTAGGTTTAGATTTGGGGTTAGGTTTAGATTTTAGGTTTAGATTTGGGGTTAGGTTTAGATTTTAGGTTTAGATTTGGGGTTAGGTGTAGATTTTAGGTTTAGATTTTAGGTTTAGATTTGGGGTTAGGTTTAGATTTTAGGTTTAGATTTGGGGTTAGGTTTAGATTTTAGGTTTAGATTTGGGGTTAGGTTTAGATTTTAGGTTTATATTTGGGGTAAGGTTTAGATTTGGGGTTAGGTTTAGATTTTAGGTTTAGATTTGGGGTTAGGTTTAGATTTGGGGTTAGGTTTAGATTTTAGGTTTAGATTTGGGGTTAGGTTTAGATTTTAGGTTTAGATTTGGGGTTAGGTTTAGATTTTAGGTTTAGATTTGGAGTTAGGTTTAGATTTTAGGTTTATATTTGGGGTAAGGTTTAGATTTGGGGTTAGGTTTAGATTTTAGGTTTAGATTTGGGGTTAGGTTTAGATTTGGGGTTAGGTTTAGATTTTAGGTTTAGATTTGGGGTTAGGTTTAGATTTTAGGTTTAGATTTGGGGTTAGGTTTACATTTTAGGTTTATATTTGGGGTAAGGTTTAGATTTGGGGTTAGGTTTAGATTTTAGGTTTAGATTTGGGGTTAGGTTTAGATTTGGGGTTAGGTTTAGATTTTCGGTTTAGATTTGGGGTTAGGTTTAGATTTTAGGTTTAGATATGGGGTTAGGTTTAGATTTGGGGTTAGGTTTAGATTTTAGGTTTAGATTTGGGGTTAGGTTTATATTTGGAGTTAGGTTTAGATTTTAGGTTTAGATTTGGGGTTAGGTTTAGATTTTAGGTTTAGATTTTAGGTTTAGATTTGGGGTTAGGTTTAGATTTGGGGTTAGGTTTAGATTTTAGGTTTAGATTTGGGGTAAGGTTTAGATTTGGGGTTAGGTTTAGATTTTAGGTTTAGATTTGGGGTTAGGTTTAGATTTTAGGTTTAGATTTGGGGTTAGGTTTAGATTTGGGGTTAGGTTTAGATTTTAGGTTTAGATTTGGGGTTAGATTTAGATTTAAGTTTTAGATTTGGGGTTAGGTTTAGATTTTAGGTTTAGATTTTAGGTTTAGATTTGGGGTTAGGTTTAGATTTTAGGTTTAGATTTGGGGTTAGGTTTAGATTTGGGGTTAGGTTTAGATTTTAGGTTTAGATTTGGGGTTAGGTTTAGATTTGGGGTTAGGTTTAGATTTTAGGTTTAGATTTGGGGTTAGGTTTAGAGTTTAGGTTTAGATTTGGGGTTAGGTTTAGATTTGGGGTTAGGTTTAGATTTTAGGTTTAGATTTGGGGTTAGGTTTAGATTTGGGGTTAGGTTTAGATTTTAGGTTTAGATTTGGGGTTAGGTTTAGATTTTAGGTTTAGATTTGGGGTTAGGTTTAGATTTTAGGTTTAGATTTGGGGTTAGGTTTAGATTTGGGGTTAGGTTTAGATTTTAGGTTTAGATTTGGGGTTAGGTTTAGATTTTAGGTTTAGATTTGGGGTTAGGTTTAGATTTGGGGTTAGGTTTAGATTTGGGGTTAGGTTTAGATTTTAGGTTTAGATTTGGGGTTAGGTTTAGATTTTAGGTTTAGATTTTAGGTTTAGATTTGGGGTTAGGTTTAGATTTTAGGTTTAGATTTGGGGTTAGGTTTAGATTTTAGGTTTAGATTTGGGGTTAGGTTTAGATTTGGAGTTAGGTTTAGATTTTAGGTTTAGATTTGGGGTTAGGTTTAGATTTGGAGTTAGGTTTAGATTTTAGGTTTAGATTTGGGGTTAGGTTTAGATTTTAGGTTTAGATTTGAGGTTAGGTTTAGATTTTTGGTTTAGATGTGGGGTTAGGTTTAGATTTTAGGTTTAGATTTGGGGTTAGGTTTAGATTTGGGGTTAGGTTTAGATTTTAGGTTTAGATTTGGGGTTAGGTTTAGATTTTAGGTTTAGATTTTAGGTTTAGATTTGGGGTTAGGTTTAGATTTTAGGTTTAGATTTGGGGTTAGGTTTAGATTTTAGGTTTAGATTTGGGGTTAGGTTTAGATTTTAGGTTTATATTTGGGGTAAGGTTTAGATTTGGGGTTAGGTTTAGATTTTAGGTTTAGATTTGGGGTTAGGTTTAGATTTAGGATTAGGTTTAGATTTTAGGTTTAGATTTGGGGTTAGGTTTAGATTTAAGGTTTAGATATGGGGTTAGGTTTAGATTTGGGGTTAGGTTTAGATTTTAGGTTTAGATTTGGGGTTAGGTGTAGATTTGGAGTTAGGTTTAGATTTTAGGTTTAGATTTGGGGTTAGGTTTAGATTTTAGGTTTAGATTTGGGGTTAGGTTTAGATTTGGGGTTAGGTTTAGATTTTAGGTTTAGATTTGGGGTTAGGTTTAGATTTTAGGTTTAAATTTGGGGTTAGGTTTAGATTTTAGGTTTAGATTTGGGGTTAGGTTTAGATTTGGGGTTAGGTTTAGATTTTAGGTTTAGATTTGGGGTTAGGTTTAGATTTAAGGTTTATATTTGGGGTTAGATTTAGATTTGGGGTTAGGTTTAGATTTTAGGTTTAGATTTGGTTTTAGGTTTAGATTTTAGGTTTAGATTTGGGGTTAGGTTTAGATTTGGGGTTAGGTTTAGATTTTAGATTTAGATTTGGGGTTAGGTTTAGATTTGGGGTTAGGTTTAGATTTTAGGTTTAGATTTGGGGTTAGGTTTAGATTTTAAGTTTAGATTTTTGGTTTAGATTTGGGGTTAGGTTTAGATTTTAGGTTTAGATTTGGGGTTAGGTTTAGATTTTAGGTTTAGATTTGGGGTTAGGTTTACATTTTAGGTTTATATTTGGGGTAAGGTTTAGATTTGGGGTTAGGTTTAGATTTTAGGTTTAGATTTGGGGTTAGGTTTAGAATTGGGGTTAGGTTTAGATTTTAGGTTTAGATTTGGGGTTAGGTTTAGATTTTAGGTTTAGATATGGGGTTAGGTTTAGATTTGGGGTTAGGTTTAGATTTTAGGTTTAGATTTGGGGTTAGGTTTAGATTTGGAGTTAGGTTTAGATTTTAGGTTTAGATTTGGGGTTAGGTTTAGATTTTAGGTTTAGATTTGGGGTTAGGTTTAGATTTTAGGTTTAGATTTGGGGTTAGGTGTAGATTTGGGGTTAGGTTTAGATTTTAGGTTTAGATTTGGGGTTAGGTTTAGATTTTAGGTTTAGATTTTAGGTTTAGATTTGGGGTTAGGTTTAGATTTGGGGTTAGGTTTAGATTTTAGGTTTAGATTTGGGGTTAGGTTTAGATTTAAGTTTTAGATTTGGGGTTAGGTTTAGATTTTAGGTTTAGATTTTAGGTTTAGATTTGGGGTTAGGTTTAGATTTTAGGTTTAGATTTGTGGTTAGGTTTAGATTTGGGGTTAGGTTTAGATTTTAGGTTTAGATTTGGGGTTAGGTTTAGATTTAAGGTTTAGATTTGGGGTTAGGTTTAGATTTGGGGTTAGGTTTAGATTTTAGGTTTAGATTTGGGGTTAGGTTTAGATTTGGAGTTAGGTTTAGATTTTAGGTTTAGATTTGGGGTTAGGTTTACATTTGGGGTTAGGTTTAGATTTTAGGTTTAGATTTGGGGTTAGGTTTAGATTTTAGGTTTAGATTTTAGGTTTAGATTTTAGGTTTAGATTTGGGGTTAGGTTTAGATTTTAGGTTTATATTTGGTGTAAGGTTTAGATTTGTGGTTAGGTTTAGATTTTAGGTTTAGATTTGGGGTTAGGTTTAGATTTTAGGTTTAGATTTGGGGTTAGGTTTTGATTTTAGGTTTAGATTTGGGGTTAGGTTTAGATTTTAGGTTTAAATTTGGGGTTAGGTTTAGATTTTAGGTTTAGATTTGGGGTTAGGTTTAGATTTGGGGTTAGGTTTAGATTTTAGGTTTAGATTTGGGGTTAGGTTTAGATTTAAGGTTTAGATTTGGGGTTAGATTTAGATTTGGGGTTAGATTTAGATTTTAGGTTTAGATTTGGGTTTAGGTTTAGATTTTAGGTTTAGATTTGGGGTTAGGTTTAGATTTGGGGTTAGGTTTAGATTTTAGGTTTAGATTTGGGGTTAGGTTTAGATTTGGGGTTAGGTTTAGATTTTAGGTTTAGATTTGGGGTTAGGTTTAGATTTGGGGTTAGGTTTAGATTTTAGGTTTAGATTTGGGGTTAGGTTTAGATTTTAGGTTTAGATATGGGGTTAGGTTTAGATTTTAGGTTTAGATATGGGGTTAGGTTTAGATTTGGGGTTAGGTTTAGATTTTAGGTTTAGATTTGGGGTTAGGTTTAGATTTGGAGTTAGGTTTAGATTTTAGGTTTAGATTTGGGGTTAGGTTTAGATTTTAGGTTTAGATTTGGGGTTAGGTTTAGATTTTAGGTTTAGATTTGGGGTTAGGTTTAGATTTGGGGTTAGGTTTAGATTTTAGGTTTAGATTTGGGGTTAGGTTTAGATTTTAGGTTTAGATTTTAGGTTTAGATTTGGGGTTAGGTTTAGATTTTAGGTTTAGATTTTAGGTTTAGATTTGGGGTTAGGTTTAGATTTTAGGTTTAGATTTGGGGTTAGGTTTAGATTTTAGGTTTAGATTTGGGGTTAGGTTTACATTTTAGGTTTATATTTGGGGTAAGGTTTAGATTTGGGGTTAGGTTTAGATTTTAGGTTTAGATTTGGGGTTAGGTTTAGATTTGGGGTTAGGTTTAGATTTTAGGTTTAGATTTGGGGTTAGGTTTAGATTTTAGGTTTAGATATGGGGTTAGGTTTAGATTTGGGGTTAGGTTTAGATTTTAGGTTTAGATTTGGGGTTAGGTTTAGATTTGGAGTTAGGTTTAGATTTTAGGTTTAGATTTGGGGTTAGGTTTAGATTTTAGGTTTAGATTTGGGGTTAGGTTTAGATTTTAGGTTTAGATTTGGGGTTAGGTGTAGATTTGGGGTTAGGTTTAGATTTTAGGTTTAGATTTGGGGTTAGGTTTAGATTTTAGGTTTAGATTTTAGGTTTAGATTTGGGGTTAGGTTTAGATTTGGGGTTAGGTTTAGATTTTAGGTTTAGATTTGGGGTAAGGTTTAGATTTGGGGTTAGGTTTAGATTTTAGGTTTAGATTTGGGGTTAGGTTTAGATTTTAGGTTTAGATTTGGGGTTAGGTTTAGATTTGGGGTTAGGTTTAGATTTTAGGTTTAGATTTGGGGTTAGATTTAGATTTAAGTTTTAGATTTGGGGTTAGGTTTAGATTTTAGGTTTAGATTTTAGGTTTAGATTTGGGGTTAGGTTTAGATTTTAGGTTTAGATTTGGGGTTAGGTTTAGATTTGGGGTTAGGTTTAGATTTTAGGTTTAGATTTGGGGTTAGGTTTAGATTTGGGGTTAGGTTTAGATTTTAGGTTTAGATTTGGGGTTAGGTTTAGATTTAAGGTTTAGATTTGGGGTTAGGTTTAGATTTGGGGTTAGGTTTAGATTTTAGGTTTAGATTTGGGGTTAGGTTTAGATTTTAGGTTAGGTTTAGATTTTAGGTTTAGATTTGGGGTTAGGTTTAGATTTGGGGTTAGGTTTAGATTTTAGGTTTAGATTTGGGGTTAGGTTTAGATTTTAGGTTTAGATTTTAGGTTTAGATTTGGGGTTAGGTTTAGATTTTAGGTTTAGATTTGGGGTTAGGTTTAGATTTTAGGTTTATATTTGGGGTAAGGTTTAGATTTGGGGTTAGGTTTAGATTTTAGGTTTAGATTTGGGGTTAGGTTTAGATTTGGGGTTAGGTTTAGATTTTAGGTTTAGATTTGGGGTTAGGTTTAGATTTTAGGTTTAGATATGGGGTTAGGTTTAGATTTGGGGTTAGGTTTAGATTTTAGGTTTAGATTTGGGGTTAGGTTTAGATTTTAGGTTTAGATATGGGGTTAGGTTTAGATTTGGGGTTAGGTTTAGATTTTAGGTTTAGATTTGGGGTTAGGTTTAGATTTTAGGTTTAGATTTTAGGTTTAGATTTGGGGTTAGGTTTAGATTTTAGGTTTAGATTTGGGGTTAGGTTTAGATTTGGGGTTAGGTTTAGATTTTAGGTTTAGATTTGGGGTTAGGTTTAGATTTGGGGTTAGGTTTAGATTTTAGGTTTAGATTTGGGGTTAGGTTTAGATTTTAGGTTTAGATTTGGGGTTAGGTTTAGATTTTAAGTTTAGATTTTTGGTTTAGATTTGGGGTTAGGTTTAGATTTTAGGTTTAGATTTGGGGTAAGGTTTAGATTTGGGGTTAGGTTTAGATTTTAGGTTTAGATTTGGGGTTAGGTTTAGAATTGGGGTTAGGTTTAGATTTTAGGTTTAGATTTGGGGTTAGGTTTAGATTTTAGGTTTAGATATGGGGTTAGGTTTAGATTTGGGGTTAGGTTTAGATTTTAGGTTTAGATTTGGGGTTAGGTTTAGATTTGGAGTTAGGTTTAGATTTTAGGTTTAGATTTGGGGTTAGGTTTAGATTTTAGGTTTAGATTTGGGGTTAGGTTTAGATTTTAGGTTTAGATTTGGGGTTAGGTGTAGATTTGGGGTTAGGTTTAGATTTTAGGTTTAGATTTGGGGTTAGGTTTAGATTTTAGGTTTAGATTTTAGGTTTAGATTTGGGGTTAGGTTTAGATTTGGGGTTAGGTTTAGATTTTAGGTTTAGATTTGGGGTTAGGTTTAGATTTAAGTTTTAGATTTGGGGTTAGGTTTAGATTTTAGGTTTAGATTTTAGGTTTAGATTTGGGGTTAGGTTTAGATTTTAGGTTTAGATTTGGGGTTAGGTTTAGATTTGGGGTTAGGTTTAGATTTTAGGTTTAGATTTGGGGTTAGGTTTAGATTTAAGGTTTAGATTTGGGGTTAGGTTTAGATTTGGGGTTAGGTTTAGATTTTAGGTTTAGATTTGGGGTTAGGTTTAGATTTGGAGTTAGGTTTAGATTTTAGGTTTAGATTTGGGGTTAGGTTTACATTTGGGGTTAGGTTTAGATTTTAGGTTTAGATTTGGGGTTAGGTTTAGATTTTAGGTTTAGATTTTAGGTTTAGATTTTAGGTTTAGATTTGGGGTTAGGTTTAGATTTTAGGTTTATATTTGGTGTAAGGTTTAGATTTGGGGTTAGGTTTAGATTTTAGGTTTAGATTTGGGGTTAGGTTTAGATTTTAGGTTTAGATTTGGGGTTAGGTGTAGATTTGGGGTTAGGTTTAGATTTTAGGTTTAGATTTGGGGTTAGGTTTAGATTTGGGGTTAGGTTTAGATTTTAGGTTTAGATTTGGGGTTAGGTTTAGATTTGGGGTTAGGTTTAGATTTTAGGTTTAGATTTGGGGTTAGGTTTAGATTTTAGGTTTAGATTTTAGGTTTAGATTTGGGGTTAGGTTTAGATTTTAGGTTTAGATTTGGGGTTAGGTTTAGATTTTAGGTTTAAATTTGGGGTTATGTTTAGATTTTAGGTTTATATTTGGGGTAAGGTTTAGATTTGGGATTAGGTTTAGATTTTACGTTTAGATTTGGGGTTAGGTTTAGATTTTAGGTTTAGATTTGGGGTTAGGTTTAGATTTTAGGTTTAGATATGGGGTTAGGTTTAGATTTGGGGTTAGGTTTAGATTTTAGGTTTAGATTTGGGGTTAGGTTTAGATTTTAGGTTTAGATTTTAGGTTTAGATTTGGGGTTAGGTTTAGATTTTAGGTTTAGATTTGGGGTTAGGTTTAGATTTGGGGTTAGGTTTAGATTTTAGGTTTAGATTTGGGGTTAGGTTTAGATTTGGGGTTAGGTTTAGATTTTAGGTTTAGATTTGGGGTTAGGTTTAGATTTTAGGTTTAGATTTGGGGTTAGGTTTAGATTTGGGGTTAGGTTTAGATTTTAGATTAGATTTGGGGTTAGGTTTAGATTTGGGGTTAGGTTTAGATTTTAGGTTTAGATTTGGGGTTAGGTTTAGATTTTAGGTTTAGATTTGGGGTTAGGTTTAGATTTAAGGTTTAGATTTGGGGTTAGGTTTAGATTTTAGGTTTATATTTGGGGTTAGGTTTAGATTTTAGGTTTAGATTTGGGGTTAGGTTTAGATTTTAGGTTAGGTTTAGATTTTAGGTTTAGATTTGGGGTTAGGTTTAGATTTGGGGTTAGGTTTAGATTTTAGGTTTAGATTTGGGGTTAGGTTTAGATTTTAGGTTTAGATTTTAGGTTTAGATTTGGGGTTAGGTTTATATTTTAGGTTTAGATTTGGGGTTAGGTTTAGATTTCAGGTTTATATTTGGGGTAAGGTTTAGATTTGGGGTTAGGTTTAGATTTTAGGTTTAGATTTGGGGTTAGGTTTAGAATTGGGGTTAGGTTTAGATTTTAGGTTTAGATTTGGGGTTAGGTTTAGATTTTAGGTTTAGATATGGGTTAAGGTTTAGATTTGGGGTTAGGTTTAGATTTTAGGTTTAGATTTGGGGTTAGGTTTAGATTTGGAGTTAGGTTTAGATTTTAGGTTTAGATTTGGGGTTAGGTTTAGATTTGGAGTTAGGTTTAGATTTTAGGTTTAGATTTGGGGTTAGGTTTAGATTTTAGGTTTAGATTTGGGGTTAGGTTTAGATTTTAGGTTTAGATTTGGGGTTAGGTTTAGATTTTAGGTTTAGATTTGGGGTTAGGTTTAGATTTTAGGTTTAGATTTGGGGTTAGGTTTAGATTTTAGGTTTAGATTTTAGGTTTAGATTTGGGGTTAGGTTTAGATTTTAGGTTTAGATTTGGGGTTAGGTTTAGATTTTAGGTTTAGATTTGGGGTTAGGTTTAGATTTTAGGTTTATATTTGGGGTAAGGTTTAGATTTGGGGTTAGGTTTAGATTTTAGGTTTAGATTTGGGGTTAGGTTTAGATGTTAGGTTTAGATTTGTGGTTAGGTTTAGATTTGGGGTTAGGTTTAGATTTTAGGTTTAGATTTGGGGTGAGGTTTTGATTTTAGGTTTAGATTTGGGGTTAGGTTTAGATTTTAGGTTTAAATTTGGGGTTAGGTTTAGATTTTAGGTTTAGATTTGGGGTTAGGTTTAGATTTGGGGTTAGGTTTAGATTTTAGGTTTAGATTTGGGGTTAGGTTTAGATTTAAGGTTTAGATTTGGGGTTAGATTTAGATTTGGGGTTAGATTTAGATTTTAGGTTTAGATTTGGGTTTAGGTTTAGATTTTAGGTTTAGATTTGGGGTTAGGTTTAGATTTGGGGTTAGGTTTAGATTTTAGGTTTAGATTTGGGGTTAGGTTTAGATTTGGGGTTAGGTTTAGATTTTAGGTTTAGATTTGGGGTTAGGTTTAGATTTGGGGTTAGGTTTAGATTTTAGGTTTAGATTTGGGGTTAGGTTTAGATTTTAGGTTTAGATATGGGGTTAGGTTTAGATTTGGGGTTAGGTTTAGATTTTAGGTTTAGATTTGGGGTTAGGTTTAGATTTGGAGTTAGGTTTAGATTTTAGGTTTAGATTTGGGGTTAGGTTTAGATTTTAGGTTTAGATTTGGGGTTAGGTTTAGATTTTAGGTTTAGATTTGGGGTTAGGTTTAGATTTGGGGTTAGGTTTAGATTTTAGGTTTAGATTTGGGGTTAGGTTTAGATTTTAGGTTTAGATTTTAGGTTTAGATTTGGGGTTAGGTTTAGATTTTAGGTTTAGATTTTAGGTTTAGATTTGGGGTTAGGTTTAGATTTTAGGTTTAGATTTGGGGTTAGGTTTACATTTTAGGTTTATATTTGGGGTAAGGTTTAGATTTGGGGTTAGGTTTAGATTTTAGGTTTAGATTTGGGGTTAGGTTTAGATTTGGGGTTAGGTTTAGATTTTAGGTTTAGATTTGGGGTTAGGTTTAGATTTTAGGTTTAGATATGGGGTTAGGTTTAGATTTGGGGTTAGGTTTAGATTTTAGGTTTAGATTTGGGGTTAGGTTTAGATTTGGAGTTAGGTTTAGATTTTAGGTTTAGATTTGGGGTTAGGTTTAGATTTTAGGTTTAGATTTGGGGTTAGGTTTAGATTTTAGGTTTAGATTTGGGGTTAGGTGTAGATTTGGGGTTAGGTTTAGATTTTAGGTTTAGATTTGGGGTTAGGTTTAGATTTTAGGTTTAGATTTTAGGTTTAGATTTGGGGTTAGGTTTAGATTTGGGGTTAGGTTTAGATTTTAGGTTTAGATTTGGGGTAAGGTTTAGATTTGGGGTTAGGTTTAGATTTTAGGTTTAGATTTGGGGTTAGGTTTAGATTTTAGGTTTAGATTTGGGGTTAGGTTTAGATTTGGGGTTAGGTTTAGATTTTAGGTTTAGATTTGGGGTTAGATTTAGATTTAAGTTTTAGATTTGGGGTTAGGTTTAGATTTTAGGTTTAGATTTTAGGTTTAGATTTGGGGTTAGGTTTAGATTTTAGGTTTAGATTTGGGGTTAGGTTTAGATTTGGGGTTAGGTTTAGATTTTAGGTTTAGATTTGGGGTTAGGTTTAGATTTGGGGTTAGGTTTAGATTTTAGGTTTAGATTTGGGGTTAGGTTTAGATTTAAGGTTTAGATTTGGGGTTAGGTTTAGATTTGGGGTTAGGTTTAGATTTTAGGTTTAGATTTGGGGTTAGGTTTAGATTTTAGGTTTAGATTTGGGGTTAGGTGTAGATTTGGGGTTAGGTTTAGATTTTAGGTTTAGATTTGGGGTTAGGTTTAGATTTGGGGTTAGGTTTAGATTTTAGGTTTAGATTTGGGGTTAGGTTTAGATTTGGGGTTAGGTTTAGATTTTAGGTTTAGATTTGGGGTTAGGTTTAGATTTAAGTTTTAGATTTGGGGTTAGGTTTAGATTTTAGGTTTAGATTTTAGGTTTAGATTTGGGGTTAGGTTTAGATTTTAGGTTTAGATTTGGGGTTAGGTTTAGATTTGGGGTTAGGTTTAGATTTTAGGTTTAGATTTGGGGTTAGGTTTTGATTTTAGGTTTAGATTTGGGGTTATGTTTAGATTTTAGGTTTAAATTTGGGGTTAGGTTTAGATTTTAGGTTTAGATTTTAGGTTTAGATTTGGGGTTAGGTTTAGATTTTAGGTTTAGATTTGGGGTTAGGTTTAGATTTAAGGTTTAGATTTGGGGTTAGATTTAGATTTGGGGTTAGATTTAGATTTTAGGTTTAGATTTGGGTTTAGGTTTAGATTTTAGGTTTAGATTTGGGGTTAGGTTTAGATTTGGGGTTAGGTTTAGATTTTAGGTTTAGATTTGGGGTTAGGTTTAGATTTGGGGTTAGGTTTAGATTTTAGGTTTAGATTTGGGGTTAGGTTTAGATTTGGGGTTAGGTTTAGATTTTAGGTTTAGATTTGGGGTTAGGTTTAGATTTTAGGTTTAGATATGGGGTTAGGTTTAGATTTGGGGTTAGGTTTAGATTTTAGGTTTAGATTTGGGGTTAGGTTTAGATTTGGAGTTAGGTTTAGATTTTAGGTTTAGATTTGGGGTTAGGTTTAGATTTTAGGTTTAGATTTGGGGTTAGGTTTAGATTTTAGGTTTAGATTTGGGGTTAGGTTTAGATTTGGGGTTAGGTTTAGATTTTAGGTTTAGATTTGGGGTTAGGTTTAGATTTTAGGTTTAGATTTTAGGTTTAGATTTGGGGTTAGGTTTAGATTTTAGGTTTAGATTTTAGGTTTAGATTTGGGGTTAGGTTTAGATTTTAGGTTTAGATTTGGGGTTAGGTTTACATTTTAGGTTTATATTTGGGGTAAGGTTTAGATTTGGGGTTAGGTTTAGATTTTAGGTTTAGATTTGGGGTTAGGTTTAGATTTGGGGTTAGGTTTAGATTTTAGGTTTAGATTTGGGGTTAGGTTTAGATTTTAGGTTTAGATATGGGGTTAGGTTTAGATTTGGGGTTAGGTTTAGATTTTAGGTTTAGATTTGGGGTTAGGTTTAGATTTGGAGTTAGGTTTAGATTTTAGGTTTAGATTTGGGGTTAGGTTTAGATTTTAGGTTTAGATTTGGGGTTAGGTTTAGATTTTAGGTTTAGATTTGGGGTTAGGTGTAGATTTGGGGTTAGGTTTAGATTTTAGGTTTAGATTTGGGGTTAGGTTTAGATTTTAGGTTTAGATTTTAGGTTTAGATTTGGGGTTAGGTTTAGATTTGGGGTTAGGTTTAGATTTTAGGTTTAGATTTGGGGTAAGGTTTAGATTTGGGGTTAGGTTTAGATTTTAGGTTTAGATTTGGGGTTAGGTTTAGATTTTAGGTTTAGATTTGGGGTTAGGTTTAGATTTGGGGTTAGGTTTAGATTTTAGGTTTAGATTTGGGGTTAGATTTAGATTTAAGTTTTAGATTTGGGGTTAGTTTTAGATTTTAGGTTTAGATTTTAGGTTTAGATTTGGGGTTAGGTTTAGATTTTAGGTTTAGATTTGGGGTTAGGTTTAGATTTGGGGTTAGGTTTAGATTTTAGGTTTAGATTTGGGGTTAGGTTTAGATTTGGGGTTAGGTTTAGATTTTAGGTTTAGATTTGGGGTTAGGTTTAGATTTAAGGTTTAGATTTGGGGTTAGGTTTAGATTTGGGGTTAGGTTTAGATTTTAGGTTTAGATTTGGGGTTAGGTTTAGATTTTAGGTTTAGATTTGGGGTTAGGTGTAGATTTGGGGTTAGGTTTAGATTTTAGGTTTAGATTTGGGGTTAGGTTTAGATTTTAGGTTTAGATTTTAGGTTTAGATTTGGGGTTAGGTTTAGATTTGGGGTTAGGTTTAGATTTTAGGTTTAGCTTTGGGGTTAGGTTTAGATTTAAGTTTTAGATTTGGGGTTAGGTTTAGATTTTAGGTTTAGATTTTAGGTTTAGATTTGGGGTTAGGTTTAGATTTTAGGTTTAGATTTGGGGTTAGGTTTAGATTTGGGGTTAGGTTTAGATTTTAGGTTTAGATTTGGGGTTAGGTTTAGATTTAAGGTTTAGATTTGGGGTTAGGTTTAGATTTGGGGTTAGGTTTAGATTTTAGGTTTAGATTTGGGGTTAGGTTTAGATTTGGAGTTAGGTTTAGATTTTAGGTTTAGATTTGGGGTTAGGTTTACATTTGGGGTTAGGTTTAGATTTTAGGTTTAGATTTGGGGTTAGGTTTAGATTTTAGGTTTAGATTTTAGGTTTAGATTTTAGGTTTAGATTTGGGGTTAGGTTTAGATTTTAGGTTTATATTTGGTGTAAGGTTTAGATTTGGGGTTAGGTTTAGATTTTAGGTTTAGATTTGGGGTTAGGTTTAGATTTTAGGTTTAGATTTGGGGTTAGGTGTAGATTTGGGGTTAGGTTTAGATTTTAGGTTTAGATTTGGGGTTAGGTTTAGATTTGGGGTTAGGTTTAGATTTTAGGTTTAGATTTGGGGTTAGGTTTAGATTTGGGGTTAGGTTTAGATTTTAGGTTTAGATTTGGGGTTAGGTTTAGATTTTAGGTTTAGATTTTAGGTTTAGATTTGGGGTTAGGTTTAGATTTTAGGTTTAGATTTGGGGTTAGGTTTAGATTTTAGGTTTAAATTTGGGGTTATGTTTAGATTTTAGGTTTATATTTGGGGTAAGGTTTAGATTTGGGATTAGGTTTAGATTTTACGTTTAGATTTGGGGTTAGGTTTAGATTTTAGGTTTAGATTTGGGGTTAGGTTTAGATTTTAGGTTTAGATATGGGGTTAGGTTTAGATTTGGGGTTAGGTTTAGATTGTAGGTTTAGATTTGGGGTTAGGTTTAGATTTTAGGTTTAGATTTTAGGTTTAGATTGGGGGTTAGGTTTAGATTTTAGGTTTAGATTTGGGGTTAGGTTTAGATTTGGGGTTAGGTTTAGATTTTAGGTTTAGATTTGGGGTTAGGTTTAGATTTGGGGTTAGGTTTAGATTTTAGGTTTAGATTTGGGGTTAGGTTTAGATTTTAGGTTTAGATTTGGGGTTAGGTTTAGATTTGGGGTTAGGTTTAGATTTTAGATTAGATTTGGGGTTAGGTTTAGATTTGGGGTTAGGTTTAGATTTTAGGTTTAGATTTGGGGTTAGGTTTAGATTTTAGGTTTAGATTTGGGGTTAGGTTTAGATTTAAGGTTTAGATTTGGGGTTAGGTTTAGATTTTAGGTTTATATTTGGGGTTAGGTTTAGATTTTAGGTTTAGATTTGGGGTTAGGTTTAGATTTTAGGTTAGGTTTAGATTTTAGGTTTAGATTTGGGGTTAGGTTTAGATTTGGGGTTAGGTTTAGATTTTAGGTTTAGATTTGGGGTTAGGTTTAGATTTTAGGTTTAGATTTTAGGTTTAGATTTGGGGTTAGGTTTATATTTTAGGTTTAGATTTGGGGTTAGGTTTAGATTTCAGGTTTATATTTGGGGTAAGGTTTAGATTTGGGGTTAGGTTTAGATTTTAGGTTTAGATTTGGGGTTAGGTTTAGAATTGGGGTTAGGTTTAGATTTTAGGTTTAGATTTGGGGTTAGGTTTAGATTTTAGGTTTAGATATGGGTTAAGGTTTAGATTTGGGGTTAGGTTTAGATTTTAGGTTTAGATTTGGGGTTAGGTTTAGATTTGGAGTTAGGTTTAGATTTTAGGTTTAGATTTGGGGTTAGGTTTAGATTTGGAGTTAGGTTTAGATTTTAGGTTTAGATTTGGGGTTAGGTTTAGATTTTAGGTTTAGATTTGGGGTTAGGTTTAGATTTTAGGTTTAGATTTGGGGTTAGGTTTAGATTTTAGGTTTAGATTTGGGGTTAGGTTTAGATTTTAGGTTTAGATTTGGGGTTAGGTTTAGATTTTAGGTTTAGATTTTAGGTTTAGATTTGGGGTTAGGTTTAGATTTTAGGTTTAGATTTGGGGTTAGGTTTAGATTTTAGGTTTAGATTTGGGGTTAGGTTTAGATTTTAGGTTTATATTTGGGGTAAGGTTTAGATTTGGGGTTAGGTTTAGATTTTAGGTTTAGATTTGGGGTTAGGTTTAGATGTTAGGTTTAGATTTGTGGTTAGGTTTACATTTGGGGTTAGGTTTAGATTTTAGGTTTAGATTTGGGGTTAGGTTTTGATTTTAGGTTTAGATTTGTGGTTAGGTTTAGATTTGGGGTTAGGTTTAGATTTTAGGTTTAGATTTGGGGTTAGGTTTTGATTTTAGGTTTAGATTTGGGGTTAGGTTTAGATTTTAGGTTTAGATTTGGGGTTAGGTTTAGATTTAAGGTTTAGATTTGGGGTTAGATTTAGATTTGGGGTTAGATTTAGATTTTAGGTTTAGATTTGGGTTTAGGTTTAGATTTTAGGTTTAGATTTGGGGTTAGGTTTAGATTTGGGGTTAGGTTTAGATTTTAGGTTTAGATTTGGGGTTAGGTTTAGATTTGGGGTTAGGTTTAGATTTTAGGTTTAGATTTGGGGTTAGGTTTAGATTTGGGGTTAGGTTTAGATTTTAGGTTTAGATTTGGGGTTAGGTTTAGATTTTAGGTTTAGATATGGGGTTAGGTTTAGATTTGGGGTTAGGTTTAGATTTTAGGTTTAGATTTGGGGTTAGGTTTAGATTTGGAGTTAGGTTTAGATTTTAGGTTTAGATTTGGGGTTAGGTTTAGATTTTAGGTTTAGATTTGGGGTTAGGTTTAGATTTTAGGTTTAGATTTGGGGTTAGGTTTAGATTTGGGGTTAGGTTTAGATTTTAGGTTTAGATTTGGGGTTAGGTTTAGATTTTAGGTTTAGATTTTAGGTTTAGATTTGGGGTTAGGTTTACATTTTAGGTTTAGATTTTAGGTTTAGATTTGGGGTTAGGTTTAGATTTTAGGTTTAGATTTGGGGTTAGGTTTAGATTTTAGGTTTAGATTTGGGGTTAGGTTTACATTTTAGGTTTATATTTGGGGTAAGGTTTAGATTTGGGGTTAGGTTTAGATTTTAGGTTTAGATTTGGGGTTAGGTTTAGATTTGGGGTTAGGTTTAGATTTTAGGTTTAGATTTGGGGTTCGGTTTAGATTTTAGGTTTAGATATGGGGTTAGGTTTAGATTTGGGGTTAGGTTTAGATTTTAGGTTTAGATTTGGGGTTAGGTTTAGATTTGGAGTTAGGTTTAGATTTTAGGTTTAGATTTGGGGTTAGGTTTAGATTTTAGGTTTAGATTTGGGGTTAGGTTTAGATTTTAGGTTTAGATTTGGGGTTAGGTGTAGATTTGGGGTTAGGTTTAGATTTTAGGTTTAGATTTGGGGTTAGGTTTAGATTTTAGGTTTAGATTTTAGGTTTAGATTTGGGGTTAGGTTTAGATTTGGGGTTAGGTTTAGATTTTAGGTTTAGATTTGGGGTAAGGTTTAGATTTGGGGTTAGGTTTAGATTTTAGGTTTAGATTTGGGGTTAGGTTTAGATTTTAGGTTTAGATTTGGGGTTAGGTTTAGATTTGGGGTTAGGTTTAGATTTTAGGTTTAGATTTGGGGTTAGATTTAGATTTAAGTTTTAGATTTGGGGTTAGGTTTAGATTTTAGGTTTAGATTTTAGGTTTAGATTTGGGGTTAGGTTTAGATTTTAGGTTTAGATTTGGGGTTAGGTTTAGATTTGGGGTTAGGTTTAGATTTTAGGTTTAGATTTGGGGTTAGGTTTAGATTTGGGGTTAGGTTTAGATTTTAGGTTTAGATTTGGGGTTAGGTTTAGATTTAAGGTTTAGATTTGGGGTTAGGTTTAGATTTGGGGTTAGGTTTAGATTTTAGGTTTAGATTTGGGGTTAGGTTTAGATTTTAGGTTTAGATTTGGGGTTAGGTGTAGATTTGGGGTTAGGTTTAGATTTTAGGTTTAGATTTGGGGTTAGGTTTAGATTTTAGGTTTAGATTTTAGGTTTAGATTTGGGGTTAGGTTTAGATTTGGGGTTAGGTTTAGATTTTAGGTTTAGATTTGGGGTTAGGTTTAGATTTAAGTTTTAGATTTGGGGTTAGGTTTAGATTTTAGGTTTAGATTTTAGGTTTAGATTTGGGGTTAGGTTTAGATTTTAGGTTTAGATTTGGGGTTAGGTTTAGATTTGGGGTTAGGTTTAGATTTTAGGTTTAGATTTGGGGTTAGGTTTAGATTTAAGGTTTAGATTTGGGGTTAGGTTTAGATTTGGGGTTAGGTTTAGATTTTAGGTTTAGATTTGGGGTTAGGTTTAGATTTGGAGTTAGGTTTAGATTTTAGGTTTAGATTTGGGGTTAGGTTTACATTTGGGGTTAGGTTTAGATTTTAGGTTTAGATTTGGGGTTAGGTTTAGATTTTAGGTTTAGATTTTAGGTTTAGATTTTAGGTTTAGATTTGGGGTTAGGTTTAGATTTTAGGTTTATATTTGGTGTAAGGTTTAGATTTGGGGTTAGGTTTAGATTTTAGGTTTAGATTTGGGGTTAGGTTTAGATTTTAGGTTTAGATTTGGGGTTAGGTGTAGATTTGGGGTTAGGTTTAGATTTTAGGTTTAGATTTGGGGTTAGGTTTAGATTTGGGGTTAGGTTTAGATTTTAGGTTTAGATTTGGGGTTAGGTTTAGATTTGGGGTTAGGTTTAGATTTTAGGTTTAGATTTGGGGTTAGGTTTAGATTTTAGGTTTAGATTTTAGGTTTAGATTTGGGGTTAGGTTTAGATTTTAGGTTTAGATTTGGGGTTAGGTTTAGATTTTAGGTTTAAATTTGGGGTTATGTTTAGATTTTAGGTTTATATTTGGGGTAAGGTTTAGATTTGGGATTAGGTTTAGATTTTACGTTTAGATTTGGGGTTAGGTTTAGATTTTAGGTTTAGATTTGGGGTTAGGTTTAGATTTTAGGTTTAGATATGGGGTTAGGTTTAGATTTGGGGTTAGGTTTAGATTGTAGGTTTAGATTTGGGGTTAGGTTTAGATTTTAGGTTTAGATTTTAGGTTTAGATTTGGGGTTAGGTTTAGATTTTAGGTTTAGATTTGGGGTTAGGTTTAGATTTGGGGTTAGGTTTAGATTTTAGGTTTAGATTTGGGGTTAGGTTTAGATTTGGGGTTAGGTTTAGATTTTAGGTTTAGATTTGGGGTTAGGTTTAGATTTTAGGTTTAGATTTGGGGTTAGGTTTAGATTTGGGGTTAGGTTTAGATTTTAGATTAGATTTGGGGTTAGGTTTAGATTTGGGGTTAGGTTTAGATTTTAGGTTTAGATTTGGGGTTAGGTTTAGATTTTAGGTTTAGATTTGGGGTTAGGTTTAGATTTAAGGTTTAGATTTGGGGTTAGGTTTAGATTTTAGGTTTATATTTGGGGTTAGGTTTAGATTTTAGGTTTAGATTTGGGGTTAGGTTTAGATTTTAGGTTAGGTTTAGATTTTAGGTTTAGATTTGGGGTTAGGTTTAGATTTGGGTTAGGTTTAGATTTTAGGTTTAGATTTGGGGTTAGGTTTAGATTTTAGGTTTAGATTTTAGGTTTAGATTTGGGGTTAGGTTTATATTTTAGGTTTAGATTTGGGGTTAGGTTTAGATTTCAGGTTTATATTTGGGGTAAGGTTTAGATTTGGGGTTAGGTTTAGATTTTAGGTTTAGATTTGGGGTTAGGTTTAGAATTGGGGTTAGGTTTAGATTTTAGGTTTAGATTTGGGGTTAGGTTTAGATTTTAGGTTTAGATATGGGTTAAGGTTTAGATTTGTGGTTAGGTTTAGATTTTAGGTTTAGATTTGGGGTTAGGTTTAGATTTGGAGTTAGGTTTAGATTTTAGGTTTAGATTTGGGGTTAGGTTTAGATTTGGAGTTAGGTTTAGATTTTAGGTTTAGATTTGGGGTTAGGTTTAGATTTTAGGTTTAGATTTGGGGTTAGGTTTAGATTTTAGGTTTAGATTTGGGGTTAGGTTTAGATTTTAGGTTTAGATTTGGGGTTAGGTTTAGATTTTAGGTTTAGATTTTAGGTTTAGATTTGGGGTTAGGTTTAGATTTTAGGTTTAGATTTGGGGTTAGGTTTAGATTTTAGGTTTAGATTTGGGGTTAGGTTTAGATTTTAGGTTTAGATTTGGGGTTAGGTTTAGATTTGGGGTTAGGTTTAGATTTTAGGTTTAGATTTGGGGTTAGGTTTATATTTAGGGTTAGGTTTAGATTTTAGGTTTAGATTTGGGGTTAGGTTTAGATTTTAGGTTTAGATTTGGGGTTAGGTTTAGATTTTAGGTTTAGATTTGGAGTTAGGTTTAGATTTTAGGTTTATATTTGGGGTAAGGTTTAGATTTGGGGTTAGGTTTAGATTTTAGGTTTAGATTTGGGGTTAGGTTTAGATTTGGGGTTAGGTTTAGATTTTAGGTTTAGATTTGGGGTTAGGTTTAGATGTTAGGTTTAGATTTGTGGTTAGGTTTAGATTTGGGGTTAGGTTTAGATTTTAGGTTTAGATTTGGGGTTAGGTTTTGATTTTAGGTTTAGATTTGGGGTTAGGTTTAGATTTTAGGTTTAAATTTGGGGTTAGGTTTAGATTTTAGGTTTAGATTTGGGGTTAGGTTTAGATTTGGGGTTAGGTTTAGATTTTAGGTTTAGATTTGGGGTTAGGTTTAGATTTAAGGTTTAGATTTGGGGTTAGATTTAGATTTGGGGTTAGATTTATATTTTAGGTTTAGATTTGGGTTTAGGTTTAGATTTTAGGTTTAGATTTGGGGTTAGGTTTAGATTTGGGGTTAGGTTTAGATTTTAGGTTTAGATTTGGGGTTAGGTTTAGATTTGGGGTTAGGTTTAGATTTTAGGTTTAGATTTGGGGTTAGGTTTAGATTTGGGGTTAGGTTTAGATTTTAGGTTTAGATTTGTGGTTAGGTTTAGATTTTAGGTTTAGATATGGGGTTAGGTTTAGATTTGGGGTTAGGTTTAGATTTTAGGTTTAGATTTGGGGTTAGGTTTAGATTTGGAGTTAGGTTTAGATTTTAGGTTTAGATTTGGGGTTAGGTTTAGATTTTAGGTTTAGATTTGGGGTTAGGTTTAGATTTTAGGTTTAGATTTGGGGTTAGGTTTAGATTTGGGGTTAGGTTTAGATTTTAGGTTTAGATTTGGGGTTAGGTTTAGATTTTAGGTTTAGATTTTAGGTTTAGATTTGGGGTTAGGTTTAGATTTTAGGTTTAGATTTTAGGTTTAGATTTGGGGTTAGGTTTAGATTTTAGGTTTAGATTTGGGGTTAGGTTTAGATTTTAGGTTTAGATTTGGGGTTAGGTTTACATTTTAGGTTTATATTTGGGGTAAGGTTTAGATTTGGGGTTAGGTTTAGATTTTAGGTTTAGATTTGGGGTTAGGTTTAGATTTGGGGTTAGGTTTAGATTTTAGGTTTAGATTTGGGGTTAGGTTTAGATTTTAGGTTTAGATATGGGGTTAGGTTTAGATTTGGGGTTAGGTTTAGATTTTAGGTTTAGATTTGGGGTTAGGTTTAGATTTGGAGTTAGGTTTAGATTTTAGGTTTAGATTTGGGGTTAGGTTTAGATTTTAGGTTTAGATTTGGGGTTAGGTTTAGATTTTAGGTTTAGATTTGGGGTTAGGTGTAGATTTGGGGTTAGGTTTAGATTTTAGGTTTAGATTTGGGGTTAGGTTTAGATTTTAGGTTTAGATTTTAGGTTTAGATTTGGGGTTAGGTTTAGATTTGGGGTTAGGTTTAGATTTTAGGTTTAGATTTGGGGTAAGGTTTAGATTTGGGGTTAGGTTTAGATTTTAGGTTTAGATTTGGGGTTAGGTTTAGATTTTAGGTTTAGATTTGGGGTTAGGTTTAGATTTGGGGTTAGGTTTAGATTTTAGGTTTAGATTTGGGGTTAGATTTAGATTTAAGTTTTAGATTTGGGGTTAGGTTTAGATTTTAGGTTTAGATTTTAGGTTTAGATTTGGGGTTAGGTTTAGATTTTAGGTTTAGATTTGGGGTTAGGTTTAGATTTGGGGTTAGGTTTAGATTTTAGGTTTAGATTTGGGGTTAGGTTTAGATTTGGGGTTAGGTTTAGATTTTAGGTTTAGATTTGGGGTTAGGTTTAGATTTAAGGTTTAGATTTGGGGTTAGGTTTAGATTTGGGGTTAGGTTTAGATTTTAGGTTTAGATTTGGGGTTAGGTTTAGATTTTAGGTTAGGTTTAGATTTTAGGTTTAGATTTGGGGTTAGGTTTAGATTTGGGGTTAGGTTTAGATTTTAGGTTTAGATTTGGGGTTAGGTTTAGATTTTAGGTTTAGATTTTAGGTTTAGATTTGGGGTTAGGTTTAGATTTTAGGTTTAGATTTGGGGTTAGGTTTAGATTTTAGGTTTATATTTGGGGTAAGGTTTAGATTTGGGGTTAGGTTTAGATTTTAGGTTTAGATTTGGGGTTAGGTTTAGATTTGGGGTTAGGTTTAGATTTTAGGTTTAGATTTGGGGTTAGGTTTAGATTTTAGGTTTAGATATGGGGTTAGGTTTAGATTTGGGGTTAGGTTTAGATTTTAGGTTTAGATTTGGGGTTAGGTTTAGATTTTAGGTTTAGATATGGGGTTAGGTTTAGATTTGGGGTTAGGTTTAGATTTTAGGTTTAGATTTGGGGTTAGGTTTAGATTTTAGGTTTAGATATGGGGTTAGGTTTAGATTTGGGGTTAGGTTTAGATTTTAGGTTTAGATTTGGGGTTAGGTTTAGATTTTAGGTTTAGATTTTAGGTTTAGATTTGGGGTTAGGTTTAGATTTTAGGTTTAGATTTGGGGTTAGGTTTAGATTTGGGGTTAGGTTTAGATTTTAGGTTTAGATTTGGGGTTAGGTTTAGATTTGGGGTTAGGTTTAGATTTTAGGTTTAGATTTGGGGTTAGGTTTAGATTTTAGGTTTAGATTTGGGGTTAGGTTTAGATTTGGGGTTAGGTTTAGATTTTAGATTAGATTTGGGGTTAGGTTTAGATTTGGGGTTAGGTTTAGATTTTAGGTTTAGATTTGGGGTTAGGTTTAGATTTAAGGTTTAGATTTGGGGTTAGGTTTAGATTTGGGGTTAGGTTTAGATTTTAGGTTTAGATTTGGGGTTAGGTTTAGATTTTAGGTTTAGATTTGGGGTTAGGTTTAGATTTAAGGTTTAGATTTGGGGTTAGGTTTAGATTTTAGGTTTATATTTGGGGTTAGGTTTAGATTTTAGGTTTAGATTTGGGGTTAGGTTTAGATTTTAGGTTAGGTTTAGATTTTAGGTTTAGATTTGGGGTTAGGTTTAGATTTGGGTTAGGTTTAGATTTTAGGTTTAGATTTGGGGTTAGGTTTAGATTTTAGGTTTAGATTTTAGGTTTAGATTTGGGGTTAGGTTTATATTTTAGGTTTAGATTTGGGGTTAGGTTTAGATTTCAGGTTTATATTTGGGGTAAGGTTTAGATTTGGGGTTAGGTTTAGATTTTAGGTTTAGATTTGGGGTTAGGTTTAGAATTGGGGTTAGGTTTAGATTTTAGGTTTAGATTTGGGGTTAGGTTTAGATTTTAGGTTTAGATATGGGTTAAGGTTTAGATTTGTGGTTAGGTTTAGATTTTAGGTTTAGATTTGGGGTTAGGTTTAGATTTGGAGTTAGGTTTAGATTTTAGGTTTAGATTTGGGGTTAGGTTTAGATTTGGAGTTAGGTTTAGATTTTAGGTTTAGATTTGGGGTTAGGTTTAGATTTTAGGTTTAGATTTGGGGTTAGGTTTAGATTTTAGGTTTAGATTTGGGGTTAGGTTTAGATTTTAGGTTTAGATTTGGGGTTAGGTTTAGATTTTAGGTTTAGATTTTAGGTTTAGATTTGGGGTTAGGTTTAGATTTTAGGTTTAGATTTGGGGTTAGGTTTAGATTTTAGGTTTAGATTTGGGGTTAGGTTTAGATTTTAGGTTTATATTTGGGGTAAGGTTTAGATTTGGGGTTAGGTTTAGATTTTAGGTTTAGATTTGGGGTTAGGTTTATATTTAGGGTTAGGTTTAGATTTTAGGTTTAGATTTGGGGTTAGGTTTAGATTTTAGGTTTAGATTTGGGGTTAGGTTTAGATTTTAGGTTTAGATTTGGAGTTAGGTTTAGATTTTAGGTTTATATTTGGGGTAAGGTTTAGATTTGGGGTTAGGTTTAGATTTTAGGTTTAGATTTGGGGTTAGGTTTAGATTTGGGGTTAGGTTTAGATTTTAGGTTTAGATTTGGGGTTAGGTTTAGATGTTAGGTTTAGATTTGTGGTTAGGTTTAGATTTGGGGTTAGGTTTAGATTTTAGGTTTAGATTTGGGGTTAGGTTTTGATTTTAGGTTTAGATTTGGGGTTAGGTTTAGATTTTAGGTTTAAATTTGGGGTTAGGTTTAGATTTTAGGTTTAGATTTGGGGTTAGGTTTAGATTTGGGGTTAGGTTTAGATTTTAGGTTTAGATTTGGGGTTAGGTTTAGATTTAAGGTTTAGATTTGGGGTTAGATTTAGATTTGGGGTTAGATTTATATTTTAGGTTTAGATTTGGGTTTAGGTTTAGATTTTAGGTTTAGATTTGGGGTTAGGTTTAGATTTGGGGTTAGGTTTAGATTTTAGGTTTAGATTTGGGGTTAGGTTTAGATTTGGGGTTAGGTTTAGATTTTAGGTTTAGATTTGGGGTTAGGTTTAGATTTGGGGTTAGGTTTAGATTTTAGGTTTAGATTTGTGGTTAGGTTTAGATTTTAGGTTTAGATATGGGGTTAGGTTTAGATTTGGGGTTAGGTTTAGATTTTAGGTTTAGATTTGGGGTTAGGTTTAGATTTGGAGTTAGGTTTAGATTTTAGGTTTAGATTTGGGGTTAGGTTTAGATTTTAGGTTTAGATTTGGGGTTAGGTTTAGATTTTAGGTTTAGATTTGGGGTTAGGTTTAGATTTGGGGTTAGGTTTAGATTTTAGGTTTAGATTTGGGGTTAGGTTTAGATTTTAGGTTTAGATTTTAGGTTTAGATTTGGGGTTAGGTTTAGATTTTAGGTTTAGATTTTAGGTTTAGATTTGGGGTTAGGTTTAGATTTTAGGTTTAGATTTGGGGTTAGGTTTAGATTTTAGGTTTAGATTTGGGGTTAGGTTTACATTTTAGGTTTATATTTGGGGTAAGGTTTAGATTTGGGGTTAGGTTTAGATTTTAGGTTTAGATTTGGGGTTAGGTTTAGATTTGGGGTTAGGTTTAGATTTTAGGTTTAGATTTGGGGTTAGGTTTAGATTTTAGGTTTAGATATGGGGTTAGGTTTAGATTTGGGGTTAGGTTTAGATTTTAGGTTTAGATTTGGGGTTAGGTTTAGATTTGGAGTTAGGTTTAGATTTTAGGTTTAGATTTGGGGTTAGGTTTAGATTTTAGGTTTAGATTTGGGGTTAGGTTTAGATTTTAGGTTTAGATTTGGGGTTAGGTGTAGATTTGGGGTTAGGTTTAGATTTTAGGTTTAGATTTGGGGTTAGGTTTAGATTTTAGGTTTAGATTTTAGGTTTAGATTTGGGGTTAGGTTTAGATTTGGGGTTAGGTTTAGATTTTAGGTTTAGATTTGGGGTAAGGTTTAGATTTGGGGTTAGGTTTAGATTTTAGGTTTAGATTTGGGGTTAGGTTTAGATTTTAGGTTTAGATTTGGGGTTAGGTTTAGATTTGGGGTTAGGTTTAGATTTTAGGTTTAGATTTGGGGTTAGATTTAGATTTAAGTTTTAGATTTGGGGTTAGGTTTAGATTTTAGGTTTAGATTTTAGGTTTAGATTTGGGGTTAGGTTTAGATTTTAGGTTTAGATTTGGGGTTAGGTTTAGATTTGGGGTTAGGTTTAGATTTTAGGTTTAGATTTGGGGTTAGGTTTAGATTTGGGGTTAGGTTTAGATTTTAGGTTTAGATTTGGGGTTAGGTTTAGATTTAAGGTTTAGATTTGGGGTTAGGTTTAGATTTGGGGTTAGGTTTAGATTTTAGGTTTAGATTTGGGGTTAGGTTTAGATTTTAGGTTAGGTTTAGATTTTAGGTTTAGATTTGGGGTTAGGTTTAGATTTGGGGTTAGGTTTAGATTTTAGGTTTAGATTTGGGGTTAGGTTTAGATTTTAGGTTTAGATTTTAGGTTTAGATTTGGGGTTAGGTTTAGATTTTAGGTTTAGATTTGGGGTTAGGTTTAGATTTTAGGTTTATATTTGGGGTAAGGTTTAGATTTGGGGTTAGGTTTAGATTTTAGGTTTAGATTTGGGGTTAGGTTTAGATTTGGGGTTAGGTTTAGATTTTAGGTTTAGATTTGGGGTTAGGTTTAGATTTTAGGTTTAGATATGGGGTTAGGTTTAGATTTGGGGTTAGGTTTAGATTTTAGGTTTAGATTTGGGGTTAGGTTTAGATTTTAGGTTTAGATATGGGGTTAGGTTTAGATTTGGGGTTAGGTTTAGATTTTAGGTTTAGATTTGGGGTTAGGTTTAGATTTTAGGTTTAGATATGGGGTTAGGTTTAGATTTGGGGTTAGGTTTAGATTTTAGGTTTAGATTTGGGGTTAGGTTTAGATTTTAGGTTTAGATTTTAGGTTTAGATTTGGGGTTAGGTTTAGATTTTAGGTTTAGATTTGGGGTTAGGTTTAGATTTGGGGTTAGGTTTAGATTTTAGGTTTAGATTTGGGGTTAGGTTTAGATTTGGGGTTAGGTTTAGATTTTAGGTTTAGATTTGGGGTTAGGTTTAGATTTTAGGTTTAGATTTGGGGTTAGGTTTAGATTTGGGGTTAGGTTTAGATTTTAGATTAGATTTGGGGTTAGGTTTAGATTTGGGGTTAGGTTTAGATTTTAGGTTTAGATTTGGGGTTAGGTTTAGATTTAAGGTTTAGATTTGGGGTTAGGTTTAGATTTGGGGTTAGGTTTAGATTTTAGGTTTAGATTTGGGGTTAGGTTTAGATTTTAGGTTTAGATTTGGGGTTAGGTTTAGATTTTAGGTTAGGTTTAGATTTTAGGTTTAGATTTGGGGTTAGGTTTAGAATTGGGGTTAGGTTTAGATTTTAGGTTTAGATTTGGGGTTAGGTTTAGATTTTAGGTTTAGATATGGGTTAAGGTTTAGATTTGGGGTTAGGTTTAGATTTTAGGTTTAGATTTGGGGTTAGGTTTAGATTTGGAGTTAGGTTTAGATTTTAGGTTTAGATTTGGGGTTAGGTTTAGATTTGGAGTTAGGTTTAGATTTTAGGTTTAGATTTGGGGTTAGGTTTAGATTTTAGGTTTAGATTTGGGGTTAGGTTTAGATTTTAGGTTTAGATTTGGGGTTAGGTGTAGATTTGGGGTTAGGTTTAGATTTTAGGTTTAGATTTGGGGTTAGGTTTAGATTTTAGGTTTAGATTTTAGGTTTAGATTTGGGGTTAGGTTTAGATTTTAGGTTTAGATTTGGGGTTAGGTTTAGATTTTAGGTTTAGATTTGGGGTTAGGTTTAGATTTTAGGTTTATATTTGGGGTAAGGTTTAGATTTGGGGTTAGGTTTAGATTTTAGGTTTAGATTTGGGGTTAGGTTTAGATTTAGGGTTAGGTTTAGATTTTAGGTTTAGATTTGGGGTTAGGTTTAGATTTTAGGTTTAGATTTGGGGTTAGGTTTAGATTTTAGGTTTAGATTTGGAGTTAGGTTTAGATTTTAGGTTTATATTTGGGGTAAGGTTTAGATTTGGGGTTAGGTTTAGATTTTAGGTTTAGATTTGGGGTTAGGTTTAGATTTGGGGTTAGGTTTAGATTTTAGGTTTAGATTTTAGGTTTAGATTTGGGGTTAGGTTTAGATGTTAGGTTTAGATTTGGGGTTAGGTTTAGATTTGGGGTTAGGTTTAGATTTTAGGTTTAGATTTGGGGTTAGGTTTTGATTTTAGGTTTAGATTTGGGGTTAGGTTTAGATTTTAGGTTTAAATTTGGGGTTAGGTTTAGATTTTAGGTTTAGATTTGGGGTTAGGTTTAGATTTGGGGTTAGGTTTAGATTTTAGGTTTAGATTTGGGGTTAGGTTTAGATTTAAGGTTTAGATTTTAGGTTAGATTTAGATTTGGGGTTAGATTTATATTTTAGGTTTAGATTTGGGTTTAGGTTTAGATTTTAGGTTTAGATTTGGGGTTAGGTTTAGATTTGGGGTTAGGTTTAGATTTTAGGTTTAGATTTGGGGTTAGGTTTAGATTTGGGGTTAGGTTTAGATTTTAGGTTTAGATTTGGGGTTAGGTTTAGATTTGGGGTTAGGTTTAGATTTTAGGTTTAGATTTGGGGTTAGGTTTAGATTTTAGGTTTAGATATGGGGTTAGGTTTAGATTTGGGGTTAGGTTTAGATTTTAGGTTTAGATTTGGGGTTAGGTTTAGATTTGGAGTTAGGTTTAGATTTTAGGTTTAGATTTGGGGTTAGGTTTAGATTTTAGGTTTAGATTTGGGGTTAGGTTTAGATTTGGGGTTAGGTTTAGATTTTAGGTTTAGATTTGGGGTTAGGTTTAGATTTTAGGTTTAGATTTTAGGTTTAGATTTGGGGTTAGGTTTAGATTTTAGGTTTAGATTTTAGGTTTAGATTTGGGGTTAGGTTTAGATTTTAGGTTTAGATTTGGGATTAGGTTTAGATTTTAGGTTTAGATTTGGGGTTAGGTTTACATTTTAGGTTTATATTTGGGGTAAGGTTTATTTTTGGGGTTAGGTTTAGATTTTAGGTTTAGATTTGGGGTTAGGTTTAGATTTGGGGTTAGGTTTAGATTTTAGGTTTAGATTTGGGGTTAGGTTTAGATTTTAGGTTTAGATATGGGGTTAGGTTTAGATTTGGGGTTAGGTTTAGATTTTAGGTTTAGATTTGGGGTTAGGTTTAGATTTGGAGTTAGGTTTAGATTTTAGGTTTAGATTTGGGGTTAGGTTTAGATTTTAGGTTTAGATTTGGGGTTAGGTTTAGATTTTAGCTTTAGATTTGGGGTTAGGTGTAGATTTGGGGTTAGGTTTAGATTTTAGGTTTAGATTTGGGGTTAGGTTTAGATTTTAGGTTTAGATTTTAGGTTTAGATTTGGGGTTAGGTTTAGATTTGGGGTTAGGTTTAGATTTTAGGTTTAGATTTGGGGTAAGGTTTAGATTTGGGGTTAGGTTTAGATTTTAGGTTTAGATTTGGGGTTAGGTTTAGATTTTAGGTTTAGATTTGGGGTTAGGTTTAGATTTGGGGTTAGGTTTAGATTTTAGGTTTAGATTTGGGGTTAGATTTAGATTTAAGTTTTAGATTTGGGGTTAGGTTTAGATTTTAGGTTTAGATTTTAGGTTTAGATTTGGGGTTAGGTTTAGATTTTAGGTTTAGATTTGGGGTTAGGTTTAGATTTGGGGTTAGGTTTAGATTTTAGGTTTAGATATGGGGTTAGGTTTAGATTTGGGGTTAGGTTTAGATTTTAGGTTTAGATTTGGGGTTAGGTTTAGATTTAAGGTTTAGATTTGGGGTTAGGTTTAGATTTTAGGTTTAGATTTGGGGTTAGATTTAGATTTTAGGTTAGGTTTAGATTTTAGGTTTAGATTTGGGGTTAGGTTTAGATTTGGGGTTAGGTTTAGATTTTAGGTTTAGATTTGGGGTTAGGTTTAGATTTTAGGTTTAGATTTTAGGTTTAGATTTGGGGTTAGGTTTAGATTTTAGGTTTAGATTTGGGGTTAGGTTTAGATTTTAGGTTTAGATTTGGGGTAAGGTTTAGATTTGGGGTTAGGTTTAGATTTTAGGTTTAGATTTGGGGTTAGGTTTAGATTTTAGGTTTAGATTTGGGGTTAGGTGTAGATTTGGGGTTAGGTTTAGATTTTAGGTTTAGATTTGGGGTTAGGTTTAGATTTTAGGTTTAGATTTTAGGTTTAGATTTGGGGTTAGGTTTAGATTTTAGGTTTAGATTTGGGGTTAGGTTTAGATTTGGGGTTAGGTTTAGATTTTAGGTTTAGATTTGGGGTTAGGTTTAGATTTGGGGTTAGGTTTAGATTTTAGGTTTAGATTTGGGGTTAGGTTTAGATTTGGGGTTAGGTTTAGATTTTAGGTTTAGATTTGGGGTTAGGTTTAGATTTTAGGTTTAGCTTTGGGGTTAGGTTTAGATTTTAGGTTTAGATTTGGGGTTAGGTTTAGATTTGGGGTTAGGTTTAGATTTTAGGTTTAGATTTGGGGTTAGGTTTAGATTTTAGGTTTAGATTTGGGGTTAGGTTTAGATTTTAGGTTAGGTTTAGATTTTAGGTTTAGATTTGGGGTTAGGTTTAGATTTTAGGTTTAGATTTGGGGTTAGGTTTAGATTTCAGGTTTATATTTGGGGTTAGGTTTAGATTTTAGGTTTAGATATGGGGTTAGGTTTAGATTTGGGGTTAGGTTTAGATTTTAGGTTTAGATTTGGGGTTAGGTTTAGATTTGGAGTTAGGTTTAGATTTTAGGTTTAGATTTGGGGTTAGGTTTAGATTTGGAGTTAGGTTTAGATTTTAGGTTTAGATTTGGGGTTAGGTTTAGATTTTAGGTTTAGATTTGGGGTTAGGTTTAGATTTTAGTTTTAGATTTGGGGTTAGGTTTAGATTTTAGGTTTAGATTTGGGGTTAGGTTTAGATTTTAGGTTTAAATTTGGGGTTAGGTTTAGATTTTAGGTTTAGATTTGGGGTTAGGTTTAGATTTTAGGTTTAGATTTTAGGTTTAGATTTGGGGTTAGGTTTAGATTTTAGGTTTAGATTTGGGGTTAGGTTTAGATTTTAGGTTTAGATTTGGGGTTAGGTTTAGATTTTAGGTGTATATTTGGGGTAAGGTTTAGATTTGGGGTTAGGTTTAGATTTTAGGTTTAGATTTGGGGTTAGGTTTAGATTTAGGGTTAGGTTTAGATTTTAGGTTTAGATTTGGGGTTAGGTTTAGATTTTAGGTTTAGATATGGGGTTAGGTTTAGATTTGGGGTTAGGTTTAGATTTTAGGTTTAGATTTGGGGTTAGGTGTAGATTTGGGGTTAGGTTTAGATTTTAGGTTTAGATTTGGGGTTAGGTTTAGATTTTAGGTTTATATTTTAGGTTTAGATTTGGGGTTAGGTTTAGATTTTAGGTTTAGATTTGGGGTTAGGTTTAGATTTGGGGTTAGGTTTAGATTTTAGGTTTAGATTTGGGGTTAGGTTTAGATTTTAGGTTTAGATTTGGGGTTAGGTTTAGATTTTAGGTTTAGATTTGGGGTTAGGTTTAGAATTGGGGTTAGGTTTAGATTTTAGGTTTAGATTTGGGGTTAGGTTTAGATTTAAGGTTTAGATTTGGGGTTAGATTTAGATTTGGGGTTAGGTTTAGATTTTAGGTTTAGATTTGGGTTTAGGTTTAGATTTTAGGTTTAGATTTGGGGTTCGGTTTAGATTTGGGGTTAGGTTTAGATTTTAGGTTTAGATTTGGGGTTAGGTTTAGATTTGGGGTTAGGTTTAGATTTTAGGTTTAGATTTGGGGTTAGGTTTATATTTTAAGTTTAGATTTTTGGTTTAGATTTGGGGTTAGGTTTAGATTTTAGGTTTAGATTTGGGGTTAGGTTTAGATTTTAGGTTTAGATTTGGGGTTAGGTTTACATTTTAGGTTTATATTTGGGGTAAGGTTTAGATTTGGGGTTAGGTTTAGATTTTAGGTTTAGATTTGGGGTTAGGTTTAGATTTAAGGTTTAGATTTTAGGTTTAGATTTGGGGTTAGGTTTAGATTTTAGGTTTAGATTTGGGGTTAGGTTTAGATTTTAGGTTTAGATTTGGGGTTAGGTTTAGATTTTAGGTTTATATTTGGGGTAAGGTTTAGATTTGGGGTTAGGTTTAGATTTTAGGTTTAGATTTGGGGTTAGGTTTAGATTTGGGGTTAGGTTTAGATTTTAGGTTTAGATTTGGGGTTAGGTTTAGATTTTAGGTTTAGATTTGGGGTTAGATTTAGATTTAAGTTTTAGATTTGGGGTTAGGTTTAGATTTGGGGTTAGGTTTAGATTTTAGGTTTAGATTTGGGGTTAGGTTTAGATTTGGGGTTAGGTTTAGATTTTAGGTTTAGATTTGGGGTTAGGTTTAGATTTGGGGTTAGGTTTAGATTTAAGGTTTAGATTTGGGGTTAGGTTTAGATTTGGGGTTAGGTTTAGATTTTAGGTTTAGATTTGGGGTTAGGTTTAGATTTTAGGTTAGGTTTAGATTTTAGGTTTAGATTTGGGGTTAGGTTTAGATTTGGGGTTAGGTTTAGATTTTAGGTTTAGATTTGGGGTTAGGTTTAGATTTTAGGTTTAGATTTTAGGTTTAGATTTGGGGTTAGGTTTAGATTTTAGGTTTAGATTTGGGGTTAGGTTTAGATTTTAGGTTTATATTTGGGGTAAGGTTTAGATTTGGGGTTAGGTTTAGATTTTAGGTTTAGATTTGGGGTTAGGTTTAGATTTGGGGTTAGGTTTAGATTTTAGGTTTAGATTTGGGGTTAGGTTTAGATTTTAGGTTTAGATATGGGGTTAGGTTTAGATTTGGGGTTAGGTTTAGATTTTAGGTTTAGATTTGGGGTTAGGTTTAGATTTTAGGTTTAGATATGGGGTTAGGTTTAGATTTGGGGTTAGGTTTAGATTTTAGGTTTAGATTTGGGGTTAGGTTTAGATTTTAGGTTTAGATATGGGGTTAGGTTTAGATTTTAGGTTTAGATTTGGGGTTAGGTTTAGATTTTAGGTTTAGATTTGGGGTTAGGTTTAGATTTTAGGTTTAGATTTGGGGTTAGGTTTAGATTTAAGGTTTAGATTTGGGGTTAGGTTTAGATTTGGGGTTAGGTTTAGATTTTAGGTTTAGATTTGGGGTTAGGTTTAGATTTTAGGTTTAGATTTGGGGTTAGGTTTAGATTTTAGGTTAGGTTTAGATTTTAGGTTTAGATTTGGGGTTAGGTTTAGATTTTAGGTTTAGATTTGGGGTTAGGTTTAGATTTTAGGTTAGGTTTAGATTTTAGGTTTAGATTTGGGGTTAGGTTTAGAATTGGGGTTAGGTTTAGATTTTAGGTTTAGATTTGGGGTTAGGTTTAGATTTTAGGTTTAGATATGGGTTAAGGTTTAGATTTGGGGTTAGGTTTAGATTTTAGGTTTAGATTTGGGGTTAGGTTTAGATTTGGAGTTAGGTTTAGATTTTAGGTTTAGATTTGGGGTTAGGTTTAGATTTGGAGTTAGGTTTAGATTTTAGGTTTAGATTTGGGGTTAGGTTTAGATTTTAGGTTTAGATTTGGGGTTAGGTGTAGATTTGGGGTTAGGTTTAGATTTTAGGTTTAGATTTGGGGTTAGGTTTAGATTTTAGGTTTTAGATTTTAGGTTTAGATTTGGGGTTAGGTTTAGATTTTAGGTTTAGATTTGGGGTTAGGTTTAGATTTTAGGTTTAGATTTGGGGTTAGGTTTAGATTTTAGGTTTATATTTGGGGTAAGGTTTAGATTTGGGGTTAGGTTTAGATTTTAGGTTTAGATTTGGGGTTAGGTTTAGATTTAGGGTTAGGTTTAGATTTTAGGTTTAGATTTGGGGTTAGGTTTAGATTTTAGGTTTAGATTTGGGGTTAGGTTTAGATTTTAGGTTTAGATTTGGAGTTAGGTTTAGATTTTAGGTTTATATTTGGGGTAAGGTTTAGATTTGGGGTTAGGTTTAGATTTTAGGTTTAGATTTGGGGTTAGGTTTAGATTTGGGGTTAGGTTTAGATTTTAGGTTTAGATTTTAGGTTTAGATTTGGGGTTAGGTTTAGATGTTAGGTTTAGATTTGGGGTTAGGTTTAGATTTGGGGTTAGGTTTAGATTTTAGGTTTAGATTTGGGGTTAGGTTTAGATTTGGGGTTAGGTTTAGATTTTAGGTTTAGATTTGGGGTTAGGTTTAGGTTTAAGGTTTAGATTTGGGGTTAGATTTAGATTTGGGGTTAGATTTAGATTTTAGGTTTAGATTTGGGTTTAGGTTTAGATTTTAGGTTTAGATTTGGGGTTAGGTTTAGATTTGGGGTTAGGTTTAGATTTTAGGTTTAGATTTGGGGTTAGGTTTAGATTTGGGGTTAGGTTTAGATTTTAGGTTTAGATTTGGGGTTAGGTTTAGATTTGGGGTTAGGTTTAGATTTTAGGTTTAGATTTGGGGTTAGGTTTAGATTTTAGGTTTAGATATGGGGTTAGGTTTAGATTTGGGGTTAGGTTTAGATTTTAGGTTTAGATTTGGGGTTAGGTTTAGATTTGGAGTTAGGTTTAGATTTTAGGTTTAGATTTGGGGTTAGGTTTAGATTTTAGGTTTAGATTTGGGGTTAGGTTTAGATTTTAGGTTTAGATTTGGGGTTAGGTTTAGATTTGGGGTTAGGTTTAGATTTTAGGTTTAGATTTGGGGTTAGGTTTAGATTTTAGGTTTAGATTTTAGGTTTAGATTTGGGGTTAGGTTTAGATTTTAGGTTTAGATTTTAGGTTTAGATTTGGGGTTAGGTTTAGATTTTAGGTTTAGATTTGGGGTTAGGTTTAGATTTTAGGTTTAGATTTGGGGTTAGGTTTACATTTTAGGTTTATATTTGGGGTAAGGTTTAGATTTGGGGTTAGGTTTAGATTTTAGGTTTAGATTTGGGGTTAGGTTTAGATTTGGGGTTAGGTTTAGATTTTAGGTTTAGATTTGGGGTTAGGTTTAGATTTTAGGTTTAGATATGGGGTTAGGTTTAGATTTGGGGTTAGGTTTAGATTTTAGGTTTAGATTTGGGGTTAGGTTTAGATTTGGAGTTAGGTTTAGATTTTAGGTTTAGATTTGGGGTTAGGTTTAGATTTTAGGTTTAGATTTGGGGTTAGGTTTAGATTTTAGCTTTAGATTTGGGGTTAGGTGTAGATTTGGGGTTAGGTTTAGATTTTAGGTTTAGATTTGGGGTTACGTTTAGATTTTAGGTTTAGATTTTAGGTTTAGATTTGGGGTTAGGTTTAGATTTGGGGTTAGGTTTAGATTTTAGGTTTAGATTTGGGGTAAGGTTTAGATTTGGGGTTAGGTTTAGATTTTAGGTTTAGATTTGGGGTTAGGTTTAGATTTTAGGTTTAGATTTGGGGTTAGGTTTAGATTTGGGGTTAGGTTTAGATTTTAGGTTTAGATTTGGGGTTAGATTTAGATTTAAGTTTTAGATTTGGGGTTAGGTTTAGATTTTAGGTTTAGATTTTAGGTTTAGATTTGGGGTTAGGTTTAGATTTTAGGTTTAGATTTGGGGTTAGGTTTAGATTTGGGGTTAGGTTTAGATTTTAGGTTTAGATATGGGGTTAGGTTTAGATTTGGGGTTAGGTTTAGATTTTAGGTTTAGATTTGGGGTTAGGTTTAGATTTAAGGTTTAGATTTGGGGTTAGGTTTAGATTTTAGGTTTAGATTTGGGGTTAGGTTTAGATTTTAGGTTAGGTTTAGATTTTAGGTTTAGATTTGGGGTTAGGTTTAGATTTGGGGTTAGGTTTAGATTTTAGGTTTAGATTTGGGGTTAGGTTTAGATTTTAGGTTTAGATTTTAGGTTTAGATTTGGGGTTAGGTTTAGATTTTAGGTTTAGATTTGGGGTTAGGTTTAGATTTTAGGTTTAGATTTGGGGTAAGGTTTAGATTTGGGGTTAGGTTTAGATTTTAGGTTTAGATTTGGGGTTAGGTTTAGATTTTAGGTTTCGATTTGGGGTTAGGTGTAGATTTGGGGTTAGGTTTAGATTTTAGGTTTAGATTTGGGGTTAGGTTTAGATTTTAGGTTTAGATTTTAGGTTTAGATTTGGGGTTAGGTTTAGATTTTAGGTTTAGATTTGGGGTTAGGTTTAGATTTGGGGTTAGGTTTAGATTTTAGGTTTAGATTTGGGGTTAGGTTTAGATTTGGGGTTAGGTTTAGATTTTAGGTTTAGATTTGGGGTTAGGTTTAGAATTGGGGTTAGGTTTAGATTTTAGGTTTAGATTTGGGGTTAGGTTTAGATTTTAGGTTTAGCTTTGGGGTTAGGTTTGGATTTTAGGTTTAGATTTGGGGTTAGGTTTAGATTTGGGGTTAGGTTTAGATTTTAGGTTTAGATTTGGGGTTAGGTTTAGATTTTAGGTTTAGATTTGGGGTTAGGTTTAGATTTTAGGTTAGGTTTAGATTTTAGGTTTAGATTTGGGGTTAGGTTTAGATTTCAGGTTTATATTTGGGGTTAGGTTTAGATTTTAGGTTTAGATATGGGGTTAGGTTTAGATTTGGGGTTAGGTTTAGATTTTAGGTTTAGATTTGGGGTTAGGTTTAGATTTGGAGTTAGGTTTAGATTTTAGGTTTAGATTTGGGGTTAGGTTTAGATTTGGAGTTAGGTTTAGATTTTAGGTTTAGATTTGGGGTTAGGTTTAGATTTTAGGTTTAGATTTGGGGTTAGGTTTAGATTTTAGTTTTAGATTTGGGGTTAGGTTTAGATTTTAGGTTTAGATTTGGGGTTAGGTTTAGATTTTAGGTTTAAATTTGGGGTTAGGTTTAGATTTTAGGTTTAGATTTGGGGTTAGGTTTAGATTTTAGGTTTAGATTTTAGGTTTAGATTTGGGGTTAGGTTTAGATTTTAGGTTTAGATTTGGGGTTAGGTTTAGATTTTAGGTTTAGATTTGGGGTTAGGTTTAGATTTTAGGTGTATATTTGGGGTAAGGTTTAGATTTGGGGTTAGGTTTAGATTTTAGGTTTAGATTTGGGGTTAGGTTTAGATTTAGGGTTAGATTTAGATTTTAGGTTTAGATTTGGGGTTAGGTTTAGATTTTAGGTTTAGATATGGGGTTAGGTTTAGATTTGGGGTTAGGTTTAGATTTTAGGTTTAGATTTGGGGTTAGGTGTAGATTTGGGGTTAGGTTTAGATTTTAGGTTTAGATTTGGGGTTAGGTTTAGATTTTAGGTTTATATTTTAGGTTTAGATTTGGGGTTAGGTTTAGATTTTAGGTTTAGATTTGGGGTTAGGTTTAGATTTGGGGTTAGGTTTAGATTTTAGGTTTAGATTTGGGGTTAGGTTTAGATTTTAGGTTTAGATTTGGGGTTAGGTTTAGATTTTAGGTTTAGATTTGGGGTTAGGTTTAGAATTGGGGTTAGGTTTAGATTTTAGGTTTAGATTTGGGGTTAGGTTTAGATTTAAGGTTTAGATTTGGGGTTAGATTTAGATTTGGGGTTAGGTTTAGATTTTAGGTTTAGATTTGGGTTTAGGTTTAGATTTTAGGTTTAGATTTGGGGTTCGGTTTAGATTTGGGGTTAGGTTTAGATTTTAGGTTTAGATTTGGGGTTAGGTTTAGATTTGGGGTTAGGTTTAGATTTTAGGTTTAGATTTGGGGTTAGGTTTATATTTTAAGTTTAGATTTTTGGTTTAGATTTGGGGTTAGGTTTAGATTTTAGGTTTAGATTTGGGGTTAGGTTTAGATTTTAGGTTTAGATTTGGGGTTAGGTTTACATTTTAGGTTTATATTTGGGGTAAGGTTTAGATTTGGGGTTAGGTTTAGATTTTAGGTTTAGATTTGGGGTTAGGTTTAGATTTAAGGTTTAGATTTGGGGTTAGGTTTAGATTTGGGGTTAGGTTTAGATTTTAGGTTTAGATATGGGGTTAGGTTTAGATTTGGGGTTAGGTTTAGATTTTAGGTTTAGATTTGGGGTTAGGTTTAGATTTGGAGTTAGGTTTAGATTTTAGGTTTAGATTTGGGGTTAGGTTTAGATTTTAGGTTTAGATTTGGGATTAGGTTTAGATTTTAGGTTTAGATTTGGGGTTAGGTGTAGATTTGGGGTTAGGTTTAGATTTTAGGTTTAGATTTGGGGTTAGGTTTAGATTTTAGGTTTAGATTTTAGGTTTAGATTTGGGGTTAGGTTTAGATTTGGGGTTAGGTTTAGATTTTAGGTTTAGATTTGGGGTTAGGTTTAGATTTGGGGTTAGGTTTATATTTTAGGTTTAGATTTGGGGTTATGTTTATATTTTAAGTTTAGATTTTTGGTTTAGATTTGGGGTTAGGTTTAGATTTTAGGTTTAGATTTGGGGTTAGGTTTAGATTTTAGGTTTAGATTTGGGGTTAGGTTTACATTTTAGGTTTATATTTGGGGTAAGGTTTAGATTTGGGGTTAGGTTTAGATTTTAGGTTTAGATTTGGGGTTAGGTTTAGATTTGGGGTTAGGTTTAGATTTTAGGTTTAGATTTGGGGTTAGGTTTAGATTTTAGGTTTAGATATGGGGTTAGGTTTAGATTTGGGGTTAGGTTTAGATTTGGGGTTAGGTTTAGATTTTAGGTTTAGATTTGGGGTTATGTTTATATTTTAAGTTTAGATTTTTGGTTTAGATTTGGGGTTAGGTTTAGATTTTAGGTTTAGATTTGGGGTTAGGTTTAGATTTTAGGTTTAGATTTGGGGTTAGGTTTACATTTTAGGTTTATATTTGGGGTAAGGTTTAGATTTGGGGTTAGGTTTAGATTTTAGGTTTAGATTTGGGGTTAGGTTTAGATTTAAGGTTTAGATTTGGGGTTAGGTTTAGATTTGGGGTTAGGTTTAGATTTTAGGTTTAGATTTGGGGTTAGGTTTACATTTTAGGTTTATATTTGGGGTAAGGTTTAGATTTGGGGTTAGGTTTAGATTTTAGGTTTAGATTTGGGGTTAGGTTTAGATTTAGGGTTTAGATTTGGGGTTAGGTTTAGATTTGGGGTTAGGTTTAGATTTTAGGTTTAGATATGGGGTTAGGTTTAGATTTGGGGTTAGCTTTATAGCAGTTTCACTTTTAGGATTAAGCCAGTTCAGCACATACAGTGCCTTCATCAATACCTCTTCTGGGCTCACACCAATTCCCCCTTGTTTTTTCAAAACAGACAAAAGATTTTTAATGCACGGTGTGCACGCTCAATAATTGCTTGGCCAGTACAATTATAAGGGATTCCAAACAGGTGTTGTACCTTCCACTGGGTGAGGAAGGCTGCAAGTCTGTCAGAGTGGTATGCAGGACCATTATCTGTTTTGATTTGTGTAGGGACACCCATGACAGCAAAAGCTTGTAGTAAATGACGTTTTACTGCCTTTGCATTTGCTGAGGTCAAGGCTGTAGCCCACAGCAGTCCTGAACAGGTATCTATGGAGACATGAATGTACTTTTGTCTGCCAAATGGTGCAAATTCAGTAATATCAGTTTGCCATAACTGACCTGGCTGCAAGCCCCGAGGATTTACTCCCTTTTGTTGGAGAGGGACTATGCGGGCACAATCAGGACAAGCTGCAATAATGGCTCGAGCTTGTTCCTTTGTAATTGTAAACTGTTTTCGGAGTGCTGCTGAGGATTGATGAAAGAATTCGTGAGCCTGTCTGGCTTGTTCAAAAGGGGATATATCTGCTACTGCCACAAGTTTGTCTATGGTGCTGTTTCCCTCTACTAGACCACCTGGTATGTTAGTATGGCTTTTTATATGCATGATAAATACTGGTGCTGTCCTATAATCTAATACGTTCCACAAATCTAACAATGCTTCAAACAATAAGGAATTGGAAACTCGCTGCAAAAGTGCTCTATGTATTCTTTGTACAATTCCCACAACATAAAGAGAATCTGTTACCAGATTAACTGGAGAGTTATGCCATTTTTGCAATGCTGCTAAGCATATTGAGGGCAGTTTCTTTTAATATGTCCTGTCTGTTTGCAAGTAAAACATGCTAGGCCACAAGAAGAAGGGCTTCCACCTTTCATTGCAGGCTTACGTGCTGCAGCCAAGGCCGCAGCGTGGGCTTGAGCATATATTTTTGCTTTTTCTACCTCCTGTTGCATAATTGGTACCTGTGTGCAAGCTTCCACCATCTCTGCTAAAGAAGCAGTTTTTCCCAAACCGGCTAATATCTGTTGGCATTGGGTGTTTGCATTCATCATAGCCAAATCTTTCCCCACAGCAGCTTTTGCCTCTGGAGTCAAGTTAGGAGAGGCATCTATCACTTCTTTTAAACAATCCACAAATGTCATATATGGTTCCCCAGGATCCCACTCTATTGTAGAATAGGGTGGCACAGGGTTACCTCTATTTGGCAATTCTTTCACTGCCGCCAAGGCAAGCCCTTGCGTTTGCTGCAAAATCCTTGGATGAAGTGCTGCCTGAGTAGCACCATCCGCATATTGCCCACGACCCAGTAACTGGTCCATGCTAGCTAACCGCAACGGATCATCAGCTGGTAAACGAACATTTTCTAATACTGCCAATTCCACTTTCCCCTGCCACTTGTCCAAGAACAGCAAATACCCCGTTGGAGGAAGCAATAACTCCATCAACGCCCTAATACCTGTTTGAGTTAGTACTTGCTCCTTGAAAAATGAATTGATTAGCTGCATCACATGCTTATTATCCATACCATATTGCATAACTGCACTTTGCAATTGCTTAACCATTTTCCAATCAAAAGGCGACCACTGCCTTTGTCCTCTATTATCTATGTGCACTGGCATTGCTGTAATACTACCAGGTAACATGATCCCTTCAATAGTTGCATCTCTGATTACCCCTTGCCAATGTTGCCCTGCATTATAAGAATGATCTCGAGGAATATCTCTACCCTGATGCACAGGGGCAGCACCCAAATTATCATTATTATCACTGCTATACAATTCCCTTGTGTTTCCCTGTGGATCAGTAAGTCGACGCATATTTGCAAACCGATCTGCTAACCCAGTCTCCAGGCCTTTTCCATATCGCGCTTTTAAATATTCATCTGTTTCTCTTACAGACCACATCCCATCTTCAACACATTGTCTAGCCCATTTTTGTATTTGCTCCCTTTTGATACGGAGCTCCTCGGGAGTGAGGTCTAATTCCACCCCCTCCCTTTCCTGTTTTCCCCGTTTTTCACATTCCCTGCCAGTTGCCTCCAGCCCGTCCTTAATTGCATCTGACGCCTTTTTATATGCTATTAACCGCGAAGTTTTACTGTTACCGCCATCTAGTCGTTTCATAGCTTCTAGAACTTCTTGCATCTGGCTCTCCTGCCGTCTCAGTAAGTCCTTCAGGCTCCGCACGTGGCTCTCCTCCTGGAAGTCAGGGCGATTCTGTGGTGCTCCGTCCTGGTGTTCCATCGGGTCCTCCGGCAAAGGCACGTCGGCTGGATTAACTTGTCCTGGCTTGTTGAAACTTGCCGGTTGCTGCCATTCGTTGTCGGAGCCAGGCAATGGCTCAACGGGCGCAGAGGGTATAATTTGCTCTCCGCCCCAGAACTCCAGATCTGATACGGGACATACCAGCGGTGTTGATTCTTCGGAGTTCTCGGAGGGTGGGCAGCTCGCGGCGGGCAGCTCCGAGGGGACGGCACACAGCTCCGGCTCCTCTGAGACTTCCTGCATTAGCTGCCTGACCTCCCGCCAGGGTCCGGCGAGATCGCAAGCCTCGCGGCTCCCCCTTGTAACTGCTTCCCATAGTTCGGTCCCTATGTCCTCCCATGTACCGGGAGAAAAAAATTCGTCCGTCGAACGAACACAGCCCTTACGCTGGGCGAATAGTAAAAGGCGCTCCACCGCGTCTTTTTCCAAAATTCTTCCTGTTCTTGCAGCCAGCTGCAGAATACTTCTCACTATTATGTTTTCTTCCACGGATGCCGTGTTTCCCATGCCACCTGCTTCTTCGTAGGCCTACTTTCCGCTATGATTGAGCGCTGGGCTGGTGTCGCCCCCAGGTGGCGTCCTCGCGTCTTCACTTCCGGCGATCTTGCTTCGATACGAAGTATCACGTCGGGGTCACCAAAGTGTTGTTTTATCCATGCGAGCCACGGAACCTGACACACCAATATGATGTTCACAGAGTTCGCTTTATTATTGGACCGGGCTAGCTTTATAGCAAAGCTGCCCTGTCCACGCGCCTTACAACAACGTGATTGGTTGTAACTCGTGTTATACAATAACATGATAGGCTGCATGTACTGTCCACGCGCTCTGCACGCATGTGTCCGGCGATTGCTCACTCATTATTACCTTCTAATGGTGCTCCTTTAGTCTCTTTTGTCTCTGGCTTCACCTCTCAGCCAGGCTGGCGACAACCCCATCCCCCTGGGGCAAGGGGGGGCTCTGCCACTACACTTCCACAATCAGCTGGCAGTACAAAAGAACAAGCGGCAGATGTACTTAGGCTGACTCATGGTGGTTTGGTGCAGAGACCATGCATATCATGGGAATATTTCAGCATTTCTGCTCTGGTTTTCAGTGTATTACACCAAAACACCCGCCTGATGACATCATTTCAAGAGCAAAAGCAGCAATTTGCAGAATTCAGCTTCTTTGGGGAACTGAGCAATTGCTGAGCTGACACCATGTCCTGCTGGGTCCCTGTCACCTGCAGAGTGCCCGCATCCTCACCACGGTCGCGGGCATTGTGACAAAGGTTCTATGTCAGCTGGGTGTGGCAGTCGAGCGCCCCCTAGGAGACGGTGAGCCTGTCAGCCCTGGGCCTGTCACTGCATTCTGTACCCCCTGTCACCAGCGAGGCCTCGGAAAAGTTTCCAAAACATCCCCAGACTTGGGTCCAAAGTGGCCAAAAGTCTCCAAGAGACAAGTCGGGAAGAAGGATATGGAACAGAGGGAGAAAGGCAAGGGAGCAGGCCAAAGGGAGGCAAGAGGAAAAAGTAGTGCCGGGCTGCAGGACTGAAATGGAGGAATTGAAAGAGGAAAGCCAGGAAGCAGGAGAGTTTGAGAAAAGGAGAGAGGAAAGAAGAGACATGCAGCCAGACGAGGGCTTAGTGAGAGAGGCTGGGACAGAGAACAGGATGAGAAGGAAATAAGGCAAGGCAAGGCAAGGCAAGGCTAGGCCAAAGGACGTTTCTTTGATTTATATTTTCTACCACATTCATCTTGAGATGAGGAGGAAAGCCATCAGACCTTATGGATTAGGCCCAAACAAAAGCCCCGGCTACTTGAGACACTTAGAATAAGCCTAAACCACAAAGATCTCTCCATAAAGATGGTTTTTATACTGTACTTCCACAATCAGCTGGCAGTACAAAAGAACAAGCGGCAGATGTACTTAGGCTGAGTCATGGTGGTTTGGTGCAGAGACCATGCATATCATGGGAATATTTCAGCATTTCTGCTCTGGTCTTCAGTGTATTACACCAAAACACCCACCTGATGACAGCATTTCAAGAGCAAAAGCAGCAATTTGCAGAATTCAACTTCTTTGGGGAACTGAGCAATTGCTGAGCTGACACCAAGTCCTGCTGGGTCCCTGTCACCTGCAGAGTGCCCGCATCCTCACCACAGTAGCAGGCATTGTGACAAAGGTTCTATGTCAGCTGGGTGTGGCAGCCGAGCGCCCGCTAGGGGAGGGGGAGCCTGTCAGCCCCGGGCCTGTCACTGCCTGCTGTCCCCCCTGTCACCAGCGAGGCCTCTGAAAAGTTTCCAAAACATCCCCAGACTTGGCTCCAAAGTGGCCGAAAGTCTCCAAGAGACAAGTCGGGAAGAAGGATATGGAACAGAGGGAGAAAGGCAAGGGAGCAGGCCAAAGGGAGGCAAGAGGAAAAAGTAGTGCCAGGCTGCAGGACTGAAATGGAGGAATTGAAAGACGGAAGCCAGGAAGCAGGAGAGTTTGAGAAAAGGAGAGAGGAAAGAAGAGACATGCAGCCAGACGATGGGTTAGTGAGAGAGGCTGGGACAGAGAACAGGATGAGAAGGAAATAAGACAAGGCAAGGCAAGGCTAGGCCAAAGGACGTTTCCTTGATTTATATTTTCTACCACATTCATCTTGAGATGAGGAGGAAAGCCATCAGACCTTATATATGAGGACCAAACAAAAGCCCCGGCTACTTGAGACTCTTAGACTAAGCCTAAACCGCAAAGATCTCTCCATAAAGATGGTTTTTATACTGTACTTCCATGTTGTTTTATCCATGCGAGCCACGGAACCTGACACACCAATATGATGTTCACAGAGTTCGCTTTATTATTGGACCGGGCTAGCTTTATAGCAAAGCTGCCCTGTCCACGCGCCTTACAACAACGTGATTGGTTGTAACTCGTGTTATACAATAACATGATAGGCTGCATGTACTGTCCACGCGCTCTGCACGCATGTGTCCGGCGATTGCTCACTCATTATTACCTTCTAATGGTGCTCCTTTAGTCTCTTTTGTCTCTGGCTTCACCTCTCAGCCAGGCTGGCGACAACCCCATCCCCCTGGGGCAAGGGGGGGCTCTGCCACTACATCTCCCCCTCTTTTATTTAATATTAACAATACGCCGTATCATGCTTTAAATACAGTGTGAAATACAGGGTAAGAACATTAAGGCTAATACAATTACAATTAACAAGAACAAACCTGTTTTCAATATTCCTTTTAACCAAACAAGGCATTCACCCCAAAAAACCCAATATCTTCTGTTATTTTCTTGTTCTGCAAATCTTCTATCTTTTTAACTTTTAAGTTCAAACAACACATACAATCAAACTCTTCATAACTGTGAACATGTCCAATAACAAAAAATTAATTGCTGCTCTGTTTTACAAAGTGGTATTCTCAACATTGGCTACATTCGTTGCTTAAAGCGATAACATGTCTGAGGTTTAGATTTTAGGTTTAGATTTGGGGTTAGGTTTAGATTTAAGTTTTAGATTTGGGGTTAGGTTTAGATTTTAGGTTTAGATTTTAGGTTTAGATTTGGGGTTAGGTTTAGATTTTAGGTTTAGATTTTAGGTTTATATTTGGGGTAAGGTTTAGATTTGGGGTTAGGTTTAGATTTTAGGTTTAGATTTGGGGTTAGGTTTAGATTTAAGGTTTAGATTTGGGGTTAGGTTTAGATTTGGGGTTAGGTTTAGATTTTAGGTTTAGATATGGGGTTAGGTTTAGATTTGGGGTTAGGTTTAGATTTTAGGTTTAGATTTGGGGTTAGGTTTAGATTTGGAGTTAGGTTTAGATTTTAGGTTTAGATTTGGGGTTAGGTTTAGATTTTAGGTTTAGATTTGGGATTAGGTTTAGATTTTAGGTTTAGATTTGGGGTTAGGTGTAGATTTGGGGTTAGGTTTAGATTTTAGGTTTAGATTTGGGGTTAGGTTTAGATTTTAGGTTTAGATTTTAGGTTTAGATTTGGGGTTAGGTTTAGATTTGGGGTTAGGTTTAGATTTTAGGTTTAGATTTGGGGTTATGTTTATATTTTAAGTTTAGATTTTTGGTTTAGATTTGGGGTTAGGTTTAGATTTTAGGTTTAGATTTGGGGTTAGGTTTAGATTTTAGGTTTAGATTTGGGGTTAGGTTTAGATTTGGGGTTAGGTTTAGATTTTAGGTTTAGATTTGGGGTTAGGTTTAGATTTTAGGTTTAGATATGGGGTTAGGTTTAGATTTGGGGTTAGGTTTAGATTTTAGGTTTAGATTTGGGGTTAGGTTTAGATTTGGAGTTAGGTTTAGATTTTAGGTTTAGATTTGGGGTTAGGTTTAGATTTTAGGTTTAGATTTGGGGTTAGGTTTAGATTTTAGGTTTATATTTGGGGTAAGGTTTAGATTTGGGGTTAGGTTTAGATTTTAGGTTTAGATTTGGGGTTAGGTTTAGATTTGGGGTTAGGTTTAGATTTTAGGTTTAGATTTGGGGTTAGGTTTAGATTTGGGGTTAGGTTTAGATTTTAGGTTTAGATTTGGGGTTATGTTTATATTTTAAGTTTAGATTTTTGGTTTAGATTTGGGGTTAGGTTTAGATTTTAGGTTTAGATTTGGGGTTAGGTTTAGATTTTAGGTTTAGATTTGGGGTTAGGTTTAGATTTGGGGTTAGGTTTAGATTTTAGGTTTAGATTTGGGGTTAGGTTTAGATTTTAGGTTTAGATTTTAGGTTTAGATTTGGGGTTAGGTTTAGATTTGGGGTTAGGTTTAGATTTTAGGTTTAGATTTGGGGTTAGGTTTAGATTTGGGGTTAGGTTTAGATTTTAGGTTTAGATTTGGGGTTATGTTTATATTTTAAGTTTAGATTTTTGGTTTAGATTTGGGGTTAGGTTTAGATTTTAGGTTTAGATTTGGGGTTAGGTTTAGATTTTAGGTTTAGATTTGGGGTTAGGTTTAGATTTGGGGTTAGGTTTAGATTTTAGGTTTAGATTTGGGGTTAGGTTTAGATTTTAGGTTTAGATATGGGGTTAGGTTTAGATTTGGGGTTAGGTTTAGATTTTAGGTTTAGATTTGGGGTTAGGTTTAGATTTGGAGTTAGGTTTAGATTTTAGGTTTAGATTTGGGGTTAGGTTTAGATTTTAGGTTTAGATTTGGGGTTAGGTTTAGATTTTAGGTTTAGATTTGGGGTTAGTTGTAGATTTGGGGTTAGGTTTAGATTTTAGGTTTAGATTTGGGGTTAGGTTTAGATTTTAGGTTTAGATTTGGGGTTAGGTTTAGATTTTAGGTTTATATTTGGGGTAAGGTTTAGATTTGGGGTTAGGTTTAGATTTTAGGTTTAGATTTGGGGTTAGGTTTAGATTTGGGGTTAGGTTTAGATTTTAGGTTTAGATTTGGGGTTAGGTTTAGATTTGGGGTTAGGTTTAGATTTTAGGTTTAGATTTGGGGTTATGTTTATATTTTAAGTTTAGATTTTTGGTTTAGATTTGGGGTTAGGTTTAGATTTTAGGTTTAGATTTGGGGTTAGGTTTAGATTTTAGGTTTAGATTTGGGGTTAGGTTTAGATTTGGGGTTAGGTTTAGATTTTAGGTTTAGATTTGGGGTTAGGTTTAGATTTTAGGTTTAGATTTTAGGTTTAGATTTGGGGTTAGGTTTAGATTTGGGGTTAGGTTTAGATTTTAGGTTTAGATTTGGGGTTAGGTTTAGATTTGGGGTTAGGTTTAGATTTTAGGTTTAGATTTGGGGTTATGTTTATATTTTAAGTTTAGATTTTTGGTTTAGATTTGGGGTTAGGTTTAGATTTTAGGTTTAGATTTGGGGTTAGGTTTAGATTTTAGGTTTAGATTTGGGGTTAGGTTTAGATTTGGGGTTAGGTTTAGATTTTAGGTTTAGATTTGGGGTTAGGTTTAGATTTTAGGTTTAGATATGGGGTTAGGTTTAGATTTGGGGTTAGGTTTAGATTTTAGGTTTAGATTTGGGGTTAGGTTTAGATTTGGAGTTAGGTTTAGATTTTAGGTTTAGATTTGGGGTTAGGTTTAGATTTTAGGTTTAGATTTGGGGTTAGGTTTAGATTTTAGGTTTAGATTTGGGGTTAGGTGTAGATTTGGGGTTAGGTTTAGATTTTAGGTTTAGATTTGGGGTTAGGTTTAGATTTTAGGTTTAGATTTTAGGTTTAGATTTGGGGTTAGGTTTAGATTTTAGGTTTAGATTTGGGGTTAGGTTTAGATTTAAGTTTTAGATTTGGGGTTAGGTTTAGATTTTAGGTTTAGATTTTAGGTTTAGATTTGGGGTTAGGTTTAGATTTGGGGTTAGGTTTAGATTTTAGGTTTAGATTTGGGGTTAGGTTTAGATTTGGGGTTAGGTTTAGATTTTAGGTTTAGATTTGGGGTTAGGTTTAGATTTGGGGTTAGGTTTAGATTTTAGGTTTAGATTTGGGGTTAGGTTTATATTTTAAGTTTAGATTTTTGGTTTAGATTTGGGGTTAGGTTTAGATTTTAGGTTTAGATTTGGGGTTAGGTTTAGATTTTAGGTTTAGATTTGGGGTTAGGTTTACATTTTAGGTTTATATTTGGGGTAAGGTTTAGATTTGGGGTTAGGTTTAGATTTTAGGTTTAGATTTGGGGTTAGGTTTAGATTTAAGGTTTAGATTTGGGGTTAGGTTTAGATTTGGGGTTAGGTTTAGATTTTAGGTTTAGATTTGGGGTTAGGTTTACATTTTAGGTTTATATTTGGGGTAAGGTTTAGATTTGGGGTTAGGTTTAGATTTTAGGTTTAGATTTGGGGTTAGGTTTAGATTTAGGGTTTAGATTTGGGGTTAGGTTTAGATTTGGGGTTAGGTTTAGATTTTAGGTTTAGATATGGGGTTAGGTTTAGATTTGGGGTTAGCTTTATAGCAGTTTCACTTTTAGGATTAAGCCAGTTCAGCACATACAGTGCCTTCATCAATACCTCTTCTGGGCTCACACCAATTCCCCCTTGTTTTTTCAAAACAGACAAAAGATTTTTAATGCACGGTGTGCACGCTCAATAATTGCTTGGCCAGTACAATTATAAGGGATTCCAAACAGGTGTTGTACCTTCCACTGGGTGAGGAAGGCTGCAAGTCTGTCAGAGTGGTATGCAGGACCATTATCTGTTTTGATTTGTGTAGGGACACCCATGACAGCAAAAGCTTGTAGTAAATGACGTTTTACTGCCTTTGCATTTGCTGAGGTCAAGGCTGTAGCCCACAGCAGTCCTGAACAGGTATCTATGGAGACATGAATGTACTTTTGTCTGCCAAATGGTGCAAATTCAGTAATATCAGTTTGCCATAACTGACCTGGCTGCAAGCCCCGAGGATTTACTCCCTTTTGTTGGAGAGGGACTATGCGGGCACAATCAGGACAAGCTGCAATAATGGCTCGAGCTTGTTCCTTTGTAATTGTAAACTGTTTTCGGAGTGCTGCTGAGGATTGATGAAAGAATTCGTGAGCCTGTCTGGCTTGTTCAAAAGGGGATATATCTGCTACTGCCACAAGTTTGTCTATGGTGCTGTTTCCCTCTACTAGACCACCTGGTATGTTAGTATGGCTTTTTATATGCATGATAAATACTGGTGCTGTCCTATAATCTAATACGTTCCACAAATCTAACAATGCTTCAAACAATAAGGAATTGGAAACTCGCTGCAAAAGTGCTCTATGTATTCTTTGTACAATTCCCACAACATAAAGAGAATCTGTTACCAGATTAACTGGAGAGTTATGCCATTTTTGCAATGCTGCTAAGCATATTGAGGGCAGTTTCTTTTAATATGTCCTGTCTGTTTGCAAGTAAAACATGCTAGGCCACAAGAAGAAGGGCTTCCACCTTTCATTGCAGGCTTACGTGCTGCAGCCAAGGCCGCAGCGTGGGCTTGAGCATATATTTTTGCTTTTTCTACCTCCTGTTGCATAATTGGTACCTGTGTGCAAGCTTCCACCATCTCTGCTAAAGAAGCAGTTTTTCCCAAACCGGCTAATATCTGTTGGCATTGGGTGTTTGCATTCATCATAGCCAAATCTTTCCCCACAGCAGCTTTTGCCTCTGGAGTCAAGTTAGGAGAGGCATCTATCACTTCTTTTAAACAATCCACAAATGTCATATATGGTTCCCCAGGATCCCACTCTATTGTAGAATAGGGTGGCACAGGGTTACCTCTATTTGGCAATTCTTTCACTGCCGCCAAGGCAAGCCCTTGCGTTTGCTGCAAAATCCTTGGATGAAGTGCTGCCTGAGTAGCACCATCCGCATATTGCCCACGACCCAGTAACTGGTCCATGCTAGCTAACCGCAACGGATCATCAGCTGGTAAACGAACATTTTCTAATACTGCCAATTCCACTTTCCCCTGCCACTTGTCCAAGAACAGCAAATACCCCGTTGGAGGAAGCAATAACTCCATCAACGCCCTAATACCTGTTTGAGTTAGTACTTGCTCCTTGAAAAATGAATTGATTAGCTGCATCACATGCTTATTATCCATACCATATTGCATAACTGCACTTTGCAATTGCTTAACCATTTTCCAATCAAAAGGCGACCACTGCCTTTGTCCTCTATTATCTATGTGCACTGGCATTGCTGTAATACTACCAGGTAACATGATCCCTTCAATAGTTGCATCTCTGATTACCCCTTGCCAATGTTGCCCTGCATTATAAGAATGATCTCGAGGAATATCTCTACCCTGATGCACAGGGGCAGCACCCAAATTATCATTATTATCACTGCTATACAATTCCCTTGTGTTTCCCTGTGGATCAGTAAGTCGACGCATATTTGCAAACCGATCTGCTAACCCAGTCTCCAGGCCTTTTCCATATCGCGCTTTTAAATATTCATCTGTTTCTCTTACAGACCACATCCCATCTTCAACACATTGTCTAGCCCATTTTTGTATTTGCTCCCTTTTGATACGGAGCTCCTCGGGAGTGAGGTCTAATTCCACCCCCTCCCTTTCCTGTTTTCCCCGTTTTTCACATTCCCTGCCAGTTGCCTCCAGCCCGTCCTTAATTGCATCTGACGCCTTTTTATATGCTATTAACCGCGAAGTTTTACTGTTACCGCCATCTAGTCGTTTCATAGCTTCTAGAACTTCTTGCATCTGGCTCTCCTGCCGTCTCAGTAAGTCCTTCAGGCTCCGCACGTGGCTCTCCTCCTGGAAGTCAGGGCGATTCTGTGGTGCTCCGTCCTGGTGTTCCATCGGGTCCTCCGGCAAAGGCACGTCGGCTGGATTAACTTGTCCTGGCTTGTTGAAACTTGCCGGTTGCTGCCATTCGTTGTCGGAGCCAGGCAATGGCTCAACGGGCGCAGAGGGTATAATTTGCTCTCCGCCCCAGAACTCCAGATCTGATACGGGACATACCAGCGGTGTTGATTCTTCGGAGTTCTCGGAGGGTGGGCAGCTCGCGGCGGGCAGCTCCGAGGGGACGGCACACAGCTCCGGCTCCTCTGAGACTTCCTGCATTAGCTGCCTGACCTCCCGCCAGGGTCCGGCGAGATCGCAAGCCTCGCGGCTCCCCCTTGTAACTGCTTCCCATAGTTCGGTCCCTATGTCCTCCCATGTACCGGGAGAAAAAAATTCGTCCGTCGAACGAACACAGCCCTTACGCTGGGCGAATAGTAAAAGGCGCTCCACCGCGTCTTTTTCCAAAATTCTTCCTGTTCTTGCAGCCAGCTGCAGAATACTTCTCACTATTATGTTTTCTTCCACGGATGCCGTGTTTCCCATGCCACCTGCTTCTTCGTAGGCCTACTTTCCGCTATGATTGAGCGCTGGGCTGGTGTCGCCCCCAGGTGGCGTCCTCGCGTCTTCACTTCCGGCGATCTTGCTTCGATACGAAGTATCACGTCGGGGTCACCAAAGTGTTGTTTTATCCATGCGAGCCACGGAACCTGACACACCAATATGATGTTCACAGAGTTCGCTTTATTATTGGACCGGGCTAGCTTTATAGCAAAGCTGCCCTGTCCACGCGCCTTACAACAACGTGATTGGTTGTAACTCGTGTTATACAATAACATGATAGGCTGCATGTACTGTCCACGCGCTCTGCACGCATGTGTCCGGCGATTGCTCACTCATTATTACCTTCTAATGGTGCTCCTTTAGTCTCTTTTGTCTCTGGCTTCACCTCTCAGCCAGGCTGGCGACAACCCCATCCCCCTGGGGCAAGGGGGGCTCTGCCACTACACTTCCACAATCAGCTGGCAGTACAAAAGAACAAGCGGCAGATGTACTTAGGCTGACTCATGGTGGTTTGGTGCAGAGACCATGCATATCATGGGAATATTTCAGCATTTCTGCTCTGGTTTTCAGTGTATTACACCAAAACACCCGCCTGATGACATCATTTCAAGAGCAAAAGCAGCAATTTGCAGAATTCAGCTTCTTTGGGGAACTGAGCAATTGCTGAGCTGACACCATGTCCTGCTGGGTCCCTGTCACCTGCAGAGTGCCCGCATCCTCACCACGGTCGCGGGCATTGTGACAAAGGTTCTATGTCAGCTGGGTGTGGCAGTCGAGCGCCCCCTAGGAGACGGTGAGCCTGTCAGCCCTGGGCCTGTCACTGCATTCTGTACCCCCTGTCACCAGCGAGGCCTCGGAAAAGTTTCCAAAACATCCCCAGACTTGGGTCCAAAGTGGCCAAAAGTCTCCAAGAGACAAGTCGGGAAGAAGGATATGGAACAGAGGGAGAAAGGCAAGGGAGCAGGCCAAAGGGAGGCAAGAGGAAAAAGTAGTGCCGGGCTGCAGGACTGAAATGGAGGAATTGAAAGAGGAAAGCCAGGAAGCAGGAGAGTTTGAGAAAAGGAGAGAGGAAAGAAGAGACATGCAGCCAGACGAGGGCTTAGTGAGAGAGGCTGGGACAGAGAACAGGATGAGAAGGAAATAAGGCAAGGCAAGGCAAGGCAAGGCTAGGCCAAAGGACGTTTCTTTGATTTATATTTTCTACCACATTCATCTTGAGATGAGGAGGAAAGCCATCAGACCTTATGGATTAGGCCCAAACAAAAGCCCCGGCTACTTGAGACACTTAGAATAAGCCTAAACCACAAAGATCTCTCCATAAAGATGGTTTTTATACTGTACTTCCACAATCAGCTGGCAGTACAAAAGAACAAGCGGCAGATGTACTTAGGCTGAGTCATGGTGGTTTGGTGCAGAGACCATGCATATCATGGGAATATTTCAGCATTTCTGCTCTGGTCTTCAGTGTATTACACCAAAACACCCACCTGATGACAGCATTTCAAGAGCAAAAGCAGCAATTTGCAGAATTCAACTTCTTTGGGGAACTGAGCAATTGCTGAGCTGACACCAAGTCCTGCTGGGTCCCTGTCACCTGCAGAGTGCCCGCATCCTCACCACAGTAGCAGGCATTGTGACAAAGGTTCTATGTCAGCTGGGTGTGGCAGCCGAGCGCCCGCTAGGGGAGGGGGAGCCTGTCAGCCCCGGGCCTGTCACTGCCTGCTGTCCCCCCTGTCACCAGCGAGGCCTCTGAAAAGTTTCCAAAACATCCCCAGACTTGGCTCCAAAGTGGCCGAAAGTCTCCAAGAGACAAGTCGGGAAGAAGGATATGGAACAGAGGGAGAAAGGCAAGGGAGCAGGCCAAAGGGAGGCAAGAGGAAAAAGTAGTGCCAGGCTGCAGGACTGAAATGGAGGAATTGAAAGACGGAAGCCAGGAAGCAGGAGAGTTTGAGAAAAGGAGAGAGGAAAGAAGAGACATGCAGCCAGACGATGGGTTAGTGAGAGAGGCTGGGACAGAGAACAGGATGAGAAGGAAATAAGACAAGGCAAGGCAAGGCTAGGCCAAAGGACGTTTCCTTGATTTATATTTTCTACCACATTCATCTTGAGATGAGGAGGAAAGCCATCAGACCTTATATATGAGGACCAAACAAAAGCCCCGGCTACTTGAGACTCTTAGACTAAGCCTAAACCGCAAAGATCTCTCCATAAAGATGGTTTTTATACTGTACTTCCATGTTGTTTTATCCATGCGAGCCACGGAACCTGACACACCAATATGATGTTCACAGAGTTCGCTTTATTATTGGACCGGGCTAGCTTTATAGCAAAGCTGCCCTGTCCACGCGCCTTACAACAACGTGATTGGTTGTAACTCGTGTTATACAATAACATGATAGGCTGCATGTACTGTCCACGCGCTCTGCACGCATGTGTCCGGCGATTGCTCACTCATTATTACCTTCTAATGGTGCTCCTTTAGTCTCTTTTGTCTCTGGCTTCACCTCTCAGCCAGGCTGGCGACAACCCCATCCCCCTGGGGCGGGGGGGGGCTCTGCCACTACATCTCCCCCTCTTTTATTTAATATTAACAATACGCCGTATCATGCTTTAAATACAGTGTGAAATACAGGGTAAGAACATTAAGGCTAATACAATTACAATTAACAAGAACAAACCTGTTTTCAATATTCCTTTTAACCAAACAAGGCATTCACCCCAAAAAACCCAATATCTTCTGTTATTTTCTTGTTCTGCAAATCTTCTATCTTTTTAACTTTTAAGTTCAAACAACACATACAATCAAACTCTTCATAACTGTGAACATGTCCAATAACAAAAAATTAATTGCTGCTCTGTTTTACAAAGTGGTATTCTCAACATTGGCTACATTCGTTGCTTAAAGCGATAACATGTCTGAGGTTTAGATTTTAGGTTTAGATTTGGGGTTAGGTTTAGATTTAAGTTTTAGATTTGGGGTTAGGTTTAGATTTTAGGTTTAGATTTTAGGTTTAGATTTGGGGTTAGGTTTAGATTTTAGGTTTAGATTTTAGGTTTATATTTGGGGTAAGGTTTAGATTTGGGGTTAGGTTTAGATTTTAGGTTTAGATTTGGGGTTAGGTTTAGATTTAAGGTTTAGATTTGGGGTTAGGTTTAGATTTGGGGTTAGGTTTAGATTTTAGGTTTAGATATGGGGTTAGGTTTAGATTTGGGGTTAGGTTTAGATTTTAGGTTTAGATTTGGGGTTAGGTTTAGATTTGGAGTTAGGTTTAGATTTTAGGTTTAGATTTGGGGTTAGGTTTAGATTTTAGGTTTAGATTTGGGATTAGGTTTAGATTTTAGGTTTAGATTTGGGGTTAGGTGTAGATTTGGGGTTAGGTTTAGATTTTAGGTTTAGATTTGGGGTTAGGTTTAGATTTTAGGTTTAGATTTTAGGTTTAGATTTGGGGTTAGGTTTAGATTTGGGGTTAGGTTTAGATTTTAGGTTTAGATTTGGGGTTATGTTTATATTTTAAGTTTAGATTTTTGGTTTAGATTTGGGGTTAGGTTTAGATTTTAGGTTTAGATTTGGGGTTAGGTTTAGATTTTAGGTTTAGATTTGGGGTTAGGTTTAGATTTGGGGTTAGGTTTAGATTTTAGGTTTAGATTTGGGGTTAGGTTTAGATTTTAGGTTTAGATATGGGGTTAGGTTTAGATTTGGGGTTAGGTTTAGATTTTAGGTTTAGATTTGGGGTTAGGTTTAGATTTGGAGTTAGGTTTAGATTTTAGGTTTAGATTTGGGGTTAGGTTTAGATTTTAGGTTTAGATTTGGGGTTAGGTTTAGATTTTAGGTTTATATTTGGGGTAAGGTTTAGATTTGGGGTTAGGTTTAGATTTTAGGTTTAGATTTGGGGTTAGGTTTAGATTTGGGGTTAGGTTTAGATTTTAGGTTTAGATTTGGGGTTAGGTTTAGATTTGGGGTTAGGTTTAGATTTTAGGTTTAGATTTGGGGTTATGTTTATATTTTAAGTTTAGATTTTTGGTTTAGATTTGGGGTTAGGTTTAGATTTTAGGTTTAGATTTGGGGTTAGGTTTAGATTTTAGGTTTAGATTTGGGGTTAGGTTTAGATTTTAGGTTTATATTTGGGGTAAGGTTTAGATTTGGGGTTAGGTTTAGATTTTAGGTTTAGATTTGGGGTTAGGTTTAGATTTGGGGTTAGGTTTAGATTTTAGGTTTAGATTTGGGGTTAGGTTTAGATTTTAGGTTTAGATATGGGGTTAGGTTTAGATTTGGGGTTAGGTTTAGATTTTAGGTTTAGATTTGGGGTTAGGTTTAGATTTGGAGTTAGGTTTAGATTTTAGGTTTAGATTTGGGGTTAGGTTTAGATTTTAGGTTTAGATTTGGGGTTAGGTTTAGATTTTAGGTTTAGATTTGGGGTTAGGTGTAGATTTGGGGTTAGGTTTAGATTTTAGGTTTAGATTTGGGGTTAGGTTTAGATTTTAGGTTTAGATTTTAGGTTTAGATTTGGGGTTAGGTTTAGATTTGGGGTTAGGTTTAGATTTTAGGTTTAGATTTGGGGTTAGGTTTAGATTTAAGTTTTAGATTTGGGGTTAGGTTTAGATTTGGGGTTAGGTTTAGATTTTAGGTTTAGATTTGGGGTTAGGTTTAGATTTTAGGTTTAGATTTTAGGTTTAGATTTGGGGTTAGGTTTAGATTTTAGGTTTAGATTTGGGGTTAGGTTTAGATTTGGGGTTAGGTTTAGATTTTAGGTTTAGATTTGGGGTTAGGTTTAGATTTGGGGTTAGGTTTAGATTTTAGGTTTAGATTTTGGGTTAGGTTTAGATATAAGGTTTAGATTTGGGGTTAGGTTCAGATTTGGGGTTAGGTTTAGATTTTAGGTTTAGATTTGGGGTTAGGTTTAGATTTTAGGTTTAGATTTGGGGTTAGGTGTAGATTTGGGGTTAGGTTTAGATTTTAGGTTTAGATTTGGGGTTAGGTTTAGATTTGGGGTTAGGTTTAGATTTCAGGTTTAGATTTGGGGTTAGATTTAGATTTTAGGTATAGATTTTAGGTTTAGATTTGGGGTTAGGTTTAGATTTTAGGTTTAGATTTGGGGTTAGGTTTAGATTTTAGGTTTAGATTTGGAGTTAGGTTTAGATTTTAGGTTAGGTTTAGATTTTAGGTTTAGATTTGGGGTTAGGTTTAGATTTTAGGTTTAGATTTGGGGTTAGGTTTAGATTTCAGGTTTATATTTGGGGTTAGGTTTAGATTTTAGGTTTAGATATGGGGTTAGGTTTAGATTTGGAGTTAGGTTTAGATTTTAGGTTTAGATTTGGGGTTAGGTTTAGATTTGGAGTTAGGTTTAGATTTTAGGTTTAGATTTGGGGTTAGGTTTAGATTTGGAGTTAGGTTTAGATTTTAGGTTTAGATTTGGGGTTAGGTTTAGATTTTAGGTTTAGATATGGGGTTAGGTTTAGATTTGGGGTTAGGTTTAGATTTTAGGTTTAGATTTGGGGTTAGGTTTAGATTTGGAGTTAGGTTTAGATTTTAGGTTTAGATTTGGGGTTAGGTTTAGATTTTAGGTTTAGATTTGGGGTTAGGTTTAGATTTTAGGTTTAGATTTGGGGTTAGGTTTAGATTTTAGGTTTAGATTTTAGGTTTAGATTTGGGGTTAGGTTTAGATTTTAGGTTTAGATTTTAGGTTTAGATTTGGGGTTAGGTTTAGATTTGGGGTTAGGTTTAGATTTTAGGTTTAGATTTGGGGTTAGGTTTAGATTTAAGTTTTAGATTTGGGGTTAGGTTTAGATTTTAGGTTTAGATTTTAGGTTTAGATTTGGGGTTAGGTTTAGATTTGGGGTTAGGTTTAGATTTTAGGTTTAGATTTGGGGTTAGGTTTAGATTTGGGGTTAGGTTTAGATTTTAGGTTTAGATTTGGGGTTAGGTTTAGATTTAAGGTTTAGATTTGGGGTTAGGTTTAGATTTGGGGTTAGGTTTAGATTTTAGGTTTAGATTTTAGGTTTAGATTTGGGGTTAGGTTTAGATTTTAGGTTTAGATTTGGGGTTAGGTTTAGATTTGGGGTTAGGTTTAGATTTTAGGTTTAGATTTTAGGTTTAGATTTGGGGTTAGGTTTAGATTTTAGGTTTAGATTTTAGGTTTAGATTTGGGGTTAGGTTTAGATTTTAGGTTTATATTTGGTGTAAGGTTTAGATTTGGGGTTAGGTTTAGATTTTAGGTTTAGATTTGGGGTTAGGTTTAGATTTTAGGTTTAGATTTGGGGTTAGGTGTAGATTTGGGGTTAGGTTTAGATTTTAGGTTTAGATTTGGGGTTAGGTTTAGATTTGGGGTTAGGTTTAGATTTTAGGTTTAGATTTGGGGTTAGGTTTAGATTTTAGGTTTAGATTTGGGGTTAGGTTTAGATTTGGGGTTAGGTTTAGATTTTAGGTTTAGATTTGGGGTTAGGTTTAGATTTAAGGTTTAGATTTGGGGTTAGGTTTAGATTTGGGGTTAGGTTTAGATTTTAGGTTTAGATTTGGGGTTAGGTTTAGATTTTAGGTTTAGATTTGGGGTTAGGTTTAGATTTGGGGTTAGGTTTAGATTTTAGGTTTAGATTTGGGGTTAGGTTTAGATTTGGGGTTAGGTTTAGATTTTAGGTTTAGATTTGGGGTTAGGTTTAGCTTTGGGGTTAGGTTTAGATTTTAGGTTTAGATTTGGGGTTAGGTTTAGATTTAAGGTTTAGATTTGGGGTTAGGTTTAGATTTGGGGTTAGGTTTAGATTTTAGGTTTAGATTTGGGGTTAGGTTTAGATTTTAGGTTTAGATTTGGGGTTAGGTTTAGATTTGGGGTTAGGTTTAGATTTTAGGTTTAGATTTGGGGTTAGGTTTAGATTTTAGGTTTAGATTTTAGGTTTAGATTTTAGGTTAAGATTTGGGGTTAGGTTTAGATTTTAGATTTAGATTTGGGGTTAGGTTAAGATTTTAGGTTTAGATTTGGAGTTAGGTTTAGATTTTAGGTTTATATTTGGGGTAAGGTTTAGATTTGGGGTTAGGTTTAGATTTTAGGTTTAGATTTTAGGTTTAGATTTGGGGTTAGGTTTAGATTTTAGGTTTAGATTTGGGGTTAGGTGTAGATTTGGGGTTAGGTTTAGATTTTAGGTTTAGATTTGGGGTTAGGTTTAGATTTTAGGTTTAGATTTTAGGTTTAGATTTGGGGTTAGGTTTAGATTTTAGGTTTAGATTTGGGGTTAGGTTTAGATTTGGGGTTAGGTTTAGATTTTAGGTTTAGATTTGGGGTTAGGTTTAGATTTTAGGTTTAAATTTGGGGTTAGGTTTAGATTTTAGGTTTAGATTTGGGGTTAGGTTTAGATTTGGGGTTAGGTTTAGATTTTAGGTTTAGATTTGGGGTTAGGTTTAGATTTAAGGTTTAGATTTGGGGTTAGGTTTAGATTTTAGGTTTAGATTTTAGATTTAGATTTGGGTTTAGGTTTAGAATTTAGGTTTAGATTTTAGGTTTAGATTTGGGGTTAGGTTTAGATTTGGGGTTAGGTTTAGATTTTAGGTTTAGATTTGGGGTTAGGTTTAGATTTTAGGTTTAGATTTTAGGTTTAGATTTGGGGTTAGGTTTAGATTTGGGGTTAGGTTTAGATTTTAGGTTTAGATTTGGGGTTAGGTTTAGATTTTAGGTTTAGATTTTAGGTTTAGATTTGGGGTTAGGTTTAGATTTTAGGTTTAGATTTGGGGTTAGGTTTAGATTTTAGGTTTATATTTGGGGTAAGGTTTAGATTTGGGATTAGGTTTAGATTTTAGGTTTAGATTTGGGGTTAGGTTTAGATTTGGGGTTAGGTTTAGATTTTAGATTTAGATTTGGGGTTAGGTTTAGATTTTAGGTTTAGATATGGGGTTAGGTTTAGATTTGGGGTTAGGTTTAGATTTTAGGTTTAGATTTGGGGTTAGGTTTAGATTTTAGGTTTAGATTTTAGGTTTAGATTTGGGGTTAGGTATAGATTTTAGGTTTAGATTTGGGGTTAGGTTTAGATTTGGGGTTAGGTTTAGATTTTAGGTTTAGATTTGGGGTTAGGTTTAGATTTGGGGTTAGGTTTAGATTTTAGGTTTAGATTTGGGGTTAGGTTTAGATTTAAGGTTTAGATTTGGGGTTAGGTTTAGATTTGGGGTTAGGTTTAGATTTTAGGTTTAGATTTGGGGTTAGGTTTAGATTTTAGGTTTAGATTTGGGGTTAGGTGTAGATTTGGGGTTAGGTTTAGATTTTAGGTTTAGATTTGGGGTTAGGTTTAGATTTGGGGTTAGGTTTAGATTTTAGGTTTAGATTTGGGGTTAGGTTTAGATTTTAGGTTTAGATTTTAGGTTTAGATTTGGGGTTAGGTTTAGATTTTAGGTTTAGATTTGGGGTTAGGTTTAGATTTTAGGTTTAGATTTGGAGTTAGGTTTAGATTTTAGGTTTATATTTGGGGTAAGGTTTAGATTTGGGGTTAGGTTTAGATTTTAGGTTTAGATTTGGGGTTAGGTTTAGATTTGGGGTTAGGTTTAGATTTTAGGTTTAGATTTGGGGTTAGGTTTAGATTTGGAGTTAGGTTTAGATTTTAGGTTTAGATTTGGGGTTAGGTTTAGATTTTAGGTTTAGATTTGGGGTTAGGTTTAGATTTGGGGTTAGGTTTAGATTTTAGGTTTAGATTTGGGGTTAGGTTTAGATTTTAGGTTTAGATTTGGGGTTAGGTTTAGATTTAAGGTTTAGATTTGGGGTTAGGTTTAGATTTGGGGTTAGGTTTAGATTTTAGGTTTAGATTTGGGGTTAGGTTTAGATTTTAGGTTTAGATTTGGGGTTAGGTTTAGATTTTAGGTTAGGTTTAGATTTTAGGTTTAGATTTGGGGTTAGGTTTAGATTTGGGGTTAGGTTTAGATTTTAGGTTTAGATTTGGGGTTAGGTTTAGATTTTAGGTTTAGATTTTAGGTTTAGATTTGGGGTTAGGTTTAGATTTTAGGTTTAGATTTGGGGTTAGGTTTAGAATTGGGGTTAGGTTTAGATTTTAGGTTTAGATTTGGGGTTAGGTTTAGATTTTAGGTTTAGATATGGGGTTAGGTTTAGATTTGGGGTTAGGTTTAGATTTTAGGTTTAGATTTGGGGTTAGGTTTAGATTTGGAGTTAGGTTTAGATTTTAGGTTTAGATTTGGGGTTAGGTTTAGATTTGGAGTTAGGTTTAGATTTTAGGTTTAGATTTGGGGTTAGGTTTAGATTTTAGGTTTAGATTTGGGGTTAGGTTTAGATTTTAGGTTTAGATTTGGGGTTAGGTTTAGATTTTAGGTTTAGATTTGGGGTTAGGTGTAGATTTGGGGTTAGGTTTAGATTTTAGGTTTAGATTTGGGGTTAGGTTTAGATTTGGGGTTAGGTTTAGATTTTAGGTTTATATTTGGGGTAAGGTTTAGATTTGGGGTTAGGTTTAGATTTTAGGTTTAGATTTGGGGTTAGGTTTAGATTTGGGGTTAGGTTTAGATTTTAGGTTTAGATTTGGGGTTAGGTTTAGATTTGGAGTTAGGTTTAGATTTTAGGTTTAGATTTGGGGTTAGGTTTAGATTTGGAGTTAGGTTTAGATTTTAGGTTTAGATTTGGGGTTAGGTTTAGATTTTAGGTTTAGATTTGGGGTTAGGTTTAGATTTTAGGTTTAGATTTGGGGTTAGGTGTAGATTTGGGGTTAGGTTTAGATTTTAGGTTTAGATTTGGGGTTAGGTTTATATTTGGGGTTAGGTTTAGATTTTAGGTTTAGATTTGGGGTTAGGTTTAGATTTTAGGTTTAGATTTTAGGTTTAGATTTGGGGTTAGGTTTAGATTTTAGGTTTAGATTTGGGGTTAGGTTTAGATTTTAGGTTTAGATTTTAGGTTTAGATTTGGGGTTAGGTTTAGATTTTAGGTTTAGATTTGGGGTTAGGTTTAGATTTTAGGTTTAGATTTGGAGTTAGGTTTAGATTTTAGGTTTATATTTGGGGTAAGGTTTAGATTTGGGGTTAGGTTTAGATTTTAGGTTTAGATTTGGGGTTAGGTTTAGATTTGGGGTTAGGTTTAGATTTTAGGTTTAGATTTGGGGTTAGGTTTAGATTTGGGGTTAGGTTTAGATTTTAGGTTTAGATTTTGGTTTAGGTTTAGATTTTAGGTTTAAATATGGGGTTAGGTTTAGATTTTAGGTTTAGATTTGGGGTTAGGTTTAGATTTGGGGTTAGGTTTAGATTTAAGGTTTAGATTTGGGGTTAGGTTTAGATTTTAGGTTTAGATTTTAGGTTTAGATTTGGGTTTAGGTTTAGATTTTAGGTTTAGATTTGGGGTTAGGTTTAGATTTGGGGTTAGGTTTAGATTTTAGGTTTAGATTTGGGGTTAGGTTTAGATTTTAGGTTTAGATTTTAGGTTTAGATTTGGGGTTAGGTTTAGATTTTAGGTTTAGATTTGGGGTTAGGTTTAGATTTTAGGTTTAGATTTGGGGTTAGGTGTAGATTTGGGGTTAGGTTTAGATTTTAGGTTTAGATTTGGGGTTAGGTTTAGATTTTAGGTTTAGATTTGGGGTTAGGTTTAGATTTGAGGTTTAGATTTGGGGTTAGGTTTAGATTTGGGGTTAGGTTTAGATTTTAGGTTTAGATTTGGGGTTAGGTTTAGATTTTAGGTTTAGATTTGGGGTTAGGTTTAGATTTTAGGTTAGGTTTAGATTTTAGGTTTAGATTTGGGGTTAGGTTTAGATTTGGGGTTAGGTTTAGATTTTAGGTTTAGATTTGGGGTTAGGTTTAGATTTTAGGTTTAGATTTTAGGTTTAGATTTGGGGTTAGGTTTAGATTTTAGGTTTAGATTTGGGGTTAGGTTTAGAATTGGGGTTAGGTTTAGATTTTAGGTTTAGATTTGGGGTTAGGTTTAGATTTTAGGTTTAGATATGGGGTTAGGTTTAGATTTGGGGTTAGGTTTAGATTTTAGGTTTAGATTTGGGGTTAGGTTTAGATTTGGAGTTAGGTTTAGATTTTAGGTTTAGATTTGGGGTTAGGTTTAGATTTGGAGTTAGGTTTAGATTTTAGGTTTAGATTTGGGGTTAGGTTTAGATTTTAGGTTTAGATTTGGGGTTAGGTTTAGATTTTAGGTTTAGATTTGGGGTTAGGTGTAGATTTGGGGTTAGGTTTAGATTTTAGGTTTAGATTTGGGGTTAGGTTTAGATTTGGGGTTAGGTTTAGATTTTAGGTTTATATTTGGGGTAAGGTTTAGATTTGGGGTTAGGTTTAGATTTTAGGTTTAGATTTGGGGTTAGGTTTAGATTTGGGGTTAGGTTTAGATTTTAGGTTTAGATTTGGGGTTAGGTTTAGATTTGGAGTTAGGTTTAGGTTTTAGGTTTAGATTTGGGGTTAGGTTTAGATTTGGAGTTAGGTTTAGATTTTAGGTTTAGATTTGGGGTTAGGTTTAGATTTTAGGTTTAGATTTGGGGTTAGGTTTAGATTTTAGGTTTAGATTTGGGGTTAGGTGTAGATTTGGGGTTAGGTTTAGATTTTAGGTTTAGATTTGGGGTTAGGTTTATATTTGGGGTTAGGTTTAGATTTTAGGTTTAGATTTGGGGTTAGGTTTAGATTTTAGGTTTAGATTTTAGGTTTAGATTTGGGGTTAGGTTTAGATTTTAGGTTTAGATTTGGGGTTAGGTTTAGATTTTAGGTTTAGATTTTAGGTTTAGATTTGGGGTTAGGTTTAGATTTTAGGTTTAGATTTGGGGTTAGGTTTAGATTTTAGGTTTAGATTTGGAGTTAGGTTTAGATTTTAGGTTTATATTTGGGGTAAGGTTTAGATTTGGGGTTAGGTTTAGATTTTAGGTTTAGATTTGGGGTTAGGTTTAGATTTGGGGTTAGGTTTAGATTTTAGGTTTAGATTTGGGGTTAGGTTTAGATTTGGGGTTAGGTTTAGATTTTAGGTTTAGATTTGGGTTTAGGTTTAGATTTTAGGTTTAAATATGGGGTTAGGTTTAGATTTTAGGTTTAGATTTGGGGTTAGGTTTAGATTTGGGGTTAGGTTTAGATTTAAGGTTTAGATTTGGGGTTAGGTTTAGATTTTAGGTTTAGATTTTAGGTTTAGATTTGGGTTTAGGTTTAGATTTTAGGTTTAGATTTGGGGTTAGGTTTAGATTTGGGGTTAGGTTTAGATTTTAGGTTTAGATTTGGGGTTAGGTTTAGATTTTAGGTTTAGATTTGGGGTTAGGTTTAGATTTGGGGTTAGGTTTAGACTTTAGGTTTAGATTTGGGGTTAGGTTTAGATTTGGGGTTAGGTTTAGATTTTAGGTTTAGATTTGGGGTTAGGTTTAGATTTTAGGTTTAGATTTGGGGTTAGGTTTAGATTTAAGGTTTAGATTTGGGGTTAGGTTTAGATTTGGGGTTAGGTTTAGATTTTAGGTTTAGATTTGGGGTTAGGTTTAGATTTTAGGTTTAGATTTGGGGTTAGGTTTAGATTTTAGGTTAGGTTTAGATTTTAGGTTTAGATTTGGGGTTAGGTTTAGATTTGGGGTTAGGTTTAGATTTTAGGTTTAGATTTGGGGTTAGGTTTAGATTTTAGGTTTAGATTTTAGGTTTAGATTTGGGGTTAGGTTTAGATTTTAGGTTTAGATTTGGGGTTAGGTTTAGAATTGGGGTTAGGTTTAGATTTTAGGTTTAGATTTGGGGTTAGGTTTAGATTTTAGGTTTAGATATGGGGTTAGGTTTAGATTTGGGGTTAGGTTTAGATTTTAGGTTTAGATTTGGGGTTAGGTTTAGATTTGGAGTTAGGTTTAGATTTTAGGTTTAGATTTGGGGTTAGGTTTAGATTTGGAGTTAGGTTTAGATTTTAGGTTTAGATTTGGGGTTAGGTTTAGATTTTAGGTTTAGATTTGGGGTTAGGTTTAGATTTTAGGTTTAGATTTGGGGTTAGGTGTAGATTTGGGGTTAGGTTTAGATTTTAGGTTTAGATTTGGGGTTAGGTTTAGATTTGGGGTTAGGTTTAGATTTTAGGTTTAGATTTGGGGTAAGGTTTAGATTTGGGGTTAGGTTTAGATTTTAGGTTTAGATTTGGGGTTAGGTTTAGATTTGGGGTTAGGTTTAGATTTTAGGTTTAGATTTGGGGTTAGGTTTAGATTTGGAGTTAGGTTTAGGTTTTAGGTTTAGATTTGGGGTTAGGTTTAGATTTTAGGTTTAGATTTGGGGTTAGGTTTAGATTTTAGGTTTAGATTTGGGGTTAGGTTTAGATTTGGGGTAAGGTTTAGATTTTAGGTTTAGATTTGGGGTTAGGTTTAGATTTTAGGTTTAGATTTTTGGTTTAGATTTGGGGTTAGGTTTAGATTTAAGGTTTATATTTGGGGTAAGGTTTAGATTTGGGGTTAGGTTTAGATTTTAGGTTTAGATTTGGGGTTAGGTTTAGATTTGGGGTTAGGTTTAGATTTTAGGTTTAGATTTGGGGTAAGGTTTAGATTTGGGGTTAGGTTTAGATTTTAGGTTTAGATTTGGGGTTAGGTTTAGATTTGGGGTTAGGTTTAGATTTTAGGTTTAGATTTGGGGTTAGGTTTAGATTTGGAGTTAGGTTTAGGTTTTAGGTTTAGATTTGGGGTTAGGTTTAGATTTGGAGTTAGGTTTAGATTTTAGGTTTAGATTTGGGGTTAGGTTTAGATTTTAGGTTTAGATTTGGGGTTAGGTTTAGATTTTAGGTTTAGATTTGGGGTTAGGTGTAGATTTGGGGTTAGGTTTAGATTTTAGGTTTAGATTTGGGGTTAGGTTTAGATTTGGGGTTAGGTTTAGATTTTAGGTTTAGATTTGGGGTTAGGTTTAGATTTTAGGTTTAGATTTTAGGTTTAGATTTGGGGTTAGGTTTAGATTTTAGGTTTAGATTTGGGGTTAGGTTTAGATTTTAGGTTTAGATTTTAGGTTTAGATTTGGGGTTAGGTTTAGATTTTAGGTTTAGATTTGGGGTTAGGTTTAGATTTTAGGTTTAGATTTGGAGTTAGGTTTAGATTTTAGGTTTATATTTGGGGTAAGGTTTAGATTTGGGGTTAGGTTTAGATTTTAGGTTTAGATTTGGGGTTAGGTTTAGATTTGGGGTTAGGTTTAGATTTTAGGTTTAGATTTGGGGTTAGGTTTAGATTTGGGGTTAGGTTTAGATTTTAGGTTTAGATTTGGGTTTAGGTTTAGATTTTAGGTTTAAATATGGGGTTAGGTTTAGATTTTAGGTTTAGATTTGGGGTTAGGTTTAGATTTGGGGTTAGGTTTAGATTTAAGGTTTAGATTTGGGGTTAGGTTTAGATTTTAGGTTTAGATTTTAGGTTTAGATTTGGGTTTAGGTTTAGATTTTAGGTTTAGATTTGGGGTTAGGTTTAGATTTGGGGTTAGGTTTAGATTTTAGGTTTAGATTTGGGGTTAGGTTTAGATTTTAGGTTTAGATTTGGGGTTAGGTTTAGATTTGGGGTTAGGTTTAGATTTTAGGTTTAGATTTGGGGTTAGGTTTAGATTTGGGGTTAGGTTTAGATTTTAGGTTTAGATTTGGGGTTAGGTTTAGATTTTAGGTTTAGATTTGGGGTTAGGTTTAGATTTAAGGTTTAGATTTGGGGTTAGGTTTAGATTTGGGGTTAGGTTTAGATTTTAGGTTTAGATTTGGGGTTAGGTTTAGATTTTAGGTTTAGATTTGGGGTTAGGTTTAGATTTTAGGTTAGGTTTAGATTTTAGGTTTAGATTTGGGGTTAGGTTTAGATTTGGGGTTAGGTTTAGATTTTAGGTTTAGATTTGGGGTTAGGTTTAGATTTTAGGTTTAGATTTTAGGTTTAGATTTGGGGTTAGGTTTAGATTTTAGGTTTAGATTTGGGGTTAGGTTTAGAATTGGGGTTAGGTTTAGATTTTAGGTTTAGATTTGGGGTTAGGTTTAGATTTTAGGTTTAGATATGGGGTTAGTTTTAGATTTGGGGTTAGGTTTAGATTTTAGGTTTAGATTTGGGGTTAGGTTTAGATTTGGAGTTAGGTTTAGATTTTAGGTTTAGATTTGGGGTTAGGTTTAGATTTGGAGTTAGGTTTAGATTTTAGGTTTAGATTTGGGGTTAGGTTTAGATTTTAGGTTTAGATTTGGGGTTAGGTTTAGATTTTAGGTTTAGATTTGGGGTTAGGTGTAGATTTGGGGTTAGGTTTAGATTTTAGGTTTAGATTTGGGGTTAGGTTTAGATTTGGGGTTAGGTTTAGATTTTAGGTTTATATTTGGGGTAAGGTTTAGATTTGGGGTTAGGTTTAGATTTTAGGTTTAGATTTGGGGTTAGGTTTAGATTTGGGGTTAGGTTTAGATTTTAGGTTTAGATTTGGGGTTAGGTTTAGATTTGGAGTTAGGTTTAGGTTTTAGGTTTAGATTTGGGGTTAGGTTTAGATTTGGAGTTAGGTTTAGATTTTAGGTTTAGATTTGGGGTTAGGTTTAGATTTTAGGTTTAGATTTGGGGTTAGGTTTAGATTTTAGGTTTAGATTTGGGGTTAGGTGTAGATTTGGGGTTAGGTTTAGATTTTAGGTTTAGATTTGGGGTTAGGTTTAGATTTGGGGTTAGGTTTAGATTTTAGGTTTAGATTTGGGGTTAGGTTTAGATTTTAGGTTTAGATTTTAGGTTTAGATTTGGGGTTAGGTTTAGATTTTAGGTTTAGATTTGGGGTTAGGTTTAGATTTTAGGTTTAGATTTTAGGTTTAGATTTGGGGTTAGGTTTAGATTTTAGGTTTAGATTTGGGGTTAGGTTTAGATTTTAGGTTTAGATTTGGAGTTAGGTTTAGATTTTAGGTTTATATTTGGGGTAAGGTTTAGATTTGTGGTTAGGTTTAGATTTTAGGTTTAGATTTGGGGTTAGGTTTAGATTTGGGGTTAGGTTTAGATTTTAGGTTTAGATTTGGGGTTAGGTTTAGATTTGGGGTTAGGTTTAGATTTTAGGTTTAGATTTGGGTTTAGGTTTAGATTTTAGGTTTAAATATGGGGTTAGGTTTAGATTTTAGGTTTAGATTTGGGGTTAGGTTTAGATTTGGGGTTAGGTTTAGATTTAAGGTTTAGATTTGGGGTTAGGTTTAGATTTTAGGTTTAGATTTTAGGTTTAGATTTGGGTTTAGGTTTAGATTTTAGGTTTAGATTTGGGGTTAGGTTTAGATTTGGGGTTAGGTTTAGATTTTAGGTTTAGATTTGGGGTTAGGTTTAGATTTTAGGTTTAGATTTGGGGTTAGGTTTAGATTTGGGGTTAGGTTTAGATTTGGGGTTAGGTTTAGATTTTAGGTTTAGATTTGGGGTTAGGTTTAGATTTTAGGTTTAGATTTTAGGTTTAGATTTGGGGTTAGGTTTAGATTTTAGGTTTAGATTTGGGGTTATGTTTAGATTTTAGGTTTATATTTGGGGTAAGGTTTAGATTTGGGATTAGGTTTAGATTTTAGGTTTAGATTTGGGCTTAGGTTTAGATTTGGGGTTAGGTTTAGATTTAAGGTTTAGATTTGGGGTTAGGTTTAGATTTTAGGTTTAGATATGGGGTTAGGTTTAGATTTAAGGTTTAGATTTGGGGTTAGGTTTAGATTTTAGGTTTAGATTTGGGGTTAGGTTTAGATTTGGGGTTAGGTTTAGATTTTAGGTTTAGATTTGGGGTTAGGTTTAGATTTTAGGTTTAGATTTGGGGTTAGGTTTAGATTTTAGGTTTAGATTTGGGGTTAGGTTTAGATTTGGGGTTAGGTTTAGATTTTAGGTTTAGATTTGGGGTTAGGTTTAGATTTGGGGTTAGGTTTAGATTTTAGGTTTAGATTTGGGGTTAGGTTTAGATTTTAGGTTTAGATTTGGGGTTAGGTTTAGATTTAAGGTTTAGATTTGGGGTTAGGTTTAGATTTGGGGTTAGGTTTAGATTTTAGGTTTAGATTTGGGGTTAGGTTTAGATTTGGAGTTAGGTTTAGATTTTAGGTTTAGATTTGGGGTTAGGTTTAGATTTTAGGTTTAGATTTGGGGTTAGGTTTAGATTTTAGGTTTAGATTTGGGGTTAGGTGTAGATTTGGGGTTAGGTTTAGATTTTAGGTTTAGATTTGGGGTTAGGTTTAGATTTGGGGTTAGGTTTAGATTTTAGGTTTAGATTTGGGGTTAGGTTTAGATTTTAGGTTTAGATTTGGGGTTAGGTGTAGATTTGGGGTTAGGTTTAGATTTTAGGTTTAGATTTGGGGTTAGGTTTAGATTTGGGGTTAGGTTTAGATTTTAGGTTTAGATTTGGGGTTAGGTTTAGATTTTAGGTTTAGATTTGGGGTTAGCTGTAGATTTGGGGTTAGGTTTAGATTTTAGGTTTAGATTTGGGGTTAGGTTTAGATTTGGGGTTAGGTTTAGATTTTAGGTTTAGATTTGGGGTTAGGTTTAGATTTTAGGTTTAGATTTTAGGTTTAGATTTGGGGTTAGGTTTAGATTTTAGGTTTAGATTTGGGGTTAGGTTTAGATTTGGAGTTAGGTTTAGATTTTAGGTTTATATTTGGGGTAAGGTTTAGATTTGGGGTTAGGTTTAGATTTTAGGTTTAGATTTGGGGTTAGGTTTAGATTTGGGGTTAGGTTTAGATTTTAGGTTTAGATTTGGGGTTAGGTTTAGATTTAAGGTTTAGATTTGGGGTTAGGTTTAGATTTGGGGTTAGGTTTAGATTTTAGGTTTAGATTTGGGGTTAGGTTTAGATTTTAGGTTTAGATTTGGGGTTAGGTTTAGATTTTAGGTTAGGTTTAGATTTTAGGTTTAGATTTGGGGTTAGGTTTAGATTTGGGGTTAGGTTTAGATTTTAGGTTTAGATTTGGGGTTAGGTTTAGATTTTAGGTTTAGATTTTAGGTTTAGATTTGGGGTTAGGTTTAGATTTTAGGTTTAGATTTGGGGTTAGGTTTAGAATTGGGGTTAGGTTTAGATTTTAGGTTTAGATTTGGGGTTAGGTTTAGATTTTAGGTTTAGATATGGGGTTAGTTTTAGATTTGGGGTTAGGTTTAGATTTTAGGTTTAGATTTGGGGTTAGGTTTAGATTTGGAGTTAGGTTTAGATTTTAGGTTTAGATTTGGGGTTAGGTTTAGATTTGGAGTTAGGTTTAGATTTTAGGTTTAGATTTGGGGTTAGGTTTAGATTTTAGGTTTAGATTTGGGGTTAGGTTTAGATTTTAGGTTTAGATTTGGGGTTAGGTGTAGATTTGGGGTTAGGTTTAGATTTTAGGTTTAGATTTGGGGTTAGGTTTAGATTTGGGGTTAGGTTTAGATTTTAGGTTTATATTTGGGGTAAGGTTTAGATTTGGGGTTAGGTTTAGATTTTAGGTTTAGATTTGGGGTTAGGTTTAGATTTGGGGTTAGGTTTAGATTTTAGGTTTAGATTTGGGGTTAGGTTTAGATTTGGAGTTAGGTTTAGGTTTTAGGTTTAGATTTGGGGTTAGGTTTAGATTTGGAGTTAGGTTTAGATTTTAGGTTTAGATTTGGGGTTAGGTTTAGATTTTAGGTTTAGATTTGGGGTTAGGTTTAGATTTTAGGTTTAGATTTGGGGTTAGGTGTAGATTTGGGGTTAGGTTTAGATTTTAGGTTTAGATTTGGGGTAAGGTTTAGATTTGGGGTTAGGTTTAGATTTTAGGTTTAGATTTTAGGTTTAGATTTGGGGTTAGGTTTAGATTTTAGGTTTAGATTTGGGGTTAGGTTTAGATTTTAGGTTTAGATTTTAGGTTTAGATTTGGGGTTAGGTTTAGATTTTAGGTTTAGATTTGGGGTTAGGTTTAGATTTTAGGTTTAGATTTGGAGTTAGGTTTAGATTTTAGGTTTATATTTGGGGTAAGGTTTAGATTTGTGGTTAGGTTTAGATTTTAGGTTTAGATTTGGGGTTAGGTTTAGATTTGGGGTTAGGTTTAGATTTTAGGTTTAGATTTGGGGTTAGGTTTAGATTTGGGGTTAGGTTTAGATTTTAGGTTTAGATTTGGGTTTAGGTTTAGATTTTAGGTTTAAATATGGGGTTAGGTTTAGATTTTAGGTTTAGATTTGGGGTTAGGTTTAGATTTGGGGTTAGGTTTAGATTTAAGGTTTAGATTTGGGGTTAGGTTTAGATTTTAGGTTTAGATTTTAGGTTTAGATTTGGGTTTAGGTTTAGATTTTAGGTTTAGATTTGGGGTTAGGTTTAGATTTGGGGTTAGGTTTAGATTTTAGGTTTAGATTTGGGGTTAGGTTTAGATTTTAGGTTTAGATTTGGGGTTAGGTTTAGATTTGGGGTTAGGTTTAGATTTGGGGTTAGGTTTAGATTTTAGGTTTAGATTTGGGGTTAGGTTTAGATTTTAGGTTTAGATTTTAGGTTTAGATTTGGGGTTAGGTTTAGATTTTAGGTTTAGATTTGGGGTTATGTTTAGATTTTAGGTTTATATTTGGGGTAAGGTTTAGATTTGGGATTAGGTTTAGATTTTAGGTTTAGATTTGGGCTTAGGTTTAGATTTGGGGTTAGGTTTAGATTTAAGGTTTAGATTTGGGGTTAGGTTTAGATTTTAGGTTTAGATATGGGGTTAGGTTTAGATTTAAGGTTTAGATTTGGGGTTAGGTTTAGATTTTAGGTTTAGATTTGGGGTTAGGTTTAGATTTGGGGTTAGGTTTAGATTTTAGGTTTAGATTTGGGGTTAGGTTTAGATTTTAGGTTTAGATTTGGGGTTAGGTTTAGATTTTAGGTTTAGATTTGGGGTTAGGTTTAGATTTGGGGTTAGGTTTAGATTTTAGGTTTAGATTTGGGGTTAGGTTTAGATTTGGGGTTAGGTTTAGATTTTAGGTTTAGATTTGGGGTTAGGTTTAGATTTTAGGTTTAGATTTGGGGTTAGGTTTAGATTTAAGGTTTAGATTTGGGGTTAGGTTTAGATTTGGGGTTAGGTTTAGATTTTAGGTTTAGATTTGGGGTTAGGTTTAGATTTGGAGTTAGGTTTAGATTTTAGGTTTAGATTTGGGGTTAGGTTTAGATTTTAGGTTTAGATTTGGGGTTAGGTTTAGATTTTAGGTTTAGATTTGGGGTTAGGTGTAGATTTGGGGTTAGGTTTAGATTTTAGGTTTAGATTTGGGGTTAGGTTTAGATTTGGGGTTAGGTTTAGATTTTAGGTTTAGATTTGGGGTTAGGTTTAGATTTTAGGTTTAGATTTGGGGTTAGGTGTAGATTTGGGGTTAGGTTTAGATTTTAGGTTTAGATTTGGGGTTAGGTTTAGATTTGGGGTTAGGTTTAGATTTTAGGTTTAGATTTGGGGTTAGGTTTAGATTTTAGGTTTAGATTTGGGGTTAGCTGTAGATTTGGGGTTAGGTTTAGATTTTAGGTTTAGATTTGGGGTTAGGTTTAGATTTGGGGTTAGGTTTAGATTTTAGGTTTAGATTTGGGGTTAGGTTTAGATTTTAGGTTTAGATTTTAGGTTTAGATTTGGGGTTAGGTTTAGATTTTAGGTTTAGATTTGGGGTTAGGTTTAGATTTGGAGTTAGGTTTAGATTTTAGGTTTATATTTGGGGTAAGGTTTAGATTTGGGGTTAGGTTTAGATTTTAGGTTTAGATTTGGGGTTAGGTTTAGATTTGGGGTTAGGTTTAGATTTTAGGTTTAGATTTGGGGTTAGGTTTAGATTTGGAGTTAGGTTTAGATTTTAGGTTTAGATTTGGGGTTAGGTTTAGATTTGGGGTTAGGTTTAGATTTTAGGTTTAGATTTGGGGTTAGGTTTAGATTTTAGGTTTAGATTTTAGGTTTAGATTTAAGGTTTAGATTTGGGGTTAGGTTTAGATTTGGGGTTAGGTTTAGATTTTAGGTTTAGATTTGGGGTTAGGTTTAGATTTTAGGTTTAGATTTGGGGTTAGGTGTAGATTTGGGGTTAGGTTTAGATTTTAGGTTTAGATTTGGGGTTAGGTTTAGATTTGGGGTTAGGTTTAGATTTTAGGTTTAGATTTGGGGTTAGGTTTAGATTTTAGGTTTATATTTGGGGTAAGGTTTAGATTTGGGGTTAGGTTTAGATTTTAGGTTTAGATTTGGGGTTAGGTTTAGATTTGGGGTTAGGTTTAGATTTTAGGTTTAGATTTGGGGTTAGGTTTAGATTTGGAGTTAGGTTTAGATTTTAGGTTTAGATTTGGGGTTAGGTTTAGATTTGGAGTTAGGTTTAGATTTTAGGTTTAGATTTGGGGTTAGGTTTAGATTTTAGGTTTAGATTTGGGGTTAGGTTTAGATTTTAGGTTTAGATTTGGGGTTAGGTATAGATTTGGGGTTAGGTTTAGATTTTAGGTTTAGATTTGGGGTTAGGTTTAGATTTGGGGTTAGGTTTAGATTTTAGGTTTAGATTTTAGGTTTAGATTTGGGGTTAGGTTTAGATTTTAGGTTTAGATTTGGGGTTAGGTTTAGATTTTAGGTTTGGATTTGGAGTTAGGTTTAGATTTTAGGTTTATATTTGGGGTAAGGTTTAGATTTGGAGTTAGGTTTAGATTTTAGGTTTAGATTTGGGGTTAGGTTTAGATTTGGGGTTAGGTTTAGATTTTAGGTTTAGATTTGGGGTTAGGTTTAGATTTGGAGTTAGGTTTAGATTTTAGGTTTAGATTTGGGGTTAGGTTTAGATTTTAGGTTTAGATTTTAGGTTTAGATTTGGGGTTAGGTTTAGATTTTAGGTTTAGATTTGGGGTTAGGTGTAGATTTGGGGTTAGGTTTAGATTTTAGGTTTAGATTTGGGTTTAGGTTTAGATTTTAGGTTTAGATTTGGGGTTAGGTTTAGATTTTAGGTTTAGATTTGGGGTTAGGTTTAGATTTGGGGTTAGGTTTAGATTTTAGGTTTAGATTTGGGGTTAGGTTTAGATTTAAGGTTTAGATTTGGGGTTAGGTTTAGATTTTAGGTTTAGATTTTAGGTTTAGATTTGGGTTTAGGTTTAGATTTTAGGTTTAGATTTGGGGTTAGGTTTAGATTTGGGGTTAGGTTTAGATTTTAGGTTTAGATTTGGGGTTAGGTTTAGATTTTAGGTTTAGATTTGGGGTTAGGTTTAGATTTGGGGTTAGGTTTAGATTTGGGGTTAGGTTTAGATTTTAGGTTTAGATTTGGGGTTAGGTTTAGATTTTAGGTTTAGATTTTAGGTTTAGATTTGGGGTTAGGTTTAGATTTTAGGTTTAGATTTGGGGTTATGTTTAGATTTTAGGTTTATATTTGGGGTAAGGTTTAGATTTGGGATTAGGTTTAGATTTTAGGTTTAGATTTGGGGTTAGGTTTAGATTTGGGGTTAGGTTTAGATTTAAGGTTTAGATTTGGGGTTAGGTTTAGATTTTAGGTTTAGATATGGGGTTAGGTTTAGATTTGGGGTTAGGTTTAGATTTTAGGTTTAGATTTGGGGTTAGGTTTAGATTTTAGGTTTAGATTTGGGGTTAGGTTTAGATTTTAGGTTTAGATTTGGGGTTAGGTTTAGATTTGGGGTTAGGTTTAGATTTTAGGTTTAGATTTGGGGTTAGGTTTAGATTTTAGGTTTAGATTTGGGGTTAGGTTTAGATTTGGGGTTAGGTTTAGATTTTAGGTTTAGATTTGGGGTTAGGTTTAGATTTTAGGTTTAGATTTGGGTTTAGGTTTAGATTTTAGGTTTAGATTTGGGGTTAGGTTTAGATTTTAGGTTTAGATTTGGGGTTAGGTTTAGATTTGGAGTTAGGTTTAGATTTTAGGTTTAGATCTGGGGTTAGGTTTAGATTTTAGGTTTAGATTTGGGGTTAGGTTTAGATTTTAGGTTTAGATTTGGGGTTAGGTGTAGATTTGGGGTTAGGTTTAGATTTTAGGTTTAGATTTGGGGTTAGGTTTAGATTTTTGGTTTAGATTTTAGGTTTAGATTTGGGGTTAGGTTTAGATTTGGGGTTAGGTTTAGATTTTAGGTTTAGATTTGGGGTTAGGTTTAGATTTGGAGTTAGGTTTAGATTTTAGGTTTAGATTTGGGGTTAGGTTTAGATTTTAGGTTTAGATTTGGGGTTAGGTTTAGATTTGGGGTTAGGTTTAGATTTTAGGTTTAGATTTGGGGTTAGGTTTAGATTTAAGTTTTAGATTTGGGGTTAGGTTTAGATTTTAGGTTTAGATTTGGGGTTAGGTTTAGATTTTAGGTTTAGATTTGGGGTTAGGTTTAGATTTTAGGTTTAGATTTTAGGTTTAGATTTGGGGTTAGGTTTAGATTTTAGGTTTAGATTTGGGGTTAGGTTTAGATTTAAGGTTTAGATTTGGGGTTAGGTTTAGATTTGGGGTTAGGTTTAGATTTTAGGTTTAGATTTGGGGTTAGGTTCAGATTTTAGGTTAGGTTTAGATTTTAGGTTTAGATTTGGGGTTAGGTTTAGATTTGGGGTTAGGTTTAGATTTTAGGTTTAGATTTGGGGTTAGGTTTAGATTTTAGGTTTAGATTTGGGGTTAGGTTTAGATTTTAGGTTTAGTTTTGGGGTTAGGTTTAGATTTTAGGTTTAGATTTGGGGTTAGGTTTAGATTTTAGGTTTAGATATGGGGTTAGGTTTAGATTTGGGGTTAGGTTTAGATTTTAGGTTTAGATTTGGGGTTAGGTTTAGATTTGGAGTTAGGTTTAGATTTTAGGTTTAGATTTGGGGTTAGGTTTAGATTTGGAGTTAGGTTTAGATTTTAGGTTTAGATTTGGGGTTAGGTTTAGATTTTAGGTTTAGATTTGGGGTTAGGTTTAGATTTTAGGTTTAGATTTGGGGTTAGGTGTAGATTTGGGGTTAGGTTTAGATTTTAGGTTTAGATTTGGGGTTAGGTTTAGATTTGGGGTTAGGTTTAGATTTTAGGTTTAGATTTGGGGTTAGGTTTAGATTTTAGGTTTATATTTGGGGTAAGGTTTAGATTTGGGGTTAGGTTTAGATTTTAGGTTTAGATTTGGGGTTAGGTTTAGATTTGGGGTTAGGTTTAGATTTTAGGTTTAGATTTGGGGTTAGGTTTAGATTTGGAGTTAGGTTTAGATTTTAGGTTTAGATTTGGGTTTAGGTTTAGATTTTAGGTTTAGATTTGGGGTTAGGTTTAGATTTGGAGTTAGGTTTAGATTTTAGGTTTAGATTTGGGGTTAGGTTTAGATTTGGAGTTAGGTTTAGATTTTAGGTTTAGATTTGGGGTTAGGTTTAGATTTTAGGTTTAGATTTGGGGTTAGGTTTAGATTTTAGGTTTAGATTTGGGGTTAGGTGTAGATTTGGGGTTAGGTTTAGATTTTAGGTTTAGATTTGGTGTTAGGTTTAGATTTGGGGTTAGGTTTAGATTTTAGGTTTAGATTTGGGGTTTGGTTTAGATTTTAGGTTTAGATTTTAGGTTTAGATTTGGGGTTAGGTTTAGATTTTAGGTTTAGATTTGGGGTTAGGTTTAGATTTGGGGTTAGGTTTAGATTTTAGGTTTAGATTTGGGGTTAGGTTTAGATTTGGGGTTAGGTTTAGATTTTAGGTTTAGATTTGGGGTTAGGTTTAGATTTGGAGTTAGGTTTAGATTTTAGGTTTAGATTTAGGGTTAGGTTTAGATTTTAGGTTTAGATTTTAGGTTTAGATTTGGGGTTAGGTTTAGATTTTAGGTTTAGATTTGGGGTTAGGTTTAGATTTGGGGTTAGGTTTAGATTTTAGGTTTAGATTTGGGTTTAGGTTTAGATTTTAGGTTTAAATATGGGGTTAGGTTTAGATTTTAGGTTTAGATTTGGGGTTAGGTTTAGATTTGGGGTTAGGTTTAGATTTTAGGTTTAGATTTGGGGTTAGGTTTAGATTTAAGGTTTAGATTTGGGGTTAGGTTTAGATTTTAGGTTTAGATTTTAGGTTTAGATTCGGGTTTAGGTTTAGATTTTAGGTTTAGATTTGGGGTTAGGTTTAGATTTGGGGTTAGGTTTAGATTTTAGGTTTAGATTTGGGGTTAGGTTTAGATTTGGGGTTAGGTTTAGATTTGGGGTTAGGTTTAGATTTTAGGTTTAGATTTGGGGTTAGGTTTAGATTTGGGGTTAGGTTTAGATTTTAGGTTTAGATTTGGGGTTAGGTTTAGATTTTAGGTTTAGATTTGGGGTTAGGTTTAGATTTGGAGTTAGGTTTAGATTTTAGGTTTAGATTTGGGGTTAGGTTTAGATTTTAGGTTTAGATTTGGGGTTAGGTGTAGATTTGGGGTTAGGTTTAGATTTTAGGTTTAGATTTGGGGTTAGGTTTAGATTTGGGGTTAGGTTTAGATTTTAGGTTTAGATTTGGGGTTAGGTTTAGATTTGGGTTAGGTTTAGATTTTAGGTTTAGATTTGGGGTTAGGTTTAGATTTTAGGTTTAGATTTGGAGTTAGGTTTAGATTTTAGGTTTATATTTGGGGTAAGGTTTAGATTTGGAGTTAGGTTTAGATTTTAGGTTTAGATTTGGGGTTAGGTTTAGATTTGGGGTTAGGTTTAGATTTTAGGTTTAGATTTGGGGTTAGGTTTAGATTTGGAGTTAGGTTTAGATTTTAGGTTTAGATTTGGGGTTAGGTTTAGATTTTAGGTTTAGATTTTAGGTTTAGATTTGGGGTTAGGTTTAGATTTTAGGTTTAGATTTGGGGTTAGGTGTAGATTTGGGGTTAGGTTTAGATTTTAGGTTTAGATTTGGGTTTAGGTTTAGATTTTAGGTTTAGATTTGGGGTTAGGTTTAGATTTTAGGTTTAGATTTGGGGTTAGGTTTAGATTTGGGGTTAGGTTTAGATTTTAGGTTTAGATTTGGGGTTAGGTTTAGATTTAAGGTTTAGATTTGGGGTTAGGTTTAGATTTTAGGTTTAGATTTTAGGTTTAGATTTGGGTTTAGGTTTAGATTTTAGGTTTAGATTTGGGGTTAGGTTTAGATTTGGGGTTAGGTTTAGATTTTAGGTTTAGATTTGGGGTTAGGTTTAGATTTTAGGTTTAGATTTGGGGTTAGGTTTAGATTTGGGGTTAGGTTTAGATTTGGGGTTAGGTTTAGATTTTAGGTTTAGATTTGGGGTTAGGTTTAGATTTTAGGTTTAGATTTTAGGTTTAGATTTGGGGTTAGGTTTAGATTTTAGGTTTAGATTTGGGGTTATGTTTAGATTTTAGGTTTATATTTGGGGTAAGGTTTAGATTTGGGATTAGGTTTAGATTTTAGGTTTAGATTTGGGGTTAGGTTTAGATTTGGGGTTAGGTTTAGATTTAAGGTTTAGATTTGGGGTTAGGTTTAGATTTTAGGTTTAGATATGGGGTTAGGTTTAGATTTGGGGTTAGGTTTAGATTTTAGGTTTAGATTTGGGGTTAGGTTTAGATTTTAGGTTTAGATTTTAGGTTTAGATTTGGGGTTAGGTTTAGATTTTAGGTTTAGATTTGGGGTTAGGTTTAGATTTGGGGTTAGGTTTAGATTTTAGGTTTAGATTTGGGGTTAGGTTTAGATTTTAGGTTTAGATTTGGGGTTAGGTTTAGATTTTAGGTTTAGATTTGGGGTTAGGTTTAGATTTGGGGTTAGGTTTAGATTTTAGGTTTAGATTTGGGGTTAGGTTTAGATTTTAGGTTTAGATTTGGGTTTAGGTTTAGATTTAAGGTTTAGATTTGGGGTTAGGTTTAGATTTTAGGTTTAGATTTGGGGTTAGGTTTAGATTTGGAGTTAGGTTTAGATTTTAGGTTTAGATCTGGGGTTAGGTTTAGATTTTAGGTTTAGATTTGGGGTTAGGTTTAGATTTTAGGTTTAGATTTGGGGTTAGGTGTAGATTTGGGGTTAGGTTTAGATTTTAGGTTTAGATTTGGGGTTAGGTTTAGATTTTTGGTTTAGATTTTAGGTTTAGATTTGGGGTTAGGTTTAGATTTGGGGTTAGGTTTAGATTTTAGGTTTAGATTTGGGGTTAGGTTTAGATTTGGGGTTAGGTTTAGATTTTAGGTTTAGATTTGGGGTTAGGTTTAGATTTTAGGTTTAGATTTGGGGTTAGGTTTAGATTTGGGGTTAGGTTTAGATTTTAGGTTTAGATTTGGGGTTAGGTTTAGATTTAAGTTTTAGATTTGGGGTTAGGTTTAGATTTTAGGTTTAGATTTTAGGTTTAGATTTTAGGTTTAGATTTGGGGTTAGGTTTAGATTTTAGGTTTAGATTTTAGGTTTAGATTTGGGGTTAGGTTTAGATTTTAGGTTTAGATTTGGGGTTAGGTTTAGATTTAAGGTTTAGATTTGGGGTTAGGTTTAGATTTGGGGTTAGGTTTAGATTTTAGGTTTAGATTTGGGGTTAGGTTCAGATTTTAGGTTAGGTTTAGATTTTAGGTTTAGATTTGGGGTTAGGTTTAGATTTGGGGTTAGGTTTAGATTTTAGGTTTAGATTTGGGGTTAGGTTTAGATTTTAGGTTTAGATTTTAGGTTTAGATTTGGGGTTAGGTTTAGATTTTAGGTTTAGTTTTGGGGTTAGGTTTAGATTTTAGGTTTAGATTTGGGGTTAGGTTTAGATTTTAGGTTTAGATATGGGGTTAGGTTTAGATTTGGGGTTAGGTTTAGATTTTAGGTTTAGATTTGGGGTTAGGTTTAGATTTGGAGTTAGGTTTAGATTTTAGGTTTAGATTTGGGGTTAGGTTTAGATTTGGAGTTAGGTTTAGATTTTAGGTTTAGATTTGGGGTTAGGTTTAGATTTTAGGTTTAGATTTGGGGTTAGGTGTAGATTTGGGGTTAGGTTTAGATTTTAGGTTTAGATTTGGGGTTAGGTTTAGATTTGGGGTTAGGTTTAGATTTTAGGTTTAGATTTGGGGTTAGGTTTAGATTTTAGGTTTATATTTGGGGTAAGGTTTAGATTTGGGGTTAGGTTTAGATTTTAGGTTTAGATTTGGGGTTAGGTTTAGATTTGGGGTTAGGTTTAGATTTTAGGTTTAGATTTGGGGTTAGGTTTAGATTTGGAGTTAGGTTTAGATTTTAGGTTTAGATTTGGGTTTAGGTTTAGATTTTAGGTTTAGATTTGGGGTTAGGTTTAGATTTGGAGTTAGGTTTAGATTTTAGGTTTAGATTTGGGGTTAGGTTTAGATTTGGAGTTAGGTTTAGATTTTAGGTTTAGATTTGGGGTTAGGTTTAGATTTTAGGTTTAGATTTGGGGTTAGGTTTAGATTTTAGGTTTAGATTTGGGGTTAGGTGTAGATTTGGGGTTAGGTTTAGATTTTAGGTTTAGATTTGGTGTTAGGTTTAGATTTGGGGTTAGGTTTAGATTTTAGGTTTAGATTTGGGGTTTGGTTTAGATTTTAGGTTTAGATTTTAGGTTTAGATTTGGGGTTAGGTTTAGATTTTAGGTTTAGATTTGGGGTTAGGTTTAGATTTTAGGTTTAGATTTGGAGTTAGGTTTAGATTTTAGGTTTATATTTGGGGTAAGGTTTAGATTTGGGGTTAGGTTTAGATTTTAGGTTTAGATTTGGGGTTAGGTTTAGATTTGGGGTTAGGTTTAGATTTTAGGTTTAGATTTGGGGTTAGGTTTAGATTTGGAGTTAGGTTTAGATTTTAGGTTTAGATTTAGGGTTAGGTTTAGATTTTAGGTTTAGATTTTAGGTTTAGATTTGGGGTTAGGTTTAGATTTTAGGTTTAGATTTGGGGTTAGGTTTAGATTTGGGGTTAGGTTTAGATTTTAGGTTTAGATTTGGGGTTAGGTTTAGATTTTAGGTTTAAATATGGGGTTAGGTTTAGATTTTAGGTTTAGATTTGGGGTTAGGTTTAGATTTGGGGTTAGGTTTAGATTTTAGGTTTAGATTTGGGGTTAGGTTTAGATTTAAGGTTTAGATTTGGGGTTAGGTTTAGATTTGGGGTTAGGTTTAGATTTGGGGTTAGGTTTAGATTTTAGGTTTAGATTTGGGGTTCGGTTTAGATTTGGGGTTAGGTTTAGATTTGGGGTTAGGTTTAGATTTTAGGTTTAGATTTGGGGTTAGGTTTAGATTTGGAGTTAGGTTTAGATTTTAGGTTTAGATTTGGGGTTAGGTTTAGATTTTAGGTTTAGATTTGGGGTTAGGTTTAGATTTGGAGTTAGGTTTAGATTTTAGGTTTAGATTTGGGGTTAGGTTTAGATTTTAGGTTTAGATTTGGGGTTAGGTTTAGATTTTAGGTTTAGATTTGGGGTTAGGTGTAGATTTGGGGTTAGGTTTAGATTTTAGGTTTAGATTTGGGGTTAGGTTTAGATTTGGGGTTAGGTTTAGATTTTAGGTTTAGATTTTAGGTTTAGATTTGGGGTTAGGTTTAGATTTTAGGTTTAGATTTGGGGTTAGGTTTAGATTTGGAGTTAGGTTTAGATTTTAGGTTTAGGTTTGGGGTTAGGTTTAGATTTTAGGTTTAGATTTTAGGTTTAGATTTGGGGTTAGGTTTAGATTTTAGGTTTAGATTTGGGGTTAGGTGTAGATTTGGGGTTAGGTTTAGATTTTAGGTTTAGATTTGGGTTTAGGTTTAGATTTTAGGTTTAGTTTTGGGGTTAGGTTTAGATTTTAGGTTTAGATTTGGGGTTAGGTTTAGATTTGGGGTTAGGTTTAGATTTTAGGTTTAGATTTGGGGTTAGGTTTAGATTTAAGGTTTAGATTTGGGGTTAGGTTTAGATTTTAGGTTTAGATTTTAGGTTTAGATTTGGGTTTAGGTTTAGATTTTAGGTTTAGATTTGGGGTTAGGTTTAGATTTGGGGTTAGGTTTAGATTTTAGGTTTAGATTTGGGGTTAGGTTTAGATTTTAGGTTTAGATTTGGGGTTAGGTTTAGATTTGGGGTTAGGTTTAGATTTGGGGTTAGGTTTAGATTTTAGGTTTAGATTTGGGGTTAGGTTTAGATTTTAGGTTTAGATTTTAGGTTTAGATTTGGGGTTAGGTTTAGATTTTAGGTTTAGATTTGGGGTTATGTTTAGATTTTAGGTTTATATTTGGGGTAAGGTTTAGATTTGGGATTAGGTTTAGATTTTAGGTTTAGATTTGGGGTTAGGTTTAGATTTGGGGTTAGGTTTAGATTTAAGGTTTAGATTTGGGGTTAGGTTTAGATTTTAGGTTTAGATATGGGGTTAGGTTTAGATTTGGGGTTAGGTTTAGATTTTAGGTTTAGATTTGGGGTTAGGTTTAGATTTTAGGTTTAGATTTTAGGTTTAGATTTGGGGTTAGGTTTAGATTTTAGGTTTAGATTTGGGGTTAGGTTTAGATTTGGGGTGAGGTTTAGATTTTAGGTTTAGATTTGGGGTTAGGTTTAGATTTTAGGTTTAGATTTGGGGTTAGGTTTAGATTTTAGGTTTAGATTTGGGGTTAGGTTTAGATTTGGGGTTAGGTTTAGATTTTAGGTTTAGATTTGGGGTTAGGTTTAGATTTTAGGTTTAGATTTGGGTTTAGGTTTAGATTTAAGGTTTAGATTTGGGGTTAGGTTTAGATTTTAGGTTTAGATTTGGGGTTAGGTTTAGATTTGGAGTTAGGTTTAGATTTTAGGTTTAGATCTGGGGTTAGGTTTAGATTTTAGGTTTAGATTTGGGGTTAGGTTTAGATTTTAGGTTTAGATTTGGGGTTAGGTGTAGATTTGGGGTTAGGTTTAGATTTTAGGTTTAGATTTGGGGTTAGGTTTAGATTTTTGGTTTAGATTTTAGGTTTAGATTTGGGGTTAGGTTTAGATTTGGGGTTAGGTTTAGATTTTAGGTTTAGATTTTAGGTTTAGATTTGGGGTTAGGTTTAGATTTTAGGTTTAGATTTGGGGTTAGGTTTAGATTTTAGGTTTAGATTTGGGGTTAGGTTTAGATTTGGGGTTAGGTTTAGATTTTAGGTTTAGATTTGGGGTTAGGTTTAGATTTAAGTTTTAGATTTGGGGTTAGGTTTAGATTTTAGGTTTAGATTTTAGGTTTAGATTTGGGGTTAGGTTTAGATTTTAGGTTTAGATTTGGGGTTAGGTTTAGATTTTAGGTTTAGATTTTAGGTTTAGATTTGGGGTTAGGTTTAGATTTTAGGTTTAGATTTGGGGTTAGGTTTAGATTTAAGGTTTAGATTTGGGGTTAGGTTTAGATTTGGGGTTAGGTTTAGATTTTAGGTTTAGATTTGGGGTTAGGTTTAGATTTTAGGTTAGGTTTAGATTTTAGGTTTAGATTTGGGGTTAGGTTTAGATTTGGGGTTAGGTTTAGATTTTAGGTTTAGATTTGGGGTTAGGTTTAGATTTTAGGTTTAGATTTTAGGTTTAGATTTGGGGTTAGGTTTAGATTTTAGGTTTAGTTTTGGGGTTAGGTTTAGATTTTAGGTTTAGATTTGGGGTTAGGTTTAGATTTTAGGTTTAGATATGGGGTTAGGTTTAGATTTGGGGTTAGGTTTAGATTTTAGGTTTAGATTTGGGGTTAGGTTTAGATTTGGAGTTAGGTTTAGATTTTAGGTTTAGATTTGGGGTTAGGTTTAGATTTGGAGTTAGGTTTAGATTTTAGGTTTAGATTTGGGGTTAGGTTTAGATTTTAGGTTTAGATTTGGGGTTAGGTTTAGATTTTAGGTTTAGATTTGGGGTTAGGTGTAGATTTGGGGTTAGGTTTAGATTTTAGGTTTAGATTTGGGGTTAGGTTTAGATTTGGGGTTAGGTTTAGATTTTAGGTTTAGATTTGGGGTTAGGTTTAGATTTTAGGTTTATATTTGGGGTAAGGTTTAGATTTGGGGTTAGGTTTAGATTTTAGGTTTAGATTTGGGGTTAGGTTTAGATTTGGGGTTAGGTTTAGATTTTAGGTTTAGATTTGGGGTTAGGTTTAGATTTGGAGTTAGGTTTAGATTTTAGGTTTAGATTTGGGTTTAGGTTTAGATTTTAGGTTTAGATTTGGGGTTAGGTTTAGATTTGGAGTTAGGTTTAGATTTTAGGTTTAGATTTGGGGTTAGGTTTAGATTTGGAGTTAGGTTTAGATTTTAGGTTTAGATTTGGGGTTAGGTTTAGATTTTAGGTTTAGATTTGGGGTTAGGTTTAGATTTTAGGTTTAGATTTGGGGTTAGGTGTAGATTTGGGGTTAGGTTTAGATTTTAGGTTTAGATTTGGTGTTAGGTTTAGATTTGGGGTTAGGTTTAGATTTTAGGTTTAGATTTGGGGTTTGGTTTAGATTTTAGGTTTAGATTTTAGGTTTAGATTTGGGGTTAGGTTTAGATTTTAGGTTTAGATTTGGGGTTAGGTTTAGATTTTAGGTTTAGATTTGGAGTTAGGTTTAGATTTTAGGTTTATATTTGGGGTAAGGTTTAGATTTGGGGTTAGGTTTAGATTTTAGGTTTAGATTTGGGGTTAGGTTTAGATTTGGGGTTAGGTTTAGATTTTAGGTTTAGATTTGGGGTTAGGTTTAGATTTGGAGTTAGGTTTAGATTTTAGGTTTAGATTTAGGGTTAGGTTTAGATTTTAGGTTTAGATTTTAGGTTTAGATTTGGGGTTAGGTTTAGATTTTAGGTTTAGATTTGGGGTTAGGTTTAGATTTGGGGTTAGGTTTAGATTTTAGGTTTAGATTTGGGTTTAGGTTTAGATTTTAGGTTTAAATATGGGGTTAGGTTTAGATTTTAGGTTTAGATTTGGGGTTAGGTTTAGATTTGGGGTTAGGTTTAGATTTTAGGTTTAGATTTGGGGTTAGGTTTAGATTTAAGGTTTAGATTTGGGGTTAGGTTTAGATTTTAGGTTTAGATTTTAGGTTTAGATTCGGGTTTAGGTTTAGATTTTAGGTTTAGATTTGGGGTTAGGTTTAGATTTGGGGTTAGGTTTAGATTTTAGGTTTAGATTTGGGGTTAGGTTTAGATTTGGGGTTAGGTTTAGATTTGGGGTTAGGTTTAGATTTTAGGTTTAGATTTGGGGTTAGGTTTAGATTTTAGGTTTAGATTTTAGGTTTAGATTTGGGGTTAGGTTTAGATTTTAGGTTTAGATTTGGGGTTAGGTTTAGATTTTAGGTTTAGATTTGGGGTTATGTTTAGATTTTAGGTTTATATTTGGGGTAAGGTTTAGATTTGGGATTAGGTTTAGATTTTAGGTTTAGATTTGGGGTTAGGTTTAGATTTGGGGTTAGGTTTAGATTTAAGGTTTAGATTTGGGGTTAGGTTTAGATTCTAGGTTTAGATTTTAGGTTTAGATTTGGGGTTAGGTTTAGATTTTAGGTTTAGATTTTAGGTTTAGATTTGGGGTTAGGTTTAGATTTTAGGTTTAGATTTGGGGTTAGGTTTAGATTTGGGGTTAGGTTTAGATTTTAGGTTTAGATTTGGGGTTAGGTTTAGATTTTAGGTTTAGATTTGGGGTTAGGTTTAGATTTTAGGTTTAGATTTGGGGTTAGGTTTAGATTTGGGGTTAGGTTTAGATTTTAGGTTTAGATTTGGGGTTAGGTTTAGATTTTAGGTTTAGATTTGGGTTTAGGTTTAGATTTAAGGTTTAGATTTGGGGTTAGGTTTAGATTTGGGGTTAGGTTTAGATTTTAGGTTTATATTTGGGGTTAGGTTTAGATTTGGAGTTAGTTTTAGATTTTAGGTTTAGATTTGGGGTTAGGTTTAGATTTTAGGTTTAGATTTGGGGTTAGGTTTAGATTTTAGGTTTAGATTTGGGGTTAGGTGTAGATTTGGGGTTAGGTTTAGATTTTAGGTTTAGATTTGGGGTTAGGTTTAGATTTTTGGTTTAGATTTTAGGTTTAGATTTGGGGTTAGGTTTAGATTTGGGGTTAGGTTTAGATTTTAGGTTTAGATTTGGGGTTAGGTTTAGATTTGGGGTTAGGTTTAGATTTTAGGTTTAGATTTGGGGTTAGGTTTAGATTTTAGGTTTAGATTTGGGGTTACGTTTAGATTTGGGGTTAGGTTTAGATTTTAGGTTTAGATTTGGGGTTAGGTTTAGATTTAAGTTTTAGATTTGGGGTTAGGTTTAGATTTTAGGTTTAGATTTTAGGTTTAGATTTGGGGTTAGGTTTAGATTTTAGGTTTAGATTTGGGGTTAGGTTTAGATTTGGGGTTAGGTTTAGATTTTAGGTTTAGATTTGGGGTTAGGTTTAGATTTGGAGTTAGGTTTAGATTTTAGGTTTAGATTTGGGGTTAGGTTTAGATTTTAGGTTTAGATTTGGGGTTAGGTTTAGATTTGGGGTTAGGTTTAGATTTTAGGTTTAGATTTGTGGTTAGGTTTAGATTTTAGGTTAGGTTTAGATTTTAGGTTTAGATTTGGGGTTAGGTTTAGATTTGGGGTTAGGTTTAGATTTTAGGTTTAGATTTGGGGTTAGGTTTAGATTTTAGGTTTAGATTTGGAGTTAGGTTTAGATTTTAGGTTTATATTTGGGGTAAGGTTTAGATTTGGGGTTAGGTTTAGATTTTAGGTTTAGATTTGGGGTTAGGTTTAGATTTGGGGTTAGGTTTAGATTTTAGGTTTAGATTTGGGGTTAGGTTTAGATTTGGAGTTAGGTTTAGATTTTAGGTTTAGATTTAGGGTTAGGTTTAGATTTTAGGTTTAGATTTTAGGTTTAGATTTGGGGTTAGGTTTAGATTTTAGGTTTAGATTTGGGGTTAGGTTTAGATTTGGGGTTAGGTTTAGATTTTAGGTTTAGATTTGGGTTTAGGTTTAGATTTTAGGTTTAAATATAGGGTTAGGTTTAGATTTTAGGTTTAGATTTGGGGTTAGGTTTAGATTTGGGGTTAGGTTTAGATTTTAGGTTTAGATTTGGGGTTAGGTTTAGATTTAAGGTTTAGATTTGGGGTTAGGTTTAGATTTTAGGTTTAGATTTTAGGTTTAGATTCGGGTTTAGGTTTAGATTTTAGGTTTAGATTTGGGGTTAGGTTTAGATTTGGGGTTAGGTTTAGATTTTAGGTTTAGATTTGGGGTTAGGTTTAGATTTGGGGTTAGGTTTAGATTTGGGGTTAGGTTTAGATTTTAGGTTTAGATTTGGGGTTAGGTTTAGATTTGGGGTTAGGTTTAGATTTTAGGTTTAGATTTGGGGTTAGGTTTAGATTTTAGGTTTAGATTTGGGGTTAGGTTTAGATTTGGAGTTAGGTTTAGATTTTAGGTTTAGATTTGGGGTTAGGTTTAGATTTTAGGTTTAGATTTGGGGTTAGGTTTAGATTTTAGGTTTAGATTTGGGGTTAGGTGTAGATTTGGGGTTAGGTTTAGATTTTAGGTTTAGATTTGGGGTTAGGTTTAGATTTGGGGTTAGGTTTAGATTTTAGGTTTAGATTTTAGGTTTAGATTTGGGGTTAGGTTTAGATTTTAGGTTTAGATTTGGGGTTAGGTTTAGATTTTAGGTTTAGATTTGGAGTTAGGTTTAGATTTTAGGTTTAGATTTGGGGTTAGGTTTAGATTTGGAGTTAGGTTTAGATTTTAGGTTTAGATTTGGGGTTAGGTTTAGATTTGGGGTTAGGTTTAGATTTTAGGTTTAGATTTGGGGTTAGGTTTAGATTTGGAGTTAGGTTTAGATTTTAGGTTTAGATTTGGGGTTAGGTTTAGATTTTAGGTTTAGATTTTAGGTTTAGATTTGGGGTTAGGTTTAGATTTTAGGTTTAGATTTGGGGTTAGGTGTAGATTTGGGGTTAGGTTTAGATTTTAGGTTTAGATTTGGGTTTAGGTTTAGATTTTAGGTTTAGATTTGGGGTTAGGTTTAGATTTTAGGTTTAGATTTGGGGTTAGGTTTAGATTTGGGGTTAGGTTTAGATTTTAGGTTTAGATTTGGGGTTAGGTTTAGATTTAAGGTTTAGATTTGGGGTTAGGTTTAGATTTTAGGTTTAGATTTTAGGTTTAGATTTGGGGTTAGGTTTAGATTTGGGGTTAGGTTTAGATTTGGGGTTAGGTTTAGATTTTAGGTTTAGATTTGGGGTTAGGTTTAGATTGGGGGTTAGGTTTAGATTTTAGGTTTAGATTTGGGGTTAGGTTTAGATTTTAGGTTTAGATTTGGGGTTAGGTTTAGATTTGGAGTTAGGTTTAGATTTTAGGTTTAGATTTGGGGTTAGGTTTAGATTTTAGGTTTAGATTTGGGGTTAGGTTTAGATTTTAGGTTTAGATTTGGAGTTAGGTTTAGATTTTAGGTTTAGATTTGGGGTTAGGTTTAGATTTTAGGTTTAGATTTGGGGTTAGGTTTAGATTTTAGGTTTAGATTTTAGGTTTAGATTTGGGGTTAGGTTTAGATTTTAGGTTTAGATTTGGGGTTAGGTTTAGATTTTAGGTTTAGATTTGGAGTTAGGTTTAGATTTTAGGTTTATATTTGGGGTAAGGTTTAGATTTGGAGTTAGGTTTAGATTTTAGGTTTAGATTTGGGGTTAGGTTTAGATTTGGGGTTAGGTTTAGATTTTAGGTTTAGATTTGGGGTTAGGTTTAGATTTGGAGTTAGGTTTAGATTTTAGGTTTAGATTTGGGGTTAGGTTTAGATTTTAGGTTTAGATTTTAGGTTTAGATTTGGGGTTAGGTTTAGATTTTAGGTTTAGATTTGGGGTTAGGTGTAGATTTGGGGTTAGGTTTAGATTTTAGGTTTAGATTTGGGTTTAGGTTTAGATTTTAGGTTTAGATTTGGGGTTAGGTTTAGATTTTAGGTTTAGATTTGGGGTTAGGTTTAGATTTGGGGTTAGGTTTAGATTTTAGGTTTAGATTTGGGGTTAGGTTTAGATTTAAGGTTTAGATTTGGGGTTAGGTTTAGATTTTAGGTTTAGATTTTAGGTTTAGATTTGGGTTTAGGTTTAGATTTTAGGTTTAGATTTGGGGTTAGGTTTAGATTTGGGGTTAGGTTTAGATTTTAGGTTTAGATTTGGGGTTAGGTTTAGATTTTAGGTTTAGATTTGGGGTTAGGTTTAGATTTGGGGTTAGGTTTAGATTTGGGGTTAGGTTTAGATTTTAGGTTTAGATTTGGGGTTAGGTTTAGATTTTAGGTTTAGATTTTAGGTTTAGATTTGGGGTTAGGTTTAGATTTTAGGTTTAGATTTGGGGTTATGTTTAGATTTTAGGTTTATATTTGGGGTAAGGTTTAGATTTGGGATTAGGTTTAGATTTTAGGTTTAGATTTGGGGTTAGGTTTAGATTTGGGGTTAGGTTTAGATTTAAGGTTTAGATTTGGGGTTAGGTTTAGATTTTAGGTTTAGATATGGGGTTAGGTTTAGATTTGGGGTTAGGTTTAGATTTTAGGTTTAGATTTGGGGTTAGGTTTAGATTTTAGGTTTAGATTTTAGGTTTAGATTTGGGGTTAGGTTTAGATTTTAGGTTTAGATTTGGGGTTAGGTTTAGATTTGGGGTTAGGTTTAGATTTTAGGTTTAGATTTGGGGTTAGGTTTAGATTTTAGGTTTAGATTTGGGGTTAGGTTTAGATTTTAGGTTTAGATTTGGGGTTAGGTTTAGATTTGGGGTTAGGTTTAGATTTTAGGTTTAGATTTGGGGTTAGGTTTAGATTTTAGGTTTAGATTTGGGTTTAGGTTTAGATTTAAGGTTTAGATTTGGGGTTAGGTTTAGATTTTAGGTTTAGATTTGGGGTTAGGTTTAGATTTGGAGTTAGGTTTAGATTTTAGGTTTAGATCTGGGGTTAGGTTTAGATTTTAGGTTTAGATTTGGGGTTAGGTTTAGATTTTAGGTTTAGATTTGGGGTTAGGTGTAGATTTGGGGTTAGGTTTAGATTTTAGGTTTAGATTTGGGGTTAGGTTTAGATTTTTGGTTTAGATTTTAGGTTTAGATTTGGGGTTAGGTTTAGATTTTAGGTTTAGATTTGGGGTTAGGTTTAGATTTGGGGTTAGGTTTAGATTTTAGGTTTAGATTTGGGGTTAGGTTTAGATTTTAGGTTTAGATTTGGGGTTAGGTTTAGAATTGGGGTTAGGTTTAGATTTTAGGTTTAGATTTGGGGTTAGGTTTAGATTTAAGTTTTAGATTTGGGGTTAGGTTTAGATTTTAGGTTTAGATTTTAGGTTTAGATTTGGGGTTAGGTTTAGATTTTAGGTTTAGATTTGGGGTTAGGTTTAGATTTTAGGTTTAGATTTTAGGTTTAGATTTGGGGTTAGGTTTAGATTTTAGGTTTAGATTTGGGGTTAGGTTTAGATTTAAGGTTTAGATTTGGGGTTAGGTTTAGATTTGGGGTTAGGTTTAGATTTTAGGTTTAGATTTGGGGTTAGGTTTAGATTTTAGGTTAGGTTTAGATTTTAGGTTTAGATTTGGGGTTAGGTTTAGATTTGGGGTTAGGTTTAGATTTTAGGTTTAGATTTGGGGTTAGGTTTAGATTTTAGGTTTAGATTTTAGGTTTAGATTTGGGGTTAGGTTTAGATTTTAGGTTTAGTTTTGGGGTTAGGTTTAGATTTTAGGTTTAGATTTGGGGTTAGGTTTAGATTTTAGGTTTAGATATGGGGTTAGGTTTAGATTTGGGGTTAGGTTTAGATTTTAGGTTTAGATTTGGGGTTAGGTTTAGATTTGGAGTTAGGTTTAGATTTTAGGTTTAGATTTGGGGTTAGGTTTAGATTTGGAGTTAGGTTTAGATTTTAGGTTTAGATTTGGGGTTAGGTTTAGATTTTAGGTTTAGATTTGGGGTTAGGTTTAGATTTTAGGTTTAGATTTGGGGTTAGGTGTAGATTTGGGGTTAGGTTTAGATTTTAGGTTTAGATTTGGGGTTAGGTTTAGATTTGGGGTTAGGTTTAGATTTTAGGTTTAGATTTGGGGTTAGGTTTAGATTTTAGGTTTATATTTGGGGTAAGGTTTAGATTTGGGGTTAGGTTTAGATTTTAGGTTTAGATTTGGGGTTAGGTTTAGATTTGGGGTTAGGTTTAGATTTTAGGTTTAGATTTGGGGTTAGGTTTAGATTTGGAGTTAGGTTTAGATTTTAGGTTTAGATTTGGGTTTAGGTTTAGATTTTAGGTTTAGATTTGGGGTTAGGTTTAGATTTGGAGTTAGGTTTAGATTTTAGGTTTATATTTGGGGTTAGGTTTAGATTTGGAGTTAGGTTTAGATTTTAGGTTTAGATTTGGGGTTAGGTTTAGATTTTAGGTTTAGATTTGGGGTTAGGTTTAGATTTTAGGTTTAGATTTGGGGTTAGGTGTAGATTTGGGGTTAGGTTTAGATTTTAGGTTTAGATTTGGTGTTAGGTTTAGATTTGGGGTTAGGTTTAGATTTTAGGTTGAGATTTGGGGTTTGGTTTAGATTTTAGGTTTAGATTTTAGGTTTAGATTTGGGGTTAGGTTTAGATTTTAGGTTTAGATTTGGGGTTAGGTTTAGATTTTAGGTTTAGATTTGGAGTTAGGTTTAGATTTTAGGTTTATATTTGGGGTAAGGTTTAGATTTGGGGTTAGGTTTAGATTTTAGGTTTAGATTTGGGGTTAGGTTTAGATTTGGGGTTAGGTTTAGATTTTAGGTTTAGATTTGGGGTTAGGTTTAGATTTGGAGTTAGGTTTAGATTTTAGGTTTAGATTTAGGGTTAGGTTTAGATTTTAGGTTTAGATTTTAGGTTTAGATTTGGGGTTAGGTTTAGATTTTAGGTTTAGATTTGGGGTTAGGTTTAGATTTGGGGTTAGGTTTAGATTTTAGGTTTAGATTTGGGTTTAGGTTTAGATTTTAGGTTTAAATATGGGGTTAGGTTTAGATTTTAGGTTTAGATTTGGGGTTAGGTTTAGATTTGGGGTTAGGTTTAGATTTTAGGTTTAGATTTGGGGTTAGGTTTAGATTTAAGGTTTAGATTTGGGGTTAGGTTTAGATTTTAGGTTTAGATTTTAGGTTTAGATTCGGGTTTAGGTTTAGATTTTAGGTTTAGATTTGGGGTTAGGTTTAGATTTGGGGTTAGGTTTAGATTTTAGGTTTAGATTTGGGGTTAGGTTTAGATTTGGGGTTAGGTTTAGATTTGGGGTTAGGTTTAGATTTTAGGTTTAGATTTGGGGTTAGGTTTAGATTTTAGGTTTAGATTTTAGGTTTAGATTTGGGGTTAGGTTTAGATTTTAGGTTTAGATTTGGGGTTAGGTTTAGATTTTAGGTTTAGATTTGGGGTTATGTTTAGATTTTAGGTTTATATTTGGGGTAAGGTTTAGATTTGGGATTAGGTTTAGATTTTAGGTTTAGATTTGGGGTTAGGTTTAGATTTGGGGTTAGGTTTAGATTTAAGGTTTAGATTTGGGGTTAGGTTTAGATTCTAGGTTTAGATTTTAGGTTTAGATTTGGGGTTAGGTTTAGATTTTAGGTTTAGATTTTAGGTTTAGATTTGGTGTTAGGTTTAGATTTTAGGTTTAGATTTGGGGTTAGGTTTAGATTTGGGGTTAGGTTTAGATTTTAGGTTTAGATTTGGGGTTAGGTTTAGATTTTAGGTTTAGATTTGGGGTTAGGTTTAGATTTTAGGTTTAGATTTGGGGTTAGGTTTAGATTTGGGGTTAGGTTTAGATTTTAGGTTTAGATTTGGGGTTAGGTTTAGATTTTAGGTTTAGATTTGGGTTTAGGTTTAGATTTAAGGTTTAGATTTGGGGTTAGGTTTAGATTTGGAGTTAGGTTTAGATTTTAGGTTTATATTTGGGGTTAGGTTTAGATTTGGAGTTAGTTTTAGATTTTAGGTTTAGATTTGGGGTTAGGTTTAGATTTTAGGTTTAGATTTGGGGTTAGGTTTAGATTTTAGGTTTAGATTTGGGGTTAGGTGTAGATTTGGGGTTAGGTTTAGATTTTAGGTTTAGATTTGGGGTTAGGTTTAGATTTTTGGTTTAGATTTTAGGTTTAGATTTGGGGTTAGGTTTAGATTTGGGGTTAGGTTTAGATTTTAGGTTTAGATTTGGGGTTAGGTTTAGATTTGGGGTTAGGTTTAGATTTTAGGTTTAGATTTGGGGTTAGGTTTAGATTTTAGGTTTAGATTTGGGGTTACGTTTAGATTTGGGGTTAGGTTTAGATTTTAGGTTTAGATTTGGGGTTAGGTTTAGATTTAAGTTTTAGATTTGGGGTTAGGTTTAGATTTTAGGTTTAGATTTTAGGTTTAGATTTGGGGTTAGGTTTAGATTTTAGGTTTAGATTTGGGGTTAGGTTTAGATTTGGGGTTAGGTTTAGATTTTAGGTTTAGATTTGGGGTTAGGTTTAGATTTGGAGTTAGGTTTAGATTTTAGGTTTAGATTTGGGGTTAGGTTTAGATTTTAGGTTTAGATTTGGGGTTAGGTTTAGATTTGGGGTTAGGTTTAGATTTTAGGTTTAGATTTGTGGTTAGGTTTAGATTTTAGGTTAGGTTTAGATTTTAGGTTTAGATTTGGGGTTAGGTTTAGATTTGGGGTTAGGTTTAGATTTTAGGTTTAGATTTGGGGTTAGGTTTAGATTTTAGGTTTAGATTTTAGGTTTAGATTTGGGGTTAGGTTTAGATTTTAGGTTTAGATTTGGGGTTAGGTTTAGATTTTAGGTTTATATTTGGTGTAAGGTTTAGATTTGGGGTTAGGTTTAGATTTTAGGTTTAGATTTGGGGTTAGGTTTAGATTTTAGGTTTAGATTTGGGGTTAGGTGTAGATTTGGGGTTAGGTTTAGATTTTAGGTTTAGATTTGGGGTTAGGTTTAGATTTTAGGTTTAGATTTTAGGTTTAGATTTGGGGTTAGGTTTAGATTTTAGGTTTAGATTTGGGGTTAGGTTTAGATTTTAGGTTTATATTTGGGGTTAGGTTTAGATTTGGGGTTAGGTTTAGATTTTAGGTTTAGATTTGGGGTTAGGTTTAGATTTTAGGTTTAGAATTGGGGTTAGGTTTAGATTTTAGGTTAGGTTTAGATTTTAGGTTTAGATTTGGGGTTAGGTTTAGATTTTAGGTTTAGATTTGGGGTTAGGTTTAGATTTCAGGTTTATATTTGGGGTTAGGTTTAGATTTTAGGTTTAGATATGGGGTTAGGTTTAGATTTGGGGTTAGGTTTAGATTTTAGGTTTAGATTTGGGGTTAGGTTTAGATTTGGAGTTAGGTTTAGATTTTAGGTTTAGATTTGGGGTTAGGTTTAGATTTGGAGTTAGGTTTAGATTTCAGGTTTATATTTGGGGTTAGGTTTAGATTTTAGGTTTAGATATGGGGTTAGGTTTAGATTTTAGGTTTAGATTTGGGGTTAGGTGTAGATTTGGGGTTAGGTTTAGATTTTAGGTTTAGATTTGGGGTTAGGTTTAGATTTGGGGTTAGGTTTAGATTTTAGGTTTAGATTTGGGGTTAGGTTTAGATTTTAGGTTTAGATTTTAGGTTTAGATTTGGGTTTAGGTTTAGATTTTAGGTTTAGATTTGGGGTTAGGTTTAGATTTTAGGTTTAGATTTGGGGTTAGGTTTAGATTTAAGGTTTAGATTTGGGGTAAGGTTTAGATTTGGGGTTAGGTTTAGATTTGGGGTTAGGTTTAGATTTTAGGTTTAGATTTGGGGTTAGGTTTAGATTTTAGGTTTAGATTTGGGGTTAGGTTTAGATTTGGAGTTAGGTTTAGATTTTAGGTTTAGATTTGGGGTTAGGTTTAGATTTTAGGTTTAGATTTGGGGTTAGGTTTAGATTTTAGGTTTAGATTTGGGGTTAGGTGTAGATTTGGGGTTAGGTTTAGATTTTAGGTTTAGATTTGGGGTTAGGTTTAGATTTGGGGTTAGGTTTAGATTTTAGGTTTAGATTTTAGGTTTAGATTTGGGGTTAGGTTTAGATTTTAGGTTTAGATTTGGGGTTAGGTTTAGATTTTAGGTTTAGATTTGGAGTTAGGTTTAGATTTTAGGTTTAGATTTGGGGTAAGGTTTAGATTTGGAGTTAGGTTTAGATTTTAGGTTTAGATTTGGGGTTAGGTTTAGATTTGGGGTTAGGTTTAGATTTTAGGTTTAGATTTGGGGTTAGGTTTAGATTTGGAGTTAGGTTTAGATTTTAGGTTTAGATTTGGGGTTAGGTTTAGATTTTAGGTTTAGATTTTAGGTTTAGATTTGGGGTTAGGTTTAGATTTTAGGTTTAGATTTGGGGTTAGGTGTAGATTTGGGGTTAGGTTTAGATTTTAGGTTTAGATTTGGGTTTAGGTTTAGATTTTAGGTTTAGATTTGGGGTTAGGTTTAGATTTTAGGTTTAGATTTGGGGTTAGGTTTAGATTTGGGGTTAGGTTTAGATTTTAGGTTTAGATTTGGGGTTAGGTTTAGATTTAAGGTTTAGATTTGGGGTTAGGTTTAGATTTTAGGTTTAGATTTTAGGTTTAGATTTGGGGTTAGGTTTAGATTTGGGGTTAGGTTTAGATTTGGGGTTAGGTTTAGATTTTAGGTTTAGATTTGGGGTTAGGTTTAGATTTGGGGTTAGGTTTAGATTTTAGGTTTAGATTTGGGGTTAGGTTTAGATTTTAGGTTTAGATTTGGGGTTAGGTTTAGATTTGGAGTTAGGTTTAGATTTTAGATTTAGATTTGGGGTTAGGTTTAGATTTTAGGTTTAGATTTGGGGTTAGGTTTAGATTTTAGGTTTAGATTTGGAGTTAGGTTTAGATTTTAGGTTTAGATTTGGGGTTAGGTTTAGATTTTAGGTTTAGATTTGGGGTTAGGTTTAGATTTTAGGTTTAGATTTGGGGTTAGGTTTAGATTTTAGGTTTAGATTTTAGGTTTAGATTTGGGGTTAGGTTTAGATTTTAGGTTTAGATTTGGGGTTAGGTTTAGATTTTAGGTTTAGATTTGGGGTTAGGTTTAGATTTGGGGTTAGGTTTAGATTTTAGGTTTAGATTTGGGGTTAGGTTTAGATTTAAGGTTTAGATTTGGGGTTAGGTTTAGATTTTAGGTTTAGATTTTAGGTTTAGATTTGGGTTTAGGTTTAGATTTTAGGTTTAGATTTGGGGTTAGGTTTAGATTTGGGGTTAGGTTTAGATTTTAGGTTTAGATTTGGGGTTAGGTTTAGATTTTAGGTTTAGATTTGGGGTTAGGTTTAGATTTGGGGTTAGGTTTAGATTTGGGGTTAGGTTTAGATTTTAGGTTTAGATTTGGGGTTAGGTTTAGATTTTAGGTTTAGATTTTAGGTTTAGATTTGGGGTTAGGTTTAGATTTTAGGTTTAGATTTGGGGTTATGTTTAGATTTTAGGTTTATATTTGGGGTAAGGTTTAGATTTGGGATTAGGTTTAGATTTTAGGTTTAGATTTGGGGTTAGGTTTAGATTTGGGGTTAGGTTTAGATTTAAGGTTTAGATTTGGGGTTAGGTTTAGATTTTAGGTTTAGATATGGGGTTAGGTTTAGATTTGGGGTTAGGTTTAGATTTTAGGTTTAGATTTGGGGTTAGGTTTAGATTTTAGGTTTAGATTTTAGGTTTAGATTTGGGGTTAGGTTTAGATTTTAGGTTTAGATTTGGGGTTAGGTTTAGATTTGGGGTTAGGTTTAGATTTGGGGTTAGGTTTAGATTTTAGGTTTAGATTTGGGGTTAGGTTTAGATTTTAGGTTTAGATTTGGGGTTAGGTTTAGATTTGGAGTTAGGTTTAGATTTTAGGTTTAGATTTGGGGTTAGGTTTAGATTTTAGGTTTAGATTTGGGGTTAGGTTTAGATTTTAGGTTTAGATTTGGAGTTAGGTTTAGATTTTAGGTTTAGATTTGGGGTTAGGTTTAGATTTTAGGTTTAGATTTGGGGTTAGGTTTAGATTTTAGGTTTAGATTTTAGGTTTAGATTTGGGGTTAGGTTTAGATTTTAGGTTTAGATTTGGGGTTAGGTTTAGATTTTAGGTTTAGATTTGGAGTTAGGTTTAGATTTTAGGTTTATATTTGGGGTAAGGTTTAGATTTGGAGTTAGGTTTAGATTTTAGGTTTAGATTTGGGGTTAGGTTTAGATTTGGGGTTAGGTTTAGATTTTAGGTTTAGATTTGGGGTTAGGTGTAGATTTGGGGTTAGGTTTAGATTTTAGGTTTAGATTTGGGTTTAGGTTTAGATTTTAGGTTTAGATTTTAGGTTTAGATTTGGGGTTAGGTTTAGATTTTTGGTTTAGATTTGGGGTTAGGTGTAGATTTGGGGTTAGGTTTAGATTTTAGGTTTAGATTTGGGTTTAGGTTTAGATTTTAGGTTTAGATTTGGGGTTAGGTTTAGATTTTAGGTTTAGATTTGGGGTTAGGTTTAGATTTGGGGTTAGGTTTAGATTTTAGGTTTAGATTTGGGGTTAGGTTTAGATTTAAGGTTTAGATTTGGGGTTAGGTTTAGATTTTAGGTTTAGATTTTAGGTTTAGATTTGGGTTTAGGTTTAGATTTTAGGTTTAGATTTGGGGTTAGGTTTAGATTTGGGGTTAGGTTTAGATTTTAGGTTTAGATTTGGGGTTAGGTTTAGATTTTAGGTTTAGATTTGGGGTTAGGTTTAGATTTGGGGTTAGGTTTAGATTTGGGGTTAGGTTTAGATTTTAGGTTTAGATTTGGGGTTAGGTTTAGATTTTAGGTTTAGATTTTAGGTTTAGATTTGGGGTTAGGTTTAGATTTTAGGTTTAGATTTGGGGTTATGTTTAGATTTTAGGTTTATATTTGGGGTAAGGTTTAGATTTGGGATTAGGTTTAGATTTTAGGTTTAGATTTGGGGTTAGGTTTAGATTTGGGGTTAGGTTTAGATTTAAGGTTTAGATTTGGGGTTAGGTTTAGATTTTAGGTTTAGATATGGGGTTAGGTTTAGATTTGGGGTTAGGTTTAGATTTTAGGTTTAGATTTGGGGTTAGGTTTAGATTTTAGGTTTAGATTTTAGGTTTAGATTTGGGGTTAGGTTTAGATTTTAGGTTTAGATTTGGGGTTAGGTTTAGATTTGGGGTTAGGTTTAGATTTTAGGTTTAGATTTGGGGTTAGGTTTAGATTTTAGGTTTAGATTTGGGGTTAGGTTTAGATTTTAGGTTTAGATTTGGGGTTAGGTTTAGATTTGGGGTTAGGTTTAGATTTTAGGTTTAGATTTGGGGTTAGGTTTAGATTTTAGGTTTAGATTTGGGTTTAGGTTTAGATTTAAGGTTTAGATTTGGGGTTAGGTTTAGATTTTAGGTTTAGATTTGGGGTTAGGTTTAGATTTGGAGTTAGGTTTAGATTTTAGGTTTAGATCTGGGGTTAGGTTTAGATTTTAGGTTTAGATTTGGGGTTAGGTTTAGATTTTAGGTTTAGATTTGGGGTTAGGTGTAGATTTGGGGTTAGGTTTAGATTTTAGGTTTAGATTTGGGGTTAGGTTTAGATTTTTGGTTTAGATTTTAGGTTTAGATTTGGGGTTAGGTTTAGATTTGGGGTTAGGTTTAGATTTTAGGTTTAGATTTGGGGTTAGGTTTAGATTTGGGGTTAGGTTTAGATTTTAGGTTTAGATTTGGGGTTAGGTTTAGATTTTAGGTTTAGATTTGGGGTTAGGTTTAGATTTGGGGTTAGGTTTAGATTTTAGGTTTAGATTTGGGGTTAGGTTTAGATTTAAGTTTTAGATTTGGGGTTAGGTTTAGATTTTAGGTTTAGATTTTAGGTTTAGATTTGGGGTTAGGTTTAGATTTTAGGTTTAGATTTGGGGTTAGGTTTAGATTTTAGGTTTAGATTTTAGGTTTAGATTTGGGGTTAGGTTTAGATTTTAGGTTTAGATTTGGGGTTAGGTTTAGATTTAAGGTTTAGATTTGGGGTTAGGTTTAGATTTGGGGTTAGGTTTAGATTTTAGGTTTAGATTTGGGGTTAGGTTTAGATTTTAGGTTAGGTTTAGATTTTAGGTTTAGATTTGGGGTTAGGTTTAGATTTGGGGTTAGGTTTAGATTTTAGGTTTAGATTTGGGGTTAGGTTTAGATTTTAGGTTTAGATTTTAGGTTTAGATTTGGGGTTAGGTTTAGATTTTAGGTTTAGTTTTGGGGTTAGGTTTAGATTTTAGGTTTAGATTTGGGGTTAGGTTTAGATTTTAGGTTTAGATATGGGGTTAGGTTTAGATTTGGGGTTAGGTTTAGATTTTAGGTTTAGATTTGGGGTTAGGTTTAGATTTGGAGTTAGGTTTAGATTTTAGGTTTAGATTTGGGGTTAGGTTTAGATTTGGAGTTAGGTTTAGATTTTAGGTTTAGATTTGGGGTTAGGTTTAGATTTTAGGTTTAGATTTGGGGTTAGGTTTAGATTTTAGGTTTAGATTTGGGGTTAGGTGTAGATTTGGGGTTAGGTTTAGATTTTAGGTTTAGATTTGGGGTTAGGTTTAGATTTGGGGTTAGGTTTAGATTTTAGGTTTAGATTTGGGGTTAGGTTTAGATTTTAGGTTTATATTTGGGGTAAGGTTTAGATTTGGGGTTAGGTTTAGATTTTAGGTTTAGATTTGGGGTTAGGTTTAGATTTGGGGTTAGGTTTAGATTTTAGGTTTAGATTTGGGGTTAGGTTTAGTTTTGGAGTTAGGTTTAGATTTTAGGTTTAGATTTGGGTTTAGGTTTAGATTTTAGGTTTAGATTTGGGGTTAGGTTTAGATTTGGAGTTAGGTTTAGATTTTAGGTTTATATTTGGGGTTAGGTTTAGATTTGGAGTTAGGTTTAGATTTTAGGTTTAGATTTGGGGTTAGGTTTAGATTTTAGGTTTAGATTTGGGGTTAGGTTTAGATTTTAGGTTTATATTTGGGGTTAGGTGTAGATTTGGGGTTAGGTTTAGATTTTAGGTTTAGATTTGGTGTTAGGTTTAGATTTGGGGTTAGGTTTAGATTTTAGGTTGAGATTTGGGGTTTGGTTTAGATTTTAGGTTTAGATTTTAGGTTTAGATTTGGGGTTAGGTTTAGATTTTAGGTTTAGATTTGGGGTTAGGTTTAGATTTTAGGTTTAGATTTGGAGTTAGGTTTAGATTTTAGGTTTATATTTGGGGTAAGGTTTAGATTTGGGGTTAGGTTTAGATTTTAGGTTTAGATTTGGGGTTAGGTTTAGATTTGGGGTTAGGTTTAGATTTTAGGTTTTGATTTGGGGTTAGGTTTAGATTTGGAGTTAGGTTTAGATTTTAGGTTTAGATTTAGGGTTAGGTTTAGATTTTAGGTTTAGATTTTAGGTTTAGATTTGGGGTTAGGTTTAGATTTTAGGTTTAGATTTGGGGTTAGGTTTAGATTTGGGGTTAGGTTTAGATTTTAGGTTTAGATTTGGGTTTAGGTTTAGATTTTAGGTTTAAATATGGGGTTAGGTTTAGATTTTAGGTTTAGATTTGGGGTTAGGTTTAGATTTGGGGTTAGGTTTAGATTTTAGGTTTAGATTTGGGGTTAGGTTTAGATTTAAGGTTTAGATTTGGGGTTAGGTTTAGATTTTAGGTTTAGATTTTAGGTTTAGATTCGGGTTTAGGTTTAGATTTTAGGTTTAGATTTGGGGTTAGGTTTAGATTTGGGGTTAGGTTTAGATTTTAGGTTTAGATTTGGGGTTAGGTTTAGATTTGGGGTTAGGTTTAGATTTGGGGTTAGGTTTAGATTTTAGGTTTAGATTTGGGGTTAGGTTTAGATTTTAGGTTTAGATTTTAGGTTTAGATTTGGGGTTAGGTTTAGATTTTAGGTTTAGATTTGGGGTTAGGTTTAGATTTTAGGTTTAGATTTGGGGTTATGTTTAGATTTTAGGTTTATATTTGGGGTAAGGTTTAGATTTGGGATTAGGTTTAGATTTTAGGTTTAGATTTGGGGTTAGGTTTAGATTTGGGGTTAGGTTTAGATTTAAGGTTTAGATTTGGGGTTAGGTTTAGATTCTAGGTTTAGATTTTAGGTTTAGATTTGGGGTTAGGTTTAGATTTTAGGTTTAGATTTTAGGTTTAGATTTGGTGTTAGGTTTAGATTTTAGGTTTAGATTTGGGGTTAGGTTTAGATTTGGGGTTAGGTTTAGATTTTAGGTTTAGATTTGGGGTTAGGTTTAGATTTTAGGTTTAGATTTGGGGTTAGGTTTAGATTTTAGGTTTAGATTTGGGGTTAGGTTTAGATTTGGGGTTAGGTTTAGATTTTAGGTTTAGATTTGGGGTTAGGTTTAGATTTTAGGTTTAGATTTGGGTTTAGGTTTAGATTTAAGGTTTAGATTTGGGGTTAGGTTTAGATTTGGAGTTAGGTTTAGATTTTAGGTTTATATTTGGGGTTAGGTTTAGATTTGGAGTTAGTTTTAGATTTTAGGTTTAGATTTGGGGTTAGGTTTAGATTTTAGGTTTAGATTTGGGGTTAGGTTTAGATTTTAGGTTTAGATTTGGGGTTAGGTGTAGATTTGGGGTTAGGTTTAGATTTTAGGTTTAGATTTGGGGTTAGGTTTAGATTTTTGGTTTAGATTTTAGGTTTAGATTTGGGGTTAGGTTTAGATTTGGGGTTAGGTTTAGATTTTAGGTTTAGATTTGGGGTTAGGTTTAGATTTGGGGTTAGGTTTAGATTTTAGGTTTAGATTTGGGGTTAGGTTTAGATTTTAGGTTTAGATTTGGGGTTACGTTTAGATTTGGGGTTAGGTTTAGATTTTAGGTTTAGATTTGGGGTTAGGTTTAGATTTAAGTTTTAGATTTGGGGTTAGGTTTAGATTTTAGGTTTAGATTTTAGGTTTAGATTTGGGGTTAGGTTTAGATTTTAGGTTTAGATTTGGGGTTAGGTTTAGATTTGGGGTTAGGTTTAGATTTTAGGTTTAGATTTGGGGTTAGGTTTAGATTTGGAGTTAGGTTTAGATTTTAGGTTTAGATTTGGGGTTAGGTTTAGATTTTAGGTTTAGATTTGGGGTTAGGTTTAGATTTGGGGTTAGGTTTAGATTTTAGGTTTAGATTTGTGGTTAGGTTTAGATTTTAGGTTAGGTTTAGATTTTAGGTTTAGATTTGGGGTTAGGTTTAGATTTGGGGTTAGGTTTAGATTTTAGGTTTAGATTTGGGGTTAGGTTTAGATTTTAGGTTTAGATTTTAGGTTTAGATTTGGGGTTAGGTTTAGATTTTAGGTTTAGATTTGGGGTTAGGTTTAGATTTTAGGTTTATATTTGGTGTAAGGTTTAGATTTGGGGTTAGGTTTAGATTTTAGGTTTAGATTTGGGGTTAGGTTTAGATTTTAGGTTTAGATTTGGGGTTAGGTGTAGATTTGGGGTTAGGTTTAGATTTTAGGTTTAGATTTGGGGTTAGGTTTAGATTTTAGGTTTAGATTTTAGGTTTAGATTTGGGGTTAGGTTTAGATTTTAGGTTTAGATTTGGGGTTAGGTTTAGATTTGGGGTTAGGTTTAGATTTTAGGTTTAGATTTGGGGTTAGGTTTAGATTTTAGGTTTAGATTTGGGGTTAGGTTTAGATTTTAGGTTTATATTTGGGGTTAGGTTTAGATTTGGGGTTAGGTTTAGATTTTAGGTTTAGATTTGGGGTTAGGTTTAGATTTTAGGTTTAGAATTGGGGTTAGGTTTAGATTTTAGGTTAGGTTTAGATTTTAGGTTTAGATTTGGGGTTAGGTTTAGATTTTAGGTTTAGAATTGGGGTTAGGTTTAGATTTTAGGTTAGGTTTAGATTTTAGGTTTAGAATTGGGGTTAGGTTTAGATTTTAGGTTAGGTTTAGATTTTAGGTTTAGATATGGGGTTAGGTTTAGATTTGGGGTTAGGTTTAGATTTTAGGTTTAGATTTGGGGTTAGGTTTAGATTTGGAGTTAGGTTTAGATTTTAGGTTTAGATTTGGGGTTAGGTTTAGATTTGGAGTTAGGTTTAGATTTCAGGTTTATATTTGGGGTTAGGTTTAGATTTTAGGTTTAGATATGGGGTTAGGTTTAGATTTTAGGTTTAGATTTGGGGTTAGGTGTAGATTTGGGGTTAGGTTTAGATTTTAGGTTTAGATTTGGGGTTAGGTTTAGATTTGGGGTTAGGTTTAGATTTTAGGTTTAGATTTGGGGTTAGGTTTAGATTTTAGGTTTAGATTTTAGGTTTAGATTTGGGTTTAGGTTTAGATTTTAGGTTTAGATTTGGGGTTAGGTTTAGATTTTAGGTTTAGATTTGGGGTTAGGTTTAGATTTTAGGTTTATATTTGGGGTAAGGTTTAGATTTGGGGTTAGGTTTAGATTTGGGGTTAGGTTTAGATTTTAGGTTTAGATTTGGGGTTAGGTTTAGATTTTAGGTTTAGATTTGGGGTTAGGTTTAGATTTGGAGTTAGGTTTAGATTTTAGGTTTAGATTTGGGGTTAGGTTTAGATTTTAGGTTTAGATTTGGGGTTAGGTTTAGATTTTAGGTTTAGATTTGGGGTTAGGTGTAGATTTGGGGTTAGGTTTAGATTTTAGGTTTAGATTTGGGGTTAGGTTTAGATTTGGGGTTAGGTTTAGATTTTAGGTTTAGATTTTAGGTTTAGATTTGGGGTTAGGTTTAGATTTTAGGTTTAGATTTGGGGTTAGGTTTAGATTTTAGGTTTAGATTTGGAGTTAGGTTTAGATTTTAGGTTTAGATTTGGGGTAAGGTTTAGATTTGGAGTTAGGTTTAGATTTTAGGTTTAGATTTGGGGTTAGGTTTAGATTTGGGGTTAGGTTTAGATTTTAGGTTTAGATTTGGGGTTAGGTTTAGATTTGGAGTTAGGTTTAGATTTTAGGTTTAGATTTGGGGTTAGGTTTAGATTTTAGGTTTAGATTTTAGGTTTAGATTTGGGGTTAGGTTTAGATTTTAGGTTTAGATTTGGGGTTAGGTGTAGATTTGGGGTTAGGTTTAGATTTTAGGTTTAGATTTGGGTTTAGGTTTAGATTTTAGGTTTAGATTTGGGGTTAGGTTTAGATTTTAGGTTTAGATTTGGGGTTAGGTTTAGATTTGGGGTTAGGTTTAGATTTTAGGTTTAGATTTGGGGTTAGGTTTAGATTTAAGGTTTAGATTTGGGGTTAGGTTTAGATTTTAGGTTTAGATTTTAGGTTTAGATTTGGGGTTAGGTTTAGATTTGGGGTTAGGTTTAGATTTGGGGTTAGGTTTAGATTTTAGGTTTAGATTTGGGGTTAGGTTTAGATTTGGGGTTAGGTTTAGATTTTAGGTTTAGATTTGGGGTTAGGTTTAGATTTTAGGTTTAGATTTGGGGTTAGGTTTAGATTTGGAGTTAGGTTTAGATTTTAGGTTTAGATTTGGGGTTAGGTTTAGATTTTAGGTTTAGATTTGGGGTTAGGTTTAGATTTTAGGTTTAGATTTGGAGTATAGGTTTAGATTTTAGGTTTAGATTTGGGGTTAGGTTTAGATTTTAGGTTTAGATTTGGGGTTAGGTTTAGATTTTAGGTTTAGATTTTAGGTTTAGATTTGGGGTTAGGTTTAGATTTTAGGTTTAGATTTGGGGTTAGGTTTAGATTTTAGGTTTAGATTTGGAGTTAGGTTTAGATTTTAGGTTTATATTTGGGGTAAGGTTTAGATTTGGAGTTAGGTTTAGATTTTAGGTTTAGATTTGGGGTTAGGTTTAGATTTGGGGTTAGGTTTAGATTTTAGGTTTAGATTTGGGGTTAGGTTTAGATTTGGGGTTAGGTTTAGATTTTAGGTTTAGATTTGGGGTTAGGTTTAGATTTTAGGTTTAGATTTTAGGTTTAGATTTGGGGTTAGGTTTAGATTTTAGGTTTAGATTTGGGGTTAGGTGTAGATTTGGGGTTAGGTTTAGATTTTAGGTTTAGATTTGGGTTTAGGTTTAGATTTTAGGTTTAGATTTGGGGTTAGGTTTAGATTTTAGGTTTAGATTTGGGGTTAGGTTTAGATTTGGGGTTAGGTTTAGATTTTAGGTTTAGATTTGGGGTTAGGTTTAGATTTAAGGTTTAGATTTGGGGTTAGGTTTAGATTTTAGGTTTAGATTTTAGGTTTAGATTTGGGTTTAGGTTTAGATTTTAGGTTTAGATTTGGGGTTAGGTTTAGATTTGGGGTTAGGTTTAGATTTTAGGTTTAGATTTGGGGTTAGGTTTAGATTTTAGGTTTAGATTTGGGGTTAGGTTTAGATTTGGGGTTAGGTTTAGATTTGGGGTTAGGTTTAGATTTTAGGTTTAGATTTGGGGTTAGGTTTAGATTTTAGGTTTAGATTTTAGGTTTAGATTTGGGGTTAGGTTTAGATTTTAGGTTTAGATTTGGGGTTATGTTTAGATTTTAGGTTTATATTTGGGGTAAGGTTTAGATTTGGGATTAGGTTTAGATTTTAGGTTTAGATTTGGGGTTAGGTTTAGATTTGGGGTTAGGTTTAGATTTAAGGTTTAGATTTGGGGTTAGGTTTAGATTTTAGGTTTAGATATGGGGTTAGGTTTAGATTTGGGGTTAGGTTTAGATTTTAGGTTTAGATTTGGGGTTAGGTTTAGATTTTAGGTTTAGATTTTAGGTTTAGATTTGGGGTTAGGTTTAGATTTTAGGTTTAGATTTGGGGTTAGGTTTAGATTTGGGGTTAGGTTTAGATTTTAGGTTTAGATTTGGGGTTAGGTTTAGATTTTAGGTTTAGATTTGGGGTTAGGTTTAGATTTGGGGTTAGGTTTAGATTTTAGGTTTAGATTTGGGGTTAGGTTTAGATTTTAGGTTTAGATTTGGGTTTAGGTTTAGATTTAAGGTTTAGATTTGGGGTTAGGTTTAGATTTTAGGTTTAGATTTGGGGTTAGGTTTAGATTTGGAGTTAGGTTTAGATTTTAGGTTTAGATCTGGGGTTAGGTTTAGATTTTAGGTTTAGATTTGGGGTTAGGTTTAGATTTTAGGTTTAGATTTGGGGTTAGGTGTAGATTTGGGGTTAGGTTTAGATTTTAGGTTTAGATTTGGGGTTAGGTTTAGATTTTTGGTTTAGATTTTAGGTTTAGATTTGGGGTTAGGTTTAGATTTGGGGTTAGGTTTAGATTTTAGGTTTAGATTTGGGGTTAGGTTTAGATTTGGGGTTAGGTTTAGATTTTAGGTTTAGATTTGGGGTTAGGTTTAGATTTTAGGTTTAGATTTGGGGTTAGGTTTAGATTTGGGGTTAGGTTTAGATTTTAGGTTTAGATTTGGGGTTAGGTTTAGATTTAAGTTTTAGAATTGGGGTTAGGTTTAGATATTAGGTTTAGATTTTAGGTTTAGATTTGGGGTTAGGTTTAGATTTTAGGTTTAGATTTGGGGTTAGGTTTAGATTTTAGGTTTAGATTTTAGGTTTAGATTTGGGGTTAGGTTTAGATTTTAGGTTTAGATTTGGGGTTAGGTTTAGATTTAAGGTTTAGATTTGGGGTTAGGTTTAGATTTGGGGTTAGGTTTAGATTTTAGGTTTAGATTTGGGGTTAGGTTTAGATTTTAGGTTAGGTTTAGATTTTAGGTTTAGATTTGGGGTTAGGTTTAGATTTGGGGTTAGGTTTAGATTTTAAGTTTAGATTTGGGGTTAGGTTTAGATTTTAGGTTTAGATTTTAGGTTTAGATTTGGGGTTAGGTTTAGATTTTAGGTTTAGTTTTGGGGTTAGGTTTAGATTTTAGGTTTAGATTTGGGGTTAGGTTTAGATTTTAGGTTTAGATATGGGGTTAGGTTTAGATTTGGGGTTAGGTTTAGATTTTAGGTTTAGATTTGGGGTTAGGTTTAGATTTGGAGTTAGGTTTAGATTTTAGGTTTAGATTTGGGGTTAGGTTTAGATTTGGAGTTAGGTTTAGATTTTAGGTTTAGATTTGGGGTTAGGTTTAGATTTTAGGTTTAGATTTGGGGTTAGGTTTAGATTTTAGGTTTAGATTTGGGGTTAGGTGTAGATTTGGGGTTAGGTTTAGATTTTAGGTTTAGATTTGGGGTTAGGTTTAGATTTGGGGTTAGGTTTAGATTTTAGGTTTAGATTTGGGGTTAGGTTTAGATTTTAGGTTTATATTTGGGGTAAGGTTTAGATTTGGGGTTAGGTTTAGATTTTAGGTTTAGATTTGGGGTTAGGTTTAGATTTTAGGTTTAGATTTGGGGTTAGGTTTAGATTTGGGGTTAGGTTTAGATTTTAGGTTTAGATTTGGGGTTAGGTTTAGATTTTAGGTTTAGATTTGGGGTTAGGTTTAGATTTTAGGTTTAGATTTGGGGTTAGGTTTAGATTTTAGGTTTAGATTTGGGGTTAGGTTTAGATTTGGGGTTAGGTTTAGATTTTAGGTTTAGATTTGGGGTTAGGTTTAGATTTTAGGTTTAGATTTGGGGTTAGGTTTAGATTTTAGGTTTAGATTTGGGGTTAGGTGTAGATTTGGGGTTAGGTTTAGATTTTAGGTTTAGATTTGGTGTTAGGTTTAGATTTGGGGTTAGGTTTAGATTTTAGGTTGAGATTTGGGGTTTGGTTTAGATTTTAGGTTTAGATTTGGGTTTAGGTTTAGATTTTAGGTTTAAATATGGGGTTAGGTTTAGATTTTAGGTTTAGATTTGGGGTTAGGTTTAGATTTGGGGTTAGGTTTAGATTTTAGGTTTAGATTTGGGGTTAGGTTTAGATTTAAGGTTTAGATTTGGGGTTAGGTTTAGATTTTAGGTTTAGATTTTAGGTTTAGATTCGGGTTTAGGTTTAGATTTTAGGTTTAGATTTGGGGTTAGGTTTAGATTTGGGGTTAGGTTTAGATTTTAGGTTTAGATTTGGGGTTAGGTTTAGATTTGGGGTTAGGTTTAGATTTGGGGTTAGGTTTAGATTTTAGGTTTAGATTTGGGGTTAGGTTTAGATTTTAGGTTTAGATTTTAGGTTTAGATTTGGGGTTAGGTTTAGATTTTAGGTTTAGATTTGGGGTTAGGTTTAGATTTTAGGTTTAGATTTGGGGTTATGTTTAGATTTTAGGTTTATATTTGGGGTAAGGTTTAGATTTGGGATTAGGTTTAGATTTTAGGTTTAGATTTGGGGTTAGGTTTAGATTTGGGGTTAGGTTTAGATTTAAGGTTTAGATTTGGGGTTAGGTTTAGATTCTAGGTTTAGATTTTAGGTTTAGATTTGGGGTTAGGTTTAGATTTTAGGTTTAGATTTTAGGTTTAGATTTGGGGTTAGGTTTAGATTTTAGGTTTAGATTTGGGGTTAGGTTTAGATTTGGGGTTAGGTTTAGATTTTAGGTTTAGATTTGGGGTTAGGTTTAGATTTTAGGTTTAGATTTGGGGTTAGGTTTAGATTTTAGGTTTAGATTTGGGGTTAGGTTTAGATTTGGGGTTAGGTTTAGATTTTAGGTTTAGATTTGGGGTTAGGTTTAGATTTTAGGTTTAGATTTGGGTTTAGGTTTAGATTTAAGGTTTAGATTTGGGGTTAGGTTTAGATTTGGAGTTAGGTTTAGATTTTAGGTTTATATTTGGGGTTAGGTTTAGATTTGGAGTTAGTTTTAGATTTTAGGTTTAGATTTGGGGTTAGGTTTAGATTTTAGGTTTAGATTTGGGGTTAGGTGTAGATTAGGGGTTAGGTTTAGATTTTAGGTTTAGATTTGGGGTTAGGTTTAGATTTTTGGTTTAGATTTTAGGTTTAGATTTGGGGTTAGGTTTAGATTTGGGGTTAGGTTTAGATTTTAGGTTTAGATTTGGGGTTAGGTTTAGATTTGGGGTTAGGTTTAGATTTTAGGTTTAGATTTGGGGTTAGGTTTAGATTTTAGGTTTAGATTTGGGGTTACGTTTAGATTTGGGGTTAGGTTTAGATTTTAGGTTTAGATTTGGGGTTAGGTTTAGATTTAAGTTTTAGATTTGGGGTTAGGTTTAGATTTTAGGTTTAGATTTTAGGTTTAGATTTGGGGTTAGGTTTAGATTTTAGGTTTAGATTTGGGGTTAGGTTTAGATTTGGGGTTAGGTTTAGATTTTAGGTTTAGATTTGGGGTTAGGTTTAGATTTGGAGTTAGGTTTAGATTTTAGGTTTAGATTTGGGGTTAGGTTTAGATTTTAGGTTTAGATTTGGGGTTAGGTTTAGATTTGGGGTTAGGTTTAGATTTTAGGTTTAGATTTGTGGTTAGGTTTAGATTTTAGGTTAGGTTTAGATTTTAGGTTTAGATTTGGGGTTAGGTTTAGATTTGGGGTTAGGTTTAGATTTTAGGTTTAGATTTGGGGTTAGGTTTAGATTTTAGGTTTAGATTTTAGGTTTAGATTTGGGGTTAGGTTTAGATTTTAGGTTTAGATTTGGGGTTAGGTTTAGATTTTAGGTTTATATTTGGTGTAAGGTTTAGATTTGGGGTTAGGTTTAGATTTTAGGTTTAGATTTGGGGTTAGGTTTAGATTTTAGGTTTAGATTTGGGGTTAGGTGTAGATTTGGGGTTAGGTTTAGATTTTAGGTTTAGATTTGGGGTTAGGTTTAGATTTTAGGTTTAGATTTTAGGTTTAGATTTGGGGTTAGGTTTAGATTTTAGGTTTAGATTTGGGGTTAGGTTTAGATTTGGGGTTAGGTTTAGATTTTAGGTTTAGATTTGGGGTTAGGTTTAGATTTGGGGTTAGGTTTAGATTTTAGGTTTAGATTTGGGGTTAGGTTTAGATTTTAGGTTTATATTTGGGGTTAGGTTTAGATTTGGGGTTAGGTTTAGATTTTAGGTTTAGATTTGGGGTTAGGTTTAGATTTTAGGTTTAGAATTGGGGTTAGGTTTAGATTTTAGGTTAGGTTTAGATTTTAGGTTTAGATTTGGGGTTAGGTTTAGATTTTAGGTTTAGATTTGGGGTTAGGTTTAGATTTCAGGTTTATATTTGGGGTTAGGTTTAGATTTTAGGTTTAGATATGGGGTTAGGTTTAGATTTGGGGTTAGGTTTAGATTTTAGGTTTAGATTTGGGGTTAGGTTTAGATTTGGAGTTAGGTTTAGATTTTAGGTTTAGATTTGGGGTTAGGTTTAGATTTGGAGTTAGGTTTAGATTTCAGGTTTATATTTGGGGTTAGGTTTAGATTTTAGGTTTAGATATGGGGTTAGGTTTAGATTTTAGGTTTAGATTTGGGGTTAGGTGTAGATTTGGGGTTAGGTTTAGATTTTAGGTTTAGATTTGGGGTTAGGTTTAGATTTGGGGTTAGGTTTAGATTTTAGGTTTAGATTTGGGGTTAGGTTTAGATTTTAGGTTTAGATTTTAGGTTTAGATTTGGGTTTAGGTTTAGATTTTAGGTTTAGATTTGGGGTTAGGTTTAGATTTTAGGTTTAGATTTGGGGTTAGGTTTAGATTTTAGGTTTATATTTGGGGTAAGGTTTAGATTTGGGGTTAGGTTTAGATTTTAGGTTTAGATTTGGGGTTAGGTTTAGATTTAGGGTTAGGTTTAGATTTTAGGTTTAGATTTGGGGTTAGGTTTAGATTTTAGGTTTAGATATGGGGTTAGGTTTAGATTTGGGGTTAGGTTTAGATTTTAGGTTTAGATTTGGGGTTAGGTTTAGATTTGGGGTTAGGTTTAGATTTTAGGTTTAGATTTGGGGTTAGGTTTAGATTTTAGGTTTAGATTTGGGGTTAGGTTTAGATTTTAGGTTTAGATTTGGGGTTAGGTGTAGATTTGGGGTTAGGTTTAGATTTTAGGTTTAGATTTGGGGTTAGGTTTAGATTTTAGGTTTAGATTTTAGGTTTAGATTTGGGGTTAGGTTTAGATTTTAGGTTTAGATTTGGGGTTAGGTTTAGATTTGGGGTTAGGTTTAGATTTTAGGTTTAGATTTGGGGTTAGGTTTAGATTTTAGGTTTAAATTTGGGGTTAGGTTTAGATTTTAGGTTTAGATTTGGGGTTAGGTTTAGATTTGGGGTTAGGTTTACATTTTAGGTTTATATTTGGGGTAAGGTTTAGATTTGGGGTTAGGTTTAGATTTTAGGTTTAGATTTGGGGTTAGGTTTAGATTTGGGGTTAGGTTTAGATTTTAGGTTTAGATTTGGGGTTAGGTTTAGATTTTAGGTTTAGATATGGGGTTAGGTTTAGATTTGGGGTTAGGTTTAGATTTTAGGTTTAGATTTGGGGTTAGGTTTAGATTTGGAGTTAGGTTTAGATTTTAGGTTTAGATTTGGGGTTAGGTTTAGATTTTAGGTTTAGATTTGGGGTTAGGTTTAGATTTTAGGTTTAGATTTGGGGTTAGGTGTAGATTTGGGGTTAGGTTTAGATTTTAGGTTTAGATTTTAGGTTTAGATTTGGGGTTAGGTTTAGATTTGGGGTTAGGTTTAGATTTCAGGTTTAGATTTGGGGTTAGGTTTAGATTTTAGGTTTAGATTTTAGGTTTAGATTTGGGGTTAGGTTTAGATTTGGGGTTAGGTTTAGATTTTAGGTTTAGATTTGGGGTTAGGTTTAGATTTAAGTTTTAGATTTGGGGTTAGGTTTAGATTTTAGGTTTAGATTTTAGGTTTAGATTTGGGGTTAGGTTTAGATTTTAGGTTTAGATTTGGGGTTAGGTTTAGATTTGGGGTTAGGTTTAGATTTTAGGTTTAGATTTGGGGTTAGGTTTAGATTTTAGGTTTAGATTTGGGGTTAGGTTTAGATTTAAGGTTTAGATTTGGGGTTAGGTTTAGATTTGGGGTTAGGTTTAGATTTTAGGTTTAGATTTGGGGTTAGGTTTAGATTTTAGGTTAGGTTTAGATTTTAGGTTTAGATTTGGGGTTAGGTTTAGATTTGGGGTTAGGTTTAGATTTTAGGTTTAGATTTGGGGTTAGGTTTAGATTTTAGGTTTAGATTTGGTGTAAGGTTTAGATTTGGGGTTAGGTTTAGATTTTAGGTTTAGATTTGGGGTTAGGTTTAGATTTTAGGTTTAGATTTGGGGTTAGGTTTAGATTTTAGGTTTAGATTTGGGGTTAGGTTTAGATTTTAGGTTTAGATTTGGGGTTAGGTTTAGATTTTAGGTTTAGATTTGGGGTTAGGTTTAGATTTGGGGTTAGGTTTAGATTTTAGGTTTAGATTTGGGGTTAGGTTTAGATTTTAGGTTTAGATTTGGGGTTAGGTTTAGATTTTAGGTTTAGATTTGGGGTTAGGTTTAGATTTTAGGTTTAGATTTGGGGTTAGGTTTAGATTTGGGGTTAGGTTTAGATTTTAGGTTTAGATTTGGGGTTAGGTTTAGATTTAAGGTTTAGATTTGGGGTTAGGTTTAGATTTGGGGTTAGGTTTAGATTTTAGGTTTAGATTTGGGGTTAGGTTTAGATTTTAGGTTTTGATTTGGCGTTAGGTTTAGATTTGGGGTTAGGTTTAGATTTTAGGTTTAGATTTGGGATTAGGTTTAGATTTTAGGTTTAGATTTGGGGTTAGGTTTAGATTTGGGGTTAGGTTTAGATTTTAGGTTTAGATTTGGGGTTAGGTTTAGATTTAAGGTTTATATTTGCGGTTAGGTTTAGATTTGGGGTTAGGTTTAGATTTTAGGTTTAGATTTGGGGTAGGTTTAGATTTTAGGTTTAGATTTGGGGTTAGGTTTAGATTTTAGGTTAGGTTTAGATTTTAGGTTTAGATTTGGGGTTAGGTTTAGATTTGGGGTTAGGTTTAGATTTTTGGTTTAGATTTGGGGTTAGGTGTAGATTTGGGGTTAGGTTTAGATTTTAGGTTTAGATTTGGGGTTAAGTTTAGATTTTAGGTTTAGATATGGGGTTAGGTTTAGATTTGGGGTTAGGTTTAGATTTTAGGTTTAGATTTGGGGTTAGGTTTAGATTTGGAGTTAGGTTTAGATTTTAGGTTTAGATTTGGGGTTAGGTTTAGATTTGGAGTTAGGTTTAGATTTTAGGTTTAGATTTGGGGTTAGGTTTAGATTTTAAGTTTAGATTTGGGGTTAGGTTTAGATTTTAGGTTTAGATTTGGGGTTAGGTTTAGATTTGGGGTTAGGTTTAGATTTTAGGTTTAGATTTGGGGTTAGGTTTAGATTTGGGGTTAGGTTTAGATTTTAGGTTTAGATTTGGGGTTAGGTTTAGATTTTAGGTTTAGATTTTAGGTTTAGATTTGGGGTTAGGTTTAGATTTTAGGTTTAGATTTGGGGTTAGGTTTAGATTTTAGGTTTAGATTTGGAGTTAGGTTTAGATTTTAGGTTTATATTTGGGGTAAGGTTTAGATTTGGGGTTAGGTTTAGATTTTAGGTTTAGATTTGGGGTTAGGTTTAGATTTGGGGTTAGGTTTAGATTTTAGGTTTAGATTTGGTGTTAGGTTTAGATTTGGAGTTAGGTTTAGATTTTAGGTTTAGATTTGGGGTTAGGTTTAGATTTTAGGTTTAGATTTGGGGTTAGGTGTAGATTTGGGGTTAGGTTTAGATTTTAGGTTTAGATTTGGGGTTAGGTTTAGATTTTAGGTTTAGATTTTAGGTTTAGATTTGGGTTTAGGTTTAGATTTTAGGTTTAGATTTGGGGTTAGGTTTAGATTTGGGGTTAGGTTTAGATTTTAGGTTTAGATTTGGGGTTAGGTTTAGATTTTAGGTTTAGATTTTAGGTTTAGATTTGGGGTTAGGTTTAGATTTGGGGTTAGGTTTAGATTTTAGTTTTAGATTTGGGGTTAGGGTTAGATTTTAGGTTTAGATTTTAGGTTTAGATTTGGGGTTAGGTTTAGATTTTAGGTTTAGATTTGGGGTTAGGTTTAGATTTTAGGTTTAGATTTGGGTTTATGTTTAGATTTTAGGTTTATATTTGGGGTAAGGTTTAGATTTGGGATTAGGTTTAGATTTTAGGATTAGATTTGGGGTTAGGTTTAGATTTGGGGTTAGGTTTAGATTTTAGGTTTAGATTTGGGGTTAGGTTTAGATTTTAGGTTTAGATATGGGGTTAGGTTTAGATTTGGGGTTAGGTTTAGATTTTAGGTTTAGATTTGGGGTTAGGTTTAGATTTTAGGTTTAGATTTTAGGTTTAGATTTGGGGTTAGGTTTAGATTTTAGGTTTAGATTTGGGGTTAGGTTTAGATTTGGGGTTAGGTTTAGATTTTAGGTTTAGATTTGGGGTTAGGTTTAGATTTGGGGTTAGGTTTAGATTTTAGGTTTAGATTTGGGGTTAGGTTTAGATTTTAGGTTTAGATTTGGGGTTAGGTTTAGATTTTAGGTTAGGTTTAGATTTTAGGTTTAGATTTGGGGTTAGGTTTAGATTTGGGGTTAGGTTTAGATTTTAGGTTTAGATTTGGGGTTAGGTTTAGATTTTAGGTTTAGATTTTACGTTTAGATTTGGGGTTAGGTTTAGATTTCAGGTTTATATTTGGGGTAAGGTTTAGATTTGGGGTTAGGTTTAGATTTTAGGTTTAGATTTGGGGTTAGGTGTAGATTTGGGGTTAGGTTTAGATTTTAGGTTTAGATTTGGGGTTAGGTTTAGATTTTAGGTTTAGATTTGGGGTTAGGTTTAGATTTGGGGTTAGGTTTAGATTTTAGGTTTAGATTTGGGGTTAGGTTTAGATTTGGGGTTAGGTTTAGATTTTAGGTTTAGATTTGGGGTTAGGTTTAGATTTTAGGTTTAGATTTTACGTTTAGATTTGGGGTTAGGTTTAGATTTCAGGTTTATATTTGGGGTAAGGTTTAGATTTGGGGTTAGGTTTAGATTTTAGGTTTAGATTTGGGGTTAGGTTTAGAATTGGGGTTAGGTTTAGATTTTAGGTTTAGATTTGGGGTTAGGTTTAGATTTTAGGTTTAGATATGGGGTTAGGTTTAGATTTGGGGTTAGGTTTAGATTTTAGGTTTAGATTTGGGGTTAGGTTTAGATTTGGAGTTAGGTTTAGATTTTAGGTTTAGATTTGGGGTTAGGTTTAGATTTGGAGTTAGGTTTAGATTTTAGGTTTAGATTTGGGGTTAGGTTTAGATTTGGAGTTAGGTTTAGATTTTAGGTTTAGATTTGGGGTTAGGTTTAGATTTGGGGTTAGGTTTAGATTTTAGGTTTAGATTTGGGGTTAGGTGTAGATTTGGGGTTAGGTTTAGATTTTAGGTTTAGATTTGGGGTTAGGTTTAGATTTGGGGTTAGGTTTAGATTTTAGGTTTAGATTTGGGGTTAGGTTTAGATTTTAGGTTTAGATTTTAGGTTTAGATTTGGGGTTAGGTTTAGATTTTAGGTTTAGATTTGGGGTTAGGTTTAGATTTTAGGTTTAGATTTGCAGTTAGGTTTAGATTTTAGGTTTATATTTGGGGTAAGGTTTAGATTTGGGATTAGGTTTAGATTTTAGGTTTAGATTTGGGGTTAGGTTTAGATTTTAGGTTTAGATTTTAGGTTTAGATTTGGGGTTAGGTTTAGATTTTAGGTTTAGATTTGGGGTTAGGTTTAGATTTTAGGTTTAGATTTGGGGTTAGGTTTAGATTTTAGGTTTATATTTGGGGTAAGGTTTAGATTTGGGATTAGGTTTAGATTTTAGGTTTAGATTTGGGGTTAGGTTTAGATTTGGGGTTAGGTTTAGATTTTAGGTTTAGATTTGGGGTTAGGTTTAGATTCTAGGTTTAGATATGGGGTTAGGTTTAGATTTGGGGTTAGGTTTAGATTTTAGGTTTAGATTTGGGGTTAGGTTTAGATTTTAGGTTTAGGTTTAGGTTTAGATTTGGGGTTAGGTTTAGATTTTAGGTTTAGATTTGGGGTTAGGTTTAGATTTGGGGTTAGGTTTAGATTTTAGGTTTAGATTTGGGGTTAGGTTTAGATTTGGGGTTAGGTTTAGATTTTAGGTTTAGATTTGGGGTTAGGTTTAGATTTTAGGTTTAGATTTGGGGTTAGGTTTAGATTTAAGGTTTAGATTTGGGGTTAGGTTTAGATTTGGGGTTAGGTTTAGATTTTAGGTTTAGATTTGGGGTTAGGTTTAGATTTTAGGTTTAGATTTGGGGTTAGGTTTAGATTTTAGGTTAGGTTTAGATTTTAGGTTTAGATTTGGGGTTAGGTTTAGATTTGGGGTTAGGTTTAGATTTTAGGTTTAGATTTGGGGTTAGGTTTAGATTTTAGGTTTAGATTTTACGTGTAGATTTGGGGTTAGGTTTAGATTTCAGGTTTATATTTGGGGTAAGGTTTAGATTTGGGGTTAGGTTTAGATTTTAGGTTTAGATTTGGGGTTAGGTTTAGATTTGGGGTTAGGTTTAGATTTTAGGTTTAGATTTGGGGTTAGGTTTAGATTTTAGGTTTAGATATGGGGTTAGGTTTAGATTTGGGGTTAGGTTTAGATTTTAGGTTTAGATTTGGGGTTAGGTTTAGATTTGGAGTTAGGTTTAGATTTTAGGTTTAGATTTGGGGTTAGGTTTAGATTTGGAGTTAGGTTTAGATTTTAGGTTTAGATTTGGGGTTAGGTTTAGATTTTAGGTTTAGATTTGGGGTTAGGTTTAGATTTTAGGTTTAGATTTGGGGGTTAGGTGTAGATTTGGGGTTAGGTTTAGATTTTAGGTTTAGATTTGGGGTTTAGGTTTAGATTTGGGGTTAGGTTTAGATTTTAGGTTTAGATTTGGGGTTAGGTTTAGATTTTAGGTTTATATTTGGGGTAAGGTTTAGATTTGGGGTTAGGTTTAGATTTTAGGTTTAGATTTGGGGTTAGGTTTAGATTTGGGGTTAGGTTTAGAAGTTAGGTTTAGATTTGGGGTTTGGTTTAGATTTGGAGTTAGGTTTAGATTTTAGGTTTAGATTTGGGGTTAGGTTTAGATTTGGAGTTAGGTTTAGATTTTAGGTTTAGATTTGGGGTTAGGTTTAGATTTTAGGTTTAGATTTGGGGTTAGGTTTAGATTTTAGGTTTAGATTTGGGGTTAGGTGTAGATTTGGGGTTAGGTTTAGATTTTAGGTTTAGATTTGGGGTTAGGTTTAGATTTGGGGTTAGGTTTAGATTTTAGGTTTAGATTTTGGGTTAGGTTTAGATTTTAGGTTTAGATTTTAGGTTTAGATTTGGGGTTAGGTTTAGATTTTAGGTTTAGATTTGGGGTTAGGTTTAGATTTTAGGTTTAGATTTGGAGTTAGGTTTAGATTTTAGGTTTATATTTGGGGTAAGGTTTAGATTTGGGGTTAGGTTTAGATTTTAGGTTTAGATTTGGGGTTAGGTTTAGATTTTAGGTTTAGATTTGGGGTTAGGTGTAGATTTGGGGTTAGGTTTAGATTTTAGGTTTAGATTTGGGGTTAGGTTTAGATTTGGGGTTAGGTTTAGATTTTAGGTTTAGATTTGGGGTTAGGTTTAGTTTTTAGGTTTAGATTTGGGGTTAGGTTTAGATTTGGGGTTAGGTTTAGATTTTAGGTTTAGATTTGGGTTTAGGTTTAGATTTTAGGTTTAAATTTGGGGTTAGGTTTAGATTTTAGGTTTAGATTTGGGGTTAGGTTTAGATTTGGGGTTAGGTTTAGATTTTAGGTTTAGATTTGCGGTTAGGTTTAGATTTAAGGTTTAGATTTGGGGTTAGGTTTAGATTTTAGGTTTAGATTTTAGGTTTAGATTTGGGTTTAGGTTTAGATTTTAGGTTTAGATTTGGGGTTAGGTTTAGATTTGGGGTTAGGTTTAGATTTTAGGTTTAGATTTGGGGTTAGGTTTAGATTTTAGGTTTAGATTTGGGGTTAGGTTTAGATTTGGGGTTAGGTTTAGATTTTAGGTTTAGATTTGGGGTTAGGTTTAGATTTTAGGTTTAGATTTTAGGTTTAGATTTGGGGTTAGGTTTAGATTTTAGGTTTAGATTTGGGGTTAGGTTTAGATTTTAGGTTTAGATTTGGGGTTATGTTTAGATTTTAGGTTTATATTTGGGGTAAGGTTTAGATTTGGGATTAGGTTTAGATTTTAGGTTTAGATTTGGGGTTAGGTTTAGATTTGGGGTTAGGTTTAGATTTTAGGTTTAGATTTGGGGTTAGGTTTAGATTTTAGGTTTAGATATGGGGTTAGGTTTAGATTTGGGGTTAGGTTTAGATTTTAGGTTTAGATTTGGGGTTAGGTTTAGATTTTAGGTTTAGATTTTAGGTTTAGATTTGGGGTTAGGTTTAGATTTTAGGTTTAGATTTGGGGTTAGGTTTAGATTTGGGGTTAGGTTTAGATTTTAGGTTTAGATTTGGGGTTAGGTTTAGATTTTAGGTTTAGATTTGGGGTTAGGTTTAGATTTTAGGTTAGGTTTAGATTTTAGGTTTAGATTTGGGGTTAGGTTTAGATTTGGGGTTAGGTTTAGATTTTAGGTTTAGTTTTGGGGTTAGGTTTAGATTTTAGGTTTAGATTTTAGGTTTAGATTTGGGGTTAGGTTTAGATTTCAGGTTTATATTTGGGGTAAGGTTTAGATTTGGGGTTAGGTTTAGATTTTAGGTTTAGATTTGGGGTTAGGTTTAGAATTGGGGTTAGGTTTAGATTTTAGGTTTAGATTTGGGGTTAGGTTTAGATTTTACGTTTAGATATGGGGTTAGGTTTAGATTTGGGGTTAGGTTTAGATTTTAGGTTTAGATTTGGGGTTAGGTTTAGATTTGGAGTTAGGTTTAGATTTTAGGTTTAGATTTGGGGTTAGGTTTAGATTTGGAGTTAGGTTTAGATTTTAGGTTTAGATTTGGGGTTAGGTTTAGATTTTAGGTTTAGATTTGGGGTTAGGTTTAGATTTTAGGTTTAGATTTGGGGTTAGGTGTAGATTTGGGGTTAGGTTTAGATTTTAGGTTTAGATTTGGGGTTAGGTTTAGAATTTGGGGTTAGGTTTAGATTTTAGGTTTAGATTTGGGGTTAGGTTTAGATTTTAGGTTTAGATATGGGGTTAGGTTTAGATTTGGGGTTAGGTTTAGATTTTAGGTTTAGATTTGGGGTTAGGTTTAGATTTGGGGTTAGGTTTAGATTTTAGGTTTAGATTTGGGGTTAGGTTTAGATTTTAGGTTTAGATTTTAGGTTTAGATTTGGGGTTAGGTTTAGATTTTAGGTTTAGATTTGGGGTTAGGTTTAGATTTGGGGTTAGGTTTAGATTTTAGGTTTAGATTTGGGGTTAGGTTTAGATTTTAGGTTTAGATTTGGGGTTAGGTTTAGATTTTAGGTTTAGATTTGGGGTTAGGTTTAGATTTGGGGTTAGGTTTAGATTTTAGGTTTAGATTTGGGGTTAGGTTTAGATTTTAGGTTTAGATTTGGGTTTAGGTTTAGATTTAAGGTTTAGATTTGGGGTTAGGTTTAGATTTTAGGTTTAGATTTGGGGTTAGGTTTAGATTTGGAGTTAGGTTTAGATTTTAGGTTTAGATCTGGGGTTAGGTTTAGATTTTAGGTTTAGATTTGGGGTTAGGTTTAGATTTTAGGTTTAGATTTGGGGTTAGGTGTAGATTTGGGGTTAGGTTTAGATTTTAGGTTTAGATTTGGGGTTAGGTTTAGATTTTTGGTTTAGATTTTAGGTTTAGATTTGGGGTTAGGTTTAGATTTGGGGTTAGGTTTAGATTTTAGGTTTAGATTTGGGGTTAGGTTTAGATTTGGGGTTAGGTTTAGATTTTAGGTTTAGATTTGGGGTTAGGTTTAGATTTTAGGTTTAGATTTGGGGTTAGGTTTAGATTTGGGGTTAGGTTTAGATTTTAGGTTTAGATTTGGGGTTAGGTTTAGATTTAAGTTTAGATTTGGGGTTAGGTTTAGATTTTAGGTTTAGATTTTAGGTTTAGATTTGGGGTTAGGTTTAGATTTTAGGTTTAGATTTGGGGTTAGGTTTAGATTTTAGGTTTAGATTTTAGGTTTAGATTTGGGGTTAGGTTTAGATTTTAGGTTTAGATTTGGGGTTAGGTTTAGATTTAAGGTTTAGATTTGGGGTTAGGTTTAGATTTGGGGTTAGGTTTAGATTTTAATTGGGGTTAGGTTTAGATTTTAGGTTAGGTTTAGATTTTAGGTTTAGATTTGGGGTTAGGTTTAGATTTGGGTTAGGTTTAGATTTTAGTTTAGATTTGGGGTTAGGTTTAGATTTTAGGTTTAGATTTTAGGTTTAGATTTGGGGTTAGGTTTAGATTTTAGGTTTAGTTTTGGGGTTAGGTTTAGATTTTAGGTTTAGATTTGGGTTAGGTTTAGATTTTAGGTTTAGATATGGGTTAGGTTTAGATTTGGGGTTAGGTTTAGATTTTAGGTTTAGATTTGGGGTTAGGTTTAGATTTGGAGTTAGGTTTAGATTTTAGGTTTAGATTTGGGGTTAGGTTTAGATTTGGAGTTAGTTTAGATTTTAGGTTTAGATTTGGGGTTAGGTTTAGATTTTAGGTTAGATTTGGGTTAGGTTTAGATTTTAGGTTTAGATTTGGGGTTAGGTGTAGATTTGGGGTTAGGTTTAGATTTTAGGTTTAGATTGGGGTTAGGTTTAGATTTGGGGTTAGGTTTAGATTTTAGGTTTAGATTTGGGGTTAGGTTTAGATTTTAGGTTTATATTTGGGGTAAGGTTTAGATTTGGGTTAGGTTTAGATTTTAGGTTTAGATTTGGGGTTAGGTTTAGATTTGGGGTTAGGTTTAGATTTTAGGTTTAGATTTGGGGTTAGGTTTAGATTTGGAGTTAGGTTTAGATTTTAGGTTTAGATTTGGGTTTAGGTTTAGATTTTAGGTTTAGATTTGGGGTTAGGTTTAGATTTGGAGTTAGGTTTAGATTTTAGGTTTATATTTGGGGTTAGGTTTAGATTTGGAGTTAGGTTTAGATTTTAGGTTTAGATTTGGGGTTAGGTTTAGATTTTAGGTTTAGATTTGGGGTTAGGTTTAGATTTTAGGTTTAGATTTGGGGTTAGGTGTAGATTTGGGGTTAGGTTTAGATTTTAGGTTTAGATTTGGTGTTAGGTTTAGATTTGGGTTAGGTTTAGATTTTAGGTTGAGATTTGGGTTGGTTAGATTTAGGTTTAGATTTTAGGTTTAGATTTGGGTTAGGTTTAGATTTTAGGTTTAGATTTGGGGTTAGGTTTAGATTTTAGGTTTAGATTTGGAGTTAGTTTAGATTTAGGTTATATTTGGGGTAAGGTTTAGATTTGGGTTAGGTTTAGATTTTAGGTTTAGATTTGGGGTTAGGTTTAGATTTGGGGTTAGGTTTAGATTTTAGGTTTAGATTTGGGGTTAGGTTTAGATTTGGGTTAGGTTTAGATTTTAGGTTTAGATTTAGGGTATAGGTTTAGATTTTAGGTTTAGATTTTAGGTTTAGATTTGGGGTTAGGTTTAGATTTTAGGTTTAGATTTGGTTAGGTTTAGATTTGGGGTTAGGTTTAGATTTTAGGTTTAGATTTGGGTTAGGTTTAGATTTTAGGTTTAGATTTGGGGTTAGGTTTAGATTTTAGGTTTAGATTGTTAGGTTTAGATTTGGGGTTAGGTTTAGATTTTAGGTTTAGATTTGGGGTTAGGTTTAGATTTTAGGTTTAGATTTGGGGTTAGTTAGATTTTAGGTTTAGTTTAGGTTTAGATTGGGTTAGGTTTAGATTTTAGGTTTAGATTTGGGTTAGGTTTAGATTTGGGGTTAGGTTTAGATTTTAGGTTTAGATTTGGGGTTAGGTTTAGATTTGGGTTAGGTTTAGATTTGGGTTAGGTTTAGATTTAGGTTTAGATTTGGAGTTAGTTTAGATTTTAGGTTTAGATTTTAGGTTTAGATTTGGGGTTAGGTTTAGATTTTAGGTTTAGATTTGGGTTAGGTTTAGATTTTAGGTTTAGATTTGGGGTTATGTTTAGATTTTAGGTTTATATTTGGGGTAAGGTTTAGATTTGGGATTAGGTTTAGATTTTAGA